>NC_079463.1:14628390-15828390 GCF_026250575.1 Diorhabda carinulata
TGAATTGATTGAATTGAAATGAATTGATTGAATTGAATGAATTGATTGAATTGAATGAATTGATGAATTGAATGAATTGAATTGAATTGAAATTGAATTGAATTGAATTGAATGAATTGAATTGAATTGAATTGAAATTGAATTGAAATTGAATTGAATTGAATTGAATTGAATTGAATTGAATTGAATTGAATTGAATTGAATTGAATTGAATTGATTGAATTGAATTGAATTGAATTGAATTGAATTGAATTGAATTGAATTGAATTGAATTGAATTGAATTGAATTGAATTGAATTGAATTGAATTGAATTGAATTGAATTGAATTGAATTGAATTGAATTGAATTGAATTGAATTGAATTGAATTGAATTGAATTGAATTGAATTGAATTGAATTGAATTGAATTGAATTGAATTGAATTGAATTGAATTGAATTGAATTGAATGAATTGAATTGAATTGAATGAATTGAATTGAATTGAATTGAATTGAATTGAATTGAATTGAATTGAATTGATTGAATTGATGAATTGAATTGAATTGAATTGAATTGAATTGAATTGAATTGAATGATTGAATTGATTGAATTGAATTGAATTGAATTGAATTGAATGAATTGAATTGAATTGAATTGAATTGATTGAATTGAATTGAATTGAATTGAATTGAATTGATTTGTATTGATTTGAATTGAATTGAATTGAATTGAATTGAATTGATTGAATTGAATTGATTGAATTGAATTGAATTGAATTGAATTGAATTGAATGAATTGAATTGAATTGAATTGAATTGAATTGATTGAATTGAATTGATGATTGAATTGAATTGAATTGAATTGAATTGAATTGAATTGAATTGATTGAATGATTGAATTGAATTGAATTGAATTGATTGAATTGAATTTGAATTGATTGATTGAATTGAATTGAATTGGAATTGAATTGATGAATTGATTGAATTGAATTGAATTGAATTGAATTGAATTGAATTGAATTGAATTGAATTGAATTGAATTGATTGAATTGAATTGAATTGAATTGAATTGAATTGAATAGAATTGATTGATTGAATTGAATTGAATGTTGAATTGATTGATTGAATTGATTGAATTGAATTGATGAATTGATTGAATTGAATTGAATTGAATTGAATTGAATTGAATTGAATTGAATTGAATTGAATTGAATTGAATTGAATTGAATTGAATTGAATTGAATTGAATTGAATTGAATTGAATTGAATTGAATTGAATTGAATTGAATTGAATTGAATTGAATTGAATTGAATTGAATTGAATTGAATTGAATTGAATTGAATTGAATTGAATTGAATTGAATTGAATTGAATTGAATTAAATTAAATTGAATTGAATTGAATTGAATTGAATTGAATTGAATTGAATTGAATTGAATTGAATTGAATTGAATTAAATTAAATTGAATTGAATTGAATTGAATTGAATTGAATTGAATTGAATTGAATTGAATTGAATTAAATTAAATTAAATTAAATTGAATTGAATTGAATTCAATTGAATTGAATTGAATTAAATTAAATTAAATTAGAACTTCTGTTTTAAAATCAGTTTTTCAAATAAATTTTTAAAAGAAAGATAGAAATTGACGTTTCGATTAATGAAAAACTAATTTTAAAACAGGAACATAATATTTTGAAAAAGACTGAAATAAGTCGAAACGTCAACATCAACGAGCTAGACACTATGTCTGGAGATGGAGCACCATCCTTTACGACTGTAAAATTTTGCGTAATTGATCCAGCTTGACTAACGACAAGCGTTGGGATGGCCAAAACTGCTACTGTCAATAAAATCATCGGTAAGTTTCTCCAAATGGTACTGAATGATCGTTCGATAGAAGCTAGAAAGATAAGTTATCAGAAAAGCGCGTTAGTCATATACTCAATGAAGAATTCTCCATCCATAAGCTATCCACGAGTTGGTTGCCGCGATTGTTCACTCTGGACCAAAAGGCCTCAATGATACGGTGAAAACATAATGAGTCAGATTTTTTGCGTCAATTCATAAGTCTGAATTACACTACTGTCCATACAGTGTATTGCTCTCAAGATGAAAAAGATGATTTCATCGGCCTGAGAAGTGATGGCGATTGTTCTCCAAGATGGATAATAAGCGCATGCGCAATATAGCTTAACGGTGCCAAATTGTGTATAACTTGAAAATCGTATCACTTCATACCAATGAACGAATAACCAACCTTTCTTCAAATGAGGAAACTTTCCTGGCTAATGCCTCGACTAATATTGAATTACAACTCCTCTGAAGAGCGTGATGTTAATCGACCTTTTTGTCGATAATAACATATCCAATGAGTCGTTACTATTGATCCGTGATGAGTTAATGAATATTTTTCACTCCACAGAATTTGTTAAATGAGTTGATTATTCTGAGTAGTGTAGGTGACAGTAGTAGTTCTTGGATTCTTTCAAATATCCTCAACAATTTCTGTTTATGACTCCTTCATATAGAAACACACCAAGGACATTGTTTATCTGTCCCACATCGATAGAAAAACTAAAGAAATTAATCCGTGATGATTAAATAATCATTTTTTACTTAAATCATATTTTAATCTTCGGTAAAAACTTTATTTGAACAGACTAGATAATTGTCAATATTTGTCGCTATGGAGTAAATATATTTTTTCCTAACGATATATTATGATTTATTATTTTGTTTTTAGTAGCAACAGCTAATCCTTAATCCATAAAAACAAATTACTTTATATTGAGATGTTTAAGTTACGAAAGTAACCTTTACCAATGGTGAATAACATCATAAATATCCAGATATAAAATACATCAGGATTGGAATGTTTTTTACTAATATTTCTAAGGGCTATAGTTATCCTTGCAAATTGCCTCTAGTCACATGCGGAAAAAAACTATAAAACCAAGGAATTTTATGGAACAACAACAAATTCTATGAAAATTTTAATCCCCTACTTCTCAAGAATTGACTGCGAGCCAAAGTGCGCTTTTTATTCATATTTAGATTTGATACCTTCCATGTAAACAAAAAATTAAAAAGATTTAAGCATTATTTGTTAAAAATAAAATTGTAGATATCTCGACACTGAGAACGTTGTCTGAGAAGTTTCTGGCCTCCATCTGAAGATGTCAGTATTTAGTTATGATCTTACACACCGGTCTTGAAATCGAGAACAATTTCTATAAAGCTGTGTGGTTCTCATGTTGTCTAAGTTTTAAGTTCTTGAAATAGCCATGGCGCGGCGCTGCTGTCTAGGCTACTTTTATTCATAATAATTCTTTACTCATAGAAACAATAATAATAATAACTATTTTCAAGTTATACACAATTTGGCACCGTTAAGCTGGATTGCGCATGCGCTTATTATCGATCTTGGAGAACAATCGCCATCACTTCTCAGGCCGATGAAACCATCTTTGTCATATTGAGAGCAATACACTATCTTGAACTTTTTTTATTTCAGTAGTGTAATGCTGACTTATGTTTTCACCGTATCATTGAGGCCTTTTGGTCCAGAGTGAACAATCGCGGCAACCAACTAGTGGATAGATTATGGATGGAGAATTCTTCATTGAGTATATGGCTAATGCGCTATTCTGATATGCCGATAACCTATCTTTCTAGCCTCTATCCAACGATCATCCAGTAGCATTTGGAGAAACTTCCCGATGATTTTATTGACTATAGCAGTTTTTCCCATCCCAACGCTTGTCGTTAGTCAAGCTGGATCAATTACCCAAAATTTTACAGTCGTAAAGGATGGTGCTCAATCTCTAAACACAGTGTCTAGCTCCCTTTAATGTGCTTAGGCGCATAGATTTTGGAAAAAATATTCAACGGCAGCTCGATACTCATTTCTGTCTATTTTATGAAAAATATTCACAACGACTTACTAATACGATTGTCAAATAAAAGCGTAGCGCCCAAAATGGCTGAAATTTCTATCAAAGATCTTTCTGAACTTAATGTCATTTTCAGTTTAAAGTCAGAAAATTTTCAGACACCTCTTGTACCTAAATTAAAATTAAAATCAAAAAAATTTTCTCAAAATTCCACAGTAGAATGGCCGATTCCTGGTATAACTGCTTCCAACTTCTATACTAAAGCATATTGTCCATAATTGTCCATTAAATAGCTAGCTAGTGACCCCGTTTAATAAGCAAAGAAACGGCTGTTCTTATCCTTTCCTGATATAATACAAATTGTAATCATTATTTTATTGACTTACTTTTTTATTCTTTCCATTAACGGAAAACATAAAATTGATTAAGAAGAGACAATCGGAACAAAAACTTGAAGATAACCCAATGACTATTCAATAGAAACGAATTAGTAGGTAATATTTTTGTAAGGAAATAATGTAGATACTATGATATTTGATCATTTACCAATCAGCTCAAACGTAATTGTTTTGCCACAGCTTTTTAATGCTAATATACGACCCTCGTTCATTGCTTCACTTAAGTCTTAAAATAAATTGAAATTAAGTCAACAAAATTTTGTTTCCTTACTAATATTTAAATAACAGGAACATTTTTTCACTGCAAAAATAAAGAATATACATCACTTAAATACTTTTCCAACTGAATCCTAAAGGAAAATGATTTCATACAAACATTTTGTAAAACAAATTAATAACAGTAATAATTTGCAAATTTCTCGTTTCCGGTAATATCATTTCCAAAAATAGAGGTCGTTAGGTCGTTTTTGAATTAATTGCATTTACATACATTGCTCTATTTAGTCGATTTCTCCACTAATTTCAACAACAATTATTTTTTTCCGTATCTAGAGAATCGGAAATCCATCCTTCATCATCTAGTTTCATTTAATTGAAGTTTAGTTTAATATTGCCTTAGGCGCTGGGTCTTAGAGATTTACTCGAGTGTGGCAGATTAATAAAAGGGACACAGTGTATCCTGTTAAGCAATTCAGTAATATATAATTCCTTCATAAAGGATCGTGTGCCTAGGGCAGCCCATCAGAAAAAAAAGATCACCAGTAACACAGAAGTGTAGTGGCTTAAATTGAAAAGGGTTAATTTTTTAGAGACAAGTATTACATCACATGCTAACTAGGATGATGTGAAGATGTACATCTAAGCAGTAGATCGAATATAATTTCTCCCAAGCTTTTTTCCACTTATAATATGAACCCATACTTCTAAATTCATGCGAGATATTTTTTTCTCTAAAATCTCAGTATTCGTAGAAACTTGAAATTCTGTAGTTTTCGTGCACTCGCAAAGTTCGAACTACGGGTATTTTTTCAATATTTCTGTTACATTATAAGAGGGTAAAATTAGCAACACTTATTTTATTCCATATCAAAACATTTTTCAATATGTTCAAGTTCTATGAAATAGAATTATAACTTAAAATCCTTGGTTTATTTAAAAATATTTCTTATTCTGAAATTTGTTTCGCCAAATCAAAAGTAGCAGATAAAAAAACACTATAATTTATAATTTTTCCAATAAATTGAATAGAAAACAGTAAATATGTGAAATATGACACGATTCATAATAAATGCTGGAAATAACCATCTCTTGCAAAATACATGAACATAGCCTACGTGTCTTGGATTGCCGTACACGTTCAAAGATTTAAGGTGTATTTCTAATGTTGCCACACGCTATTTGAATACGATTCTCCGAATCGTTCATATCAACAATTTGTGTTATGTAGACTAATGAGTCAAGGTAACTGAATGAACATATATCATAAGCATTTAAATCTGGAGATCGAGGATGCTGGGTCTCTCCTCGACCAAATCAACTGTTGGGATATGCTGCATCTAAATGTTGTGTACTGGAGCACTGTCGCGAATGAGCCAAATGTTTTGTCTGATTGCGATGTATTCAAGTAGTTTGGGAAGATCATTTTTAAGAAAACTGGTGTAAGAAATTCCATTCAATAGTGGAGCCCAATTGAGTTATCCTATACAATTCCAATCCATAACAAATAGACTGGTAAAATGGTGCTCTATAATCTCATGGGGAATCTAGTCTGCCCATGCGAGATAATTGTGAAAATTTATGATAGATAAAAATGTGCCTCGTTCGTAAACAATAAATTATTTAAAAATTGAGGATTTTGTTGCATTTTGTGTGTTAATCATTCACAAAACCACCGAACTCGTTGAGGAAAATCTCTAACTGGAAACGACCAGTGCTGGTTTAATTTTTTCTTAACATTCCGAATACGGATAACGGATTGTAATACTTCCATATGGACAGTTGGTATGGGAAAAAACGTCTCTACATTACGGTGCCGACAATAATAATTTTCTCTCTCGTTCGAGACACTTTATCTATACTACGCATGCTTGAGAATGCGCAGAACCGAGCTGGAACCTCGGAGGATAGAGAAATCGTTTCAATTCTGTCTTCCTTAAACGGAACAGCTTCCACTGTTCATATAGAAGTATTATATATATATATGTTGGTAACTATAAAAAACAGTGATGACATCAGTCTACTATATTTTGAATGAAATAGATAAAGTGACAACAGCATACTATTCTAAAACTTTGTTAAAAACAAGGTAGATGTGGTTACTCTGAGCATTTATTATGAATCGTATCACATTTTACATATTTTACTGTTTTCCATTCAATTTATTAAAAAAATTCATATAAACTACAGTATGTATTTTTTTTCCGAAACAAGGATTTTAAGTAATAATGTTATTTTATATAAATTCATATTTGTTTCCGCTTGCTGATGCAATACGAAACAGAAAGAGACGGTTTTGAATACACTATTACACTTTCGAAAACAAGTTATCGTCTAAAGAGTGGAGAAAAAAGTAGGAGGGGCGCCAGTCAAAGCAGGTAAGATTATGTGTACTGTATTCTGAGACCAACGGACTACTACATCTTTTGGCCACTGAAAGAAGCCCTAGGATAACGACGAGGTACAGGAGTTTCTTCACACATAGCTGTCGGTGTAGCCCAAAAAATTCTTCGATACCGGGATCCAAGCACCTCTGAAGAGGGGGCAAAAATATGTGACTAGTGAAGGGATAATAAATGAATGTGCCAGAGCGTTTGTCTCGATTACATTTAAACCGTGCATGACACGAATTTTATGATCTAGTTGACGATTGCTGTATTATCAATACCTTAAATATCTGAGGATAACAAAAGGAACTGCCTAAAAAAATTGCATAATGATTTTGGATTGAGAAAAATTAGGTGAGAAAAAGAGCAGATACAATCCCCAATCTGCGATTATCTACTGAATCGTTGATAAAGTTTAGTCAGTCTATCTGGAGTGAAGCATATTTTACCAGCTTTACATTTCTTTTTTTAGTTTACTCTTTCCCTATTCCTGACTCAAACATAGTTCTTTCATTGTTTTTGTGCCAGAGAAATTTTTTGCTCCAGTAGATATCCAGTGAATTCAATCAATTAGAAGTCATCTGATTGAAGGCAACCAATCAGTAGAAGTTTATACTGAAAACAAATCCCAGGGAATGTTTTCACTTTATTATGTTGCCACGAATACATATTGATTCAATTCGATTTTGACATTTCAAATATTTAATATTACAAAATGTTGTGATTTGGTTGTAATACTGACGAAAATATTAATTTTTTTTATTACAAATTTTAATTAACAACATACAATCACAATGTAAAATCTGAGACTCGAATACTGGCCAAAATCATATAAAGCTGCTCAAATCATATTGATTGATAAACTAGGCAAAAGACACAACCGACGTGTTATCTTACCGTCTAATAAGCCTTCTACCTACAATGTCCAAACATCTTGAAAAATTACTACTATATTGAATAACTGAAGACTGACCTCCACAGAATTGGATCCCTTGCCATCAATTTGGCCACCGACTCACGCAGAAAATAAATAAAGTCCCAGAATATTGCTGTTTACCTTGATATAGGACAGGATTTTAACAGAGTGTGGCATCAAGGGCTGCTATACAAAATTAAAAGATCGCTTCCCCCAAACTACTACCCACCTCTAAAATCTTACTCAACCAACAGAACCTTCCAAACAAAAGTTTATGAGGAAAAGTCCTATAGCAGCAGAGGTGCCACAAGGTAGCGTATTAGGCCCGCTGTTTTACATACTGTATACATCAGATATACCAGAGACACATTATACATCACCAGGAACTTTTGCTAACGACACAATCATCCTCTCAACTGATCAAGAACTACAAACAGTAGCAGAAAATGTCCAGGCTCATCTTGAGTGGCTACAAAAATGGAGGATTAAAGTTGAGACCAAATCAATAAATGTAACATTCTCGCTACGTAAGGGTACGTGTTCGCCAGTTAAGTTAAACAATACGGAAATACCTCAAGCAGAGAATATCAATGGAATTTTGGTATCAAACATATCAAAAAATACCGTTTACAGAAAAAAATTTGTATAGAAAGCATTTATGGACTTTTATAATGATAGGAAGTATCAATTAAGTGAAACCGGACGGCGGAGGACAGCTCCCAAATTTTCAGGAAAAAATGTCAAATGGGAATGGATATTCGAGTACCAATGGATTTGTAGGTGTCTAGAAGTGCATCAACTAACTGTTGGTAGTTTGCATCCATATTGTTGCCCAAAAATCCCCTCACCACACTAAAAATGCCTTTCATGCTCTTAGTTCCTATCTGGTGAGTTGTTTTGCAAAATTGTTATCTTCCAGCAATTTTCTTATTCATTCATAGCCTTTACAAAGGTTTTCATCAATCCAAGTTTGATGTGAAGGGGGAGCAGAAGGGCATTTTTGGGATTCACAAGGGATATAAGCTTAAAATTTTGAGATACCGGTTAAACCAATTTTTTTCACATAGTGTTAATCTACTGTCCGACTGTCCCATAGACAAAGACAATAGCAATATTTCGCAAACACTCCCTGAAGTCCTATTAAAGTTCCAATCATCTTCAGGTCCCCACATATCTGCCACTTATGCTTGTTGTCGTTAATTTTGTCTTCAAGTAAGTTAATATTTTCTCAAGTTTCTTTCATCTTCACAGAATAAGAAAATGGTATAGATAGTTTTGACTTTGGATTGTGTAATAACACGGCTTTTAAACTGTATTTAGACAAGTCAATAAATAGGCGCCACTCACTGGGATTATGCTCAATATCAAGTTCCTTCATTAGACCCTCAATATCCGTCCACTCACACAACGAATTTTCCATACTGTAGAATGCAGAAAATTTAGCATTTCTTTTTCTAAAGGTCGTAATTTCTGTTTTTTTGACTAACAAGTTCCATTCCTTAAGACGAGAAGCAAGAAGTTAAGACTGTTATTGCTTTGATAACCCCAACTCACATGCTAAATCATTCATCTCACTTTGAATAATCAAATGTGGCTCGCCGGAACTGGTACTTGGTGTAAAAATAGGATCGATGCATTGTTCTTCGGGGCTTCATAATGATACGTTATCTCCGGTATCTTCTAAAACAATATCTAAAGGCGCAATCGGTACTGGTAAATCTTCGTTATGAGGTTCAGGTCGTATAGCAGATGGCAAATTTGGTTACTCGATCTTGTGCTTTCCTTTCTTAGAATAACCTCCAGTCTTTGTTAAAAATAGCAGTCGTCAAAATGGTAAGTAAGTTCCCGCCATACCATTGGAATTACAAATGAATACTTTTTTTCTTCCCATTCATCCACTGCACCAATGACACGCTACAACTAACACAGCACGCGTAGGGGGGGGGGGGGCACTGCTTGTCTTGGTCTCCAATTAAAGTACCAAAATATTTGAAATAGACTTTTCTCACATTTTCGGAAAATGGCCTGGTTTGCGATTTCACCATAAATTCTCCACAAATATAGCAAAATTTGTCAGGAGAAGTTATGCAATCGCGGTGCGTTTAGCTTGACATTTTCGACTTCATAATCACTTTTTGAACTATGAACGGAGAACCACTTACTATGAAAGTAATTTTTAATATTATTGTTATGTTAATTATTCTGAATAATACAGTTCAAGTATTTTTTCGGCCATAAAATTTACAGATATTAACCGCAACTTTATAAAATTACCCACCCGCTTATGTAAACAGGGATAATTAAGCTTTTGGAAAGTGGTACGTGCATTCTAAAAATAAAGGTCTCGCATGTGTTACGAAAATCTTGTCGGCCAGTGTAATTATTATTATCATTGTATTATTAAAATTCCGATGTGAGTTCAATTAAGTAAAGTACTTACCATTTTCAGGAATATCCTTGAAACATTCTCTTAGAAATTCCAGATCTTCAGCAGGAATACCTGAAGTATTCTGGGACGAACACATCGCAATAACTATCGTAAATAACAAAATTTTAGTTAGCATTTTGGTTTTATTCTTATTTAATAATCAAATCTCGTTTAAAACGAAACACTATTGCTAAAGTGAAAATGCTTTTATCACAAACTACCGGTGTAGTTACAATTTACTAGTATACATAAATCTATCTACAAATATGTCAGAAATGAAATATATATATTATAATCCGAATATTATCACCAGGTCCATAAGTCAACCTGTATGAAGATGGAGTTGTTAATGAATTAAGGAAAAATGATGACTGTTTATTAAATAATCGATTTGAGTTATTTGAATATCAAGAATGCGTCAAATGATTTGCTTACGTCTACTAATCATTTGCAGTAGTATCTAAGTGTTTAATATATCGATTAAGATTAAAAGTAAACACCTTGACAGTTTTAATCCAAGTTTATTGATTATATACCTAGAGAGGATTTCTTATTGAATACGTTTTCATCATTATTGCAAGCGATTTCATAAAAATCTATAACATAAACAATTTTTTCCTACGTTCATGCAATAAACACAATTTTATTGATCTATATTTACTGGAAAAATTGGATCTTTATTGTCCTAGTGCAATAAATATTTATTGTACTCCTCTGTCATTGTAGTACAAAGGTGTGATCAAGACAAACATAAACATTCAAATGAGCGAAATATTTAGTCCTTTTTCTTTGAGATTGTAATACGTAATCCGTAATTGCGGATTTTATTTTATTATTATATTTATTATGTACTGGATGACGAAATTACTAGAAACATGCCTCAAACATACGCCATCACAACTAAAAATTAATTTTGACAATTAATCAAAGTTTCAAAATATGTGATATTTTTGGAAAAATAGATGATGATGAATCTGCTGGCACCCCACCAGAAGTTAGTGAAATAGCAAATAAACTTATTACCCAGTAAATCAAGAAAACTATATGAAATTAGTTATAATCTCACAAAAAATGTGCTTCTTGAATATTTTTCAAAAAGATCGAAAGATATTAAACCCTCATCACTTTGAGTACGTAATGGTGAGAGCTTACCTTTCTACAAAAGAAGATGTTAATATTAAAAATTACAAAAAACTAATGGCATTTATGAAGCAAAATTTTGCAGGATTTCGGTCAAAAAGTATTTAATAAGGTACACATTTAAAAATTTCTAAAAGAAGCTCTAGTATTTGATGAACAAAGTAAGTCAGTAATTATTGTTTAGCTTTTGTGAGACATTTTTAAAATTACTTTGTTGTAGGTCGCTGCAATATTTGGTATCGCAGGGGCATGTCGTAAAGATAAACTCCAAAAATTGAGTATTGAAGATATAGAAGAAGTAGGTTCAATATCAATTGTAAAAGTGTTTTCTTATTAGATCTGAGGTTGAAGTAGGATTAAATTTGATCGATATATACCGTAAATACACGAAATTACGTCCCGATAATTGACTAAGGTATATTAATATTGAAAATTATACATTAACTTATATATATATATATATATATATATATATATATATATATATTAACCTAATATTAATGGTACAAATAATGTTTAAATTAAATTATTCTTAATTACTAGTTCCTAACTTTCTCAATTTTAGTACACCTTTAATATTTATATTAATAGTTATATTTTAATACACCCTTAATACACCTAAATAAAACATTTTTCATGAAAGATGAAAAAAATATTGTATGCAGCTCATGCAAAAAGTGTTTATTGCACTCGACGTGTTGTCAAACCAGGCCTAACGGCTTCGTAAGAAACATTCACGTCGCGTGCAATAAACACTCACTTTTCGCACTTGTTGAATAAATAACTATTACAAGGATATAGTAAAAGTATATGATGTGAATTTGATGCTTGATTGACAGATTCTGCTATACATCCTGGCCACTATATAAAAAGAACATATTTTTTTCCTGAAGCTATAATGCTCTTCTAGCATTGGTAACTGGAATGCGATTTGGAAAACAAATTATACTTATTTAACAAGTTTTTTCTAGCAAAACTCAGTTAATGATATTTCGAACTCTTTTGTGAAAATAGTTACAAAAGCTGAAAAGACAAAATGAAATTGACGCAAATTTAAAGTAAAAGATATAGCAGAGTCAACCACCATTCTTTAGAACTTATTATCTCAATTTTATCATAAAATAGATTACAAGGAAGCGTTTGATAGCATAACTCATTCTTGGCTTGTGGAGGTCTTGCAGCAACACCCAACATCAACTACGATGAAAGGATAGCGAACAAACCTACATCTGCAAATCGGTCCAAACACTATCAGTACTGACGAAGTACCCATTCGTAGGGTAATATACCAGGGTGACTCCTTGAGTTCGTTGTGGTTCTATTTTGCCATGAATCCCTATCCATCATGCTAAATAATACGAAGTATGGTTTTAATATCGAAGCTAACAGAAATACCAACTGTACCGGTTCTATACATAGATGACATCAAACTATCTACAATTCAATTACCTTATCAATATAACAAATCGGTTCTCCACAGCGGGCGAAAGCTAGAATCCAGGATCAATCACTGAAGTCCGAGTAAACATAGGCAACTTAGTTCAGGCAATCAACAGCTGGTAACGCCATCTTTTGGTGAAATTATAAATCTTCTTTGGTCTTTGCAGCGCTATCTATTAGTTAAATTTTAAAGCTGGATTCAAAAGTTCTTTCATCTTTGTTAAGAAAGATTTAGATAAGTAATTATGGAATATTTCATCAATTTTTTCATTATATATATTATCATCAAAAGAATATGCATAATTTGAAGTAAATGAAGCAGAGTAAATTGTATGGAGTATGGTAATAATCATATTCTGAATCCGTAATACTTATTCTTTATAGTATAAGATCCCACCGCTCCAGATAAGTGGAAGCGCAAGAGAGAAGATGCACGCATTGTTACGTGCAATTAATAAGGACAAAGTATGGCAGCAGCGACACTTATACAGTTTATGTGCAGTATAATAAAACTTAATTTTCACAACTTTATACTATTGTTAACCCCACATAACAATGCGTGCATCTTCTCTCTTGCGCTTCCACTTACCTGGAGCGTTTTCAAAAATCATGGCAACCTCTGTTTGAGACCATTGTGCAACTGACAACCATGGATTTTCATGTTCAAATTTAAAAAGAAAACGGTGAATGCAGTTAATTATCAATAATATACCTGTTTACATCTGGCAACCCTAATGGTGCGGCCGACTGAGAACTGACAACCAATTTTATTTTGATTTTTGATATCATTTTCTTACAATTGATGTAAGATTGACTGAAAAAACATATAGCTACAAGTCATATTAGTATATTAATGACATTAAAATTAATTACAGGTAATTGCGGCTAATTTTTACAAGTCAACCTATCCTTAATCCATTCCATACATCCTTAAGATTCCTTTGAAATTAATTTCATAAAAAAAACAGATACCTGCAAGATCAAGCGGTGGGATCTTGGACTATTATATTTTACGATGATCTAGTTTTGTTTTTTTTATATCAAGCCAATTCTATTCAAGTGACTTATCTTAAATTTCTTCAGAGTAACAATCTATGAAAAGATAATTTTATCTTGAAAAACTTGTTTATTACATCGGTATCTGTAGATAATACAAATCCTTTAATCCCATCTGACGTCATTTTAAACATTTAAACAATGTAAACATAAAGATAGGTATATAAAGCGTTGCTAGAGGCCATGTGCACCTTCAACCAGTGCAATATCACCATATTTCATATATAAGGTTATAATAAAGTAATGTGCAGAATTCATAAAAGGTATAATGTTTTGAAAATACGTAAAGCCATTTATATTATTTCGTATCTTTTGATATGCCATTAACAGAGATCGTACGCAGCCGTGTATCATTATCCAATTCACCCCATTTGTGTTTATATGCAGTTTGAAAAAAAAATGCGAAAAAAAGAGTTACTTCAGAATAATGTTATAAAACTTCACTGGAAACACATACGAATATTATAAAAAAAAGCAAAAAACTAAATATGGTTTATGTTTAAAGACTAGTTAAGACAAGACTGTAATTTTTAGTAGAGTAACGAGTAATTCAGCCATAGAGAAAATATTAAAGATAGAGAGAGCGAGATATGGGAGCTTCTTCAAGTGGACCCAAACTGCTAGTAGAGAGAGAAAAATCATCGGTATACCAGTCTCTAGTTCTCTCTACTGTATTTTGATTTAATCGAAACGACGGCGAAGTTTCAAGTGGTAAGAATGGCAGAAGAAGAGAATTACAAGTTTGGAATTTATTAGCGAATACAAGAAGATATAAAGCGGCAAATTGATGCTCTTTCTCTCTCATCCAATAGTACAATTTGTCTTACAGTCTCTGGCAACATTTTATTTTTATATTATCCAATCAATTATCGTATAATTTAATAAAAAATAGAACAGCATACATTAAGAAAATCATATGCTTGTTAGGATTCAAAGAAAACTGAAAATAATGTAGTTTTGCGCGGTAATCTGCAAGATTGTTCTGTCTCCTGCATTTGAGGATAGTGATTCCACAGATGAATGATTTTTCAGGAACTGGGTTTTGTTGGTGATCACCTCTTTAGCCGCTTCTTTTTCCATAATTGCCACAAATTTTTCATTGGATTAATATCGGGGCTATTACCCGGCCAATCCAACATAGGGATATTTTCTTCTATCATACAAGCTATAACAGACTGAGCAGTATGATAGGGAGCTCCATCTTGCATGAAAGTGAATGGTTCCCTATCTAGAAATCATTAGCTGCGGAATCAGTTCCATTTAGGACGTACAGACGTCAGTGCCCTTACCGCTGATGAATAAACAAATCATCAATTTGGTTAGGTGGTTGGGATGTTTGACCGTTGGAACGACACAGTCAGGATGATACTTCTCTCCATGACATGTCTCACATTCTACAAAATTTAAAATGTGCTTTCATTACTGGAACAGATCTGCCAACAATAGAAAATATATAAATACTTTCACGTTTCTTTGCTTTATTTAACTGAAAATCATATACGACAATGTATTGATATCTAGTTAGCTTAAACCAGTTCCATGCATAAACAAAATATTGCGTTACCATAGCAACGAACAATAACTTATTAGTAGTGTCAGTGTAAAGTTACGCAATAAATTAAAAGAAAAAAGATGTCTACCGAACTTATGAAAATAGACAAATTGGTGTATCGAGCCTTCATCGAGTACCTGTATTTAAAGAGGGTTAAGAGGTAAGCAGATTTACGAAGATACGCTTAATACCCTTGGTGATCAATTTCCTTCGTATGAGACCATGAAAAATTGGACTGCAAGCTTCAAAGGAGGTAAATTTCACATTGAAGATGATGACCAATCGGGAAGGCTAGTTTCTGTGTCAATACCCGAAAATATCGATGCAATTCATGACATGATTTTATCAGACCATCGAATTGGGCTAAAACGGATATTTTAAACATATTTCATACGAACGCGTTCATCATATAGTTCACGTCAATTTGGACATGAGAAAAATTGCTGCAAAATGGATCCCCAAATGTTTGAATTTTGACCAAAAGCGTGCAAGGGTAGAAGCATCGCGTTCGATCTGTGCTCTATTTGAAAACGATGTAGACTTCTTTAACCGAATTGTTACTATAGATGAGACTTAAGTACATTTCTACGATCCAGAAACAAAGCAACAATGGTTCAGTTTTTTGGTTTTTGGGATTGTCATGGAGTAATTATGATTGATTTTTTGGATAAGGGTAGAACAATAACTGGAGATTACTATTCGACATTACTGACCACTCTACGGGAAAAAAACTAAAGAGAAAAGGAATAGAACAGAAATATACAAAAAATAGCCACATCTATACTAACACTGTATACAAAATGAACTAATAACTGAGTAGTATAACACTGTGAAACAAACAATCACAGCCTATAAAGCCAAAGAACCGTCCCGACGCGATTTTGATACAGATTTGTACTTGTGTATGTTCATATATAATGTTGCCTTATGTTAAAAATGAAAACAACTAAGTAATCCTCTTGTTTTAATCTTTTCAATAAAAATCAATAATATTGTTTGAATTGAAATCACGGTATAGAAATCAGAAAACAAAAAATTATTGGAAAAATACAGTGCCTCCAACAACTTGGCTATTCTATTTTATTCCATTTCAAGTATTTTTGAATCTCTGGCTCTAATTATAGTATTTATTGAAACATTTTTCACGGTTTATGAAGTTACTCCCACATTTCGAGGTTGTCTTGACGTTATAAGCAATGGAATTATACTTAGAAGACTAAGATGAGGAAAAAAATAAATTTTAGCGCCCCGATCTTAGCACCCCATGTACGGAATTTCGATTGATCAACTATACCATATGAAATGTCAGAAATTCGTCATTAAAGATCCTTTAGTCTTATTAATTGGCCATCGTTAGAAAATTTCTTATTATGGGTAAAAGTTTTCAAAGGACATTGACAAATATTAGCACCCCATTCTCAAAAATTATCAGCGCTGTAGGCACATTTTTTATAATTTCTTTTTAAAGAAATCTTAGACGTATACTTACTACTAAAAATTTATAATAGTGGAGAAAGAAATTGGATATTGTCTTAAACTACGTGAAGATCAACGTGCATGCATAGGATTTGGGGAATGATAGTTAAACTGGCTTATTTAATAATAATTTTATATCAACATAGATTTTTCAAATTGAAAATATTTTATTTACATAAAAATTCGCCATGAAAGGCAATCATACCAAATTAAGAAATGAAAAATAATGTTTGGTCCCCATACGTAAGAGACCGCCAGTCCACGCTGACTTACCATCTCCACTGTTTACCAATCAAAACATCGAATCATAAACATAAATTCATTTCTATTGGCCGAAGCCGTACGTACAAAATTTCTTCGAAATATTCCTGCAAGTAAGTCTGCGATAAGCATTGGAGTGGCACTAAAAATTAGTAGGGTTGTTTAGTATAGTAGCCGATTCTATTTTTGCGGTCGATTAGAGTCCTCCCATGGGCGGCTAATTAAAAATCAAAAGGCAATGAATCAAAAATCGCTTAGACATACAAGGCCAATCGTACGATTGTCCGCTGAGAGTGATTTACTCTGAAACTGTAATAGGAATTGGAGGAAAACACAACACAAAACAACTACAATATTGTTTCCATACTTTCTGTTTATAGAAAAAAATATTATTTACAATAAACGACTATTATATAATACGATAATTTTTGGAAGCCAAATTATTTAATAACTTATTATATAAATTATAAGATTCTAGTCGATCTAATTCCATAATTTCTTCGTTAATTCTCGTTTTTCTGTCCCAATCGTGATCGTAACTGTCGTGCCCTATGTGATATCCATGGTGGTCATCATTATACTTATTTACGTGGTAATGTACAGTCGATGGTTGTTTGTCTCCTTTGTGAACGAAAGCAGCAGTTATTTTAGCTACGGCACTACTTGCATTTATCAATAGTAAAAGTATTAGTAATCCAAGAGATTTTATGGAAAACATCGTTAGAAAACCTAATAAGGTTATTATAACACCAGCACCGAAAATTGCAAATGGAATTAATGATCGTATTTTCTTGGCTAATTGAATACATCTTCCTGAAAAAAATAAATGACATTAGTATCACTTTAATGTTACCCGATGTTGTTGTTGATATGTTGTACACTTTATTGGTGGCGCTCCCAAAATTAACAGAAAAATATCAGTTTCTATCATTCACGTGTAAAATAGTTTCAATATTTTTCCACTTTTTCCATAAATTCTGTAAGTAACTCCGAGTTACCATCAATTATTACCTTTGGAAGTTAGTTGTGTGCAAATGTGCTAAGTCTCCAGACTTAATTTGCTATATTTGCGGTGAACACACAACTAAAATCTAAAAAAGTCTATTTTACCATTAAATAAGAAATGTTATCGTGCATATTTCAACCTGCATATCGCAACTAGTATAAATATTAGATGCCACACATCTGCTGAATCCCATATTAATTTAGCCGGTTGGTTAACCAGTAATATGGCACTTATCGAGGAAATCGAAGCGTACGGTAAAATACGCGGAGGTGTCTTCTGTAACAAAAACAATACCTCATTCGGAAGAAGTTCTTGTGCATCCTTTTGTTTATGAAGACGAAGAAACTTCAAGCAGTTAGGTAAACTAAGAAATTGAAATGTCATGATCTCATCAGAGATTTTGATTTGCACAAAAAAAAAGCAGAAGTATTAATATTCAAGTATGAAACAGTGGAATCGGTTTAAGAGGGGAGTTAAAGTTGCCATGTACAGTAAAGTTTATAACTCATACGTTGATTTGTTCTATAAAGGGAACGACATAGTGTACTGTAATGCAATTGAGGCTTTATGTCTGGGTTAATCTGGGTTATAAACATAGGCCAGAGAAATGAAGACCCTTCATTGATTTCTCAAAAACAAGTCTAAAGGCACTACTACTCCATAACGGAAATGAATTTCCATCACTACCTTTGGCTTACTAAGCTCATTTAAAAGAAGCATACGACATTATAAAACTAGTGTTAGAGAAAATAGAATATGGCAAATATCAATGGTTAATATGTGCAGATTTGAAATTTGTTGCTTTAGTTTTAGGTCTAAAAACTAGCAAGTGGAAAAATCGATGAAAAAATGATTACTATGTAAAAGCAGTATGGCCACCAAGAACTGTTTACGTTCCTGGGTAAAAAATAAATGTGAAAATGAACCGTTTGTTCACGTAGACGAAGATAAAGTTACCACTTCTGCATTTCAAATTGAGGCAAAACAAAAATTTTCAAATACTAATGACAATGATAGAGCTAATTTCAAATTTTTAAAACAAACATTTCTTTTTTTGAGTGACGCTATAGTAAATGAAGGTGTTTTTGTTGGACATGACGTCGAAAAATCAATCAAAGATCCGGCATTCATTACCAACTTAAATGAAAAAGAAAGAGAAGCTTGGATGTCATTTGTCAAAGTTACTGAAAACTTTTTGGTTAGGTAACTACAGATCTGCTCAATAATCTAATTCATAAAAAAATGCTGAATGTATATTGGGATTTAATATATCCATAAAAAACACTCTTTTCCATTCCACCTAAAGTTTTTTCCGGAAAATATGGGCTCTTTATGACACGCTTCCATCAAGATGTTTTCTCACAAATGAAAAGCGCTACCAAGGAAAACGGGAACGAGCAATGCTGGCCGACTACTATCAGTCTGTAATTCCAGACACTCCAGACTACGAATATGAGAGACATGTGAAACGGTCTAAGAAAACATGTTTTTGTAGTGCTGATAATAGAACTGGAGTTCATTGAAACATTGAAAAAGTTTCAAATTCTCCATGGGCAAAATTAAAAATTCCATATTGGTGATACTTATTTTTTGTATTTTCACAAAAATCTTTAAACTGAAATTCTCGGGAGAATCTCTCAACGCATACGTAAATATATTTCTCCTAGCTTATATTGAATGTGCTGACATATTAATCGAAAAACTCCATATTTATGTCTATCCTCATTAGGAAGGTTATTTTTAAAGCCGAATGAATCCAAAATTTCACGAAAAATTTATTATACCACAATTCTTGTTTCGTTTCTTCTTCTTTGGGTACTACCCTCTTCTAACGAAGGTTGGCGATAAACCCAGCAAAGTTTCTGTCTCTGGTTCTTCTTATCAGCGTCTAAGAGTCTAAACCGGTACACTCGCGAATATTCTTCAGCCATGAAGCCTTTTGTCTGCCAGGACCACGTTTTCCCTCGATTTTCCCTTCGATCAGAAGTTGCAAAAGTCTGTATATATATATATATATATATATATATATATATATATATATATATATATGTATATATATATATATATATATATATGTATATATATATATTTGTTCCCTGTCGATGCCTATTCTTTGCATTACTTCTTCATTATTGATACGAGCGGTCCAGGGAATTCTCAGCATCCTCCGAGAGATATACATTTCTAAATTCTCTAAGCACCTTATTGAGATCACCTTAAAAGTCCAAGTCTCCGTTCCATATATGTAATAAGGTGTTTTATACATAGTATTTCTCCATCCGGTACCGAATTTTAAGATCGAGTCCTCGGGATGTAAATAATAGGCTTGTTTCCACTAAGAATAAATCGGATGGTTTCGAGTTTCTAATGATTAACCATGATAACTAATAAATGAAAAAACAATTATTCCACAAAAATAATGAAAGATCAATAATATTTTTGGAAAAAAAATTGACAAAATGAGGCGTTTAATCAAACACCAATCAGAAAAGCGTGACGTTTTTTTCGTATAAAGTGACCAGGTTATTTCGAGTTTTCAGCAATTATTGTTAAATTAATAAAGTTCGTTTTAAGTTTAATCTTGAAAGACAGATATAATTTGCCTTGGAATCAAGATTTAACAAAGCAAACTGCAGTAATTTGCCCAAAATTGAAGCCGTTGTGCTTGATAAATTTTTTGTAATGAACACCTAGTTTTCTTCATCGGAAGTTCGCAGTGTTAAAACTTATTTGCAAGTATTATGTGAAAACCAAACAAAGTTATATTTAATTAGCAGTTATCAGTCAGAGAGTCGGATTTACCCACTGTAGAATGAAAATAGTTAACTCATTTTTAGGTTAGCGAATACAAAGTTTCAATAACTTTAACTTAATTAAGACATAACATTTTATATGTTATGTGTGATATATTATGGTAGATTATGCAAAATTCATTCCTTTTACTACTATATTTATAAATATATACATCAAGTTTTGTTTGATACTTACATCAAAATAATCTTCACAGAAATAATTTGTGGAATTAGTAAATAAGGTGAGAGCATCTTGCCTCCTTGCCATTTTTAACCACTTTCTTCGTATTTCTTTATTGTTTGGAACGTATATTAATAATTTGTCTGGTGTTTTTATCATTAAATTTCACATTGGATCACTATACAATATGTATTTATAATACGAGGAATTCATTATTTATTGAAGAAACACAATTGACTTCATAAACAAACACGGCTGTTTCGCGAGGTGTGACGTCATTGAAGACGACATGACAGTCTTGGCCTTTTTCGTGATCAATTTCAAGTTCATTTCTAATAACGTAAAAACCGGCTCATAAAGGGTTAGGGGCCATCCGTAAAGTACGTCACACGTTAAGGGGAGGAAGGGTATCACCGAAGTGTGACATCGTGTGACAAGGGGCATTGGGGGTCAATAGTTTTGTGACGTCACATGTTAAAATTTAAAATACTAAAACGCAAAGTTTGGATCTGAATTGAAAATTTAAAAAATTTTATGAAATGTTGGACTTTATGTTGATTTTATTAGATTATTATTTAATAGAAATAAGTAAAAAATGATAATAGCTGTTTTCTCTCGATTATTTTTAATTACATACATAAATTTAAAAAATGTGTGACGTCACATCAAGAGGGGGGGGGTTATAAAAATGTGACAACCTGTGACAAGGACGGGGGGAGGGGTTCAAAAGTCCTAAAATTCGTGTGACGTACTTTATGGATGGCCCATTATGTGAAATTTATGATACTGATTGCTTAAAAAATTTCGTTCTGGAGATTTTTTCCTCAATGATGAACAACGTTTTTGTCCCCTACTGAAGTTGAAGATGACCAAATTAAAGTCATAATTTATCGTCGTACAACTGTTCGAGACGTTGCGAAAAAGCTACATGTATCGCATACAACAATTGAAAACCACTTAAAATGTCTTATGCTAGTTAAGAAACTTGATATTTGGGAACCTCACGAATTGAAAGAAATTCATTTAACACAAAGAATAAACATATGCGATATTCACCTTAAACGAAATGAAACTGACTGTGATAAGAAATTGGTTTTGTACAGTAACATAGTTCGAAAACGATCATGGAGCAAACACGATGAACCAGCACAAACCACATCGAAAGCTGAAAAACGACAAAAATGCTCATGGTGTCAGTTTAGTGGAATTACAAAGGTGTTTTTTAAGCTGCTTCCAAGGAACCACTTCTGATGTTTAATGTCAATAATTAATGAAACCGGATAAATCACTCAAAAAATCGGCCAGAATTGTCAAATCGAAAAGGTTAAGTGTTCCACCATGATATTGCAAGGCCTCACACATCTTTGGCAAGTCGTCGGAGCTTAGCTGGGAAGTAATGTTACATCTCCCATATAGCCCTGATCTGGAACCATTCATATAGATGTTTGCAGAATTCTTTGAATGGTCAAACTTTTACAAATAACGATGACCTTCAATCGCACAAGGCTCTGTTTTTTGCTGATAAGGATCAGAAATTTTAGGAGCGCGGAATCATGAAGCTGAAAGGAAGATCATCATTGAGCAAAATGGAAAATATATGAATGATAATAATTTATTCTTTGTTAAGAAAAGTGTTTTATTTTGTATTAGAAAACCGAAATTACTTTGTCGCCAACCTAAAAAGAGTAAACGTTCAGTACTATTCAGCAAGGACTTTGTTTGAATTTATTTATATCATATTATGGGACATTACTTTTCGGACACTCATAAAGAAAAATAATTTCAGCATCAATTTTAAATCATATTTTGTTTAGTTTGAATCATAGTTGTGAATAATTCAAGTTATAATTCTTTTGATAACGTTCTCAGAAGCGGAACGTTAAGAGAATCAAATTGAAATAAAAATATTAATCTACGACCTGAGAAGTTTCAATAAAAAAATATACTCAAAAATTTTAAATAAATATATTCATAAATGGTAACCTCAGTATTATTGTTTTTTGGAAAGACTTCCGTAACATCCGTAAATCAACTAGAGTGTAACGATTTAGTTCAAGCTCAATTAATCAATGATTTATCAATGTAATTTCTCCACCTGTTCTTATTGTGGTCCGGAGATACCGAGTATCAATTACGTTTCTTCCAGCCTCAAATTATAGAGTTACTAATTTTTTTTTCTAATATATTGTCCCCAAAGATTTTTGATCGTTATCTAGCTACAAGAAATTACATATCGCTTTCTAGATATTTTAGCGTTAAAACTCGGTCATCGTTATCCTCTCAGCATTGAGAATCCTGTACAATTTTTAAAGGAAAGTATTGATATGTGGCGTATCTAAACAGAATAATAAGTGAAAACCATGAATTTCACCATTTATTCTGTAATAATTTATACTGATTTAATTGTATCTACGAATTAAATATAATATCTTAGTGAATATTTTTCCTCTAAATGTAGGCAACAATTCGTCTACTGTTATTTTTTCTAATTCTGAAAAATCGGAATGTTAAAATATTTTATTACTCAACATATTCTCCTCTTAATTGGATACATTTATTACAGCGAACCTGCAACGTCTCTAGACCTTCATACTTTCTTCTTGCACTGCAAACCAGACCTTCATACCTTTTAAACCTTTTTTTCAGTTGAGAAAAGAGGTGATAGTCAGACGGAACCAAATCTGGTGAATAAGGGGGGTGTTCTAGTAATTCAAACCTTAAATGACGAATTTTGTGCATGGCAACATGAGATTTGTGTGCAGGAGCGTTGTCCTTCAAAAACAAAACACCTTTGGATAGCTTTCCTCGTCTTCTCTCTTCAATTTTTTCCCGCAGAGTGGTCAGTAATGTCGAATAGTAATCTCCAGTTATTATTCTACCCTTATCAAAAAAATCAATCATGATTACTCCATGACAGTCCCAAGAACTTTTCCAGTAGATTTTTGGACACAAAACTTCTTAGATCTTGGAGAACCAGAGCGTCGCCATTCCATCGATTGTTGCTTTGTTTCTGGATCGTAGAAATGTACCCAAGTCTCATTCATAGTAACAATTCGGTTTAAGAAGTCTACATCGTAACCCTTTTAAATACAGGTACTTGATGATGGCTCGATACTTCAATTTTCCGATTTTCATAAGTTCGGTGGACATCTTTTTTCTTTTAATTCATTGCGTAACTCTGGTTTACTGTTTTGACGTCAAACTCTACACTGACACTTCTAATAAGTTATTATTCGTTGCTATGGTAACGCAATATTTATTTATGCATGGAATTGGTCTAGGCTAACTAGATATCAATACATCCTCGTATCAGGCAAAAATGCAAGGAGATAGGTCGATATGAATCGAGTATGTACCTTTAACTATGGATCGCAATTTTTGTTGTTCCGTCATTTCGGAAAATAATGTTATAGGTCACTTTGATCAAATTAAAACACGTACTCCTGCAAATGGTAAACACAATATATGTCCAAAGCATTGAATAGCAATCTTAAGTTTTTATTCATCAATCAACTTATACTACAGAACTAATAATACTTAAGTTTGTCCCTCTCGTTATCAAAATATATACTTGCATAATTTCTTTATGTTTACACTTTTATTTCGTACGAAACTTTATAGAATAAGTGAATTATTGATACAAGTTTAGCCGTGTTCTAAATACAAGACAATAAGGTACAAAAATGCCATGCAGTTGCATAAATTCTTCCAATCAATTTTGTTGCATGTGTAGAAAGTTCACAACTCAGTCTGCGTATATCGAACTATTTTGGAATTGGACGACATCATTCGTAGGTGCCAGTGGTGCCACATGTCTGCTGTACAACTAGGTACAAAAACCTAACCTCTCATAAGAAAATTGAGATGCTGACCCTTTTACACTATGATTTCTGAACATTGCAATGGGATAGAATAACTATTATTATTTATATGAATGTTTTCAGATAGTCTCAACTGTTTTCTATATTTGGAAATATAATTATTATATAGTAATGAAATATAACGGTAGCAGACTAAAAATAGAAGAATTCGTTATACAGTTCAGCAAAATTAATGTGAGGAGCCTTATAATAATATTGAAAATAATATTGAATAAAGGTTACTTTTATACATAGAATGAATCATAGACATGAAGGAATCAACATCAAATTTTAAAAGAGAAAAAAACCGAACGTTACCAACATAAATAAAAAATTTATTTTGTATTGATAATAATCGGGGAGTACAGAGTGAGTTATCGGAAAAAAATTTCAGAATATAACAATTTAAACGGTTACGGTAATATATTCGTTGGAAGGACTTCAAACAATAAAGTAAAATAAAAAATCCAGAAGTGTACAAGCAAATACCTCCAGTACACGTAGTAAAACATATTGAACTGAACTGTCAAAATATATATATATATATATATATATATATATATATATATACGTTTTTTCTTTAGCTCATTTTAATAGTTATTAGAAATAAATGGGATATAAACTTCAACTCAATTTTAGAAATTGAAAGTGTAAATAAATTCTATAACCGATTAAATAACAAGCATACATAAGTCAAAATGTTAAAGCTATTTTCCAACATGTATCATTGATGAAAGACCAAAAATAATGACAGTTTAAAATAATTAAATTAATTTTTGAATATTTGATCTAGATCATTATTTCAAAAATTATAACCATTTTGGACAATTAATCAAAATTTTATGATGAAGTTTTCACATTCACAACTCCCGGAGGGAGTTATTTATTAAACTTTTCTAGTATCGCCACTTTGTTAAAGAATGGTAAGTTTATTATTATTACTCCGTTGAGTTTGTTTTTATTTTAATTTTTATCGTGTATGATAATTCATCATGATTTCTTTATTCCTTCTTTCTTAGATCAACTACACCATTTTATTAGAAAATATAGTTATAGACTTAAAATTTTTACTTATATTATTTAGGTCTTTTTTATCATTAGAAGTTTTCTCGTTCCTATGTATGTGAACCATTTCTAAACATTTACATTTCCGTGTATTTGATTCCATTTCAAGTATTTTTGAATCTCTGGCTCTAATTATAGTATTTACTGAAACATTTTTCACGGTTTAGAAAGTTACTCTCACATTTCGAGGTTGTCTTGACGTTACAAGCAATAGAATTATACTTAGAAGACTAAGATGAGGGCGAAAATAAATTTTAGCGCCCCGATCTTAGCACCCCATGTACGGAATTTCGATTGATCAACTATACCATATGAAAGGTCCGAAATTGGTCATAAAAGGTCAGTTAGTCTTATTAATTGGTAATCGTTAGAAAATTTCTTATTATGGGTAAAAGTTTTCAAAGGTCATTGAGAAATTTTTGCACCTCATTCTCAAAAAGTATCAGGGAAGTATGCACTTTCTTTATAATTTCTTTAAAAAAAATATCTTAGACGTGTATCCAATACTATTAAATTTATAATAGTGTATAAAGAAATTGGATATTATCATAGCTACGAGAAAGTCAATGTGCAAGTATGGGATTTTCCAAATTAGAAATATTTTATTTACATAAAAATTTACCATGAAAATTAATTTCTAAAATACATTTATTATAATTCAAGTTTGTCAACTATAAATTTATATTTATACTACTACAATATACTACTTAATTATAGTTCTTCCAATATCAATCGCAGAGGACAGTTATGCGAGGAACAATCAATATTTCAATAATACGCACGGCACTCATACCAAATTGAGAAATGAAAATTGAAGTTTACTCCCCGTATAAAATTCGGTAAATATCTAACAAACCGTCAGTCCACGTGGACCCATCATCTCCACTGTTTACCAATGAAAACATCGAATCATAAACATAAATGCATTTCTATTGACCGCAGCCGAACGTACAAAATTTCTTAGAAATATTCCTGCTAAAAAATCTGCGATAACCAAGGGCGAATGAAGACAATGAAATTGCAAAGTGTAGTGAGAAGAAAGACAGGTACGAATTTAATAATAAAGATTTAGATATACGAACACTGCAAGTCATAAAGGACATAATACATTATCCAAATATTTCACTAAATTAAAATATAAAACACCAAAAAACAAAAGAAGTAATATTATATATCAAGTACCTTGTACTAATTATGACGTTGCCTACATAGGGCAGTCATCTCAATATTTAGACAATAGACCAAGAGGTCATCAATACGTTAAAAAAATAGAGCTGCATTAACCCCATGAAATATATAAAAAAACATTTCTTCGAAATATTCCTACTAGGAAATCTGCGACAACCAAGGGTAAATGAAGACAATGAAATTTCACAGTGTACTGAGAATAAATACGTGTATGAATTTAATAATAAAGATTTAGATATACAAACACAGCAAGTTATTTTAAATGTATTCGAATGTTTAAAAGAGGAAAATATTGAGCAATCTGATAATGCAATCATAATAAGAATAGCTGAATTAACTAGAGTAAATAAATTTACCATTTATCGAGTACTCACGAAAGGGGTGGATCATTCACAGAACCGGTAAACATGAGAACTGAAATCAGTAGACAAAGCTACTTAAGATTTTATAAGTAGGACAATTTATACTTTATATGAGGAGAACAGGATTACGACATTAGAAGTAATACAGCAAAAGTAGCAGATTATCCAGAATACCAGCTTAGAAACATTGCGCCAAGTTTTTTCAGCATGTGGTTTTAAACACAAAAAACTGAATAAACGGATGGCAATAACCGAATCGTCAAGGATAGTTCGATGGCGACAAAATTATTGCCGTCATATAATAGACTACCGAAGTTCTAATAGACACATAATTTATCTAGATGAAACATGGTTTGACAGTCACGGTGTAGTAAATTTCGGTTGGGTTGACAATAGTAAAAAATGCTCTTTGAGGGCCATGTTCTAAAGGGAAACGCATTATAATAGTACATGCTGGAAGCAAAAATGGTTTCGTGACCAATGCTTCAGTAATATCTGCTAAAAAAATTAAAAACAGTGCAGCTGATTATCATATAGATGTGACAGGAGAATTATTTTAAAAGTAGTTTAATGAACAGATTTTACCAAACATTATACCACAGTCAGTAATCGTTATGGATAACGATTGTATCCTACCACTCGTGGCAACTTCTTAAGATACCAAATAGTAGTAGTAACAAAGCTTAAATTTTAAAATTTATGTCTGAAAAAAATATTCCTATTCCTGTCAGCAATCGTAAAAAAGGCCCAACAAACAAAGAATTGCTTACTGTTATTAAAAGTCTAAAGTTGGAGAAAATTTATTATATTGACAAGCTGTGCTGTGCAGAGAACGGGTTCATACTGTTCTCAAACTACCTCCTTACTATTGCATATTTAACCCTATAAAGTTAATATGGGTAAACGTGAAATCAGAATTACGAAAATGTAATCGGTCTCCAAAACTCCAAAAGAGGTTGTAGAACTTGTAAAGAAAGTTTTAGCAGCAGACCGCCCAGAGCTTTTGAAAACTATGTTGTACATGTTATCAAAGAGGAAGATGAGTATGTGGTATTAGCCACAGTTTTATTTGCACAGAATTTATTTTTATTTATGGTTTTTGCTTTGAAATATGGTAGAAAAAGAGTTCAGTTCACGTCTGGTACCCTGTTTAAGCCAAACGCCCTTACAGGTAGGTACATTTTACTCCTTTATTTACGTTTTATAATTTAATATTCAGTTGTAGCAAGTTAACGAGGTATAATAATGATTTTTTTCTAATCCAAGTAGGACTACAATTAAGGGCATCATATTCATATCCAAGTTATCGTCTTCAGATACTGAAAGTACCTTCTGAAGACGATAACTTGGTTATCTAAATGCGCGTCAGACAGTGTTATTGTGTTGGTGCAGTGGTAGTATAAACAGTGCGTTCAGTATGTTCTCCTTAGGTGAGAGAACAAAGCTATTGTTTTATCGATATTTATGATTGACATTTTGTATAATTGAATTCCTCATTTACCAAAAAAAAATCATGTCATATATCACAACTTGTACTTAATTTCTGTGAAATAATGAGCTTATCCTTGATTAGAGACGTGTCACCTGGGTTCGTGTAAGTGTGTTGGTTTTACCTAGAACGTGTACCAGGTATATCAGAGGTGATCAAGTTAGTTGCGTGCCATTAGGATAATGGGGAGATTATAAAAGAAATACAATTTGGAAATCCCTAAACGAGGTAGCTTGGAATTGCTGGTGTCGAAGGATAATTGTTTTTTTGAGGAATTTATTCGAAGAATTATGTACCTGTATTATATATTTTTGAATACGAGAGCACGTGATGTTGTCTCTACAAAATAATAGTAACTCAATTTAAATTAAAAGAGTTCAACGAATAACATAGAACATATTACAACTGTAACTGAATTGATCGCCATTTTCTTTAAAACAGGGTGTATCTCTTCGTTTAAATAATAGTCTAACAACTCTTACAATGTCACGTAACTACAGCAAACACGTTCCTAATTCGCATTATCATATCATCGGGAGTAATCGTTGGAGTACTAGTTTATACAATATTGTACACACCCATAAAAAGAAATCCATCAGAGTCAGATCTAAGGATGTGGATGTCCATGGCAATCATGTTATCGTGGATAGTACGTACCACCGTTGTTATTATACTTATCTATACTGAACTAAAATTAATTAATAATACGTACCTGTGAAGTTGTTTTCGTTATTTTGATTGAAGAATTTTTTCAAATTGCCTATTACTCTATACAGTAATATTTCAGTAGTTTTCGGAGATGTTGGTACTAATAGAATATCCGTTCTGTTATTTACACGTTCTTCAAGATTCCCATTGTCGGTGCATACGATCAAAATCGGTGATATTATGAATGCCAGTCCTATAAACGCTAATTTCATCTCGGAGATGTTTGAGTAATACCATTCATATTCTTTCGCATAGTCTGGAAATAAATTTGAAATTAATTTGAAATATTATCAAAAATTGGGAGAAATTTGAATTACTGATACATAATAAAAACAGTGAAGGTCTTATAGAAGACATATTCTCAACATACTATCTTGTTCTATCAATAGAAATCAAACATAACAATATAAGATCGATTGTCCTCTTCACAAAATCAACTATGATACATAAGACAAGTAATAATTTCTTAATTGACAGTACAAATCGTGAAACGAGACGATATAATTGACGTTACGTGAATAACTGACCATATTAAAAGTTGAGTTTGACGTGAGCTTTGTTTACTGTGGTATTTTTGGCGAATTTTTGGATTAAAAGTGTATTTATTGTTTAAATCAGTTCTTTTAAAAACTAGTTTGTCTTTTTATTCAATTCTACTTTGGTAAGTACGAATATAATACATCATCAACTTGTTACGTTTTATAATACCTAAAATGCCGTGAGACGGAAATATTACAATACTTATATAACTACATGTGAAACAATCATACAATACCGTCCGATGTTCTTAACGTTTAGATTAAAGTCAGCCTACACTTGAAAAAAATTTAAGGAAATTAGGATCATACTACATGTGGTGTTATCTATATAGAGTTAAGCTAAGGACACATTTTTAACACGTGCCGTGTTAACACATGTAAACACAACACGTCAAAATGCGACACATCACATAGGCCGGACACATATCTGTATTGTAAAACGTGTGTGCCAGCTGTCATTTTAATGTTTTTAAACTGGTGAAGTAGTATCCTCAACCTTCACGTTCACACAACACATATCCAAAATCAATCGAAGCTTATAATATAATGGAGCACCTACCAGAAGAGATGGATTGTTTGGATGAAGAAGAGGTTGCGGTTAATGCAGCATTGTTGTGCTACAATATGAATCCAGGGAGTACTGCGTTCATCCAATAAACCAACGTAGGCACGAATGTGGTGAATATCATGATCTGTGGCCCGAAATTAGCAATGACGATGACAGGTGTAAAATGTGTGTCAGGATGACCAAGAAGGAAATCGACGTGGTTTACAATTTACTAAAGAAGCAAAATACAAATTTTAGAGAAGCAATATCTCCAGAGAAACGACTTTTAATAACTTTAAGGTAGAAAACAACAAAATACAATATTATATTTCCTCAAATACAACCGAGTATAAAATTATTATAAAACTAGACATAATATTATTTTTGGAAAAGTAGATTAACATTTTATAAAGTTGTAAAATTAATTTATGTATTGGAAAAGGAACTTCCTTGAGTACTTTCTGAAACTCATAATTTCGTACCTCTTCTATAAATTGTACCCCAATTAACATAAAGATAATTATAGATATATTATGGAAACGAATATAGTTAAGGAAACACTTTTCAGTCACGCTCAGAACAAACTCGGCCAAGGTGGTGAATATAACCTACAACACTTTGTAACACTTCTGACGAAAATCTGACCAACGTAGATATTGAAAACACGCGCTATGACATGTTAAAGCGTGTTGTCGATCTCTGACGACACATCACAATAATATGCATAGATCTATTTAAAATAATGTAATAGATATTTATATAACACGTGTTAATGCATGTTAATACGACACGTGTTAAAAATGTGTCCTTAGCTTTACTGAGAAAACGGGTAATTTGTTGTAAGTTTGATTATAGAAGTTCTGAGTAATAAAATTTTTAGAAAACCTATTCTTAACTTCAATGTGATAAATAATAGCTTCTACATGTGCTAATTTCTAAGTTGAGTACTATCTCTAAATGTTTAATAATTTATGATTAACTAGTTATTTCTAATGATTTCATAAAAATTGTATAAATCAGTTTTTAAAGAGCGTATACTCATACTATAAAAAAATCGAGTGTTTATTACCCGGTACTATTTAGATATATGTGCTTAAATTTTATTTCTGAGGTCTGTTATAGATATAGATATTTTCATGGTATTGCCCCGATGATGGTAATATATGCACCAAAAACGTTCTAGTATAAATCAGTTCATAAGAGATCACTTTTGTGAACTACATATTGTAACTTATACACCCAGTATATCGATATTTTTATCAAAAGAATTTTGCTAAATATATCGATGTTAATCATATAAATGAAATAGAAACAATTAAAATAGTTGAATTTCTTTCTTAATTACCAATTCGTAAGCGACCGACCTTTGGAATATTAGTCATAACTATTATTTCTACAGAGTTGTTAGAAATTTTGAATTGATTCATTTGAATATTGTGCTGAAGTAAAGGGTTTTCCAATAAGGATTGACAACTTTTTTTCAAAATAAAATGAAAACCATCTGAGATATTTCAAAAACTTTATTATCGGGTTGAAGTACATTCAAAACATTTATGAATGGAACTCGACTTCGCTCATATGGCTACAGCGAGCACGTTTGCAGCGGTTGATTCGTTGGACCCAATGTTCCATGACGCGGCCACACATTTCGGCCGAAACGGCTGCTATTTCGCGTTCAATGTTGGCTTTGAGCTCTTCCAACGTCGCGTCGTCGGCTTATTAGCATAGACTAATGACTTGATGTAGCCTCAAAGAAAAAAATCTAGAAACGTTAAATCGCACGAACGAGGCGGCCAATCGACTGGTCCATTTCTTGAGATAATACGCTCAACAAACTTGTTCTTCGATAAATCGATTGTAACGTGTGCTGTGTGACTTGTGGCGTCGTCCTGTTGAAACTACATGCTGTTCAAGTCCATATATTCCAATTCGGCCCAAAAATAATGGATAATCATGGCGCGATAACGATCACCATTCACAGTAACGTGGCGACCACTATCGTCGACGAAAAAATATGGCCCTATGACGCCACCGGCATGCAAACTGCACCAAACAGTTATCTTTTGTGGATGAAGTGGTTTTTCATTAAGCACATGTGTGTTTTCACCCGCCCAATACCGCATAGTTTGTTTATTGACAAACCCATTGAGCCAGAAATGAGTCACTGAAGAACGTCAAACTTTTTCTACTAGGTCGCGAATTACTACCGAAAATCGGAGTTAATGCTCTTAAGATAGCGGCCACCGACTCCAGATTTCTGTAGCAAATTTTTGAGATTTGCCGACGTTGTTCGTTCGTTTACTTCTCCATGATGAAGAGGTTATGTCTACTGAATAAACTGACAGTGACAGTTGGATGTTAAATGAAAAGGTGCGTTTACAAACTAAATTCAAAATTGTCAAGTTCCCATTGGAAAACTCATTATAGTCACTATAGTCGAGAAAACTTTTTTCTAAATTTTATGAATAATGTTCATAATTCTAATAACTGTACACTTAATATTCATATCACTTAATATCACCCATTTTTCTAAATCGATGAAAGTTTGACGTTGTTGATGACATAAAAATTTAAACATATTTCCTGTTTTATATGGTATCAATCATCACCTCAAAGGGTGGTAAATTGACTTAAAACTCGTCGTCAAGGGCAATCGATACCATTTTGGTAATTGTTAGATATACATAGGTATATATACTTATATCCTTCAAAACATTGTTGTTTACAATATAAGGAGGATAAAAAAGATTTTTCTTCATTCTTTCTAAACAGCAATAGACAGAAAAAACATCTGAACTGCTGTTATCACCTCCAATTCCTTATTTCGTTGTCAATAGTTCTTGATTTATACGTCGAGACAAATTCTTCGTTAGTAGACAATTTCTTGTCTGTGTTATTTGATCGTTATTTTATTCATAGAAAAACATTGCCTCCAACTCAAAAAAAACCTTTTATATAAGTATATAATCTGATCGTATAAGAGTGATTAATATTATTTGGGTGATTCCACTATAGACAATTTCCGATAGACAATTTTTTAATCACGTTATAGTTGTTGTTTTGCGAATAGTACAAAGAATATTCTCAAAATTTGATATAAAAGAATTTTTTTTTTCGATGATTGACCATATTAAAATCTTTGGGGCTTATGAGAATATTTGGTACAAACTGAAAATCAAATCTAACAACACTGACGCGAAATAGCTGTTGCTGAACTTGAACTTGAACAATATTCATTCATTCACCGTTTTGTTCAAAAAGTTTCAGACCCGTACATGGTAAGGTGGGGTCGGATCCGACCCGCTACTCTCAGAAATAACTTTTTTTGAGGATTTATTTTAATATGGTCCCAATTGAAAAGACAAACAAAAACTAATAACCATTCACCCAAAAATTGTGAGAAATGCCATAAATCACGTAAAATGAATTGAAAACCAATATATGCAGCATGTACCAGTTTTAAAATGACTTTTAATTGAATAAAAGGATAATGATGCTGAGAAATATTAATGTGATGCTGGTGATTTAGAATAATTGTATTGTAGTATATTTGTTGCAAATAAAGACCACAGGTGAATCACTTGGTAAGTCTTAATTGCAGAACTTTCCAGGAGTTAAAGAGTTATTCACCAGTTGGATTTTATTGTTATAAAATATTCACTGGATTGTATCTATATTAAGGTACCAAAAACAAGAAGAAAGTTCTCAAAAAATTTTTCTGGAAAAGATTTTTTAGCTCTAGGAGTAATTTTCATCAAAAAATGTGCTAAATAACTTTTACTCTAGTGTTTAAGTTACAAATAAAGCTTTGAAGCAATAAATTATTTGTATTTTATTTTACAGAAAAGTGCAGCTTTGTACAATTTTTTATGATGGGTTCCTTATCTAAGTTTGTAAACCTATTATGGTTCTACAAAATGAGAACATTAGTGATAACATTTTCGCTATTTGATGACCGGCATTATACTTATCTTATTTGCTATTCTAATCCAGCCCTACATAAGTTTTAATGCTACATAACTTTAAACATGATATAGTCATGGAATTTATTTTTTTAAGCTTGATTAAGAAGACGATTAATAATAAACTTCTTTGTATAGTAAAATATCTTTTTTTAGATATTATGTATGAAAAGATGCCTGCTTTTTGCTGTGTAGTAAACTGTAATACTAGTTTTTAAAGGGGCCCATAAGTTCACTTAGTACTTAAGAGGGTAAAGATAAAATTCTACTGCCCTAATCAATCTCTTCCTCCCAATTGCTCCAGATTCATCTAATTCTTTATGTTTTTTATCGCTATTTCGATTGGAAATTGAGTGAATAAAAATCTTTATTATTTCATGGAATAAAAAGGGTACCTTCAAAACTATTTGTAATACATCCATTCAAATGACGTCACAATTTTATTCGAAAAATATAATTATTAATTTATTTCAATTTTATTATTATTTGAAAAGCACATTAAATTAAAATAGGATATACATATAGCTATATAGAACTTTCATTTGTGACTTACATACATTTATACTTGCTAAAAAAATAATCACAGGTAACAGAATAAAAATAAAATATAGGATTAGGTATATAAACATATCACAGTCGTAGGCCAACTCCACCTGAAGCTACAGTTTTTCTTCATACCTTTCAGTTGCCACTGGGTTATCATTTGTTATCACTAATGTTTCATGAACATAAATCTAAACATGAGCGCAACAGTTAAAACTAATGTCCAAAAAACTTAAATAACTCTCAATTTAAACACAACACACATATCAGATACAAGTGTTCTGATATTTGTATATTGCTTGAAAGTTTACTTGCAGATGAACTAAAAAATAATCATATTCAGCTGTATCAGTTCCACTGAAATAGATCTAACTATTCAACACCTTCAAACTATAAAATAATAAACAACAATTCTCACTACCCAAACAAATCAAGAAAATCTAACACGATAAAATCTATTGTTTACCCCACCGTCGCTATATTGACGTAAATCAGCTGTTTACTTAAATTGTCTAATTGATCAAGCTAAAATACCAGAAAATTATATAAACGGATGTATGCAAGAATACTCTTTTAGTCAGTAATTTATTTCGCCCGCTAATTGAATAGTCAAGTAACTTGAAACTTCTAGAACCGTACTTGAACGCGTGTTAAGAAAGTAATTATACTAGAAGCATTCCGCAAACGAAAAACCCGAAATCTATCTCAGAATCCGGTTTTGTATAAACTTTATTGGAATTAAAATTAAATTACGAATCATAAGAATAATGATAATTATGATTCTGTAAAATGTATTATGATGTTGATATTATACTTTAATATATCATAACGTTCATTTTAGGATCACGAGACAAATCGGAATCACAATTAGGTAAGGACCATAAAAAATTTGAATCAAGATAATCAAATGATAAAAAGTGAAAGACTATCGTTTGACCAACAAAAATGTTCCTATATCATAAAAATATGCATCTAGTTAAAGTGCTTCTCGATTGCATATGATTCACTGATTTTATAATACCATGTAGTTATATAACCTATCCTTAATATCTGACAACTGTTAGAATACCCTGTAGAACACATTGTGATACTTGTATAATAGTTCAAAGTAGAACATGGTGTTTTTTTATTCTATAAACTTTATCATTGTTTGGTACAATCACTCACCATTTAAGTTTCACTCTACTGCATATATATAATTTTTACACTGCTGTCCGATATTCACCTTGACACTGATCACAGCACGGCTACAAGAGAATTGACTTGCCAATGAACTAAATTCAACGGAATTATCGTAATTTCACTTGTGGTGGGCTGTTCTCAGTTTCATTTCATTCTTTTACTCAACTGATATAACTGATATAACAATCGTGATACTTTATTTTGGATAAACTGACCTTTATATTTGGGAATTTCCAATTCTACTACTGGCTTTCTCTTTGTATACATAAACAATTAAAAAAAGAAACATGAATATGGTCGAGTGAATTTTTCGTGATAATAATTGAGATACAGTCTTTCACTGATGAATCATTCTGTGTCCCTTTCTATCTTTCCCCTTTCTGCATTATGTTGGTATTAAATTCATTAATATATCAAATTCTATTAACTACTCTGTATCGTGCGTCAGATTAAAAAACCTTATTAATTCACTTAGCTGTTGAAAATAATGTTGATTAAATGTTATTTCCTGTTCTATTAACTTATATTATTCTAAAGGCTCATGCGCTACTCAGCTTAGAGCCGATGAACTTGAACATTGTGTGGCAAGTATTCAATATTACAGCCTTCTGGATATCGGCGAAGGTGTTTTTAGGTAATTTCAGTTTGGCGATGCTATCGTGCAAGGCCTTAGGCACGACGTCGGCTGCTGACATAATAACTGGGACTACTTCCACATTTTCGCTGTACCACATCTGTTTAAAGTCAATTGCTAGAACCGCGTATTTGGTCAATTTCTCCTGGTGTTTGTTGAGAACGTTATAGAGTGTTCGGTATAGCAACATTCTGTGTTTGGTACTTGTATCTGCGGTTGGTACTTGTAATAGGATAATAGTATACGTATTGAAAATACCGAATTGTTGGCCAGTTTCTGGTGGATGATGTTGCACACTTGGTTATGCCGTTGTAAATAGTCGGTATTAGCTAACACACTACAAGCAGATGTTATATGTTGGATGGTTTCTGATGTTTGTTGGCACTATCTGCATTTGGCAGATTGAGTATTGGGATCTTTAAAAATATTTTACTTATATTTATTCGTGTTCATAACATGACCCTGAAGCCTTCGGTCTCTGGAAAGAGATTACCGCTAGTAAGCCACCTGTTTAAAGCTCCTTTGTCAACATAGGGTTGGTTGAGGTCTTGATGATATCTACCGTGTAGTGCTTTTCGTGACCACTGCTCCAGCTTCTCGGTGTTCAAGTCAGAATCCTTATCCGCCTTAGATATAATCCGGTGTAGAGTTGAGATTTCCGAATTAGGATGAAAGAAATCACGTAGTTCCATTACCTGTCGAGAGTGCAGGTTAAGAAGGTCAATCAAGCCTCTTCCACCCTCTTTTCGGGGTAATGTTGTTCTAATAGTGGATGACTTCGGGTTGTGGTTGTTGTTCTTCGTCATTATTGTTCGTGTCAACCTCTGAATACCCTCTGGCTCTGTTTGTGTCCCCTTCAGGATTCCAAAGGAGTGCGTTAAAACAGGTGTGGCATAGGTGTTGATTACCTGAACTAAGTTGCTTGCATTTAATTCGGATTTCATAAGTGACTTGGATTCTAGCTTTTGCCTGCTTGTGGTCCAGCCTGCTGAAATCCTAGGTATTCGTAGGTTTCTCCGTTTTCCATCGCCTGTACGATATCTCCGTTGGGAAGTTGCACATCTCTGCTCATGATAATGCCTTTCTCGATATGTAGAGTCTTGCACTTAGACAGTCCATATGTATATCGGTAGAGAATCGATGTGTTATATCGAGAAGGTGATTGATTTGACGTTTATTTACTGGGTATAGCTTGATATCGTCCATATAAAGAAGATGGGAAATGGAACAGTTGGTGTCTCTGTTCGCTTTAATGTTGAATCCGTACTTTTTATCATTGAGCATGGTAGATAGGGGATTCATTGCAAAGGAGAACCAAAACTAACTCAGGGAGTTGCCCTGGTATATTCCCGTACGAATGGGGATTTCGTCAGTACTGAGAGAGTTTGGACCGATTTGAAGATGTAGGCTTGTTCTCCATTTCATCGTTGTTGAAAGGAAGCTTACAATAGTTGGGTGAACTAAATCTGCAAGATCTCTACAAGCCAGGAATCTGGTACACTATCAAACGCTTTCTTATAAGATGCTAAGATGTTATTTTCCTCGACGTGCCTAGAAATTTTGTTAGTGATATAGGCTGTAAGTATCTTATATAAAGTGGGTAGGCACGTGATAGGTCATTACTGAGTGAATTCTTTCAGTGTGAAATCATCAAACTGCATCGGAACAATTTTTAAACGCATCTCTTCTGCTGCTATCCAGCGGCATTTCTCTTGTGGATTTTGGGAGTTTTCCACATTTAGGACCAATACTTTTCCATTGTCTGTTTCGATGGTATAGTTTGATTGGTGTTTTTATTGGTTGTAACTACAAGTTTCCTGTAAAATACTTTTTGGTTGCTATGAATAGTATTATTCTGAATCTTCTTCTTTGTACACTCAATGTATCTTGATAAACGTTTGGATTTCGCTTTCAGCTTCTGATCAATATACTCACGCAAATGTTGTTTGTTCTGGATGTTCTGGATGCTATGTGTGAGTACCTATTTTCGTGAATATTTTTCTGATGTGGTTTCTTAAGCGGTTAGAGGGTTGTGCATAATTCTTGTACTCCGTTAGGCGTCCTATCTCACTCCTAATGGTATCGATGGAACGTTCCAGGCGGCGTTGCCACCAGGGTTTTCTGTTGGTTTTATTGGTAGGGATATTTGTCACGTATATTTGCTGATTATGTAGACGGAATACTGCAACAGCTCCACAATAAATAAGTTAATGAAGTCGCTCGAGCATACTGTAGTCGGTGTAGAGGCTTCCTATTAATAAGTCGACTCCTGCAATGTTTTTATTAGTCCTCAGCTTAGGTAATTTTGGACGACGTATAGGTTTGTGCTCTTAAAATCCGTTAGTAACTTGTGCATTTCGAGTGACACTTTATCGACGATATTTGATTGATTATTGTTAAAATCGGGTATAGTTTGATTTTTGGTAATTTTATCGTCATGTTTGCCAGTGTGGGTTTCATCGTGTCTACCGCACTGGTGAGATGATCATCTATTCTTTGAAGATCTAGAAGGACCACTCCTCTTATTTGCTGCAGGATAGGTACAGGAAGCAAATTGTTTTTTACAGTACTCCTTCTCTGGTCAGCTATTCGTTGTTCCGTTTAATGCTGGGTACCTCTTAACAAAATCACGATGAATGGCGTATCGGTAGGTGGTCATATCGGTCTCTATGTTGGTTGCTCTATAATAGGAGCGCATAATCAATGAATTCATCTCACTGGTCCATTTCATGCGTTTCCTAGGCAATCCGGCTTTCGTAATTGTAGGCACATTGACTTGCGTCGCCGTAGAAACAGCAACCGATTATCATAGTAGCCCTACTCGGCGTTACGCTGCAATTGCCGCTTGCCGAAGTAGTCTGTAGCTCATTTTTCGAACAGGACCCACTACCTAAATCCTGAACGGGACAAGAGGTTATGGTGGTACAATGTCCATTCACCCGTTTACTCCGTAAATTATACATCATGTTTTTTTGCACTTTAACCCTTCTGCAGGGGATAGGGAAGATATGAAAATTAAAAAGATGGCCAAGGCAGGCAAAATAGACAATAATGGTGTGATCCCACAAAAAGGCTGGTTAGAGAGGCCAGTGAAACATTATTATTCCACATATTTTATGGCTTGCCTTGTATTCTACAGTGTCTTCAGTCTCGATCGTCAGATCGCAAGTCTTCATAGTCTAGGTAAAAGTAACCGTACTATTGCTGCCGGATTAAAAATACCTCGACTTACCGTGTGGGTTACGAAGTGAAAAAGTATGAATTCACCAGGAGCTTTAGCAATAGAAAAAGTTCAGAGCAGCCTCGGAAAACCACAACAGCTGAAGATAAACATATTGTATCGATCAGTAAACGTGATCAACGCTCAGAGGCCCAGAGGTGGCAGCTTAGATCAATGAATCAAAGGATATGACTTTGAATATCTACTTCTACATAAAAAGAAGATTAAGAGAAAGGAGAGATGGCCTTTATCTACCTCTAATTACTTCTACAATGAAAAGGATTTGGAGAAAAGCTGGCCTTTTCTGGAAAGGTGGCAGTGAAGACATCAAGATGATATTAAGAAGTTGCATAGGCTAAAGAACATAAAAATTAGACGCAGATAGAATAGAAGAGTGTTTTATGGAGTGATGAGTCAAAATTTGAGGTTTTTGAGTATAAGAGAGATTATATGTGAACGAATGGTACACCCATTTGTATTACCGACTGTGAAACACAGCGAAGACCTGGTAAAAATGAGGATTCTGAATAAAGAAAGCCATGAAAAAATATTAAAGGCATGACAATAATCCAAAACATTCTTAGAAGCTGTGCAAAGAGTATTTGAAAGAAATGGAATGGAAGAATTTACTGAAAGTAATGATTTGGCCGTTATAGTTGCCCAACCTCAATTCGATTGAGTTGTTGTAGGATAAATTAGGCAGAGAAATGAGAAAGCATTGTCCTATCGCCACTCTACATTTTCAGAATATCCTAAAAAGGAATGGAATCAAATATACGACGATTATTTGACAAAATTGCAACAGACAATGTAAAAATTGTGCACCGAAATGAATAAAGGAAAAGGGGATTACATTGATGAATAAAAAATTTAAACCACACAATGTACTTTCATAATTAAATTATTTTCATCTAAATATAAATATCAAAATCGATCGTACCAAACTAAAAAAGTACGACGTTTTCCTTCATTGCTCATTAATCATTTATTTCAATAACATTTATTACATTTGGCAAATCATATGGATATTGTCTTTGTAATTCGGCCTCAATGAATAAATTCCAATCACTTTCCCACTCATTCATTGCTAATTTCTTTTTATTTTCATCTAGACTACTATATTTTATGGAATTGATGGCCAACTGTTTTAAAAACCTTAAATCGCTATTTTTTCCAGCTAAAGCCATAAACGCCATATACCAATCATAGCTAAGTCCTCTTGATCCCCAAAACGATGGATCATCAGCGGAAATAACAACAGGGAAACCGTTTGCTATTAAAATAACTCCAGGATGGTTTCTTAAATCCGTCACTAATTTCAACACTTGATTTGAAATAGGACAAATTTCGAGTGCTATATCTTTTTCTTTGACTAGTTGGGCCGCAATAGGATGCTTTAAAATGGCGTAACTGTGTCCAATTCTTGTAGTATTGAGCAGAATTGCGTCTAGTATGTTAAAATCTGTAGATTCGCCTTCCCAGTTTGTTTCGCCAGCGTGAAAGAAGAAATTCGCTCCCATTTTCTGCAATTCTTCCAGTTGAGGCAAGAAAGATATCAACGGATTTCCTACAACACATGAAAATTTAACAGTATGTGCAAAAATGAATTGAGAATCAAAAAAATATTGAGCGAACATAGTTTTTGTTATACGAGTTGTCTCAGAAGAGGGTTCACATTTAAAAAACAGAAACAAGGAAACTACTTGGGAATTTATTTCTTAAAAATGATATCGTCCAAATGTATCACAGAATTCATTTACTCGAGCTCTGAAATTGCCTATGACGGCTCGACAGGTATTCTCCGTGAAGGCTGCCATTTAGTGATGGATAATTCCTTTTAATTGTGCCAGGGAATTTGTTAGTGTAAACTTTAGATTTGTCATAAAATCCACAGGAAATCGGGACTGCGTGGAGGCCAACTTATGTCACATCTCCTGGAGATCAATTTACCAGAAACAAATTTAACAGAGATCTATTGGACGTGTGTGAAGTCGCTTCGTTCTATTGGAACCGAGTATAACCATTAGTGGTTTGCAGTTCAGGCAAGAAGAAATCGTCCACCATCTGCACATAGTGTCTGAATTCACTGTAACTGTGCAGTCCCTAATATATTTGTGAAATGCAAAATATTGATGATCTATGCAAGTTTAAAGCAACAGCACGCTTCCAACTTTTTCGACCGTTCTAGAAGACCATGGACGTCCGGATTTTGGTTCATCCAGCGTCGATCAGTTCTCTTCATTTAAGTGAAGAACATTGTCAATATTGCACAATGTTTAACGCGCTACAATCGCCGAATTACCGTTTTTGTAAAACTCACGCACGGACATCGCGAAAATATGATTCTATTGACTAAATGACCTCAATTGACATAAATTGACGTGAATCGACATCAAAAGGATGTCAATAGACATCATAAGGCATCGACATCATTACAATGGACGTCAATTGGGTCCAGTAGAAATCAATAAAGTCATCTGATTGAAAACAACCAATCAGCATAACATTATACTGAAACAGATCCTACGGTGTCGGTCTCTTTTCAAGCAACAAACTTTTGAATTTTTTTCGAATAATTATCTATCTTGAGTTATTGAGAATTGGCAATATATATTGAGGTCAAAATTATTAAATGCATGAAATTATTGATATTTTTTTTGCTCTATCATTCATGGAAATTTCCTTTTAAAAATTAAGTTTTTTGTTAACATTCACCAATTGTTAATGCTTAAAGTGCACTGTAGTTTCTCACACTAAATTTCGAATAGGCGGTGTGGAAAGTTTCAAACAGCTTTATACATTTAGACATTATATTCAAGCAACTGGTCTACTAAATTTTGATACACTTAAATCTTATAAGAATTAAATATTACTCCGATTATTACTAATGAAGCAGAAGATATAAATGTAAACTTTGGGATTCAATACTGAAACAAAACAAATAAACATGCTCATCTACCTCGAGAAGACCAAATGCCTAGTGACGTCCAAAGAACCGATAAGATGCTGGAAGTTGGTAATCGATCTAAAAATTATCGAATAAGTAATTCATTTTAAATATATGGGAGTATAAAAAACGAGTCTTAGAAATGAAAACAATGAAACCGGTACGAATTTCGTGATGCTTAAAGATATCGTTTCGAAGAATAATTACCTGAATACCGAAAGTGAAATCGAGATATATAAAACGACTGTAAGACCTATGATAACAATCCCAGCAGAAACAAGTATACAAGTAGACTTGTTAAGAACGCCCAAATGAAGAACCCAAAAGGAAGAAGACCACAGGGAAGACCACAGCGATGGCGTGAATGCTGGCAGTCAATAGGCAATAGCCTACTAATGGTCATTCTTGTTAAAAAAAAAACAGGAAAAAAGAAATACTTATTCTTATTAACATGAATCGATAGAGTTGATAATAATTAATTATATAGGTTGCATGAAAGGACGGAGATTAACATAAGCGTATTTTTAGAAAAAATTGAGTATAAATCGTACTTGAATTCGTTTAAATGAGAATATGAACAAATCTATTCACCCAAATCAAAAATTAACTGAATCATAGTTGATCAAAAGAAAAGTAATAATTTATCTACTGATTCAATTAGATCTAAACAATGCTCTTTCTAATATTTGATCACGATTAAAATTCGTAATGTGCATGGTTAATAAATTTTTTTTTCCTAAATCGGCACAACCTTTTTTGATGTTCGTGTGCTCCACATATCATAAAGTAGGTATATATTTCACAGCTATTTGTTTACAATGCAAAAAGTTTATCTGGCGATATTGAATATGAAAAAAAAGTGCACAACCAGTTTGCTTGAAATTTTTTGTTTCCAATAGAAATACGGCAAGAAAATTGACGAAATGGTGCTCAAAAATCGTCATAACGGCACTGCTAGCCAAAAGATAGATATTTTGAATAATGTTTTGGGTCAATGCTAGACTCGTACCGAAACAATAAAATCTTTTGTGAAAATAATGTCAAGTAGAGGTCGCAAAATTTTGTGTCCCGAATATTTTGCTGAGATATAGAGCTGAATTTTTTTACATTTTTTCTAGATAGTCTTCGTAAGACTCCCCAGAAGCTTTCGGACACCTTTTTCGTAAAAATCCCTCGGCTTGTCAAGTAACCATTCGTTCACGAAGGATTCTACCTTCGCATTGGTTTCGAATCGCAGCCCGCCTAGTGCCTCTCTCAATGGACCAAGAAATAATAGTCGCGTGGCAACAAATCAGGACTGTAAGAAGGGTGTTCCAGTGTTTCCCAACCCAATACGTTCAACGTTTCCATCATAAGCCGAGCTGTATGCAGTCTGATGTTGTCTTTTAGCAATATCGCACTACGGATTAAGCTTTCACAGTTCGTGATAAAATCAACAGCAATTACCCCTCTTATGTGCCAAAATACGGTACAAAACACCTTTTCTACTGACAGTGAAAACCTCGCTTTAGCTGGCGCGCCTTCGTCTTTCTTCCTCCTCTCCATAGACGCTACTCTCCAGAATATAGAGGTGCAACAAATTCTCTCCTTCTTCATACTGCTACAGTAGGCGCAAGAAAACTTCCCAGCGCGTGAATTTCAGAAGTCTTGGCACCCATCTGGCGGATTTTACAGTATCTGTGACCAAAAAACGAATAATGATGCGTAGCACAACAGACACTGATACATCCTTCTCGCTCATGGATATGATGTCGAAACTGACCAACAATCTAGCGCAAATCCGAAAAAATCAAATCAAAGTTGGTCTAAAATGCTCCAGAGGATCAAACGGACTACTAGTTAGCCATTTTGACGCGTCTACATAAAGTAATTGTGGCTGTTTTTTAGTCAAACACGAAATGAGAGTTGCCTAATTCACCAGATTTGGCTCCTTGTTACCTTTTCCTCTTTTCGAAACCTGAAAATCTGCTTTGGATAGTACGCTGTGTGCCTATTGAAATTAGAAGAAGTAATTACTGAAGGTACTGAAAATCATCCCAGCCAATGTTCACAACAAGTTCATAGAAATCTGGATTCATTATTCGCATGGTTGTTTTATTAGAAGACGATAATAAATCTTGTATTAAAATACGTGGTATGTTCTACTGAATCATGAAGAATTAATACTACAATAAAATACCAGATTTAAATTTCAATCAACTTGAAATCCCACAATATTGGACATTTCTATTTATAGAGCAAAAAGTATTCTTTCTATCTTGATTTCAAATCTTTTTCAAATTATTAACAGCATTACCTGCATCTTCTTGACCAACCAAGTCAAAACCTGCAACAAATCCAGGATATTTCTTCCTAAGTTTTCTAAATGTATTTACATATTCGTCCATAGTAGCATTATCAACATGTCTATTAGGTGCATAAATAAATCTAGCTCCGAAAAAATCAGGATGATCCGTTTGGAACTTTTTAAATGTATGCACGTACATACCAAGAACCTCCAGCTTGGAATAAATATTTCCATCAATATCATATACCTCTGGTAAAAATCCTCTGAATTCTAAATACTTAACGTTGTCTTCGTATAGTTCTAAGAGTGCCTCATAGAAATATTCTTCGAAAATTGGTTTATATGTTAATAAACCTAAAATAAGAATAATTTGAATGATGTTATTTAAGATATAATGAAGAGATAATTTATATGGATTAATAACAGGGTGTGTTTATGGTTCGACTCACAGTGACCGTATCTGAATTTTAAGGACCATATTTGGCATTTACTGACATCTAATGCACTTGAAATTAATATCGCAAATGTTTTCGAAGAACTTTAAAGTTATTATCGTTGCCTAATAATTTCATCATAAATTGCAGAAAATGTTCAATATTCAATTATTTAGAAATAAACAATAACTTTAAAACCTGTTTAAGACGGCTTAGAAGGACAAAAAGGGCTAACAATTGGCAGTCAAATATTGGTATGTGAAAAAACCACATTACTTTCTTTCTCACAAAAATTTATACAAATAATATGTTGAGTAAATAATTATATTTAAGTCTACAACTGATTTCACTCTGCGAGTAAAACTATCCGATTTTTAAGTAAATATGACGACTACTATTAATAATCGTATGCTTAGGACTTTCTCTATACATTGTTTATATTAAATAATTATATAAAGTCCTTTACAAAATATTTCATCTTGCGTACGAAGACCGCCCTGAAATCTACCTTAATTTCCTTGACAACTCTCCCTTATTCATAAGATAAAACCCTTTCTCATCACTTCGTCGATAACCCCACTCCATACAAAACAAAACTCACAAAAAACTTACAAAAAAATCGCCAAACCGAGAAAAACCACACGCAAACTTCACAACTCCATACCTCCAGAGAAGCAACTCCTATATCAGGGCCAACTCCAACATACCTTCCTCCTATAACAAACTTCATATATCCTACCAAAAAATTCTCCAACGAATCTCTCTCTCTCTATTTTTCTTCTTGACTTTTTGCCTGCAAATCGACAATTATTCCAAAAAGCTTTAAATTATAAATATTAGAATTTTTCACAATCTAATAAAGTGACTAAATTCCAATTAATGCATGCAATGATTTTTTTTAATAAGAATTAATTCGTCATAATGCAGAACAAAAAATGTGTGGCGTACTCTACGTAGTTTGGGGTTTTCATTAAAAATAACACACGAAAGACAAGGCATAATGGAGTCAAAGCGTTTGCAAAAACTCAAAATAGAATATCTCTAAAAGATAAATACGCTAGATCGAGAAACACAACGAAAATCTTCGTAGATAATAATGATAATAAATGTGAAATAATAACTTTTCTACATGCGGGGCTAGAAAAAATATGGATACCAGATGTCTTTTTTAGAAGGCATTAATATTTCAGATTCTAATCTGGATTATCATTGCAATAAAACCGCGGCAGTTTTCGATGATTGGTTTCAAAATAAATAATTCCGAATATACCACTGAATAGCTGCATTGTGATGAACGATGCATCATCACATAGTCGGAAAAAGAATAAGATACCTTGTTCCAGTAACAAAAAAAGGGAATGAATGAATACGAGACTTTTTGTACGAACGTAACATCTATTTCCACGAAAGTGATAATGATCAACAATTGTTAGAAACTGTAATAGTTATAAGTTATAATTTTTCAAAGGAAAATGTTTGTGACGAAATTGCAAAGGAAGTAGGTTACGAAGTTATTGGGCTCACATTATAGTATTTTATTTTTAATATGATCGAAAAATGTAGCCGCTGAAAACTGGAGAAACTGTATTCAACACGTGAAAAAAATTAAGAACTCATATGTACAGATGTATGTACAGGGTCCTTCACGACGAGCTGAATCGATATGTATAGGGGAAAGTAATGCGACTAGTCTTCTGAAAATTTGTTTGCATGGCTTTTTCCAAATGCTCGTTTCAGTTAAAATAATTTAATTTTTTTGAAACTTTCGATTATACCGGAAGTGGACCCATACTTCGTTATTTTAAACGGAATGCTATGGTTTTTATTAAATTTTTGGAATCTACACGGAATTTCGATATAACTTTATATGAGGGATTTAAACAAATAACACTTACAGCTTTCAAAATCTGTAAAAACCTTGACAAAAATTTAAATAGGGTGCTCAAAAAATGGTGCCGAATTTCGCTATCTAAAAACTTCGAAAACTTAATTTTTTCAAATGGCAACCTCCATTTTTCTCTTTACCGTTGGATTCTACGCTTTAAATTAAGGGGACTTCGTCAGTAAATTTATACCTATATCTCAAATTAATGGTTTTTGTGGAAACCTGAAACAACTGAAATTTTCATGATTTTTAAATATAAATTGTCCAAATCCCAAAAATATTATACCTGACTCACTTAAAATTAGAAATATATTTTTTTAGTGGAGAGCTGCATGTGTCCAAAAGTTTCGATAATGTGAAATAATTAAAAAGTGGTGGGCTTAAGGTATAGTATGCCTTATATAAACTTATTTTGATATTTTGTGTAAATTTTAAAAATCTAATAAAAACCAAAGCACTCCGGTTAAAATAAAAAAGTTTGGGTATAACCGGAAGTTTCAGAAAACTGAAATTATTTTAGATGAAACGAGAATTTCGGAAAACCCATGCAAGCAAATTTTCAGAAAAGTAGTCCCAGTAGTTTCCCATATAAATATCAATTTAACTCGTCGTGCAGGACCCTGTACACAGATATAAATGATTCAGAACCCCTAAAAAACTCATAAAACTCTCTAAATTCTAACGAAAATGCCAGTTGTCAAAATAGAATAGCCCGGCCCTGTATAATGTCCTCCCAATAAACAGTCATCAATTTACGACTATTGGTTCTTATCAAATTTTAAATAGATACGTTAAGTTAAGGTACTTTCTTAGATTTTGAGAAATACTATACTTAACAAATAAATTTATTTTATCCTTATGTCATATTATTGAATTTGATTAACGGCTTTAATACAAGTTCATTTTTCTCGAGAAAATTGCTTATAACGACCTGATAAGATACTGGGATTAGTATTTCAGATTCCTAACCACCTACTTAAAGATTATTACATGTAAGTACCAGATGTTTATTCTTGTCATGAGAAAATACCTTGGAACCAACTATACTGTACCTCCAATTGTTCTAAAGATGGTTTGAAATGCTTTCCAAACAGTATTTGAATTAGAATATGTCTTATCAGGATCATCGCATATCATTGATATTTTCGATTTCAAGTAACTATCAAAGTTCTTATCAGATCTTCTTAAATCGCTAACCAAAGTCCAATTGCAAGAGTCGCTGATATTGTTTTCTCGAAAGAAATGTAGATTAATTTGATCCTTTTCAATGCATATATAGAGGTTGTCTCTATAAGTCAAACTAAAAATAATGATAATTATTAATTATTTATTATTAATATTATTAATAAACTTAGCCGTGAAGCAAAAAGTGATATAGTCATAGAAGTCAGTAAAGCTCGGTATGGCAATGTCCTCGGGTAAGACAAAATAAGTACCGCGCTCTTTTGACACCTCTTGTTTAAATATTAAATGTTGTCTATTTATACAAAGAAACTCGTGAGCAAAAAAGTCTATTTAAATAGCACGCTCGCGGTCAAAAGTCACGAGCAAAAAATCTGCAGCTTCCATTCTTTTTGTGATTTCAGCATCTGAAAGCCATTAGTCTCATCTTCATATTGAGTAATATATGAAAAAGGTTTATATTTTATAAGCTTAAATTTGTCAAAATAATAATTTATTTGAAATTAAACTATTAATATTTAGTGTTGCCTCCCCTAGTCTTGATAACAGCTTCCTATCGCTTTTTCATGAATCGAATAAGTTGTTTATTCATTTTTATCCCATGCTTCAGCAAACGCCGTTTTCCTCTTCAGATCCAAGTCCGGGATAAGCGCTGGCTAATCTCGGCATCCTGTAAATACTGACGCGCAGAAGTTTCAGTGTGTAAAAGGGCATTGTCCTGCATTAGAAAGAAGTTTTTGCCGATGAAACGTTCTTCTATGTATCGGTCCGCCGTTAATCCTCTCGCTCCACCGCCAGTTTCCCTGAAAACCAACTCGGTTTTGTTTCCATTGAAACCAAACAGAAACTGCGCAAATTTTTATCAGGTCTTCTATAAAATCCCCTTATTCATGACTACCATGCAGGCACACTCTGCTTTCGTCTAAGAAGAGAGCTGAGCCCCATTGTTCGTCAGTCCTATCAACATATTCTTTCGCATACTAAGACGGTCAGCTCGGTGCGCTGGGGCTAAATTGAGGCCAGTAGTTAGCCTTTTTGATTAATGGTTAGATGACTAGTACTTTTCTGATTGTCCAGCCACTCACAGCAATTTATCGCGTTTATTTGAGCTCTTGTTAGACTTTTGTAGACCAATTTGGGCCCAATGCAGCGATGTGCTGATAATGAATCATGAAATGAAACAACAAATTTGTCTGCTTTTTCTAAGGCTTTCGATTGTGTTGAACATAATATTTTAATCAACAAATTGCAGTACTACGTTTTCAGGGGAACACCTCTCGCATGGTTTAAGTCATACCTTACCGACATAAGATAGCTTGTAAGGGTTGATACAACGATGTCATCTTGCAAGCCAATAGAATGTGGAGTGCCCCAAGGCTCAGTACTAGGCCCTATATTGTTTCTTTTGTTTATAAACGCCATCGCCTATCTAGAGATCAGTGGTAAAATATGTTTATTTGCAGACGGCACTAGTTTCTCTTGGAGCAGCCTTGATCTCACGGCACTTCATAGGACTATATCTAGTGACCTCATCACCCTTAAATCATGGTGCATGATGTGATTCTCACCTTCTCTTTCTCAATGTCTCTAAAAACCAAGTTTTATCCTATAAAAATACATTACAGCTTTTTTTTATTAAATAACACCGCCATTGCCGTCGTTGAATCTGTATAATTTTTAGGGCTTGTTGTGGACAATTCCTTGAAATTGGAGTTACATATTGTCGCATTATCTAAAAAATTAAGTTCCTCCTGTTTTGCGCTGAGTTCAGTTTCCAAAGAACTTATCGATCTCCTTAACGACTCAGTTTGAACGAATCTTCAAACTACAAAAGAGAGCTGTTAGTATTTACTCGGACTAAATAGCAGGGCTAATTCGTAAGCACGCTTCTCCAATTTCAGAATTAGTTAAGGGCTCAATATTCCACAATGTATAAAAATGCACAATCACTTGCCAATCACTTAATTACTAATTAATACCTAAAAATTAGTTACTCATTATGGTTTTATTCTGTACATTGAAATTTTATTTCATTTGTTCATCTTTATTTATTTATTTTTATGTTAGTTTCTTAGTTTTTACAAGCTTTTGTCTACAAATTGTAACAATTTTTGGACAATAAAGCATTTCTCTCTCTCTTTCTCTCATTACAAAATTTTATATCATTCTGAAGCTAATAACATTAGTTTTAAGATTTGACCAGTGACTTGCGATTGCAGGGGTGTCGCTGGCTCGATTTTTTTGCTTACTCGCGCATTTGTAAACTATAAATATTTATAAAATATCACGAAACCGTAGAAGCCAATATTGTGGACCAAAATTTTGAGATAATTTATGCCCAAATAAAGGAATTTGTTTGTAGACTCAACGCTAATATAAATATTTCTAATTTGCGCTACATCGCCTGATCTAATTGCATCACTAATTAAGCACCATTTTTAAATTGCTAATAGATTGCAATTTAGAACTTTTAACAGATTCTATATCCATACCATATATATAAAATGTACGGCATATAAAATTCTCGATTTCAATTTTGATTTTTTAAGATTGTTCACATAAGTTTTGAAAAATCCAGTATACCTCGAGTATTTTCCAAAAACACCAATTTTTCTGTAAAGCGTCTTTTATTAATTTCACCTGTTAGTTTGTATGAGTGTAACTGATATTTTTCCATACTTTGAACAATCAGATTTAATGAAAAATTAAGACAATACAGTAATTCGATCAAAATATCTGATTATCCTGATTATATTCTCCAGAATTCATAAGTTTATATCTGTATCGTTTATATAAGAGTAAGAGAGATTGAGCTAGTGGTCAAACTACGTAAGCGCGCAGTACCATACATAAAAAATCGAGATGTAACTATTAACACACCTGTACATATTACAGACGGGCTTCAAATCGCAAACTGACCTAAATAGAAAGAAAGAAAATACAGTTTAAACGAATTTTCTAGTTAATTCTAGAAAGTAGAAAATAAATTATAGTTAAATAAAACTAAAAAGCACGCTTTTAACAATAATCAAACTAAAAGGAAAAAGGCTTTCTATCATATTTTTAAAACTCTGTGTTTCGGAGCGAAAGTTAGGTAAATAGGAAAAAGAAAAATAAAAGAAAGAGAAGACCTACTCAGTGAGGAATTTTCGGTAAAAAAAAAATAATTCGGACGAACCGAAATTTTATAAAAAAAATTATATTTCAGTAACGTGCATAAGAGTTCCAGCGAGAAACATAGTCTAACTTTGAGACTACACTAACGAGAAATGTCATTATTTATCGCGATAATGGACGTTAACCGTAGGTGTAGTCACGACTTGACGCGATAATTCAACAACGGCATTAACATTGCCTTTTGACGTTAGGCGATAGCTCAAGCGGGCGGTGGTACATCAAAGAGATTCACGCGAGAATCAGTGTCATGAAGCGGCCACACTACGTATTGTCTGTGTGCGTCTTGAGCGCGACGGGATCGCACATCTTCAAAATACGTACTATGGCTATGGAGTAGAGTAACGAGAAAGTAATTGCGTTTGCCGAGATTCTGCAAACAGAACCATGTTTGTGGGAACCGAAACTCAAAAGTTTCAAAAATCGTGGAACGCAAAGTAGGGCTTGGCGACGAATAATGGAATTATTACTTTTTAAAACAACTATCGAAGAAATGAAAAAGAAGAAGGAAACATTAATGGGTTAGTATAGAACTCATTTAAACTTTTTTCTTTATTTGGTAAGGATGAATGAATAAATACAAATAATAAAAAATTACACTCATGAAATACAGAGCTATGTCAACGTACATCTTGCTTCAATTCAAGTAAAATTAACGCCGTTTTTATCACCAATAATGGGCATTCGCGTTGACCATTTAAGTGTAGCCACCCGCTAGCGCGTTAGAAATTATCGCGCCTATGGGCATTGACGTTAACCGCTAGTGTCATTAAGATATGCTCAAATATAATATTTTCGTAAATAGAAAATCATAATGGGTTACAATTATCACGGTTTTGACGTCAAGGTAGACGTTTTTAAAATTTCGAAAAAGAAATTTCAAAAATATTTTAACAAATCTTAAAGTATAATATTCTATTGTTAATAATATTAGGAGCTAATATTTTTCATGGCCGATATTTTCTCTGGTTATAATAGTCCGCCAAAGAGCAAAACTTTATCTATAGCGCGAGAATATGTATATATAGAGCTCACATACTTGTACGTTTCGTAGGTGATTAACACACATCCATTTCTGGAATTTACTGCACCTTTTTCTTTTAAACTTGCTTCTAGCACTACTACATACATAACACCTCACATGTGTTGCTCCTGGTTGGAGAGCGGGTGTCTTTTGAGAATATCAAGATTCAATAGTAATCTTCCTCGGATTTTTATTTCTCTTGGTATAGATTCTAAACTGATGCGATGTTCAATTTGAGGTTTTATTCGTTCGAACGCCAATTGTTTCAAAAACTCTATTCAGTCAAGTCAAGATGATTTTGGTTAGTTTAGTAGATGGTAAGGGCATTCACCCCTACAACATTCAGTAAGTGGAAAAATAATATCAGAGGCTATCTTCAATATATCGGCAGCGAACTTTGTCTCATTGTAATCGGTGATAATAACTATAGTTTATTTCAGAAATGTATAGAGTAATAAAACCTCAGGTAGGTATGCAAAGGGACCACAGAGTGACCCAACGAATATTTAAGCCACTTTCATACTTTGGAATTGATTTAATTTTTTTTATCAAGTACAAGTAGTACCCGGGTTGGGGTCAAAATATGGGTTTAGCCTATTGTTATCCATTCACAAACACTAAAAATTTTGTGCCAAAGGCATGCCGGTAGGATACTCGTAAAAAGGAAAGAATTTTATTTCAACATAATAAAAATTAGGCATTATGTACATAGTATTCGGTACACTTATTTTTTATTGAACATTATACAAAAAATACATTATACAGAAATTAAATTATAAAAAATCATAATATTCCTCGTGATCTGAGGAACTGTTATCTTGACGTTATAATTAACGAGTCGACGGTCAGATCGATCAAGTAATCAAGATCATACATTTTCTCTTCTTCTTTAATGACATGCTGCACCAATTCTCTGGTGTCACCTCCTTAATGGCTTGATCAAACAGTAGCTCAACGTCTTACATTTTTAATGTTGCTAATGTTGCTACAAATCCTTTCATTTGCGTCCATATTAGTTCTATAGTATTTAGTTCGCAACGATACGGCGGTGTGCACACTATGTTTATTTTTCTGCTATATCTTCCACGGCGTATTTCATAAAACTATGTTTGTGTAAATTTGCTAATAGTTCTTTTTTATCAAATTATCTTCAAATTCCATACTTTGGGTGGTTAACCAGTCAATAATTTCTTGTTTTCTCCAAGATAAAGTTGGAGTCTTCTTGTAGCATAGAAATCGTTATATGCAGATACAAGGACGAATATTTTCATCTCGTACTTTGAGGGTTTGGTAGACGGTTCCCTCTAAATGAAAAAAGCTGCTCATCTATAGTAAGGTAGTTTGAGGGTTTGTATGTATTCTTACAGTTGTCTACAAACCTGTTAAATATTTCTCGAGAAGCAGCTAGCTTATTAAAAGTCTTTCTTTTGTCTCTAGTGTTAATATTGTCAAACCTAAGGGAACGTATCAAGAATCTAAACCTTTTTTCACTCATCGTCAGGTATATACTTTCCTCTCCAGTACTCAAAAAATTATTTCATATTTCTGATACATTTCTTCTCCCGGATTTTTAGCCCCAGCAAGGTACAAAATTCTAATTAGTGTCCTTATTTTCCGACAATCTGCTTTTTAGCGCCCCTCTCCCTTTCACAATGAAGCCTTATTTTTCCAATATATCAATTCGCAACAATTTTCAAAATGATTTTATCAACAATCATGCACTCAAATGCTAATATAGGTGTAAAAGCTTGTTTCGCTTCACCTGGCCGGTATAACAAAGGAATTAAGTTATGTCCAGGCATGCTTAAAGTCCGACCTGCTTGGGGTTCTAAGTACCATCTTGTTACTTTATCTCTACCCAAACAGAATAAAAGATATACAAAAGGACTTTGAGAAGGTCCCTAAGATAGCTACACTTGAGGATCTGGTTCAAATTCCATATTATCAGGTATATTTGGTGAAATTTTTTTCGATGACACAGAACACAAAATCAACGCGGCAACCCCTTTCAGTTTCTTCTAACCAGCGGCGTAACTCCTCACAATCGTGTCAGATTTTATTTGTAATATGAATATCATAAAACCATAACAGTTGTACTAACCATATGTCTCCATAACATATTCAAAAGTCGTATGGTGTACGGATATACACCAACACTGAATGCTTCCAGAAAACATTAAGCAAAAATTCAGTAAACGTTTCACTGTGTCTGTACTGTGAGGTAGGTGAAGTAGTGCAGGAAGATAGATGACCGCCGAAAGTCATCGGTAGTGCCAACCGCCATCAGTAAGCAAAATGAAATTCCTGGTGTACACCTATATCACGCGTGACCACTAGAGTGTTAAGGAAAAATCGATTTCATTCGGTAGCAATAGATTGAGCTCCTGCCATCAGGCAATATCGGTTTTTAAGCCATCCTAAAATAATTATACCAGAAGTAACTTCAGACATACGTTCAATATTCTATTGTCCTGCATGATGATATTAGAATCAGATTTGAAGACATTTTGTCGAAGGAAATACCTCCAAGATTCGTTGAAAGGGAAGTGGAGAATGTGTTGTTATAAGAGGAGCTACTTGAGCTTATCACTAATGAGGAGTTGCGGTTCACCGAATCCAGCAAAATTTTGAGTTTGGGATCCAATGCTTTACCTTAATAAGCAATGATGTGTAATACTCTTTTGCCTCTTTGAGGATAGTCGAGAAATACAATCCGTGACTATCCCAAAACCAGTCGTCATTACCTTTCTGGTCAATGAAATTGTCTTTGCCTTTTTCGTGAGAGGTTTGTTTATATTAATCCACTACTTTGACTGATTTTAGTTTCAGAGAACCTCTCAATCTGTGCACAACTATAATTTTCAAGTTATATTGATAACAAGGCATCTTCAGATTGAAAATTTTCAGACAACTCTCGTAGATCAGAGTCTCTGGCAGAGATCTCAATGAAATGAGCATGAGCCGTATTAGACACATTACGACACTTCTGTTTACAAAACAGCATCAACGAAAAATATATCAGGCACTATATAGATAGAGAAAATGTTATTGATCAGTCTTGGAAATGTTCAGCAAAGCAAACTAAAATTTCACACTTTCCGATAGACATAATACAATAATTGATGCATTATTATTCAATAATTGGTTTCTAGTTTTTTTTCTCGAAATTTCGTATCATGTAATATTTGAAATTCTCGTTAATTTCTATTATGTTTGGGACCCCTTGAGTTGAGTTTTGAATTAACGAGAGTCGATTGTATTTAAAAAATTTATAAATTATAAAAACAATTCAACGCCCAGTAAATCCTTAAAGCATAAATTAGGATAATTTCGAAACTTACTTGTACAAATATTCTTGTGACACTAAAGCTTCATCGTGTGAATGTAAAGACGATCCTTTTGGAACTCGTTGAATGATGTCAAACACCTTTGATTTCTCAATTTTGTCCTTAACTTTAAAAAAATGTTGTCCGGCCAGAAAATCATTGGGATTTAAAAAACCTAAATCATATTCCTCAAATTTGTAAGTCATTAAAATATCACTGACTCGCTTTTCCTTTTCAGTTAAATTTAGTTTTGAACCTAATGAAAACTGTTTATCATAATTAATCAATTTTTCCCTTTCCGCCCAATAATCTGATGACGAAAGGGGAACGTAGGCACTTAACAAAACTAAAATACACACATTTTTCATTATAGCCGGATATTGACTGTCTAGGATTGAAATTTATATGAAGTAAATTGATTGAACGATTATCTATTAATAGTGAAATCAAATAAGACGATTCAGGCCCGGACTGCTTACATTATGAAATTTAAAAAAATAGATATTGAGAGACGACGCTAAAAAAATTTTTCTCTCATCAAGTAAGTTGGTTATTTGCGATCGATTTGATAATAAAATCACAACTTCTCAATTAAAGACGTATTTAACAAATACTTATAAACATTATTCACGTTTCTCTAGTAGGGTTTTGTAATTTGAATGCATACGCATCAACCATTTCTGTAGGTTTAGAAAAAGGGTTTACCTCGCAATCTATTTTTATCCGGGATTAAGAATAAATCATTGGGTGCCAAAGAACGACTGTATGGCAGATTATCCAGCAATTCGATGTTATCAATGTTTGAAAAAACTATTGTGTGATCTGATGCGTGAGAACTCGCATTGTCGTGGTGGAAAATAATTCGTCTTCTTCGAGTGGTTTCACTGAGTTTTTCGGAAACTTCTGGCAAAAAATGTTGCTGTACCGTTCTACGGTGCTCTAATAGAATAAATATTTTTGTCAGCCAAATTTTCATGGAATGTATGTGAGTTTTCTGGTACAACCGCCGATTGTGGACGGCCGTCATGAAAATCATCCTGGAGCTAGAGAACAACACGATTGAATTCAGATAACCAGTGAAACACTGACTCGAATGGGGCTTCATCCGTAAAAGCCAATGCTTTGGTTGGCATACTGCTGTTGGTTTAATCCATGATAATGTTCGTGATTTAATTCCATTATTCAACCAAGATGAATATTTCAAGTATCTGTAAACAACTCAAATAGCACTCGAATAACGTCACGTTCTGAGTACGTTCACCATCAAAAATGTCAATCTTTATGATGGCCATGTCAGGATTGACTGTACTATTCATTATATGTATATCATTGCATTCTGTACCTTTCTTTTTCTAAATTCGAACGTGTTTTTATATCTATTTACATCTGTGCTATTTAAGTTTGGATGTTCATTGTTGCTCATCACAGTAATGACATGTGACAATGTTAGGGATTATCTTCTTTCAGCTAGTGACGACTATCTTAGTTCTACTTGTAAGCTTTCGATATGAGATGTTCTGTAAGCTCCAGTAATTATGCGCAATACTTGAATGAATATGGCATCTAAACATTTTAGTATCTGCTCTTTAGCAGAAGCTTAATCGATCTGGGATCTTATGAGATATCCGTAGATTGAGCGTAAAGTCTCGTGTCTAGATCCTCACTTCCTGTTTAAAAAAGCTTTTAATGGTTTAGTCTATCCTGACATCTGACGGCAAGATACTTAATGTGTTTGTTCCAATTTAAATGCGAACTGAAGATAGTTGCCAGATATGTTATTTTTAATACATAAGCGAGAGGAATACCATTTAGTTCGAGTTGTGGTTTTTGGTCTTGTCGCATTAAGTATTTGATTTGCGATGCAAAGAAGCCAATCCGGATTCTGTAGACCATTTATTTATATGTGATTGTAGAATTGTGAAATTATCTTATTGAAAACAAGTGAAATGAAGTTACTTAGTTGCTAGACCGCATTGGATTGTTGGATGAGTAAGATGATTGTAGCACACATTTGAAGTAATTATAGATGAAAATGATGAATGATAATTGGAGGACAAAAAATGGTCAAAAACTACTCTACAAATCATAAACAGCTCAAAAATATTTAAGGAACTACGAAATAAGAAAAACATCTTAAACAAAGATTGTACATATTAAATTTTCCCATAAAATTGTATTGAAGCATTTTAGATGTATTTTCCATAATTGAATTCTATATATTTCATACACTTGGAAAATATTATTTCACGGTTTCAATGATGATGATAACAAGTATTCTCAAAAATATAATTTTGTATAAATTCGTTCAGACCTACTAAATAGTTTTTTCTAAAAATATATTTTCAACAATGAAGCCTTCTTTTCTCATTGAGAAAATTGCACAAATGGTATATTCCTTTCACCATATCTTCACATTATCATGTCAGTTAACTTAACCCATTAAATACGGAGAGTGTGCCAGCGCGCTCTTCGATTACTTACCTACTGACGGTGCGCGTGCCGGCACGCTCTCCTCTCCCTTCACCAATGATGGAGAGCGTGCCGGCACGCTCGTTTCCCTACACTTTACAACTCGACACCAAACTATCCGTTACAACCAAAGGACTCAGCTTTGAACTCCCGTGATTCTCGAAGAAACCGTATACCGTTTTAAAATCGTGCCTTTTTTTAAATTGAATTTCAGGTAAGTGAAAAACATTTTTCTTAGATTTTACTTTTGTTACAGCTATTAATTTTCAAATTTCACGTGTATATAAGTAAAATCATGTTGAAAAACCAATATGACAATTAAATAACTAAATCGTTAACATAAGTTGACATATTTTCTAATTAAAAATATTTAATTCCAACATTTCGTTTAGTCTATTTTATAAAACTCTTGATAATTAACTTTGCAAGTTGTATATAAAGATTTTTGTAAATTGGACTAAACATTTATTTTTGAGACCATAATTCACTTCATATACACAACACCCAACAATAAAAAACGCCAAGTATAATTATTATAATTAGAGGCTTATAGACCTAACCAATTTAGTAATGTTGCGAAAGACACATGGTCTTTTGTGAATCATTTAAGAAATAAGGCCTCTTGGTCTGGCACAATATCTACTTCACCTTAATAATTAGTTTGTGAATGTAGCCAAAAAATCTAACGAATTCCTTCTCACGACCTGCTTTTATATTTCCATAAAGTGAATTTACACAGGCTTTTAATCATATCTTTTTGAATATAAAATACCCACTTTCTCCTGAAAAATATTTACTACAGCCCAAGCAACCATCACGCCCCTGCAACAACTTTCTGTGATTTTTCTATGGCTCTCGATTGTGTAAATCATCAACTAATACCTTTCCAACAGACGTTATCTTGTAAAGATTGATACAAGATGTCTCCTTGCAAACCAATAGAATGTGGAGTACCTCAAGGCTCAGTACTAGGCCCTATTTTGTTTGTTCTGTTCATCAATGACATGACCTATCTAGACATCAGCGGTAAAATATTACCTTCTGCGGACGATAGTAGTTGAATTCTTTGAAAAAGGAGTTACATATATACAACATAAGTTTTGCATATTTTGCGCGAAGATCACTTACCCACCTCTATAACAGTTCATTATAGCCTTATTGAGTTGCATCCTTTGCCTTCTGGAGTACATTTTGTGTGACCCAATTTGAGCGAATCTTCAAACCACGGAAGAGAGCTGTTAGATATTTACTTAGATAAAACGTTAGAGCTCACTGTCGGGATTTTTTTTGAAAATTCAAAGTATTGACTCTTTCTTCCTTATTTATATTTGAATCCGTTTGCCTAATCGTAAGCATGCTTCTCCTATTTTAGAAAGGTCATTACACAGCTATCCACTTAGGAGCACAATCTTAATCTACTCACTCACATGTCAGAATTAGTTAAGGGCTCTATACTGTACAATGCACAATCATTTGCCAATTGAAATCAAATCTGTAACATTGTTCCCTGCATTTCGCAGGGATGTGAAGACATATTTGCTGTGAAGCACCTTTTACTCTATAAATGACTTTTATTCTAATAATAATATTTGGAGCATCCTACATACTAAAAAAACTTAAGTGAAGCTGTGTCAGAGAGAGCGCGGAGGTCTAATAGCGGTTTTTTTTATCAGGATAACATCTAAAGCAGGTGAATCTCTATTCGTTACTAGGTACTTTCTATTCTCACTAATTTGGCATCTTAAAACCTGATATCAAGCGTTACTAAGTGGTAAATTGTTCAGTTCAAAAGCTTAACTCTTCTCATAAGAGCTATCAAAAGTAAAAAATCCATAACTTCGGATCGTACACCTCCAGTCTTCAGAATTACTAACTGTCTTTTAATATCAAGCCATCATCGTTATATAGTATTCGCTTATTGAATCTTTTTCTAAGAACACTGAGATCATTATATCTCAACCTTCAAAGAAAATTTGCTAAATATTCTCCTCAATCTTGTACCTCATTTGAAACAGGATCGTTCTCTCGTATTTGCTTTTCTACCGTATGAGTCCACTCATAAATAATTACAATTGTTTTTTGTGACGTACTTCCTTTGGATCCCTCTCTGATGCATTATGAGTTCACTGAATTTTCTAAGTTCAATTTTTACTCCATGAAATGTTTGATTCTCATGGATGTTCCTTTTTTCTTAACATTCTTGTTAGCCATTCTTCAGTTACAATAAGTATTAATGGTTCGAGCTTTCATTACCATTAATATTTTTCTCATTAATTATCCTATACTTCTAAAGTATCTCTATTACCAGAATGACTGTTTTTTTTCTCTCAAATTATTTACTCTTTCAAATAGTTGATCATTGTCACCTTTAAGTGGAATGTTGGAGTTTCTACACGATTTAAATGTGAAATTTCTTTTAATTCCATCTATTTTCCCTCGTGACGAAAATCCTTTGTTCTACTGCTGACTCACTCACAATTAGAAAGTAGGAAGGTATAATTTTAATTTTCCAATATAAACTCCAACAACGTTGAACCTGGTTACCCGTAAAGACGATTGCATAATCCGAAGAAAATCGTTTACATGGCAAGTTTCTTTAACTCATTCCAAATCTGCTATATTGCCTTCCAAAATTACATTTACAATAATTAGCATGTCCTTTGCTGCTAAAGACTGTATGTTCCATTTTTTCGTAGAACATCGATGTTTCCACTCCTTTATAACAATCTTGCAATCAAATTTTACGTTGTCTACATTGATAACTTTCGAGGTACCCATTTTGTTGACAATTCTTTTATATTCAGTTCTGCAGAAGTATATTTTAAACCACGTGGTGTTAGGTTAGGTTGATGCTGCAGTTTCTCCTAATCCTCCCCAGTAATCACTTGCTTGTTGAGGTCTCTTAAATTACTCATTATCTTACATTTCTGACAACTATGCAAAATTGTTATTTATATTAACATTATACAATTCATAAAAAACACTTATACTTTAATCTATTTATATTCAATTCAGATACTAAAGATTAATAAAACGTTCTCATGCAAAACATACATAAAAGATTCTATAGAATTCCACTTGTTTATTAGTTGATGTTAATAAAAAGCAAGTGGCCAAGTCGCTTCTTGTGGTAGTATTTTTTTGACATAAAAAATATTTTAATGTTTCTTGCCCTCACAGTCCAAAAATATGTTATGATCGCTAACTACCTTTTTCTGCTAAGTAGGAGTAACTGATTCCTAGAAAAGGTTATCTGCTTGACTTACCACTATCAGTTAGCCATCAAACGTCAACCGATACACATCTCCACTCACAACAAACAAGCATTCGATCTTTAATGGACGCAACCAGTGATAAAGCTACTCAAGCGGTCATCCTTTTGCGACAGGACCAGAGTCAGCAAAAAGTAGCTAGTGCGCTGAACATGAGTCAGTTGGCCATTTCCAGACTTCATCGTTATTACCAAGAGAAAGATGATGGATTGATTGTCAGCATATCGCTGAGAAATATGGCCCTCACTGGTGTACAAGTCCAGCAAGAGCTCAAAGAAATGCAAGGACTTGCTGTGAGTGGCAGGGTAGTCATAAAAGGACTTAAGGCAGCTAACCTTGAACCAAAACTATCTTATGGCCCCAAATTGACTCCAGCCCGTCTACAATTTGCCAGAGAACACGTTAATTGGACTGACGAACAATGAGGCTCTGTTCTCTTTTCAGACGAAAGCAGAGTGTGCCTGCATAGTAGCAATAAAAGAGGACAAGTCTCCAGTATTATATAAACGAAAACTTGGCTTTGAGAGAATGTTTCTGGATGGTTTAGATGGGCATTTGAATATAAGCAAAAACCGAGTTGGTTTGCAGTGCAGAATAACGACAACCCGATAAATAGAAGAAATTTATGGGATCGCGTCTTTCCCTACGTCAGTTGCATTGGCAAAAACTTCATCCTAATGCAGGATAATGTCCGTCCATATAGTGCAGGTTTCCGTATGGCAGAATGTCGAATATGCCGCTATGGATTGGCCAGCGCATACCCTCGACTTAAATCCTATCAAGCATTTATGCGGCTTTAGGGCTAGAAATCTTGCACCACCCACGAAATCGGACCTGATGACGGCATTCGCTGAAGAATGGGGTAGCATCGAACAAGCTTGAAAAAAGAAAATGATTCGATCCATTAAAAAGCGATTGGAAGCTGTTATTAGGGCTAAGGACGGGAACACTCTTTATTGATAGGTTAATTTTTGCTTTATCAAAACATAGCTCAATAACAATATAGACGCTGAGACTAATGGTTTTGAAATGCTAAAATCGGGAAAACAATGGAAGCTACAAATTCTTTGCTAGATGCATTTGACCATGAGCGTACGACTTGAGTCGATTATCTTGATCACGATAATATTTTCAATATTTCACTCGACTCAGTTATAAGTTTTTGATTACAAATATGTGAAATGTAAAGAAATTGTTTTCTTCCATATATTTCATTTTTCTTTTGGGATATTCTCGAATCATTGATCTAGAGCAGGAGTCGTTAGATAAGCAGAAATGATATATTATTAGAATTTGTCAAACATTTTGAGTAGCGGGGACTAGACTTAAGCTAGATTTGTATCTCTTCCTACTGCATGCATTTTCCAACTACTTTTGAATTTCCATTGTATTATTCATCAAAAAATCAAAGTTTGTACGCGAAGATCTTGAGCCTAAGCTGGAAATCCGTGATAGATACTATTGTAAAAGTACATTACGTTGACTTAGCAGTGGTAAAGTAGTTTCTAGATTTGTGCTAAGTATGGGAGAAACTGGGTCTGTTTTGTTGCCAAAAAATCAAGGTGAAATCTTTTCTGAGAAAGATAATAAAAAATGGAATTATAATAGAATAAGTATTACGCTTGAACAGAAATTGAAGATTTTATTTATTTTCCCAGTTATTTGCAATCTTTAATAATTATTATAATAGGCAAATTGAGTAATAATATTGAGTTGGCACGCTAGACAGCTGTTAATTAGATCGTATGGACCATGTCGTTTAAGTCTTCGCTGGGCTGCTGGTTGTACCAGGCGACTATATTTCAATTTATTTGGATCTTAATCTATTTGTATAGCTTATTGATGAGCTTTCACTTGAAAATCACGGGCTTTAACAGAACTTGGCACAAACCATTCTTATCACTTTCGATTAAAATCGCTCTAGAATTTCAATATTGGAATCGGCTATTGATTCCTACCTATAAGCCAATATAAATCTATTAGTTTCCAGCCCAATTGTTTGCACTTGGAAAAGACATGTATTCCTCAGGTCAGGCGCTTATCTAGATGCATGTGTAGATATTTGATATCGTTCGGTTGTGGTAGAGTTTGATTGTTTATAGTGACTTATGGACATTCGCCTTTTTGGCTGGCGAAAGCTACCTCAGTAGACTTCAATTCATTCGCTATTTCTTTAAGCAGTTTTCATTATTATTGAGACGAAGCTGTAGCATATTTGACGATATAATAGAATCTTCGTATGATAATAATATAGCGATACCACCTGCAAATACAGCCGATAATACGTCATTGCTATTCGGTAGACGAAATACAGTAGCACCCACAGAACACTACCTTGAGGAACTGTGGAATTTATTTAGAATGGTGTCGTTTGTTTATCAAGGTATTCAACTAGAAGAAGTAATATTTGATGTAGGATTGATTGATTTGGCGATAACTGATAGGTAAGGATTTACTGATTTAAAATAATAGGTCATCATGTCAAACCTTGTCAAAAACCTGCGTGATGTCTAAGAACGATGCTCTATAATATCTTCTATTTCTTAAATCTTAGTTATTCGATAAACTTCTTCGATTGTTGCGTGATTCCTACTAAATCCAAACTAATGATTTGGTAGTATATTTCTTAAGTAAATGATAGGTTGCTTTTCGATTTTGATCTTCAGCATATTGGACTTAGAAGCTACGAGTTATGGAAGACAAAATTTGTGGAAAAAAAGGAGTTTCAGAAGGTGATCCTCATGATAAATCGAACAACATTCTTTATCGGATCAATTAATTTGCATATATACTTCCTTCAACAATTAAGTTTGAGCTATGTTCCCATTTAGATGAAAATCGTTCTTTTATTGCATACATTATTTTTTGCTTAAAAATAATACAGTTTCTATGGTGGCTCTATAGTAGGCTTTGTTTAAAATTCTAGATGTTCAAGAATTGCCGAGTCCTAATCTAGAGATTTGTTCCTATTTTCAAATTATCAAGTCAAAGCAATCGCATTCAAAAATGAGAGCTTCTGGATTATTATATTAGGGTTGCTTCTTAAGTTTTGAATTAGACAAATAAAAACAAATATTTATAAATGAATATCGCTTTATTATTATTTTCCGAAAAAATTAATTTCAATACACTTTTGCATGGGTTTGAACCAATAATTGTCGATTCTTCAGGTGTAGAAAAACGTTGACCTGGCAATTTATTTTTTATCTGCGGAAATAAGAACAAATCATTGGATGCCGAACAAGGACTGTACGGCGGATAGCCCATCAATTCGATGTTTTTACTGTTCAAAAATTTTTTTTGTTTGAACTGATGTATGCATTGTTGTGGTGGAGAATTATTCGTTTTCTGCGTTTGGTTTCCCTGATTCCTTCAAATACTCCTAGCAAACGACTGCTGGAGTGATATTCAGAATTGAGGGTTCTACGTTTCTCTGATGGAACATTGGCGGCATGTCCAGTTATTCCTAACAAATAAGCGACCATTTACTTCGAAGTGTTTCGTGCGAGATCAACTCTTGTTAAGTTCGGCTCGTCTTGAAAGACCCATACAGTCGATTATTGTTTAATTTCGGGTATATATATATATATATATATATATATATATATATATATATATATATATATATATATATATATATATATATATATATCCATAGATCCATGATGTTTTGCATGTCACGATCTTATAGACGGCGATTAAATTTTTTCAACATTTCTTTGCACCAATTGACATAAGCGTTTTTTGGGCGATTGTCAAAATATGCAGTATGCAACGCAATCAAATCTTTTTGACAGCCAAATGTTCATGAAATTTTGAATGTATGCGAGTATATTTTCTGGTACAACAGCGAAATTCATCCTGTAGTGAAGTGCGACCATGAGTGAATTCGGAAAACCAGCGAAACACGGTGACTCGAGATGGTGCTTTATCGCCAAAAGTCGAAACGAGTTAATCTGCTAACTGCTATTGATTTATTCGACGTCATAGTCATAGAAATTCATCGCTTGAAATTGTTCACGATTTAATTCCATTTTTGACCAAGATGAATGTTTCTAGTATTTGTAAACGACTCAAGAGTACGTTCACCATTAAAAATGTCGTCCAACTTCATGCTTCTAATGTCAAATTTGACATATTAACATCAGTGTTGTCATATTTTAAAACTTCATGAGCACTCCTCGTATTAGTACCACTACCAATCATGTAGGAATTAACAGAATTTAGAATTGAAGTAACTAATCGGTAGCGCGAAATTAAACTCATAAATTTCTTAAATCATGACATACAGATCGCTAGAAATGATTTAAAACAAAAAGAAACGCAGGAAAGTTATTTACGACAGAAACTACAGCAGATGGTCCAGTAACAACAGGAAATTACGAAACAATCTATCAGATAACAATAACCAAAGAAGAGCAGAGCAATTGACAATTAAAAAACTGCGAGTGATAATAATAATAATAATAATTTCTCACCTTTGCATCTTAAATATTAAACGACCTGCTCCGAAACCTATCTCCAACTTGTTGCTCCATTAGATTCTTGTTAAATTCCTTAAATTCGTTAAATTCGTTAAATTCCTGTTCAGGCAAGTCTGGACAGAACTATCTCAAAGGATCAATCTTCTGAACGTGTGTTTAAACGGCTGGACCGATTTTGATGAAATTTTTTGTGTGTATTCAAGGGGGTTCGAGAATGGTTTAGATTCACAATTCGATTAACTAGATAATGTTTTATCAATTACTTTTAAATTGTTGTTGATGTTAGATATTCAAAAGTATATTTGAGTTTCAGTTGCACCTGGTAAATGGCGCTGAGATCAGATTCTAAGTTAGCATGAGTATAGTCTAAACTATGGAGACTATAGACTTCATGTGTATGGTGTATACTGTCTAAACATTCATACTGCTATGCTACTCTATACGATACACATCTGAATGTAGATTCATAAAGGACAGTTCGCTGAAACCATTTGTTACTTTTTGGTACATCCATTACTTTCTTATTACGGATATTACTTAAAACTATTTATTTTGAAATTTGCTACCGTTTCGATGTACATATTTTACATAATTGTTCATAAAATTCTCCAAACCTACATAACTATCCTAACCTACAATTTTTTTTGTAATTTATAGATTTCAGAGATACAATTTCAAAATTATTTCTTATTTTGAATTATACTGTACTGGAAATAGTGAATATACAAAACTGAGAAATGAAATTATAATTACAATATTTATTTAGCCCTGTAAACTTTCACTTTTAGAAGTTACTACCTACATTGGTTGTTGTGTATTTTTCATAGTATTCTATTTCTACAAAAAGATGCCACGTCTTCGCGGAAGAGCAAGAAATATTGGTCGACGTTCTCATAATGCGCAAATGGTCCATAACCACCGACTGAACAGAACAGTAGAAGAACACTTGACAACTGATAGCAATGTAAGAGAACAAATAGCAAACTCACGTGCAAATGAGAATTCAGAACAACGCAATCAACGTCTTTGTGCTAATACATTAAGACAACGAGAGGCGCGTCAACGAGTCACCGACGCTCACAGAGTAAATGAGCGACAGCGGGTGCAAAATCATCGAGCACTGGCACGAGCATCGTTTAATCGCTTTGCGTTTGAATATGACCCTGAAATAGACTATTCATCACATTCGCTAATCATGATTGGTAGTATGGACAAAGAATGCCAATATTGTCATGCTTTCAAATACAAAAGCCGGTTTATGTTGCGCATCTGAAAAAATTTCACTGCCATCGTTAAATCCGCCACCCGAACCTTTGAAAACGCTATTAGCTGGAAACACATCTCAATCAAATTTATTTTTGCGTGAAATCTGTAAATTTAATTCTTGCTTCTACGTTGCGTGCTCGAGAGTGGGAAAACCATCGAATTTATTTGTTTATGCCTCTCAAGAATTAATCAAAAATATTGTACATCCAATGGCATTACGATAATTTCAGTATTTGTAGATAATTAACTCTAAGAATGAATACCCGTTATAGAATAGTTTAAGACTCAACCTTTTCACCTTTCACCTCAACAAGACTTAAAGTTTTTATTCAACACAGCTTCTACATTCAACATCTCTGAAAGCATACTAATACACATACTCACACGCTATCAAATGGTTGAATTGTGATAAATATACAGTGCTTTTCAGATAAAAGTATCCACCTTTAATAACTTTTGTAATACTGGTATTTAGAAAAAATCCAAAAACACGTCAATTTATGTTGGAAGGGGCAAGCATTATGGCTTATTCAAACTTACTGGAAAAGCCACCCCCTCACCCCTAGCAGCATCCCCTTTATTTTTTTAAATTACTTCTCATATTTTTTATGTAAAATTTGGATACTCCTCTTTGAGCTGATTTCAAAAATGTATAATACTTGTAGGTTAAATTGGTTAGTTTATGAGATAATCAATTTTTCTTTTAAGAGCACAAATTTTACTTATTATTTACTTTCACCTTATTTGCCTGTACTAAAATGGGTTGTACAACAGTTCAAACTCTTTAATCTTTTTAACTGTGCTATTTATTATGAAGTTACAATAAGTGTTCAAAATGAGTACCATTCATTTCCATACAATGGTATAATCTATTTTGAAATGCCTCTCTGACATTGCTTAATACGGCTGGATTTAATTGTCGACATTCATTTTCTATCCTCTCTCGTAAATCATCCAGAGATTCTGGTTGGGTAGCATAAACTTTTGTTTTTAAATACCCCCATAAAAAGAAGTCTAGGGGTGTTAGATCCGGTGACCTAGGTGGCCACTCCATCATCTGCCCCCTTCTACCTATCCAACGAGCGGGGAATGTTTCGTTTAAAAATTGTCGGACAGGCATAGCATAGTGTGGGGGAGCTCCGTCTTGTTGAAATACCAGTAAATCTTCGGAAAGGTTATCATCATTTTCTATTATTGTTGTAATACGTGGGTCAACCCCTTCCCTGAGTAACTCAAGATATGATTCACCATTTAAATTTCCGTTGATGAAGAAAGGTCCGACAATGTGGTCACCTAGGATACCACACCAAACGTTTAACTTTTGGGGATGTTGTGTATGGAATTCACGCATAATATGTGGATCACTTTCAGCCCAATATCTACAATTATGCCTACTTACTAAGCCATTTAATGACCATGAGCATTCATCAGAAAAGCAAATATTGTTTAACAATTGTGGATTGTTATTGATAATTTGCGTTATTGATTCGCAAAACTCCAGACGACGATCAAAATCATCTTCATTCAACTCGTGCACCAACTTAACTTTGTATGGGTGGTACTTGAATTTATGTAGAACTCGGAAAACTGTAGAAGATCACACCGATCGCTCTACTTATTGTTGACAACGATTGGGGTTGTTGAGCCTCTAAGCTGACTTGCCCTAAAATTGCCACTTGGATTGCTTCGTTATTTACGAGTCCCTCTCGCTTATGCACTTTATTGCAAACAGACCCTGTTGTGGTAAATTTCTCCATCAGTTGAATTACATACTTATGAGTTGCATGTCTTCCGTCATGTAATTCGTTAAATATTCTAGCAGCAGCTCTTGCACAATTATTATTTTGGTAGTATAAACCTACAATTTCAATTCTTTCTTGCAAAGAGTAAACCATTTCAGAGAAACAAAATAAATAATGTATCAAATTACACTATCAATAGTGACTACAAATTCTAGTTGACAATGTCAAACTTTAATAAAAAGTAGAGTTTTTTGTTGTTTGGATTTTTTAAGTAGAATAAATAGCACAGTTAAAAAGATTAAAGAGTTTGAACTGTTGTACAACCCATTTTAGTACAGGCAAATAAGGTGAAAGTAAATAATAAGTAAAATTTGTGCTCTTAAAAGAAAAATTGATTATCTCATAAACTAACCACTTTAACCTACAAAAGCACTGTATATGAATGACTTTAGGTATTGTAATAATTTTCTGATAAAAATTTTCATCAAAACGGTCTAATTGTTACAGCTAATTTCCGAAAGTTTACATTTAAGATGTGGGACAGGACAACGTCTGTCGGGTCCGCTAGTTTTCTTGTATTTGAAATTGATCTATTTGTGACAGTTCAAATGTCAGATGAAAGTTACGTTCAATACCCACACAAGCTTGATATAGTTATTTGTTTAGAGATTCTCAATCAAGTCAATACAGCTTTGTACCAATTTAGAGGAGATAACCACAACCTCTATTTAGTCGAGAGCTTGAAGGCTGCCTTAGCATATATAGATGTATTTGTTTTCATGCATTTAGTGTCCAACACAGGTTCAGATTGCCCATATTGCTGCATGAAAGATTGTGGCTGGTCAACTGATCCTGAAGGCTCATTCAGACATGCCAGTGTACTTGGCCGAGTAAAATCCGCGCGTATCACTAGCAAGAAAATTGGTGTTCACACATGTTAGTTTATTGGCATGCTTTTCTCATGTGTGTTAAGTTGATGTTCTTTGAATATAGCATAGCATTATCTAGATCAATTTTAGAAGTAAATAAAGGGTACTAATTCTAATACGAAGTAATACTAGTTATCAGGTTATGAAGTGTTGTATAGACAACTTGACAACAGTTTCAACTGACGACTTGGAGGATATATTATCACGTGAACAGAAGCCAAAAGGAAAAAGAAATAAAATGTGGATCAGAAATGGGATCGCACGAGGTTCATCTTTGTCCTATTTACAGCTCAATAAAATGAATAGTTTCTTAGTTTGGTTGTCCGCTCATTTTTATTTTTTTTTTAACACGACTCGCTAAACAGACGAAAGAAACGTAAGTGTATACACTTGGCAGTGTACTGGTGGTTACGGCCCGTCATGCATGCCAGTGGACTAGCAACAATGACTGTTCACGTGATTAATTTGTAAAGTACTCAGCCGAGTAAACTGGTATGTCCTAATGAGCCTTTAGAGACTCCTCTTTTCTCTACCTATCGCTACAAAAAAACTGCTCCTTCTTCCAGTTGTGTTTCGGAGCTATCTGTATATCTGTATATCGGTCCTTTGCTGCCTTAAGAAATAGGAGAATCTTCTTTCCAACCTCGCCTACAACAGAAGATGAATTTGGTTACGTAGTTGAACCTGTTGGGACAACAGTCAGACACTCTTTTTTTATTTTTTATTTTATGATGAAAAATTCCACTACTTAACCCAGAGCACCTAATACTACTCTGGATTGATGGATTAATTTTTGTTAGTTATTTCAGACGAGTTCACTTCTAGTACAAAAATTCGAATGAATGACACATATTGTATGTTTCATTGACCAATTTCCTTGACACAGTATAAAAATGAGGGAATTTACGGAACATAGTTGAAAAGAAACCACATTAAAGGTCGAGTTTATAACTGCAAATAATTTTTTTCCACACAGTAGTATGTTGAAGTATAAATTTATTTGGCACAATTTGAAATTTATTTATTCACAAATATAGAATACATAAAAAAGTTAATGCTGGTAATATTATTAAATTGTATTATTGATAGACTATCAATAACTTTTTTGGTAAAGAGAAATCAGAAAAAGGTTCAGAATGTAGATTACTTGTCAAACATCATTCAATTCAAAATCTATTCAGTGCAATTATTTTGTGAGATTCTTGTGATTGCAATGAACTTAATAGGATTCAATGTTTTAATAATTAAGTACAACATCCATTTAAATTGAAATATGTGATATTTTATTGTTTTGATTGTAACTTATGTATGATTGTGATGACATTTGTTTTTACGAATATTAATTGTGCCATTTTGGGAATTTGTCTGTCGACTACTATATATTTCGCGTACGAGATTAATGCTACCTACTACTAGAACAAGTGGTTGCTTGGATGAAGTCGAAATGTGTGAGAGTACTCCTATAGTCCAAAATAGGGCTTGGAATTTGAAATAAAAAGAAGAGGTGATAAATTCGTTCGTTTCGACGAAGGGTGAAATATAAAGAATCTTAAATAAAAATTATGAATAATTTTTGAGAACTTTCATATCTCTTCTTGCGAAAATCGAAATTATTTGAATTAGTTAGGTTATAAAATAGGAGATGATAATAAAAACTCTAATGGATACGACGGTTAATAGAAACGTTCAATCAAGGTATGACCCCTTGTCACTGCTAAAGATGTTATGCATATTGGTAATAATTCCAAGATTTAATAAATATAACCCATCATGTAATATTGACAGGCTTTCATATTTCAAGCCACTGTTCACGTCTTTTATAGTTAAATTTTCAAAATAGTATTATTATTTAATATTTGGCATAAACACAGATTTGAAAGATTCAAATAACAAAATCTACGGAATTTTATATAAATTATCAATATCTATTTAATCCTCTTAGAGGCGGAAAGTCTAATAATCATTAGTTAGTGGGAGGCACCTACTGCCTAAATTTCATAATACTATCTTCGGTCGTTACGGATGTGCAAGTGCAATAATTGGTCAATCATGTTATATATTCAAAAGATTATGATTAATGAAATGGGCAAAGATCAATATTAAGAATTATTTATCTATCATTGATAAGTGTTACATTTGTGGAAGTGAATGGAAAATTTCATTTATCAAATTGATAGCTCAACATATTGATATCAAAGGAGATGATACGGGTCTTATCTACATTCAAGTATGCAACTAACAAACATTTTGAACAAATATAATTGGAATAAAATAGATAGTAGATGCAAACAAAGTTGCAGGTACCAACTAAAGAGATTGTTCAATTAGCATAAAACACTTCTACTTTTTTATAACTAAAAAATTGACAAGACCATGAAGTTTACAATATAATGTCAACAAAATATTATTATTATTTCAAGTCTTGCGATTCCAGTCTTAAAAAATATATTTACAGTAATTTCCGAAAAATTTTCCAGTTTATGGTGACTCCGGGAGCATGTTGCGATGAGAGAGAGAGAGAGACAGAATATTATTAATTCCCCCAATAAACAAGGAAAGCGTAAAAATTATACGCGCGCATTACAGTTGTCAATAAACGTACTAGAATAAAATAGAAGATCGGAATTGTGATATAAAAAAGATAAAGATAGAAAGGTTGCTACAATTTTTTTTACAATTACGGTATTTTATGCAATACTTATTTATTAAAATAATTATCCAGAAATGAGAGGTTTCGATTCAAAGATTAAAAAAATAAACTTTTGAGAAAAGTCAAAGGAATAATTTCCCATTAAAATTAAATTAAATTCAAATTAAAATTCCAATCACCTTCAGGTCCCTACATATCTGCCACTTATACTTGTAGATAATTTTGTTTAAATGCAAGCGAATATTTTCATAAGTTTCTTTCATCTTCACAGAATGAACAACTGGTATAAAGGTCAATAAATAGGCGCCATTCACTGGGATTATGCTCAATATTAAGTTCCTTCATTAGACCATCAATATCCATACATGCACACAACGAATTTTCTATACTGTAGAATGCAGAAAATGTAGCATTTCTCTTTCTAAAGGTCGTAATTTTTGTCTCTTTGGCTAACAAGTTCCATTCCTTAAGACTGTTGCTTTGATAACCCCAAGTCACGTGCTAAATTAATCAACTCACTTTGAACAATCAAATGTGGCTCGCCGGAACCGATACTTGGAGTAAAAATAGGTTCGGTGCATTGTTCTTCGGATCTTCCTGATAATACGTTATCTCCAGTATCTTTTAATACAAAATTTTGCGGATCTAAAGGCGCTATCGGTACTGATAAATCTTCGTTATGAGGAACAGGTCGTATAGCAGATGGCAAATTTGGTTACTCGATCTTGTACTTTCCTTTCTTAGAATAACCTTCAGTCTTTTTTAGACAAAAATAGCAGTTGTTAAAATAGTTAGTAGGTTCCCGCCATACCATTGGAATTGCAAAAGGCATGCGTTTTTTCTTCCTATTCATCCACGGCACCAATGACACGCTACAACTAACACAGCACGCGTAGGGGGGCCACTACTTGTCTTGGTCTCCAATTAAAGTACCAAAATATTTGAAATGGGCTTTTTTCACATTTTCGGACAATAGCCTGGCTTGCGATTTCACTAGAAATTCTCCACAAATATAGCAAAATTTGTTAGGAGAAGTTTTGCAACAACGGCGCGTTTGATTCGGCATTTTCGTCTTAATAATCACTTTTTGCACTATGAACAGCGACCCACTTACCACGAAACTAAACAGAATACCAATTTTTGATGTTATTTTATGTTTATTATTTTGATTAATACAGTTTAAAATTACCTACCTGTTTATGTAAACAGAGATAAATAATTAAGCTATTGAAAACTGGTACATGTTAGGGCTTAATAAATATTCTCTGTATTATTGGACGGGTATTTCCATTTTAAAAATTGAGGTCTCGCCTGTGTTACAAATGAATTATTTCCTAGGTATTTATGATTGTAGTTTAGCCCTGTGAGACGGAATTACGTGCTGTGATTTATACTTTTTGGACCAAAATATCTTATTGTAAAGTTCGTATTCGAATCATTTATGATCTCACAAATTCAGACTTGTAAGCTTTAAAATGGTTTAAAACCAAGGAACTCGTGCATTAAACGGAAATCTTCATAGTCTAGGCAAACGTAACCGTACCATGGACTATATCGTAAAAACATATGCATCAACATGCAACAACAAAAGTGATCGGCAACTCACGGGGCCAGAGGTAGCAGCTCAGATCAATGAGTCTAGGGATCTGCTTTTGACTGCTTATACAGTGAAAAAGACGTTTGGAGAGGTTGGCTATTTTGGGCTAAAGAACATTAAAAATGGACGCATCAAGAGTGGAAAAAAGTTTTAAAGATTGACGTGTCAAAGTTTGAGGTTTTTGGGTAGAAGAGAAGAGAATTTGTGCGCAGGTCTAAAAAAGAACGGATGTTAGATCCATATGTAATCCCGATTGTGAAATACGGCAGTTGCTCAATGATGGTTTAGAGATGCTTTGGAGTAAGGACGACTGGTGAAAATTGAGGAGATTTGAAAGTAATAAGGCTATACAAACATATGGAAGGAAAATATAGTGAGCTCTGATCAGCGCCTAATTGGCAGAAAATTTATTTTCCAGCATGACATAGAGTCCCAAGCATTCCTCGAAGAGTATTCGAAAGATTGAAAAGAAAGAATATACTAAACGTCATGATTTGGCCGTAACTGCCGTCCGATCTCAATACATATAAAAAAAATGAAAATTAATAGGAAAATTACAAATGTGATAATGTCAACATTTTTCTTTTTCTCTTCTCCTTTTTCTGTTCTTTTAGATCTCTGGTGAGATATTTAATAACATAAAGTATACTAAGTCAAATGAACAGTTGAAATACAAATTCTACGGGAAAGAGACGGCATGGATGAACAAAAAGTATTTTCGTAAATATTTAATATAGCTTAGGTGAAATTCCTGTTGTTATTGAGATAACAGAAATGTTTTCAGAAAAATATTTCTCTAACATCTCCTTCCAGAATAAAATACTTTAAAATATGTGAGGAAGTGAATCATGTCCAGCTCCTCACAATCTTTTGAAAATTGCACAGTTACTATAAGTTGGAGTTTTTCTTAGTATGTTCCCACAAACAAATTTATACATGTTTTCATTCAATTATAATCTGGCAATGACAGTGTTTGAGCTGCATCTTCTGTGCAATTTTAAGTCTGGATAGCTGCAATATTTGTAGCATCAAGCTTAATTAATAGTTGGTCAAAGTCGTCTTTGCAATTCATGTTGTTAGAATGCAAGTAATTCTTAACTAACAGCTTTCTAAAAGGCTGTTCAGATTGAACAGCCTTTTAGCAGCTACGATTCACAAAATTTCTACATTGCTGTCTTATTGCTCTAAAAATTTTCTAAGCAGTCTCAATTTATTCTTTGTCTTAAAATATTTAGGCTTAAAATATTTAGATAGTCTGGGCCACAAATAACTTTCACATATGTATAATATTCCAAACAATAACGTTTGTTTAAAATCGCTTTAGTTATTTATATTAATGTTCAAGCGTACTTCACTCCCATTCATTGAACTGGATTTTAACCATCTTTTTTCACAGAAGTTACAAAGGCCTGTATATTGATTATCTAGCAACAGTGTTTTCTGAAAGGGAGTTTGCAGAATCATGTAGTTCTGTAGAAGGTCGCAAAGAAAAAGTAGTAGATCCATTCACTCACACAAAGGCACATATATACACAATCGCACCATTTTGTATATACCTACCTAGAATGCGTTATTTGTAACGAAATTTTGTGTAATTACTTTCTACGACACAACACAACGGTACATTGCGACAAACCACTGAAAGATATAAGTTACAGCTTTCTTCAAAGATACAAGGAATTACATGATACCAATGAATCTGTTTTCTACAAATAATGAAAACGCAACAGAAACATTATTCCAGTTACACAATTGTCATGATGACAAATTACGGTTGTAGGTAAATTGATAAAACAAAGTATGACCAAAATTGCGAAGAGAATTGCAGCAGTTCAGTGTTCTAAATCGAATTCATAAGATTTTAAAGCACATTGAAGATTAATTTATTGGAAGATTCAGAGAAAGTGAGATGTTTACAACACAGCTTGAGTAAAGTACAGATCTATTGAAGAAGATTTGCTTCTTCAAGCACCTTTGGAGACCAATAGAAAAGGAGAAAAAAGTTATTATTACATGAGTAAGTATGATTGCTGATTGAAACAATTGTGTGTGGCTATGATTGACAAAATAAAAAGCACTGTTATGTGAATAAAGCATGTTGCACCTAAATGTTATAGCAGTCTCCTAGTTTTACATCCGGTTCATCAAGTTTTTAAGATCTACAAATTGTGCATCACGACCACTCTACTCAAGACGTGTGGAGGAAGCCAGCATGAATCAGTGAGATAGCTTTTAACAGAAAAAGTCGTTTATGTGAATTGTGCAACCAGCGTAAGATATTCCTTTATTCCTTACCGAATAGCTCGTTTCTGCACCCATCTGTAAAATTCACAGGGAGCAAATGGTTCAAAGCAATATATATATATATATATATATATATATATATATATATATATATATATATATATATATATATATATGCACGAACACGTTAGCCTGTACAGAACGTCGGTTAACATCGTCGTGATTGACCCATACACTAGCAATTTTGTACGCGCAATTTTAACTGTCCGGTTAAGATTGTAGTGTTTACCCGTAGTGTATGGGAACCCTCAGACAAATGAGGATGTGCTAGCACATACTATGCGCTTTTTGCGAAACTTCTGGGAGATTATTTTTCTTGTGATTTGAAAAAGCTGAAAACATGCCGGTTTTATTTTATTTCTTGATACTCATTTCATTTTTGACGTGAATTTTTGTTTCTAAAAAACTTAGTTGCAAAGGTCACTTAAACAAACGTAGATCATTCTTAAACTGAGAGACTTTTGCAATTTTGCAATAAAATGCGTTCCATTGCTGCGATTTTTCTCTTGACTAGTCTTGTCATCATAGAAGGCAAACAACATCATCCCCATCAGCCAGTAAAAGCAACAGGATCACTAACAACGCCAACAAGACCATTATCAACATCTGGTAAGTAATTATAAAGCCATCAAAAACATGACCGAAGGTAACCATATTTCGCGATCAATTCTTCTACTCTAAGAAGTTGTGAGATCCATGTAATACCAAATCTGTCAATTTATTCAGTACCTACTAAAGGTCCTTATATCTTAAGTAATTACATAATTACGCGATTCGATAACCAAGCTATCGTCTTCAGAGACTGAAAGTAAACTGAAATCTATTAATTTGACCTACCTATTTGTATTAAATTTTCTCACCAATGAACTTATTTATTTCATCGAAAAATAATTCTAGCAGGAAATAACCACTTCGGGGTATCTTAAAAATATACGGCTTTGAAAAATGATATGAACAGAAGCATAAATTTGAAAATTTATCAGTTGTTCTGAGGTAGCAGTATAAATTTCCATAAAAAATTTAAATTAAGTCCTGTTAATGAAATTCAAATTTACAAGTATTGGATGTCATATAAGTAATTCAGGTTTAGTCTCCCAATCCATGTCACTTTGGTTAAAACAAATATCATTGTCTTGAACCATCTAGATATAGATGATCTAGTGTCTTCTTGGGAAGAGATATACATGTAATTATTTTTTTTATCTTATTGTATAATGTAACAATTTCTATTTTAAAACAAAACAATATAAAGCGGCATTACTTCAGCAGAAATACAATTGAGTGAGACCGTTGAGGAAGGATAGAATTCAAAAAATCACAATGTAGTGAATCGGTAACAAATATTTTTTTCACAATTCACTCTAGGCATCGTTATTACGGGCTTATTTTATAATTAATTTAAAAATAGCGAAAATTTATCTAAGGGGCAGTTTGTTTAAAGTGCCAAGTAAACGTTGCAGATCTTTTGTATCCATAAAAGAAGAAAGAGAGCTCATCGTAACGTACTACTGTTCGAAATATGAAATTTATAGATTAGCTGATTAGTTCAAGGGTACAGGAAATGTACGCTTTCAATGGTTGGTTCACGTAAAGGTTTCATCAATACACCTAAAGTGAAATATTGGAACTCTTGTTTGAATGGACGGTAAAACTAAATTCGCAGTCAGTTGGATCATGCTGGATATTTATCTTTTGGTATTATTAAGGTATAACTTCAGCCATAAGAATATGATAATTGAGTGAAAGGTTTTCTAAACTTCTACTGTATAGGCTTATCTATTGTATAACTCTGCATAATTTTTATTAGCTGCTGTAGTTAGGCTCTCTCTAGGTGTATATGCTGCACTCAGAACAGTCACAACGCGTTCTGTGCGCATTACGTTTGCCAGAACTCGTTGTGGCTGTTTTGATATCTCTAGAGCCCGAATTAAATTATTTTAGGTTTAGAAGATGTCAACTTACGTAATAGTCCGGTCAAATTAGACCAAAAAATAAGAGTGAAGCTACATGTATTCCCACCAAGCTGAAAATCAGTGAAATTGTTTAGTATACAATTGAAAATAAAATTTTTATGTTTCCCATCATTTCCGTATATGGAAAAAATTTTATTCAAGGTTAAAGATCAAAAAAATGAGTTTTTCGCGATTATCAGCTAGACGGTAAGTTTTATCATAAAAATACCTTGGACACAAATTGCAGATCATAAAATTGTTTACAAGAAATATATGAATACCTTTTTTTCTACGAGCCACCGTTTCTGAGATGTAACGATTTAAAAAGTTGTAAAAGTTATAATGTTTCAGATTTACTGTAGTATTTAATGGCCACAATGATTGCACGAGAAATACCAAAGCTGCATACCAACATCGGCGAACTTTAGCAACATCTTCGTCAATTTATAATTTATTTGGTAAACGTATGCCACTTCCCACCAGTCAACAGAAACTTATAAATACTCACAAGTCTCGGTTCATTTCAATGTTGTAAGGAAAGTTTATTGCTGAAAATATATTGGCGAAACCATTAAATATGACAACTTTTTGAATCATTATATTTCAGAAACGTTTTTTGTAGATAATTTAATGATCTACAATTTTCGTTTAAAGTATTTTTATGATAAAACTCACCACTTCGCTGAAATTTGCGAAAAACTCATTTTTTTGACCTTTGACCTGGACTAAAATTGTTTACATACACGGAAATTATGGGGAACATTCAAATTCTATGTTCAATTGTATCTTAAACAATTTTATTGATTTTCAGCTTGATGGGAATTTATCTAACTTCGAATGTCTAAATTGACCGGATTATAATATAATGCTGCTTATTAATAATCATTTGCTAACAAAATAGTACAACACTCATTATTTGATTAAATGTTTAATGACAAGGTTTTTATATATGTTTTATATTCATACAGTCAATAGTTAATATAAATTATTAACAGTCGTTTTAATGTAAAAAAATATATTACTAAAATCAATCTTCGCTGCATATCCATCTATTTGTTTTTGCATGAGGAATTGTTGTGGTATATTGAATTGCATTGAACTTTATGTTTGACGCAGTTAGGTTAGGTTAGGTTAGGTTAGGTTAGGTTAGGTTAGGTTAGGTTAGGTTAGGTTAGGTTAGGTTAGGTTAGGTTAGGTTAGGTTAGGTTAGGTTAGGTTAGGTTAGGTTAGGTTAGGGTGGGTTAGTTATATTAACTATATACATAATACATATATAAAAACCTTGTCATTGAATATTTATTCAAATAATGAGTGTTGCACTACTCTGTTACCAAATGATTATAATTAAGCAGTATTATATTACGTAAGCTGTCTTCTAAATTTAAAATAATTTCATTCGGGGTCTGGTTACATCAGAACAGCCACAACGAGTTCTGGCAAACGCAAGGCGCACAGAACGTTTCGTGGCTATTTTAAACGGCCACTGTCCGTTTTTGGTCTTTGAGTGTAACATATATAGATTTGGTTAGTTACTTTAGTTTCTGCAACTGATACTCTGACTTTGGCGATTATTTGTTGTCTTTGCTGACTAGTTAGCAGCTAGAACTGGGGAGATATGAAGGTTCCAGCAAAATTTTTAACTAATCCTATCCTTCCGCAACGATTTTTCCAATCAACTGGGAGAGTATATATTGAATATTGATTTCCAAGATGTCTGTATAACTTTGGTATTATCAACCAATGCGGATCAATAATTATTCAAAGATGTAACCGTGTATGTGTACGCATGAATTAATTTTTTTTCTAGATTCGTATTGCCCTCAAAATGAAGTTTTGAACACGTGCGCCTCATATTGTGAACCTGAAGCAACTTGTCAAAATCCTTATCCGCAGCAAAAAGAAACTTGTATTCAAGTTTGTTTAGAACGATGTGAATGTGAGAGAGGATTAATAAGAGACAATTCGACTGGAACATGTATCACTAGGGACGAATGCGGCTTTAGTGATAGTAAGTAAATTTCAGTTTCAATTTGGTAAATTGTTAGATATTTGATATTGCTAAATTTCACTTTTATTTACACTAGTTTCTCTAGTATGCGAAAGAAAAATCGTCAGGGAAATATGTGATCCTTTCAAAATGACAGAAGAAGAACTCTTGTAAAAAATGAAAAAATTTCGATTCAAATGTGCCTATCAGACAATAACGTTCTACTCAGATGAATGACTTGTCAGTTATTTACATATAAGGGAATCACTTAGATTTTAAAAACTTCCAAGTAATATTTATCACTGATCAAATCTTTGAGTGTGTAAACTAATGCTTAAATAAAAATAAAAATTACTATCTATATCATGTACATGCTCATTTTCGATTATACGAGGATTTCTACTCAAGTTTTGAGATAGAAAAATATATATTTTTGAACTAACTGTCAAAACATCTTTTCCATTCCAAATAAGGTACCTCCAAACCATGTGATCTGATCGCATCAACCGCTTCTCCAGATTATGTGAGGTAATAAAAAGAAATCATTGGGTGCCAAACGGAGAGTTTACGGCGGATGAATCATCAATTTGATGTTTTTACTGTTTTTGCTTGAACTGATGTGTGAAAGCTCGCATTGTTCTTATGGAGAATGATTCGTCTTCTGTGATTGGTTTCACTGATATTTTGGCGAACAAATGTTGGTGTACTATTCAGAATTGACCGTTGTACGTTGCTCTAATAGAACAGTAATTTCCTTCGGTGGGTTCGTGCGCGATTAATTTTTGTTGGGTTCGGCTCGTCTTTAAAGACCCATAAATCGATTGTTGTTTAGTTTCAGGTTCATATGCATAGATCCGTGATTTGTCGCCTGTCACGAGCTCATAAACGTAGTAGTACTGCGATTTCAAAGGCGGAAAAATCTTTTTAAGTGCCATTTTTTTGGTCACGATGAATACCCAAGCAGCACAGTGTCGTTATAATGACGTCAATTATTGGACATTATTAGTCGGCGACGTCGTAGACCAATAAGCGACGTCCATATGACGTGACATTTCAGATGTCATTTTGACGTCGTCTAGAGACGTCTTTCGTACGTTTGTTTTCGGTCGTTTTAAGTGCTTTTTAATCAACTATAAAAAAAATTAGAACGAAAGTTTATTACAAAAACTAAGCCCTATACGTGCTTTATAAAAAATTGTACATTTTAAATTGTTGTTTACCTAAAATTTGGATATAAATATAAATTCATTAATTAGCAATGAAAATACTAAACTGACGTTTTAAGTGGAAATGCAATTTGAATTTAAAGATGAAGTGAGAATGTTGTAATTAACAATTATTTAACTATTTTATTAGTAGGAAACAATTATTTTTAGCATCGATTCCTGTCGAGGCTGTCGACCAAGATTTAATTTTGGCGCGATTTTAATCGAAATGCCACGATACGATACGAGACGTGCAGGCGCATGCGTGCTGGACTGCTGGTGTGAACGCGTGTGCGCGTAATGGCGGACGGCAGCAAAAAGTTGTTTGGCGGTTTGGTGGGTGTTCTGTACCACTTAATATGTATTTTACAATTTAAATTATGTGATTCCAGTCGGCATATCTATCGACTTTTGGAGGGAGAGATTTTACTGGACATACAAACCGCATTTTAAATTTTTTGTTCATTTATTCTCTTGCAACTAATTGGAATTTTTGTGGCAAACGAGGTGAGAAAAAGGCTTTTAAAAACTTAAACGTAAAGGATGTGATTATTGGTAAGTGTTTTCACTTGTAGGTGCATACTTATTATTAATCTGAAACAACATTTTTAGGTGCTGTAAGAAAAAGCTAACCTCTAGTCAGTCAGAAAGAAATAGAAGATACCATCAAGGTGTGGTTGAAACATGCACCAGAGAAATTGAAAAAGCAGCAGCATGGCAACCCGTAAGAAAAAAAGTGTTGTTAGTCAAAGACAACTCTACAGAAGGGTGGCAGAAGCAAATTTAGCACCTGTGAGTCAGAATTGTTATAATACATCTTTAATAGTTAATAATGATTCCAATGAATCATCAAATTCCGTTTTTTTTTGCTGGTTCAATGTGTGAAAGTGAAAATGACACCTGTTCCTCAAGAGATTTAGATTTTAATGTAAACTCGCCTAATGAAAATTTGCTCTTCAATGATGCGACGTTATACAACCATTTGACTTCCTATTCCAGTAACGTGCCCCCTAACGATTTATTTTCTAATGAACCGCCGCCTAGCGATTTGCATTCGAAATTGTCAAACTGGGCAGCTTCAAGGTACGTTCGACGTACAGTAGTTACTCATCTCTTGCATTATCTCCACCATTTAAAATCGTTAGTTCAGTCTCCGAATAAACCGTTACAACAGATTAATAGACGCTTAAAAGAAATTGAAATGACAGTGTACGAAAAACATGACTCTACTTCACCTGATGATGAACACTTCTGTAAATGTGAATTGTCCCATTTCTTAGGACCAACGCCAAATTTCTCTTGCAAGCAGTATAAAAAGCTTCATTATAAAGATTTTATTTTTTCTATTGCATCATATTCAGAAGCAAATTGTTTTTGTCTTACCTTAGAAGGACTGGTTTTCAAAATAGAAAATGTAGTGGATAATAATGGAGCAGTTTTTATATTAGGTAGGAGGTTTCAGGATTACCGTTCATTTTACAAATACCCTGTCGACTCAAAAGAATTTATCCAAAATTTATCAGAGTATATCGAGTTATTGCACTGCCACAAAGTTTTTTCGAAATGTATTGTTTTTCCTTTCAAGCAGGAATGGTTGTCATTTTCATTATTGCATCATTAGTAATTCCTTATTTCAACTTTTATGTTCTATAAGTGTAATAGTATGTAGTTTTTTAAGATTTTGTAATAAACTGGTATTAATTTGAACGCATTTTTTTATATTTTTGATCCTACTTATACGTCATTTGTCAAAAGTAAGTACGTCATTTTGACGTCTCACCAGCCGGACTAGGTACGTCATTAGTTGACGTCTGTAGGATGTGACATTAACCTGTCATAATCACGTCATTTTAGACGTCTTTTTAGACGTCCCCATTGGTCGCCAATGGCCTATAATTGACGTCATAGTAACGACACTGTGCTGCTTGGGTATTTGAAGTATTAGTAAACAATTCAAAATGCACTCGTATGGCAACACGTTCTGAGTGCGGTCACCATAGAAAATGTCAAACTTTATGAGATTAATGTCAGATTTGACACGTTCACATCAGTGTTACCATATCTCAAAACTTAAGTAGCAACCCTCAAATACGAGTATATTGAGTGAAATTTCTGTAGTTAAGCCAAAATTAGTTCAATATTATTTTAAAACGCATTCGATTCTTTGCACTTTAACTATTAATTATTTCGTTTGTTCAACAGGGGACAGAAATGCTTGAAATGCTTATTGGTCAGCAAAAACACCAACAGGAATTATGGAAACCTCATCAATAATATCACCAGAATTACCTGGTAAGTCATATCAAGTCTACATTTAATGTACTATTTAAATTAGTATAAAACATTTGGAAAAAATTAATCCCAATATTGAGCATCAAGATTTCCTTTTGGAATGGTTAATCCAAATGAAAATGTCTTACACTGTCCTGATGAGATGCAATTAGACTGCAGCAGGTCGATTTCCTTTGTTACAATTTCGAAAGATAACGTTTGAACATGAAATAAAGTGTAATATGCAATTGAAATAACTACGTGATAATAGTGAGGAGCAATTAAGTTTGAAAATGTAAAATAAGAATAATAATTATAAATTAACTTCTCATTATGTATATATAGAAGACATTTATTATTTTGGGCGTTTTCCTAATAGCAACAACGAAGGGATTTTAAGAGATTTTTATTTCAGAAAATTAAATCTAGAAGGAAAAATTGAAAACTTAATATCACTTACCACCTTTCTGGGAGACACTTTTTTATAGAAAGATTCACTTAATTTCGTAAATATCAATTTATTCGCGTAAACTTGAGGGGACAAAAATCTGTAATAATTGCACTTTACTCTATATATCTCATTTAACTGAATTATTTTTTTTTGAATATTGCATTAAATTATGAAATACTGAATCTTGCGTTTGCCGGAGTTTGCTCAAAACTCTCTTTTTCAATTCTTCATAAGTAGTTGCTTCCGCTTGAGGCTACACTTTTTATTAAAAATACTATAGGCTACATGCTTAGAACTGTTTCTAGGGCTGCTGTGCAGTATTTCTCATGGCTCCGGTGATTCCCAGTGCTGCTATCCTCTTGCTACAACCAGTATAATACCTTTGGTTGTAATACCCATTTTCCTAATCGTCTTCCAGGTGTATAAAGCGTTGGTTACTTTTTTCATATTCCTTTTTCATCTATTATGATTCCTAAGCATGTCGTGAACTTGGTTATCTTGCATTTTCTTGTGAACAGAATTAGTTCGTTCTTTCTCATCTTCTTATGCCCTTTTCATGATGACGCTTAATTTTTGTCAGTCTCTCTAAGAAATCAGAACATCTACGTCGTCAATATACGCTACTATTTTCATTCTTCTTTAACATTTTTTTTGTCTTTGTGCGTGATCCTGACTTTCTTTCAATGGAAGTACCTGTCTTGCCACGCCAACAGATATTGTAAATTATTCCTTTGGCTATTCTCATTCTTACAAAGTGGTTAACCGTAAAAGATTTCTTCAGATCTTGATTTTGTTCATAAAACTTGGCAATTATTTTATATCGTTCGTTCTCTTTTAAATCTTTTTTACTTGAAACTAAACTTCTTGCAGGAACGCAATTTAAAAATGAACGAATTTTTTGTATCGACACCTTTAGAAACACACTGCATACACTTTCGTGAATAACTGTTTTTCATAAAAATAAGACATATTTTGAATATTTTGATTCGCTTCCCTCATTTATCAAAGTATTACTAGACATTGAAAATCCTAGTATATAAATAAATATTACTTTTTATGTAAACATGAGTATTTGAAATGTTTAAATTGTATAAAGACATTATGTCTTCAAATGCTGGAACTAAACTTTCAATACTCAAAGAATGAAGAATTCATAGATACGTCAATTGGATTTATAAATTTACATATGATATTATATCATAAGTAATGCAGTCATTCTTTGATAAAAATACCTACAGCTCAATCTGAACATGTCGTAACTTGTCTTTAATTTTATGAAAAGTATCTATAATTACTTTACTTTGTTTGCCGAGTTTCAGGATCGTTCGTACTAAACTCGACCGCCTGCATATGATATTGAGGATACAAAAAAAAGTTTCTAAAATCCACCAGTTATCGAATTCCCTTGGACCTTGAGATTCAAACGAAATGTTGAGTAAAGATGTGTAAGCAGTTCCTTGCCTTACTGAAAAATAATCATTTTATTGGACGAATTTCTACTTATGATCAAAAATGGATTCATCTAAAGAGCCCTGACACGAAAAATGAGTAGTCTGACAAAAAATAATTACCAATACTTCAAAATTATTCCAGATGGTCAAGTTATAAATGCCAAGGCGAGGTATGCAGTGGACAGCTGATGCAAATGTACGAGCCCCGTCCCATTCCAGTTGGACCAATTGAAAAAAATTAATAATTATTGCTTTTTCAGCTATTAAAAACCTGCAAATTGTTTCGTTTTGAGCATTTTATATTTTCTATAAATATTTTAGATACTTTTACAGGAGTTACAACATACTTTTAAAAGTTACCTTTATTTTTAATAACAGCCGTAATTCTTTGAGGCATGGTGTTTATTCAATTCTGGCAGTATTCGGTAGTGAAATCATATCAAATTTCTTGTATTCATTCTTTTAATGCCATGACAGTTCTAGCTGGATTTGCACGCAACTGCTTTTCCATTTCATGCCAAAGTGTTTCTATTGGTGATAAATCTGGACTACTTGAAACCCACTCTAAAAGTGAAATATTGTTGTCTGGGAACCATTTAAGGCCATTTTTGACTTATGGCATACTGCTCCATCTTGCGGTTAAAGTTACTTCCCTTGTTGGCAACAATGATTATTCTAAAATATCCAGGTACTTTTCAGTAATGACAATTCCATTTATGAAATGCAGGAAAAATATCCAGCTTTAGTTAACCGAAAGCGAGTTAACATCGATGAACTTAGTAGTATTGAAGTCCTATCGCATCCATAATTCAGGTCAGACCTTGCACCGTCTGATTACTATTTATTAAAATCCATGGCAAAATTATTGCACCGGAAAATTTTTAATTTAAAGGATATATTGAAAATGTGGGGTGACAATATTTTACAATCATGCTGAAAGAATGGTTTCACCAAATTCTGACAGAACATTAGATTTTAATACCGTAAAAATCGTGAAGGATAACACTTTGACTAACCTATTTTGAGCCCGGACCGCTTACCAGTCAGGTAGTATCAATTTTCCAAAGTCTGTCTAGAGATTAAGGCTCTCCTTTTCTGGGTTTAACTATAGTTAAAATAAGTACCGTAGCTTTTGTCGATAGATATTCTGACATTTACAGAGGAATTGCTCGATTGTTTCTTTTGTTTGCTTGAGTTATGGGAATTTTTGTGATTTTCTTCAGGTGGTAATCCACCAGACGATGTCCAGGGACCAAACAGGAAATTCTTCATAGCTTGTCTTTACATAATGAAAGGACTTTTTGGTTGCAGTCTAAGTCATAGTTGTTTTCTTTATTTGAATATATATATATATATATATATATATATATATATATATATATATATATATATATATTGTTATGGTATGAATATATCCAAAATAAATTATTAAATAATAATAAGATATAAATAAAGCAATAAGTTCAGTTCTGTTATTCGGTTACTTAGAGCAGTTTATCACAATAAAATAAATAACATTCTTTATATTAAGTTTTGGCCAACACTATATTCTAAATTATTATTTAATTTTGACAAATCCTGTATAATTAAAGAATTTAATCCATAAATTGACAGATAAAAACAGGAGCACCAACTTCAAAAATTTGTGTGACATACCAACATAAATTTTAAGGTTATAAATGATAAAATATAAAAATTTTGACAACTGCAATGATAAAATTAATAACATAGGAATGAAATAAATACAACAAAGAAATTATAGAATAATATTATTTGAATAAAGTCACAATAATTTAAAAATTTAGAAATGACAATTTAGTAACTAACTTTTAAAATAAATATCATTGGTTAAAAAAAAAGAAAAAAAAGAATGAAAAAGAGAATCAACAACGAAAAAGAAAAATTTTTTTTTGCAAGAGAAAAAAGAGTAAAATAATTTAATTGAAATTTAAAAAAAATAAAATCTTGATATAAAAGGCATAAAATATTCAAAGGATTGATAATTAATAATTGTATAACTGTAGTAATAAGAAATTAGTGAAACAATTAAATAAAGTGAAATAAGTGAGAATACTCACAAAGGGACAATTTCCAAGATAAAGAAGTTGTGAAAAGGAAAAGAACAGGAGTGGAACTACAGCGGAGTATCTGTTTATTCTGCAAGGCCGTAACAATTTCCAATTTAAAAAAAAAATAAAAACACAACATAACAAACACTTAAGGTACTGTTCTATTAAGTTTAAGTATTTCTTTTAGTATATAATATTTGAGTTCACATTTCCATTTAATTTAGTTTTATGAGTGTAATTATGAGTATGAATGAATGTTTGTAAAATAAAATAATTGTAATAGCTAGTTAAGAAATTGTATATTTTGAATATTTTATTCATTATAAAGACCCGGTCTTAAAACTATTATAATCTGACCTTATAACCATAACAATTTATCGCAATAAAATTTTTTAATTTGACCTCACAATATAATACCCTGAGAATAAAAAAAAATAATAATAACATAATAAAATAAAGAAATTCAAATAATTATTAATGGCGCCCAAATTAAAATCTGATTTTATTTAAAATAAAATTTATAAAAATATTACATTACACACTATAATACCATAACAATATATATCCCACGTAGGCTTTTGTTTAGATGTATGACCTGGTGATACGCGCTCTCACATCACATCACATCACTCCGGAAACAAAACGATCATCATCTGAGTGGACTGCAGTCTGCGAACCACGTCCAAAGGCACAGTAAGCTAGGAAGGTTTTGGCTTCAGTATTTTGGGATGCACATAGCATATTGTTCATTGACTATCTCCAAAAGGAAGAGACAATCAATGGCGAATGCTACCTAGAATTGTTGGATCCCTTGAATGCAACAATCAAGGAAAAACTGCGTCATTTGTCGAATAAAAAACCACTGTTTCATCAAGACAGCGCACCGATTTACAAATGGTTGGTAGCGATGCCAATGGTTACATTGAATCAATATCGCTTCCTTATCCACTATATAGTCCAGATCTAGCCCCCAGTGACCACTGACTATTCGGTATCTTTAAAAATGCTCACTGGTAAGAAATTCAGCTGAAATAAAGAAGCAATTGCTAAAACTGGGCTGGAATGATTGTTTTGCTCTTGAAGGAGATTACATTGATGAATAAATAAATAAAATGATTTTTAAAATGTTATAACGAAATGACAAGTTTTCTAATATACCCTAATACTTATTTTCAATGAATATTCGGATCAGATATCATGTTAAGTAGATAGCAAAATTCAACAAAATCCTATGTATTGTATTATTATTCTTTAATACAAACTATTAATTAATTTTTTCAGTGTGTGGTGAAAACGAGTATCATAATTCATGTGCATCGAGTTGCGTACCTGAGCCTACATGTCAAAACCCCAATCCGACATCTTCAGAAATGTGTATTCTAATATGTGTACAAAAATGCGATTGTGATATTAATAATGGATTTATAAGAGACGAATTCTCAGGATTGTGCGTCCCAATCGAAAATTGTCCAAGTCGTATTGCTCCAAGTAAGTCTATTATTCGATTTTTTCAGATAACGTATCACACTATTAGGACTTTTAATGGTATTTTCTTGGCTTCATGTATACTACGCCATAATAGTAAACAGGAATTGAATTTTTCTCTAGATTCGCAATGTCCTCAAGATGAAGTTTTGAATACGTGTGCTTCGTATTGTGTACCCGAAGCGACTTGTCAAAATCCGTATCCGCAACAATATCAAATTGTTTGTCCAAAAATTTGCGTGGAACGGTGCGAATGTGGCAGCGGATTAATAAGAGAAGATGTAACTGGTAAATGTATCAAGAAAGATCAGTGCTCTGTTTGTAACAGTAAGTAACTATAAAATAATTGAGTTGATAAGCTGTACCTCATAATAAAAGTGGATTTCAATGTTAATTTGTAGTATCTTTTATAATTTCGAAAACTAGATTTCAATTTTCAACAACAAAATGAGTTTGTATGATCTATTAAAATTCTGTTCTAAACTCCAATAAGTTGTATCTAACAACAATCTTCATATAGATCTATATATAAAGGGGGTGTACAGGAGATTCCTGATTACGTTATTTTTTAGTTCATTTGTAATGGCAAATAAAAACACTAAACTTTCTTCTTATTCACCTTTACTACATCATTAAACTATAAACCAATAAGTAGTGGACTGTATTTACTATTTAACTAAATTGTACTTTGAAACTAAAACATTTATCCACTCTTGCTAATTGACATAAACCAAAATACAAAATATAAAAATATATTATAAGATAGTAGCGCAATAATAATCACACGCACATTACCAAGGCCAAAAAGCAAGTGTTACATTTTTTTTTTTCTATTTATCTTACGGCCCAGCGTTAGCCGATTAGACAAGCAAAAAAAGGTCTAAAAATAGAAACCACAATACAGCTTGTTGCCACGGTAACAAAATTCAGTATATGCGGTGAACAGATTAATAACACCAAAGAAATATACATATATACGAGGTGCGTTCACAACAGGGGGATTTGTACATATACTGGAACATGAAAGATCTCTTGTGTGTTACTTGGAGCTAGCCTCTACATGTATGCTACAGCTCGTCGTAAAGTCCCACAGCACTGATTAATGACTGAATGCTCAGATTTTATTTCGATACATACGGTGTGCCCGTATGTCACACTCTCCTGCAATTGCCGGTGTTTTTCACTTTTATTGACCCTTCAGGAACTTTATGAATATACATAGGTGGTTCCTACTTAAGTTGATGTATTTATTAGACCTTTAACGGTTTTACTTTTTTTTTATTACCTCGTGAGAAATAGAACGGTTCTGGTCCGGTGACAGGGATCTTGCCCCCCTTTTCACCAAATAATTTGTTTTCTCTTTCCATTGCAAACTTATCTGTACTGGCACCGATATCAGGAGAACATTATTTTCTTTATTTAGCTAATTTAGTGTTTATAGACAATCCACGACCACTTCCGCATAATTGTTTGTGAATTGATCGCTCTTATGAATGTTTGTTATCAAATATATCTACTATATCTCTTTTCAGATAGTTCGAAATTATGCACACCTTCAAATAGATAGAAATTCCGCCTAAATGGATTCTTATTGATTCGGAGCTTTTGGCTATTCTGCCTTACATTCTCACAGGCATAAGTATACCATACTATGACGTATGATATAATTACTGATCAGGTCAAGTGTATCATACTTCCAGTTCTTACTGCTAGAAGTTCTAGAAAAAACTCTTTTTTGGTAAGTCATCTACTAGAAATGAATTCCACAACTTTACATAAAAAAATTGTCTTTTTCTTGAAATTTATTTTGTGATATTTCCATTCACAAAAATAAAGAAAATATGCCACATCCCTTGAAAAGTTTGCTTTTGTGGTAATAAATTCTCTTTCTTGAGTTATTAGAAGATATTTTAGAAGTTACAAATAGACAAAAATGTCATCTCAAAAGTGAAAATATGATGCTAATACGATATTTAAATCTTTGAAGCCTACGAAGCTTATTTTAAATTCCTTGTTCGTAATTTAGGTAAACCGTGAGCTCCACACGTTACTTGCAGTAAATGCAAAAGATATTTAGACGGTAGGTTAGATTAGGTTAGGAAAAGTAACATCCATACTTATAATATTAAAAATGTGAAAGCATAGATGTTTGTTACGCTTTCACGCAAAAACTACTTGACTAATCATCATGAAACTTGGTACATATATTCTGGGAGGTACTAGAAGTAGCATAGTATACTTTTAATTAAAAAAAAATATTTTTTACAAAAATAAAGAAAAATTGTCAACAAATATCAATATTTTGCTACTTCGGCGCCATCTAGCATACTAAAATACTAAATTATCGTCAATTATCGTCGTACGATATTACCGGCAGTCAAGTCAATATCTATTTAATCTATACATCCAATTCAATTGACTATAGTTTCAGCAGTTTGGAATTTTTGAGGTTAGGTACAATAGTACTTTCAGTGACGGTCACTGAAAGCGTATGTCTAAAAAATGCCTCGGAAGCGTAAATCTACATTATCAAAGAATTCGGCCCGTGCAGCAAAAGTTGCGCGAAATCAAGAATCTACGGTGCATGCAGAGCTGAGAAGACAAAAGCAAGCAAGGCGACAAAGTGATTTGAGAGCTGCTGAAACACCTTTTCAGACCCAACGTCATTTAGAAAGACATGCCCAACAGCGGGTAGATAGAAGAGCGATAGAAACACCAGAACAAATGTTTTGAAACTTCATTTTATGTAGTAATGTTTAGAAATCGATAATACTAAACCAAGCAATAGAATAAAGTCATCATATTGATATATTTGTATTATAATGTTTTCTGATACTTATTTAATGGATTCGATGCGAGCGAAGCCGCGGGTAAGAGCTAGTTTCTTTTATATAAATGCATTTTCATTATTTGCTTAATTTCATTTAGATGGTATAGAGGTGAGAAATGGAATATAAAAGTCGCAGCACCAAGACCACGGTGACTGTTATTTCTAAGTTGTTCATCCAAAATAAAAAAAATTAACGAATTCTTCTTCTTCTAGTTCCTAAACCTTTTACAAAATTGTCTAAATCAAGCTCTTCTCAAAGTTCAAATAAATATATTGAAGATGAAGAGTTTGTATTGTCACAGGAACCACCATAACTTCATTTTCTCATACCAGAAGACTTTAATGACTTAATTTGAGTATTGAATTTGCCTAAAAATAAATCAGATCTTTTGGGTTTCCATTTGAAGCAATGAAATTTGATTATTTATATCAAAATAACAGACCAACGAAGTCGACATGAAATGTTTTCTACGTTTTTTGCCAAAGAAGATGGACTCTGTTATTCTAATTACATAAGAGATTTGTTTGAAGCAATTAGGATGCTCTGTGTTTCCAGTAAGTGGCGTGTATTTATTGACATCTCTACGAAAAGCTTAAAAGCAGCTTTATTACATAACGGAAATAAAATTCCATCATTCTGTACTTCTTAAAAAAACTATGAAAGAGTAGAAATTTTCACTAGAAGCTTTGAAATATAAAGAGTGGCATTGGAGATTTTAAGATAGTAGGATTCTTAATGGGGCTACAGGGTGGATATACAAAATATCCGTATTATTTTTGTTATGTGAGATAGTAGAGCCGATGCTCAACACTATATTCAACGAGCATGTCCACTAAGAACTAAATTTTGTATTGGGAAATGCCTTATGAAACAATTCGTAAAAAAGAGGTGAAAGATCTGAGACTTTTACATTTTTAAAAAACTTTTTTGCAAAGTTGGCGGAAGCAAATGCTAAAGCTGAAATTTTTGTTGGTCCACAAATAAAAAAACTCTCTACTAGTGATGAATTTCCAAAATTTCTTACCGGTGCCCAACAAAAAAAACACTTTCAAAGGAGTAGTTTTTAGATTTTTAGGGAATAAAAAAACTGGAAAAAGTTACCATATGTGCACTAGAGGCTTTAGTTTATCCAAAATTTTGTGGGTTATACACAAAAATGGTCCAGGATTTAAGTTTCCGAGAGTTTCCTTATCTCAATGAAGCCAGAATGGGGGAGAAACAATATCGAAAACGAGGCTTCCACACACGAGGGTTGCTACTTAAGTTTCGAAATATGGCAACACTGAGGTGGCTCACTTATAAAATTGTCGAAGCAGAAACTGGAAGTACAAAATGACTGAAATTTAAATGAGAATCTCAACGCATGCGAAAAAATATTTCCCAGCTTATATGGATAAGTGCTAACATCTTCAGGAATCTTCTCGGACAACTTTTATCAAATTCCATTACTCTACCACTATATAAATAGTAAGTGCGTTGAGCCTAACACTATAATAATATAGTGTTAATCTTATACCCTTTCTTTGAGTTGGATAAATGCTAAAGCGAGAATTCGAGCAGTTGATTTATCTTTTAGTTTTGAAACACATTTATGATACAAAATAGTCCATCAAAAGATGAATTTAGTCATGGTATATTTTTAGTTTTTCTATGGAAATGTATTTTGTGGTCTAATGCTACAGATACCGGAAATTCTTTTTTAAACTCACCATGTCACAAAAAAGATCAGTGATAATGAGTCTGGCTATAGATCTATTCAACTATTAGATCCTGAATTAAGATGCTTAGCTATTCAAAAAGCAAAAACTGCATTGAAAGAGAATAATTATCCGGAAAAAATGATAAATAACATATTCAAGAAAAGGATAAACAGACACTATAATCAATCAAAATACATAACAGAAACGAAACATCAAAACATAAAACATTTTTCCTTACCCTATGTACAAGGAGTTTCTCAACAATTATCGAATTATTTCAATAAATATGATATCAGTATAAGTCATAGAGGACATAATACATTATCCAAATATTTGTGACGCTGTCTACATAGGGCAGACATCTCAGTGTTTAGAAAATAGGCTAAAAGGTCCTTAATACGATAAAAGACAACAGAATCGCATTAACGAACCATGAAATATCAAAAAAACATAAATTCAATTATGAAGATTAAAAAATTCTTTGAACGGAATCTAATACACGAAAAAGAGAATTTTTAGAAATGAAAATGAAAACTACAAATAATTGATCTATAGATCAATATAAATAAGCAAATTGTCAGTGTCAATATCATATTTTGATAAAGACTTAAAGAAAAGTCGAAACGTCAAATTTTATCTTTCTTTTAAAAATTATCAAAAGAAAACTAATTTCAAAACAGAAATGACTTAAAATCAAGAACATTTAGAAGCATTAATATTTCAAAAGGTCTAAGATATTAAATAAATTTATATTATTTATTTACTCTAAGACCGCCAAATTAATATCATTTCAGTTCAAGTGAAAAATTGTTACACAAAATACTTAGTTGTAGGTCCTACATTATTGATTATCTATTTTTATAGGTGAATCCCAAGTACCAGGATGCCAGTCATGTTGTAATAACGATGACATTCCAACATGTAGAGACCCAAACCCATTGTTAGCTTGTAACTGTTTAATTTGTACTCCTGGATGTGTTTGTCAAGATGGATTTGTCCTCAATGAATATACAGGTGAATGCGTTCGTCCTTGCGATTGTTCTGTACTTTGAAAAATACTAAATATAGTTAATTCTTAATAATCTTGCATATTTAAATTCAAATAACATTCTGTTAAATAAAAAGCAAATCCCCCAATGGATTCATTTATTTGCGGGAACAATGCACACATTGGTCTAATATCTACCTACAAACTTTGGCTAAATAATGTCAGAAATGTTGTATTAAATATAAAGGAAGAGTTGATCCTCTAATATTGGGAAATATAGGTAATTAAACCAATTTTTAACAAGGATAAGAATATTGAAGGTGAGGAAAAACTTTGTCAAGCATGCTCTTTAAGTTGTATGAAAAAATATCGGGAAACGAAAAAATGAGGAAAGAATTCACCGTAATAAACTGAAAGTGGCGCTTTCACTGTCGATTTTCACTTTTAGCATTTTAATAATTGAATAAATATGAAATCAAAAAAAGTTCAGACAATAATATCGAAATCAGTTACAATTTTCAAATAATGCATGTTCTACAATATTAACAATTGACCAAGACGTACTACCACAAAGTCAACTCCACGACATAGATCCGTAAGTACAGAAAGACAAAAGGGTTACGTGGAGTGGAATTTCATCCAAATGACTGATAACTAATTATAAATATGCAGTAAATGAGTACTTAAGTTACTGAAGATAACGTCTATTTTACAAGTTTTTTTATATGAATGTTCAAACAGACTTCTTCAAATGAGATCTTTTTGTAAAAAATAATCATATACTTGTAGTCTTAACTCTAAGATTAAGAAGTCAACGCTGATTCCTTCCACTACTACTGATCCTAAAAATAGAAAAATGAGCATAGCCTAGAAATAAGATTAACAATTTTGATATTTTAGTTTTAAATAAAAGCATTAAACTTCTATACTCATAATTGGAGAGTCATTTTTAACAAACGACAAAAATTTTAGTTAAATGTAATAGTACTGGTAACATGTTTAGCAAAAAATGTTTTATTTATGTTTTCTCGATGTAAAAATCCAATAGGGCAGTTGAACTCAAGCGATCCACGGCCTATTTCAAACCCTTCGACCCTATACTTTTGTAGTAGCCATAGAGACTGAATTTTTCGACACCATGACTGATTCCAATGTAATCGACAGCCAATTATCTGTATTTACAACCAGGCATCACTTTCACTCTGTTATTAATTACAAAATTGCAAACAATTCGAAGTGGAGAAAACTTTAAACCTATATTATTACAATAAACAATTAACAGTCTGAACGTGGAATATGTAGTCATTTGCTTATCAATTAAAATCATGGAAGAGAAATCATATGTTTGGTTTGGTATGGTTAATAACAGAGTCTGTCTAGTTCAAGATACTTTTTTGCTCGGCAATTTTTTTTCTTATTGTAAGAATCGTGGTACTTACCACCGCCCCTTCCCTATATCAGCCGAAGCCATTCCTCCTACGAATTACGTCACTGATAATTGAAACTAATGTAAAACTAAACATATCTTTCATTAATAACTCATGTATCTTTTTTCTTTTTAATTCTCTAATGGAATTGCAAAACGTCTATAGAAATAAATCCTTTCTCTATATAATCATAAACCAAAAATGTGAGGAAACCGAATTCGGTCTAGGTAATATCTAGAGGTTCTTATTTAAACTTAAAATTATGTGTTTAAATGGTGTTATGCAACATTCTATCTAGTTGAAGATACTTTCTAAATATGAACCTGTTTTCCTAATAACATTGTTTGTAACTTCTAAAGTAACCCCTACACAAAACTTAGACATAAAATTGGTACACCCTGTATATTGTAATGATGATATTTTTTTACAACAAAAACTGAATTTTCGCGAACAAATGTTAATAGAAGAAATATTATAACAGGCTACATAATGTTACTACCAAAATTGAAGATTAAGTAGATAAAAGAAGTTTGAGCACGCTTTCACGATTTTGAACCAAAGATCCAAAAAATAAAAGTGAAATTATTCACATATTACAAAGTTCACCTAATTAGAAAATAATTGACCAAAAACTGTGATGGAAATAGTTTTCATAACGCCAAAAAAATTCATAAAGCCTTACATTTGAGCACTGACGCGCATGGTTCGTTTTGAAATCGAAGACCCAAAATTTCATCAATTTTTCTAACTATTGCAAAAGACACTATAGTCCAGTCATTATAGAAAGTTCACCTCGGAATTCGAGATACCCAGCTGTAAGTCTGTAAATACCTGTATATTGACACCCTAAAAGTTGTCTCTAAACCTACATATGGTAGGGTGTACGCAACTATCAAATTTCAAGGTCAAAGGTCACAAAAATCGGTTTTTTGTGCTTTTTTTGTAAATATCTCATTTCATTCGTTCACTCCGCCCTCTATCTTGAAAACGGTTCGCCGTAAAAAAATTTTTTTTAAACAAAATTTGTAGAGAATTTTGTATTTTACAATATTGATAAGAAATACAAATAGCAAAAAACCCATAAACTTTATGTTGGAGTGCTGAAGCGCATAGTTCGTTCTGTAATCGAAGCCACAAAATTTGTTCAAATTTTCCCAAATTACTGCAAAGGAGTAAATAAGGAAAGCAATAACAAAACATTCTGTATTTTTGATTACGTCAAAACTATGAATAACGGTCTGTTTCGCATCCGCTTGAGTAACTTCTGTCGGTGTCTGAAAGGCCCAAACTTATATTGAACAATTAAATGAACGTAAATAGAAAACGGTTTAGATAACAACACAAGAATTACAAAAAAAGTGTATGGATATGTTTAATTACTATATAATTCACATATAATTGTGTGCAACGTCACATCTTTGATATTTGCACATAATTAGTGATTATACCTGTTACAAGAAATATATATTTTTCGGTGGAAAAGAAATCGCTTTTTAGTGCCTAAGCACTGAAGTAACTGGATGTTATCCGCTTCATGTTCGACAGGTGTCGATTATTCGTCATCCAGCTTACAACCTTTTAATATTACGAATAATTCAAACTGTTCTATTACGATTAACATAAAAAAATGAAAAGATATAGAATATGCATTTTGATTTTAAAAAATAATCGTATTATTTAGCTCTGTAACTAATCGCTAAATTCATAACCTATTCGAAATCAGGGCGATTTCGAAAAAAATACAGAGTGAGTTTTATGTATGGAACGCCTCAATTATCTCGGAAACGGTTTGTGTTATAGTACAAATCAAATAAGAAAAACACACAGCGTAATTATGGTGTCACCACTCAGTTAATGTCGATCTCTATTTATCGTAAATCCATATCTTTTATTCTGAATAGCCAGACCAGAGAAGTATCAAATTCAAATAAAAATTCAAACAGCTGATTGTTAACCGTATACTTGAGTCTATGTCAACTAAAGTTGGTAGATCGCTTGAAATTGGTTCAAGATTATGACAAAAGCGGATGATCAATTAACAAATTACAACTCGCAATTTTACCAATGTTTAAACACTATAAACGTTCATAGGAGCAATGGGTAAGATGGAAAAATCATTTTTCCCCTTTTTAGCATATTGCTTTAATAAAATGGTCTTATAAAGCCCTTCGAATTTTAAACACATATCTCAAAAAATATAAATAAAGGGGACCTAGCTATGATAGAATAAAACCTAAATGTTGTGTTGTGCGCCACTACCCAGTTTTTTACTAACGACCAAACTTTTTCTATGAGGTTAAACTTGGTACGTAAATAATTAAGTATGCTTATTAGCTGAATCCAATTTTATCAGGAGAAATAAGATCAAGTTTTCTTTTCTTAGCCTCCTCCATTCAACTTTTTGAGCTTCCTTACTAATTTTTGGGACACACCTGTAGCAGCTAGTGTCCTTTCTCTGCAATATTATTTCATATTTTTCAGAAAAAGTAATGTAAAGTGTAAAAGTTGCTAATATAAAACTCAAAACACCTCTTGATCAGTTTAGCTTTGCTATTAAAAAAGCGCAAAATATACTAAAATCAGTTTTAAAAGACACTTAAGTTGGCCAAGTTGAAGTGGCAAAGTGCCCTGTTTTTTTTTTAGAACGCAAGTAAAAAGAAAAATAGGTAATATATTTTATGGTTTCAACCACACATTTAATTACTCTATGCAAAAAAAGGCCTTATTATGTAAAAAATCTTAAGTGTTTACCTGTAATTTTTTGAAGGAATGGTAATGTGGTGTGTGTGTGTGTGCAAAATATTTATGTGTAAATAATGTCGCCGAGATTAAAAGAAAGATTGAAACTCTTCTAGTGCAATATAGACAAGAGAAAAAGTTACTAGCAATAAATTGTAAGTCCGGGATGGGGACCCAAAAAAAATAAGCATTGGTGGGGATTAACTTATTTTGATTTTTTGGCTGACAAATCAACACCCCGGGAAACGTTTTTAAGCGTTGTATCAGTCCAATTGAAAAATAGTGACAGTCAAGTAGGATCGCCATCCATTAACACCGGTGTGGGTTCGTCAGAAAAAAGCTCCAGTAGTGGTATGCCGTCGACGAATTCTAATAACTAGCAAGAGGTAAGCTTCAAAAGAAGCTTACATGATAATGAAAGAGTGTTATGAGGGAATGAACAAAGAGAGAGATGAACAATCTGTTTATGGCGAAAATAAAGAATCTAAAGAGACTTTGTGTTTTAAAAAACAATATCGATAATTTATTATTTTAATATAAAATGGAGGAATATGAGGAAACAAGGAAATTTGTAACACCAGAAACGAGAATCGCAGGAGAGCTTAGCAATGAAATTGAAAATGAGGAAAAGGGCGATATATATGGACGAGTTCAGAGATTCACCGTTGACACCGTTTAGTTCGCTATGTGGTTTCAATTGACTAACCTTTATGGTTCATATCAAATTTTGAATTGGGTGTGTAATTTACTATTTATCATTTCGGAAATCATCACCACTATATTCATAACGTCGTAAAAACAATTGTCTTTGCCACCATCGACGATAACAAGGTTCTTCCATTAAAATATAAGCTGCTGCAATGCAGGCCAGACGACGGCGGCGGTTCAAATCACCCATTCTTCGACAAAACCTAACTGACTAATGTTTCATGCCGAATCGCAATTATTTAAATCTGTACTTTAATCAACGTGTTTGACAAACTTGTTTCCCCATTGTTTGTTCAATGGAGACGCACCTTTATATTAGCACGACACAAAACACAAACAAACTCTAAACAACTACAAATACATATATATATATATATATATATATATATATATATATATATATATATACCCCATGAATGAAATCGAGCAGCATCGGAAATCCGATGAGGATATTCTCACGCTCTTTGTCAGGTATGACGTGCCTGTATTTTTCTTATTTGATTTGTACTTTACAGCCGGTATTATGGTGTCATTGTTGTCAGATCTTTCCTTTTTCCGGAAAAGTAATAAACTTTGTTGTTTCAAATAGATCACCCTATATGTTTTGTTATTTTAGAAATCTTAAAAAAAATACTCAATATTTTTTATTTAATACTGTCTATAATAAAATGCCATAATTTCGGAGTTATAGCTACATTTACAGTGTCTCCACCAAAATGACAATAAATATTGTACATTTAGATGGCTACAATTAAATAAATTGCTTTAATTTGAATATTCTTCAATAATTCAGTTCTAGTAACAGTAAATTAGTAAAAAGTTTAACGAAACTAGTGTAGTAAAATATTTATCCAAATCTTTAAATGTTTGTGTCATGTTAGAAGTAGATCCACATTTTTGAAGTAGAAAAATTACGACTTATAGAAAATATACAGTAAAGGCGATTACAGCAGATGCTCAAAATGTGTCCATTTACTTGAGTACAAGCCATGAGATTTTTTAAACTTTTAATCCGTGACTGCTCAATTCTTCTTATTTCTGATGTAATCCTATCTTTTAACTCCTGAGTATTGGCAGGTTTTGTTTTATAAAAGATGTTTTCTAAGTGACTTCACAGGAAATAGTCTAAAGGATTCATGTCGGGTGATCAGGAGGGGCCATTCGATATAACCGTGCCTTCCAATCCATCTTCTAGGAAACAAATTATTTAGGTATTCCCCCACTACACACGCATAGTGAGGTGGGGCGCCATCTTGTAGCCAAATATTGTCACTTGGGATATTGTCATTGTCTGAAACTTCTAATAATGAAGTTTTTTTTTAATATAATTGAAAATATTTAAGTTCTTGAATTTGGAAATATCCGAGCCAACTCAGGTTATACTATATATACTAATAATACTATTTTCCAATAAATCTAAATACGCAGGACCATTTAAGTTACCCTAAATGAAAAAGGGACTAATTATATTGTCGCCTATTATTCCAGCCCATACATTCAGTTTTTCGGGATATTGGGTGTGGGATTCACGCATCCAACGAGGATTGTTACGTGACCAGTACCTACAATTATGCCGATTTACGTTTTCGTTAATATAAAAAGTGACCTCATCGTGAAACATAACATTACTTAAAAATTTTGGTTCGTTTTGAATGTAACATTTTTCCATCATTAGGTCTCCAAACTCTTCGCGTCTATCAAAATTGTCATCTGACAACTCTTGAACTAACGTTACTTTGTATGAATTGAATTTATTATCACGTCAAATTTTCATTACGGATGTTTGCGAAATATTTATTATTTCCTGGATATTTATCTAGTACTCAAGTGTGGATCGTCTTCTAACAGGACACAAACATCTAAAGATTTGTTTTCAGTTTAGATTTAGATAAATCTTTTACTGAACCAGTTTCGTTAAACTTTTTTACTAATTTACTAACAGTAGACCTTGTTATGGGACTTCCGTTAGGATATACATTATTAAAAATATTACACGTTTCTTGTTGACCTCAACGCCTATCACTATATCCTAATATCATTAATTATTAAATTTTTCTTTTTCAGATAAACGATCCAATGGGACTTTCAATAAACTTTAACAATAATCATTTAGTGCAACGTCAAATTTGTTATTGTAGCAGTCATAGCTACCTAAATGTATTATTCTAACTTCGGCGGAGATAAAGCAAATATAACTATAACTCCGAAATTATGGCATTTAGATGAAAAATAACAAGTATTTCTTAAGGATTTCTAAAAGCACAAAATATATAGGGTGATCTATTTGAAATAACAAAGTATATACTACCATAATAACGACCGTATCACAACAACCTTGTACACAAAAATTTATAATAATCATACAAGTCGTTGCCGAGATACTTGAGGCGTTTCATGCATAAATCTCACTCTGTATAATACGTGTATAATACGTATATAACACGACACTAAAGACTCTTCTTGTCGCTCATCTCCAGCCTCGTGAGAAAATGTATGACTTGACACATAAATAACTATTAATTCTATGTTTTGTTTATCACAGTATTAAATATTTTTTTATATCATCCGTAATCGAATGAATTATGTATTGCAAGTATTGACGATAGTCATTATATATATATATATATATATATATATATATATATATATATATATATATATATATATATATATATATATATATATATATATATATATATATTATTTTTTGCATTTTGGTTATTCGCATTATCCTGTGTGAAATTTTCCTAGATATATAAAACTTTTTGTATCTGATAACCATTGGATGAAAAGTTTCATTTGATATTCAAGTGTTATTTTCAATAATTACTGAAAATTTGAAAACATTATAGGGCTTAGATTTCAAAACGAACGTTGCGCCACAAGACTGAAACGTAAACTTCATGAATTTTTTTGGAGTTATAAAAAATACTTGCATCACAATTTTTTGTTAAATGTTTTCTATTTAGGTGAACTGTGTAATAGTTAATTTTTTTTCTACTTTTTTAGTAGTAGCAGACAGTTTTTCCAATGACTTTAAATTAGTAGATAGTGCAAGAAAATAGGGGAGCGATGTGAGTGAAATTATTATTAAATTAATACAAAAAATTTTATTGTAGATATGGAGCTATCATGGTATAATCGTTTCAAGTTCGAAATATGTTAATTGTTGTCAATTTAATTATTAATGTCCTAAAAGATATTATTGTCAACAATTTAATAAATTTATAAATAATAAAAAAAAGAAAGTGCCTACCTTTGTTGCTAAATAAACATTATTCAGTGCATCCTGAAGAAATTTATCAAATTGGTCTTTTGTTAATACCTTTGATTTTTTTGAGGTATATTTTTTTTCTGGTCGCTTTAAAAATGCAGCTAATTTGGTATAATTTTCCATTTTTACATTATGTTTGATGTTTAATTGAGTTTTAATCATTGAATATTGAGCCCATAGTGTCGAACTTTTAAATTTTCTTGACAAATACATATAATAAGCAAGCATAAGATTTTCTGTGTATATTCGTATAATATTTTCTTTGCACCATCTTATAAATTTTTCATAAGTCAAATCATACATTTTTGGTGACTTCGTCGGAAATAGTGTTTGAATAGTGGAATTAGCTATTTCAACTAATTCCGGAGGTGTACGTTGAAATTCTTCTTCTTGAGGCGTTTTCACAATACACTTTTCAAAACTGACAAACACCAAAATAAAAATTAAATGACAGTTCCAGTATTTGTATTAAATTTGCATGAGCCCAAATGATTCACCACTGATGGCAGGCACAACTCGAACTACTCAAGTGTAATAGGATTTATCTTGTGCTTGCTTTTTGCATGAAAAATAATAGAAACTAATGTAAAACTAACCACAACTTTTATTAATCACTCATGTATCTTTTTTCTTTTGAACTAAATTTTTATGTTTAACTCTATAATGGAATTGCAAAACTTCTTTAGAAATAAATCCTCTGTAACAATATTCACAAACCGAACTTCCTGTATGATTAAACCAATGCACTTTCATATTAAAATTGGATCTAAAACCTTTACTACAGTATTTACACTTATAAGGCAAAACCCCTGCATGAATATATTCGTGTTTCTTCATTTCCCCTGTAGAAAAAAACCTCTTTGGACAAAACTGGCATTGATAAGGGCGCGCTCCTGTATGAGTTAAAGTATGTCGTTTTTTAGCGGTTAGCGTATAAAAGGTTTTTTCACAATAATCACAATGATACTTTCTTTCGTTGGTGTGTTGTTTCATGTGATAAAAGAGTCCGCCTTTGTAGTGGAAAGTCTTTCCACATACTGGACAAATACATTGTGTTTTATTTTTATTGTGAACTTGCATGTGTGCGTTAAGTGTAGTAGCAATAGCGAACTTTTTCCCGCAAACTTGACATACGTAACTCGTTTCACTATGCTTGGTAACTTGGTGGTACTTGAGAGAGCTACTGGTATTGAATTTTTGATCACAAAAGTCACATGAAATGTTCTGTTTCTTATCATGCAATTTTAAATGGTTTCTTAAACTTTTTGAACAACTGAAAAATTTTGAACAGTGTTGGCATTGTAAATTTGGTATTAAAGTCTGGTCACAAGTAACGATATGTTTCTCGAACCTAGCTTTTGAACGATACAGTTTTTGACATACACTACATTCATATCTTAAGTTCATAGCAGATATAATCAACTCATCACAATTATCACTTTTCTGTGAGGTATCCGTATTTTTTTCTCTATCATCATGAATAACATGAATTATTGTATCATTAATTTTATCACTTTCAATAACAATATACTCATCATCATCTTGCTCTTCTTCACTTTCAACAGAATTTTCTTCAACTATTTTCTCTACTGAAGAGCCGGATTTTTTATAACTTTCAACACAATTTTCTTCAACTATTTTGTCAACTGAAGAGCCAGATTTTTTATCACTTTCAACACAATTTTCTCCAAGTATTTTCTCTATTGAAGAGCCGGATTTTTTATAACTTTCAACACAATGTTCTCTAACTATTTCCTTTATTGTAGAGCCGGATTTTTTATAACTTTCGGAAAACGTTGCTGTAACTTGTGTCCCTAAATTCCTTAAGAACCCTCCAAAATCATATCCTTCACGACAATTTTCTGGTTCCACGATAACTAAATCTTTTAAATCATATTTGTTTGTACCTACAATAAGATCTACAGAAGAACTAGTTGTATTATTGGCACAATCTTTTGGTGCAATATGCTGTCCTATATATTGTAAAATAATTTGATGAGATTCTTCAAAGAGTATTTTGAAATCATAAGCTATTTTCAGAATACCTAAGCACATGGAACATATTTGTTTTGGGAATTTTTCACTATCAGTCTCCTAAAAAAATAAAAGAATATTTTCATTTAGGGTAAACAAATATTTTTATTAAAAATATATTAATACCTTATAGTTAAATAAAGCTGACAAGGCATGTTGAATTACTATATTATCATCTTCATTTTCATTGTTTACAGATTCTGTTGCTTCCCTAAAAGTGTAATTTAAAGGAAACATTTCGGAATTTTTACAAAGACATACTCGGCAAAGTGAATTTAACTGAACTTTATTCATTGTAAAGTATCCTTTAATGTAATTGTGTATCCTTCTATATAATAACGTTTTAGTTTATATTCGCAATGAAATAATTTTAAATGGCACTCATATTTAGTTTAATTCAAATGATTATACTTTTCGCCATTAGCATGAAGTTAGATGCAAAAGTGCAGTGGCGTTCTGTCAAATCTATTAAGCTATCAAATATACGTTTCATGCAGATCTCAATTAATTTTTCATTTTCTAAATAGATCTGTAATAACTTTTCTATAATAATGATAGATTATAGATGTTCAATAATTACAGTTATCAACGATTCATCCCTCACACTAAAGCATAATATTAACAAGCTATTTTCATACTGAAATGGCAAAAAGTATAAAAACTTCTAACGTCAATAATCTATCAATCGCGTTATTCATGTTAAAAAATAGTAAGCAGAAATTTGACACTATCTGTTGATTGCAACGCTGGCCTGGCGGCCACAAAGTAGGGTAATTAAACGTAAAAATGAATAATTTTGTGTTAGAAGTGCATTGGAAGGTACTGGTAGACAATGACGCTTCCACAAAAAAGGGCACTTCGACATTAAATTGGTCCATTTCTAATAAGCTTTGCCAATGACTTAGCGAGCAGTGCTTGCACGTGTTGTGGTTAAGTTTATTTGGGCCCTCTTTTGATTGAATATAGATACAAAAATAAACGAAGGCAACTCTATTAAAGTAATTGTATTTATTACTAATCATCATAGAAACAAAAGTGAAAGTATTAACCGGTATACATAATATTACAATTAACAATTTTTGTATTATTAATTTGTTCAAATATCACTTGAGCAAATAATAAGATTTTTTACAATGTTTTCAATCGTTAAAACAATACACCTCGAAAATATCCAAATTTTATTTTTTTTTAAATTTATTTCAGAAAATATCTTGGTTTTATGAAAATATATGGAAATGAGAAACTTTGTGATCAACTTAAAGAAAAAAAGATAAATTAGAAAATTGATCACTTTGTCTGAGTACTGGTCTTAGAACATAGAGTAGTAAGGAAGTATGCGCTATATCTCGTATAATAAATAAAAGAGTATTTAAATACACGAGTATATTTCATTTGTAAAAGTATTGCAAATATTGAGAAAATTTGAAAGTTTATACAAAACTCATTCAATTTAAGGATCAATAATGTTAGTGTAAACAAAAATTTGAATGTTTGTTTGTTTTTTATTTCCATAATGTTTTGATAAATTATTCGCTCGTAAAAATTTCCAATTGAATTATTGAAAATATTAATTTCATTTTATAGAAATAATTTTATCCTGTCTAAATTTTAGGTTTTGACGCCACTGATAAAGTCTATTCGGCGACAGCCATTTTGGATAACCATCTCGGTTAACTGATCTTGACGTAAGAATCCTTCCCTACATCTTCTATGTTTTAAGTTACTGGCATAACAACAACTTTAAATGCCATTAAAATTTCGTCCTTCTAATAAAATTTCAATTTGTCAATATTTCGTTATGGATGTGGACTTAGTAGTTAAGAATTAGACCCCTGGTTGGAGAAGTTATGAAAACAAATAACATTGTAAGGAACTATCTACATATACGTGACCTGTGATATCAAGTAAATAACTTTGTTAATTCAAATTAAATATTTGAATATTTTACTTATATCTGGAGCTAAAGGATATTGCCATGGAAAAAGTATATTGTTACTGATTGATTTGTTACTAATAACTAATGATTTTTCTTCTATAACAAATTTCTCTTTAAATTTTAAGCTGAAAAATATTTATGCTGGCAGAACTGATTGTTCATACATTGACATTGACAGATGCACTGCTGACTGATTCTGATCAATATGATAATGGGAGACATATTTTTCTTTGTTTATTATGATCGTTCTAATTACAGTTAAATAAGATATTTTCCGAGAAATTTCTTTCTAAAATACAAGCAATTTTAGATTATCATAAGGTAAACAAATGTCAATATGTATTCTTTTTTTATAATTATTTAATTTGTAGATCCGTTTTCAATAATGTTTCGACATCTTTTAATAATGTCAGGACTAAGCTCCAGCTGTTCAAGAGATTGTTCAGGTAGAGGAGAATGTTACAATGGTACTTGTATGTGCGACATAAGATTTACTGGAGATCTGTGTGATGGACCTAATTTACCATACCACACTGGTAAGTACATGATCAGTTAATGTAGGATAGAAAATAATAAACAAATGTTATCACTTACTAGTATAACAGCATTTGTGAAGAATTCATAATTGGAATTAAAATTAATATAGTCAACATTCAAATATTCATAGAACAGAACCCGTTTCCAATCATTGATGGTCCAATTCCTATGTAGTCTTGCAAAATTTAATCTCTGAACTTTGTGTTCTCTGGTAAGCAAGGATTTTTTGGCTGGTTTTCTGTTGCTTAACCCTGCTTCATGTAAAAGTCTTCTAACTGTTCGAGATAATATAGGTATAAATATTTTGAACTTCTGATAATTCATTTTGTAGCAAATTGCTGGTGACTTTCCTGTTTCTGAGAGCACCTTGTCTCAAGAAGGGATCATCAATTTGATTAGTGCAACATTTTCGCCCTTGTCCTGATCTTTGATGGTATGAACCCATTTCATTATGTTAATGCTCGCACTGTCTCCTTCGATATGGAAGCAATAGTGATAAATGAAATGGATGAAGAAGATCTGATGATAATCGAGAGAAAAATTCTGAAATCTATATTCGGACCAAATATTACAGGAAATGGAGAGAGGAGATTGAACAAAAATAAATAAATAGAAGAACTGGGAAGAGAAAATATAATAAGGTATATAAAAACACAAAGACTAACTTGGGTAGAACACATTATGAGAAGGAAACCTACAGATAAGGTGAGGAATATCTCCATGGCCAAAAGACAGAGACAGACCTGGAAATACCTGGAGAAACTAAATTGAGGAAGATACCAAATTCCTAGAACTAATAGACTGGAATGCAAAATGCAGAAACAGTAAAGAATGGGGAATGCTGACAAATGAAGCTAGGACCAACCAAATTCTGTTACAAAAAGAACAAGGGAGATAATCCACCCCAATAAAGGGATTTGTAAGCATACAAAGGGCTAACCATAATCCAAAAGGTTGAACAGCATAATGATGATAATGATAACCTCAGATCATCTTATAAAATCTCAGTTGCCCGTTAGTACCAGAATTCCATAGCATATGTATAACAAATTATTGTTGAATGTACTAGATGCACAATGTTACCATATGTATACAGATAGATATTAAACTAGCATTGTACTGGTGAAGGAATTACTACAAATGGAATGCCATCTAACAGATACAATAAAAATCAATCGCAAGGATATACTTGATCCAATAAATAAACTCAAATTGGGTGAAAATAAATCAATTACTGGATTCATTACAAAAACAAGATTTGTAAGAGGAGGTAAACATCAAAATATGGAAAAGCCAAAAATTGTTAACTACATGGCTCCAATGAATGGTTGATCATGTGGATCAATACCCGTTTTATACTGTATACCTAAGAAAATATTTCATGGGGCAGAGGTGAATTTTGTGAAGATCCATCAATACCTTCCACTTCAACACTTATAACAAGACTAGGAGAAAAACTGTACATGCTGCAAAAAGGGAAGAAAATAGATTGTCCTGTGTGTTCTAACAGAGAGGAAACCACGAATGCATATGGTTAATTGTTTCACACTTGAAATTAAAGCCCTAAAATTAATATATTCACAATATGAGTTAGAATATGTTTCTCTATAATATAGCTAAGAAATAAATGTCTCCATGTACTTATAATTAATAAAGTGCTGAATTATTTGATTACTCTTCGAGTTACTACACTGGAGTGCAAAGGGTTAAATAACAACTGTCACTGTCAAACAAGGTCCATGGCAGTACAGTAAGTTATCAATAAATAAAGAGTATAGAGAAAAATAAGAGTGGTGCTTTAAATTTCCCAGGAGTTTATAGGTTTAAGAATATGTTGATTCTTCGATTTTAATTTTTATTCACTTCTTTCGTTCAGAGATAGTTGACTTTATATATTTATCTAGCGGGAGAGGTTGTCTTAGCCTAGACTTCAATTGAAGTGAGGAATTGAAGAATTCTTGAAAAAATTCATATAGAAACTATATATAATGAATAAAATCACAGACTGATTGGCGCCTTACAAATTTAAATTTTGTAATTATATTTTATTAAAATACTCTTTTGTTATAGGTATAGGGAGTGTATTTTTTTTCATAAGTCTGGTGTGTGCTATTCAACTAATAACATGCATCCTGTCCGAATATATGAGATTGAAAGCACCAAGTGTTTTAAAAGCTTGCAGAGTGACGACCCAGAAATTAATCTATTTTGTCATATTTTTGGCAAGCTTGATAAGGGGAGCCTATTTTATATTTCCTGTAAGTATTAGTATTTTATGTGTACGAAAATTCTAATTTTAGGTATGTTTTACGGGGTCCGAATAATATTCATAGTACCATTGTCTAATGCAGATCGTTTGTACTAGAAAATTCATTACCAGTTCATTGATGTGTCTGTGGTATCTAAGTGGTTTGTTCTGTTTTTCTGCTGTGCTAGTGCTCCTTTGTTCTTGTTTCGTTTTTATTATACTAAGTCCAATTAACTCTGAAAAAGTTTCACCTCTATCACTTCACATTAAACTTGAATTTATGAAACAATTTGTTAAGGCGGTAAACAGAGAAGGAAATTGTGTTAAATATTTTTGGCTTTATCAGACGAAAAATTAAAGGAGAGAATACAATGGTGCCACAGATTGAGAGCTTGATAAAAGCTACAGAATTTGCAAATGTAATGGAGGATAAAAAGGAAAAGTCATGGAGTGCTTTTAAAGAGGAGGTACATAAATTTCTAGGAAATTATAGTTGAGATCGTTGAAAATATGTTGAAAAAATACAGGATTCTTGGTTGTAATATGAGCAAAGTAATACACTTTTTTCATTCCAATTTGGATTATTTCTTGGAAAATCTTGGTGACATATGTGAAGAGCAAGGTGAAAGATTTCATCAGGATATAGAGATGAAAAAAAGAACCAAGGGCGCTTCGACGCATAAATGATGGCAGATTACGGACATTAACGATAGATCTTCCTTTAGCTGAATATTATATAAAACAACCAAAATAAGTTTCCTTCAACATCTAAACGTTAATTTAAGACACGTAAAAAATAAATAACTGATTCATATAATTTCCATATGGATATTTTGTATATTTTTTAAATATATCATACAGCTTGCTAAGAAATGAAATAAATCCTAGTGCGTGATACAAAAAAATAAAAAGCAGATTTGAAACCAGCGCCACCTAATCACTGAAAATCAACTTTCAATGTGTTTTAAAAATTAAGGGTATTTAATTTTCTGTAGTATACTCGTTGATAAAACAATTTTGAGTGATTTTGATTACTAACTGACAAAAAAATTCATACAAAGTGTCTCGAAAGAAAGTTCACATTTGTATTGGTTATGGCACAAACCTAGTTATTTGGAGAGGCGCGGGAGGTATGCGAATTGGTATAGCAGACTTATAAAATTCAGTTGGTGTAAGAATTGGAGCCTTAGACTTGAATTCGTAAACAAGATGATTGAACGTTTACCAACAGCTTAATGGACGAGTTAAGCAGCTACTAGAGTAGAACCAATCAAAAAAACAAACATTAGAATACATACACATAGACGTCTTGTTCGTATTTGAAATGCAAAACTTTAATGGCTTTAATTCGGGAGAGGTGACATAAGTTTTTTACTTCAACAAAGTCCCGATTTAACACCTACAGGCTTTTCCTTGTGGGGTTATGTCAAATTTGAAGCTTACGCTAACAAACCGACTTCCCTGGCATAATTAAAAGAAAATACCCGCCACGAAATGGCAAACATCACAGAGAATACCTGCCGAGCTATTAATTCGCTTCAAATTCAGCTATATGGTACCTCTAGACCAGTCCCACACTAAAATACCACCAGAAAACAGAAATTTGAGATCGTCATCCAGTAAAGTAAGGTGATTAGTAAATTCCAAAACGTGCACATAACCTCAAGCCCACAATGTTATTGATAATGCCAGGACTACTAGTTTATATTATTCCATCACAAATTTGGGAAATGACACCATATCTTTTAATATGGGTAGCATAAGAGGAGACCACCAAGATTCCGATTACTGAAAAAAATTATATCTAACCAACATTTATTCAATAAACTCCTTACTTTTTCTAAAATTGTGAATGTGAATTTTCTTTTGAGACACCTTGGTGGTATTCTTTGTTTAACTCGATAAAATTTACAGCTTAGGAAATATGTAGATTTTTAGATCTTTATACATGCAGAGGAAACTGTTCTCCATAAAGAAATATTCTGACGAAAATTATTGTAAATTGTAATTATTTATTGAAATTACTTACAGGAGGTAATAAAACACAATTAAACATTTCTAATTGAACTGTAAACTGTGAAACATCGTGTAACGTATGTAAGGAAAAAATTGGAATGCACAAAAATTAAGTTGATAGTAGTATAGTAGCCTACAACTTATCAAATAAAAAAAAATTATAATAAATGTCCGAAGTGGGCTCTTTGCACTTTTACACCCTTCAGGAGTCTACGTAGGATATTTATTTGGACTTAGAAGAGAAATCTGCAATATAGCGTTACAATGGAAGTATATTTTTTCGATCATATCGTTCTTTGTCTTTACCGGTGTTGCATATACCAAGCTTTCAAGATATCCCCAAAAAAATGAATCCATTGTATTGTACCTCCTCGACCAATCCACCTAATAGGAAAAATGTTATTAAGATGATTTTCAACATCATTTAGGATATGGGGTGGGGCTCCATCTTTAGAGCAAAATGCATTAGATACAGTTGATGCTGATCACTACATATCAACGACAATTATTCATAAGATTCTCCAGAAGCAACTTCTTCGTCCCTTTCATATGCAGAAAGTGCATGTCATGGAAGTAGAGGCTTATCCAGCAAGATTGGCCTACAGTCGTTGGTTTCTAGATAAACAACGGGTTGATAATACATTTGTGGGAAAAGTACTGTTTACTGATTAAGCTCCCTCCATACGAGACGGTTTTATTAATTCCCATAATTTACATTTATGGACAGATGAAAATTGTCATGGTACAATTCAAACAAAGAATCAACATCGATTTTATGTTAATGTGTGGGCAGGAATAGTGGGTAATAATTTAGTAGATCCAAATGTTTTTGATAATAACCTGAATGATCGGCGATGCTTGGATTTTCTCCAATGATTTCCCACCCATGTTATGTGATATTCCTCTAAACAATCGCTGATACATGTGCTTCATGCAGGATGGAGCCCTTCCCCACTTCCTAAACCATGTAAAAAATCATCTTAATAACATTTTCCTAATAGATGGATTGATCGGGGAGGTCTATTTACATGACCATCACGTTTCCCTGAATTAAATAAATAAATTTATTTGGGGGAATATCTTGAAATCTTGGTATATACAACTCAACTTTTTTTATTTGATAAGTTGTAGGCTATTATACTACTATCAACTTAATTTTTGTACATTCTAATTTTTTCCTTATGTAAGTAACACGATGTTTGGTAGTATGCTGCTCAATTAGAAATGTTTGACTGTGTTTTAATACCTCGTGTAATTTACAGTTTATGATAGTGTTCTTCAGAATGTCTCTTGATGGCGAACAGCTTCCTTGGCGTGTACAATGTACATGTACAACCCTTTTATTAAAAAATCGAAATAAAAATTCAATTTGCAATTTTTAGATTGTTCAGGTTGTTCCTGTAAAAGTTACGGATTGTTAACCATTGGGCTTGAGCTACCCCTGGTTTTCAGATAGTAGTGTAGAATTATTTATACCGTCAAACACACTACAGGGACATACGTAATCATCCATAAAAAATTCATAATGTTCGAATGTATAATTTAGAAAATATAGTTGAATATAAGCTCTGATTTCGCAACTTTATAGTCCTCTAACTCAGAATTGAGGGGTCGTATTAGACATTTTTTTATATCACAGCATTGTTTTATAATCGTAGTTTTTGTTATATGTATTGTGAACAATCTACAGCTTGGGTTGGGGCATTTTTTTATTTCGGCAGTTTGAAGTGTGGAACATTAGTTTTATTATCTTTGTTTTAATTGGAATTCGTCTAAGATTTGTTATCTTTTCTCATTCATTTCTCATTAGTTGTAACTATTTCAAATTCTTATTAGTACTGATATTATTTACGAGTAACTATTGTAACGGTTTTCGTATTTACACTCGTTCTATTCGTGGGGTGAATTAATAAACACTGTCTCGTACGTTCTTAATTTATTTACACGCTATACAATACACCTAACTTATAACAATTTACTAATTTCTGCGACTACTTTCACTAATTCAATCTTTTCACTACGACTATTTATTTAAAAATAAAATGCGCTATATTATCCATTCCAAAAGAATTTTCTAGATTTAAAACAAAAAGAAACAAAACTTAAATAAACAGATTCCAGGATTTTATTCAAAAGAAACAATGTAAATAAACCGCTTGCCGAAAAAAAATTGTTTTCCGCCATTTGCGCCGTTACCAAGTTATAAAATACCATTGTAGCTGGACTGGGCTGGCCTACGGACCCATTTCGCGAATTTGTTCCTAACATTATTGAATTATAATATAATTTCATTTTCTTCTTCCTTGTCAAATATTCGACATAGCACCCTAACCTTATCATTTAATTAGCTCATCTCGAGGATATCTGTTTTTAATTGTACTCTCCTGAAGGACTGATACTGGGGTTCCAAACCCAATCGCTCGTTGAGCTAGCATTGCAAGTATTACTACAACTCGGCACGTATTGATGAAATGATTGATATGATCTGGATATTGGGAACGTTAAGTTCAGTTAATTTTGGAAAGTATGAAAGATTAAAAACTTCTGTGACAGTAGAAATTGGTATTAATGTTTTGCTGCCAGTTACTGAAAACCCACACACAAATGCCAGGAGTATTTTCAGCAAAAAAGAACTGAGCTACTAAGGTTTGTAAAGACAAAAAAGCAAAATGTACCATTTACTAGCAACACGAATTAACTAAAATTGATTTTGAAAACAGACTAGCATTTTGTTGGTGGGCTTTTCGAACACACAGTAAAAATAGATGGTGAAGCTGGATTTTGTAGGTTGCAGACTTTCAGGAAAACGTTTATGGTTAATTCTTGCTGATAGTATAGCGTTTTTATTGCATTCTCCCAATATCCAAATCATATCAATCATTTCATCACTAATGAAATTCATTAATGACCTCGTACAAATTTTACAAAACACCAAAAAGTGTACCAAATCGCCAAATCAAAAAACAATGTAGGGGATTATATCTTTTCAAATTTTTCAAATAACTAGTTTCGTTTCTTTTTCACTTTCGTTTTTCGTTTTTTCCCATCTCTATTCTCTCAACTTCAACAAGAAGTTTTTTGTGCCAGCTGACAATATCACGACGACCCCATTTTTAAGAGGGTTCATATAATATAATGATTAGACGAAAAGCGCGCGAGAGTTAGTAGCTCAATTGACGTGAGCGTTGACTGTTCAAGATATTCTGCGAATCTGAAAGACGTATGGTTTCAAGACGTATTTTTTTGTTTAAAGACTTAAAGATGACGTACAGCTGAAATCTCCGACTTGGACGTGTGGATGAACCATTATTTTATTTCGTTACGTGTATATTTCCATCGTTACTTCTTTTGTTTTAAACCTTATATTTTTATCCTTATATATTTATCGAATCTACTGGTTTTAAATAATACCCTAGACAACACGAACTAAATTAGAACCCTACAATCATGTATCTACTCTACTGTCCTGTCATTGTCAGTTTTTGACCAATGCATTATAGCCAACTTACAATAAGGTACTTGCATTTTTTAAAAAACATTTATTTTTTGATGATTTTATAAGTTCTTGATGTGAAATAATGTCAAAAAATAAAATATTTAATCAAAAATATAATATGTAAATATTTTATTGAAAATCACAAATATTTCAAATTTTTAACTTCATAAGAGAACGATTCTCATTGGTTTTTAGTTGTAACGTCATAGGTTTATTAAAAGCATTGAGAAGTCTGCTTGATGATCACGAAGTTATCGTTGTCGGCAACGTAGCGTGTGCAGTTATAATACAGTTTTTATTTATTAGTTCCGTATAAATAAAACATTTTTCTATGTATAAGAATAAACAAACCTTTTATAGGTCAAGTTCTTACATTATTACATTATCACGCTAAAAATTAAAATAATAATTAACTTGATTACTATGAAATATTGAATTAAGTTAAATTTGAATATTACTTACATTAAAATGATCCTGGCAACAAAAATATTTACATCTCGCTGGATTGTCAAAACGAACCGACCTTTCAAACCATTTTAATTGTATCTTCGAATTTCTTGGCATCATAAAAAAACTTGTGTTTTACTCGTGGGATTTTTACATCCAGGCACAAAACACGATTTACATACCATTTTTCAGATTAATCAAAGTTTAATAATAACGGTTATTTTAGAATAACCGAGAGAATAACTGTCGTATTTACTTTGTATCATATGTTCATTGTTTATTTTATATCTATGTCGTCACGCAAATGGCGGCTTTACTGAAATGCTTAAACTACTTACAAAATTTTGAAATTTGCAATAATTTTTTTCTCTATAAATATTTATAAAAGAATTAAAAGTTGTATATAAACTATCCAAAACTATTTTTTTTCGAACCATGCAAGTACCCTATTAGTTGTTAAATGATTGGATATAGGTACACAATCATTGTTCTGTGCAGAAAAATAAAAATAACTCTAGAACAAATCATTTTAGGTACTGGAAATGTTTGATAAAAAAAGTATGTCGGTAGTAGTTTTCCAAACCCACAATAAATTAGAGTGATTCATTTGATAAAACCGAGAAAATAATGTATTCATATTTTAATTCCCACTGCATCAGATTTGGTGGATATTAACGGACAAGGGCCTATCTAGGTTCTTGACAAAGGGGGGGGTCATTAGTCTTAGGACGAGTCTTCCCCCAAAGACATGGCATTTTAAGCCTTTTACCCACAAAATATAAGTTAATTACGTTGTTATTGATAGCATAATGACGAATTTTACGCAATTTTTACTTTAAACCTCAATTTCTCATCGACTTTGAAGCAAAATACCAAGTTAATTAATCAGGGTTTTAGGGGGGTCATGAACCTCCACCTGGATCCGCGCTAGTTAACGTAATAGATAAAATTTCCAGAATATTTACTACTATTCGAATGCTTTGACCGCCAGAAATTTTTATTTTTGTATTTCTCTTACATTGTACAGAGTATTGACCTTGTAACGTTTTCTATAAAACATTGGTTATAATTTTTTAAATACCCCGTAGAACACATCACATCCTAATATTATAGTAATGGAGAAGTCAAGGTGATTCCAAATATACAATGATGTTTATAATCACTCAAACCTCAAAGGACAAAGGACTAATAAATCATCCTGTTTGGATACATTATTGTGACACCACATTTGATTTAGGCCATTCCACTTATTAAATTAAACAGCCGATTTCCTTAAAAAAATTTGTTTACCTATTTAAATAGTTTAAATAAATATTTTCCTTTTTCTTAGAATGAAATTTAATGTGTTGTTATAGGAATTGTTTGAATATGGTTGGTCGAACAGTTTGTTATCATCATACTATCCTCTATTGATGTCGAGTGCTTCACTAATTGTGTGCTTTTGGGCAGAGGTAAGTTTGCATTTGATCCATAAAAGGTATCGCTAATTATCATTTGTAAACAATCGACCGTGAATAACAAATTTTTAATAGACAATATCGCCAATTTTACCATTTCAATAGGCTTAAATAGCACATTTAATTGCAAATTAAATATTTTATGTGTATTAGTTATTTATGTGAATCAAACAATGGGTCGTGGTTATGTTATGTAAAGGTATAATTTCTAGTATGTAATAGAGTGTCGTTAGAAAACGGTAAAAAATCATTTTTTTTTGGATTTACGCCTTTGGTTTTCATATTTGTGGCGAGGTAAGCATTTTTTATGGAATTTATTGCCCCCTCTCTCATACACTATATTTTTGGAACATTTTCGACCACTTACGAGTGTTGTTTGAAGAGTTTCCGACCTCAACCTGTTGATGTCATTACGTCTCACTAAAATTGTTGCCGTTTGGTACTCGATATGAAATTTGAATCCACAAAAACGGTTTCATCAACTGGAAAAGTGAAAGCGACTATTTTTTTGGTTAATCATCTATCTTATTCACCAGATCTAGCTTCCAGTGACTTTCTCCTGTTTCTCCTAACTCTGAAGATTCAAGGAGAGATTTTTATTAGAGAAGGACGTTATTGTATACATAGACGCAATTTTCGAAGAGAAAGACGGCAAATATTAATAAGATTAAAGCATACGAAGAAGAAGGAAATCATGCAAAAAAATTAAGATATGAAAAAACTTGTCAGAGAACCCTCATAAAGTCAGTTATGTAGTTAGGATTGAGCGAAGTGTGTCTACGCCCACGTGTACTGAATATTGAGTTCATCACATCTTTCCTTCTGGAAAGAAATTTTCTTACAAAAATGTGTCCAGAATTATTGAACTTTAATATTGTTATTTACGAGGGCCGTTTTTTTTTCAACTTTCGAACTCGCACTACACACTCCGCCATTGTTGACATTCAGGAGTTAGTCGGCGTTGTACTATAGCCACCTAAATATGTCCGCCATTATTGACGCTCCCGCCAAGAGTGAATTGCGAAGTTTGATTCGTTTTCTACAGGCTAAAGATCATAGTGCTCCAGAAATTCATCGGAGAATGAGTCGTGTGTATGGAGAAAAATTCATGAGTGATGGTGTTGTGCGTGAATGAAGAAAACCGAAGATCCACCAATACAGCTTTGTCTACGGAATTTTCCAAAGTTTCAAGGTTTGTTTTGCACTCTATTGTTACTGAACGGTTAGGCTACATTGGCTGCAACTTTCTTTGAAGAGAGTATTTAAAAGCTTGTCCGCAGATATGACAAATGTTTCAATCACAGAGCGTAATCACCACCTGGCCTAGCAATCGAATCCATATTTCACGAATATCAATGAACGTTGCAGACAGATAGCCGCAAAATGGGCGAAAATGCCAAAAAGCTGGCAATAATTAGAAAAATCGGATAATCTTATTGAAAATTGGTAGTAGGGGTCGCTGATTAAGAATTGATCAATGGTTTTTCGAAAAACATAATAGCGGATCCAATATGGTGACCAAAAAAGGACGAAATTAATTATTAATTATTAAGTTTTTCTTTACATTATCGGAGAGTCGATATAACCAACGCAGTTTCTCGGAAACTTAATTTTCCGATTATCAACATGACTACTACTTCATCATTTATACAGAAGTCTGCATACTTCAGGCAACAAATTTGCATTAAGAGAAAAAAATACAGCTTCAAGATAAATTTATTAAAAGGCGTTTGAAAAAGGGTTACTCAAAGTGTTCAAATTGTAGTTCATCTTGATCAATGCATCTACGACAACGTTTTTTAACGACAGATCCGGCAAAGCTTGCCAAGCTCTCCACGAATAGTTTCAAATTCTTCGTGAATTGCAGTTCGGAGGAGGACCCCACAGGAAAAAATCACAGATTGTCCCGTCACCTAACCTTGTGGGCGCCTAAACGATCCTCGTCTGCCTATCCATTCTCCAAAATGAGGTACTCCCACACATATAAAACGTAGTGTGACAGAGCTTTATCCTGCATGAAATGACGGATATTCGCGAGTGTTGGATCGTTGTCTATTTGTCCACGTAAATCTTCGAGCATTTCCAGATAACTTTGACCCCTCAAAAAAGTAAGGACTCATGAGACCTCCTGCATGGATACGTGCCTGCACACACACTCCAGGCAGGTTTGATTTTTCTTCAATGAAGACGTGAGGATTCTGGTCGTTCCAATACACGCAGTTATGCCAATTTTTATTTTTGAGAGAGTAATAAAATAATAAAGCATTAGTAATCCACAGGCGTATCACTTCTTTTAGTAGACAGTTAAGGTATTTTTTTAAGTTACACAGATGAAGGTAAAAAGGTGCAATTTTTTCAAAAATGTTTCATTGTTTCACAAGTTGTGAAGAACACTGGGTCATAGTGGCTATAAAGGTACGAGGGTTTGGACTTTGATTTTCAAACACCCTTTCGTTCAAGAAGAATAATTTCAATATAGAAAGTCACCAGTATAAGTAGAGCTACTTCTTACAAATCCAAATCAGAAGATGAACTATTGCAACCAATATTCACAATGAGTGGCTTGATCCAATCCAAACTATCTTTTCCTCATTTAAAAGAATTTTTTTTCTTATAAATTGCCTCATCCGACCACAAAATGTAATGTTGGAACTGGGGATCATGCTGACTGCATCTGAGGTACCACCCGCAAAATTCCAATCTCCTCCTGGAGGAGACGCGGATGGTAAACTCGATAGTGCAATCGTTTCAGCATTCGTCGTAAAGAACTGTCGGATATTTCAAGTTCTACCGATAGCCGAACTGTAGATTAGTTTGGCTGCTCAACAAATGCCAGCGCCACTGTTTCTATATTTTCGTTAGTTGTTACAGATACCGCGCGTCGGCAACAGAACCAGTTTTTAAGAATTTCTGCTACATCTTCCACACTGTTGAACGATTTGGTAGCGGCGAGTTCGGAAATTGTACCGACTGTAAATATCCTTTAGTATTTGAAGCAATTTGTACACCGACCACTCCTAATGGGAATCAACCTTATAGTTAAGTGAATCAAAGTGACCCTTATTAATGAATACGCACTCGAATCCCATCTTGTGACTCTAAACGACCATAAATATCCTTATCTACTGATTTTATAATTATAGTTATTATTGTATACGATAAGATTTAGTATTTAAGGTAGTTTGTATACTGAAACTGGGTTCTTAATAGTTTGATGTTCGTCGAGAACCCTAGTCAGTTTATTGGAACCACTTCTCAGTTTTTTGCTTAATAAATAGTTTTTTTTTTGTAAATCGAGTTATTTAACTCACGGTAGACCACGTTGGTTAAGTAAATTTGATACTCTTGACGTTCATATCCTTATAAGTAATTCAAATCGCGCTTCAATAACTCTAAACTTTCGTTTATTGGTAAATGTTACAGGTATTCCATCTTCCTGGAATCCGTTGGGATCGCCCGCAGTTTCTTTCAAAGTCATTTCTTGCCTTTGTTACTTTCAATATAATCAGGTGAGTTGAATTTCAATAATATTTACATAAATGCATCAATGTATTAGCGATTCATTCATATTTTAAGTCAAATTAAATAAAACAACAGAAATGATAGTTTTTAACGATGACAACCATTTTTTAAAAACCAAAATAAAAAACAAATTGGGGAACTAAGCAAAATTATTGAACGAAATATGCATAGGTTAAGAAGCCGAATGATAATATAAAAGTTTTGATTAAGTAGTATACAAAAACTTGGAAAACTTTTTTTTTTAAATAATTTGACAGCTCATAATTAATTACTGACCGGTAACCGGAAACCCTATTAAAATTACGCTACCTGATGATTATAGAAAAAATATTCCGAATTATGTATAATAAATACTCTATTTACATATGTCTGTGAAGCTAGAAATCTCAAGTCAAAATGTAGCGCTCATTTAGTGCTGCAGATATTTGGTGCTGTGATAGGTGGATCAAAAATGAGAGCACTGCTAACTTTTATTTAAGTGTATCGCCCGTGACCAAGCTATGATACAGTTGCAGCTCTAATAATTTAGTGCTCAATTAGTGCTGCCTGTATAAGCAAATATATTTTTCGAAAAATATTTTTTCCGTTTTTAACTATAGTAAGACTTTAAAATCGGTATGGGTGAAATTGAAAAAAATTCTTTAATGAGTGCTCTATTAATGCTGCCGGAAAAGTCCGGAAATATTTTGGAAAAATAACTTTTCTCATTTTCTTTATTTTTTATATCATTCCGTGCTAATATAGCGACGCAAACAGTATTATGGGTCTAGAATATGAACCGATAGAATCGACAGACGTCACTATTTAGTGCTCAATTAATGTTGCCGTTGTAGCCAAGGATTTTTGAAAAATAATTTTTAATTTTTTGAAATCAACTACTGCTAATATAACATCAGCAATCTTAAGTGCTGGAACGAGACTCTAAAATGGGTATTAGTGGAATTGAAAGACGTCACTATTTAGAGCTACCAGTGTAGCGGAAGATTTTCGTAACAAAAAATTTATTTTTATTTTTGTCAAATCAACTGCAGCTAATATGACGACGCAAACACTCTGGATGTAAACCCAAAAATCAATACTAGTGGAATTGAAAATCGCCACTCTAGTGCTCAATTAGTGCCGCTGCAATGGATACAGTTTTTTGAGTTTTAACAATGTTATCCTGAGTGCAAAATCGATTTTTATGAAAAATGATTCTAATTAAAAACCATTCATTTAATTCTTTATATTTTTTTTTCGTTCGCGATATCTCACGAACGTTTGTTGAAAAAATAAAAAAAAAATTCTACAAAAATTCTTGGCCACAACTAAGTGGGCACCAAATATTCACGTTTATTAATTCTAACCGTTCAGAATCTAAAGTATATTTATCGGAGAAAAGTGGTGAACCAAAACATATTCACGCCTAGTGCTCGTGATCAGGGTTGAAAACGCCAAAATGACCATGTAACAGGACCGCACTTTGTACTTCAGAAATTATTTGCGGATTCATATAGCAGATTAATAATATAAATTATAACTAATTATGCAGAATTGTTATAAAAATATACAATGTGAACGTGAATACAACGGAATATAAAGTGAAGGACTAAAATATGGAACACATTAATTTGAAAATAGCATCTTATTGCTAACCAAGAATACTTGTCTTGTGGATTGTATGGAAGAGTCCACTCAAACCTTATCCTTAGTATATCCAGCGTTTATCCATGTTTCATCCAGGTAGTAAATTCTTCGATTTTCTTCACGAATTTTTTTAATTTTTCTAAGGTATCCTTGCCCCCACTCAATTATTGCTGCTTTTTCTAATAATAAACTGCTCCTTCCTAGTTTTTTGTATTGAAAATCCATTTCATTCAATAAATTATGAAATGTTGATTTTTCAAAATCTGGCATTAAATGAGCACTAAATTTCGATCTATAAAACCAGTGATTCTGACTACTCGACCTTTCTAGCTTTACAGAAGTAATTCACATTTAATATTTTTGTAGTATTTAGTAACTAATTTTATTTGGGAATTCCAAGGGATTAATTTTTTGTGTAATGTTGTTTATCTATACTTTTAAATAATTCACTGAATCTGAAAATTAAATATTTTAATGCGGACCTGAACAAGTTGTTTACTATGCACTTCACAGTGGGGTGTCTGACTTCTTTTTGTAAAGATATGATTTTCGCTATTCGATGATCGGCTTTATAACTTTTAATAAATACCATCAAAATTTTTTTGGTTACAACTTTTAAAATCGAATTTAATAAATACCTTCATAACAGCTGTTTAATTGAGTCGGTTTATTGATTTATTTGTTGAATTTACTAATATAAACGTGGAAAAAATTATTCTCGATTTAACTCGATTTATTTTTCTTTCTTTCAGTTACAGTCTTTTATTTGCCGAATTTGTGACAACTCAACTTGCCGAACCCCCTACAGATGATCCTGGATTTTATCATCATCTATTTAATGGTTGCTACGCTGTGCTAATGTTCATTGTAGTTATTTTCTTCCTTATTTATGGGGTCGAAGTTTATTTTAAAGTAAGGCATTCACATATATATATATATATATATATATATATATATATATATATATATATATATATATATATATATATATATATATATAGCGTTTTTTTATTGGGGACGTAGCAATGAAACTCCAAAGTAGACTTTAATATTATAATAATGAAATAAGTTATATAATAAGCGGAAGCGCGCGAGTGGCAGTTTGCTCCGAAGACGTAAGCACCTTGTTCTTTTCAACTTTTTTTGACATTAGCTTTTCGTCTTACCTATTTCATTATAAATAATAATGCAGACAAAATGAACCGAATTAGAACCCCACAATATAATTCTCGAAATATATTTGCGCTTACTTTGTGAGATTCTTACTAAAATTTCAGCCATTTTGGACCCTCAGATTCTCTTTGACAATTTTATAAGTGAGTTGTTTTGAGGCTTTCTTAGAAAATGGAAAAAATTGAATTTCGGGCTATCGTTTGTTTTTGAGAGATAATACGCCCAAGCAAATGAAATATGACCTAGATACTATGAACGGAGACTCAGCACTATCATAATGCCTGGTTCACACGGGCCGAGTAGAGTCGGCGAACTAATGGTCAAGTTGTTGTTTTAACTTGCCCCAGTACACGATCGAATATTCAAACGTATCACATTTCAGACCGTGGTTGTTGACAAACAGCTTAAGGTTTATTGTTGTTTCTAGAAGAATTTAAGTTAGAAACAGTTTAAAAGAACCTATGAGGTTACATTAGAAGAAATATATGAAGTTTTACGAAAGGATATTTAAAAAGAATCTAGAGAGGTTGAAAAAAAGGGACGCCTTTGGGGAGTTTCCTCTTTTGCTATGCCGTAGAGGTTCACAGTAAGATTTACTTGATTCTTGCCGCTGTATCGCTATCTAACTCAATTATAATAATATTTGGAATCGTTTAAATATAGTATTATATTTCGCTGATTTCTAACTCGTATTGAAAATGAATCTTCAATTTGGAAGGAAAACTGCACAACTTTGAACAATAAGTGCAAATATACCAATAGTATCAAATGAAACTTTAAAGAAAAAAGAAATCCGATGGTCGCTTATTGGGATACTAACCCAATTCAGATTGCTGCATATATATTGGGAAAGGGGTGAAATTGCATGAGAAATTGGTGGGTTTTTGAATGATGATTGCGAGTATGTCTACGGCATTTTTGCAAATTTGGGAAAAAAATGGCATATTACTTTGAAATGTATGAAGGGATTGCAAAAGTAAAAAATGTTACAAAACAATTTGCAATAACTCCGAATGATATTTACAAACTTCAAATTAAGACCATTCGAAAAAAACCTTCAATTAATAATGCTAAGAATATCAGTATACTTTTCTAACATGCACAATCATTTTATATTTTGTTTTTTCAAAATCTATGTATAGATTACACTCAGTTTATTTGAATCAGTTTTTTATTAATACAATTATCATTATGTGCAATTTCTAAAAACAGGCGTTTTTTGTAGTTATTTTCAGTTCCTAAAACTTTGGCATATTCATAATCCATAGATAACATGTTTGGCCAACGAGCATTTGTTAGGGTATAATTTGCTATCACTTTTGTCATAGGTTATCTGATTATTCTATAAAAACTCAACGACATTCATAATGGCGTAACCTATCAAAATTCAACAACATTCGTAACAACCTAAATTAAAATAACTTTCAATTGGACGGATTTGAATTGAAAAAAAAAATTGACTAGCAACCAACATCAATATCTTAATATTTATGTTGTTATTGTCATTTTAAAGGTTGTTTTTTGAAAATAATTATTTCAAAATTTTATAAAAAATGTATTTCAATATGATTCTTGTTTAATTAATTTAAATAAGTCTAAAATGACTATTATACTAGAGTAGAAGGCTTCAAAAATGATAAAAAGTGAAAAAAATACAATAATAGGATGACACCGATTGAAAAATGAAGAGATTATAATTAAAATGAGAGGAAAAATAATTTACTGGCATTTTAAGTTTGGGGAAGGGAAGGCGGTGAGTTTTTAAGGATAAAAAACAGTTTATATCAATTTAAAGCATAACTAAGTTTTATGGAAAAAAGTTAAATGACTAAGTTGTAGTTGATAAAAAGATTTATAACTTTTGTATTTACATTTTTTTCAATTCAAGTGAAAATTCAATAAACCAAGTTTTTAGTTTTTTATTTTCATCTTTTACAAAAATAAAGAGTGTAAAATTTTAATAATAATAATAATAATAATAATAACTAAATATTGTACAAATGATTGAAGAAAATTTTCGGATACGAGTTTTTTTCGTTTATTTCTTGCCTTTTCTGAGAAAATTTACCAAGGTGATTATAATATGTTTTACATCATCAGAAAGTAGGGAACAAAAACTCGCCGACTTTCCAAAAAAAGCTGATATTTTGATGGAAGAATTTTCAATCGAACATTAGAGTGCTTTTTCGATATTAAGTCAAAATAAGTGAAAAAATGAATATTTCAAATTAAATAAATTTCAGTGTATTTGGGACATAAAAAGGTATATCCACCAAATTTCGTGAAAATTGTTAGAGATACAAATAAAAATCCAAAGACTTGGTTTTTTTAATTTTTCATATAAATTTTAAGTTGAAATTGAAAAAATTGTGATACAAAAGTTGTCGGTCGTTTTATCACTAATATTATTATTTCACTTTTTCCCATAGGACATATAGTTTTGCCGGAAATCGGGATAAATCGTTTTATACTCTTAAAAACTCGCCCACTTCCAGTTCCTCCTTTTCCAATTGGCTTCATCCTACTATTATTTTGTTTTGTCTTCACGGTTATTTCTGTAGTGGCTATCTGCGGAAATTACAGTTTCCATTCTGAATTCTTGGCAGCCTTGCTTGTGTAGTTATGTGCTGTTATCTTGATTATGTTATCTTACTTCACGCGTTCTGATTTGCTTGTATTTCAAATTCATTTCTCTAGTAATTAAAACTGGTAAAATCATAAATCCTGATGTTCTGAGTCTGTTTAGATTAGAACTTAAAATTTACACATTAAAAAACCTCGTATATTGAGCGAGAATGAGCAGCTGTTACTTGAACATCCATGTTGCCAAGTTAGGGTACTTTAATAGACTGAGTTTCTCGCGAGTTTGTACGGATGTGTGGACAATGCTTTAAATCTGCCCTTTAATAAAAATCCTGCAAAGGGTGTTCGATGTCCGCGATTATGAAGGGATATACATTCCTGCACCGGTGACGAAATACGGATAATATTTAAAATATATATTAATATTATTTTCACTTATCGGCCCCTTTTGATTTCTTTTTTCCACACGATTCTTCCGCCAAACTTTAAACCCTTCCAACATAACCGACAAGCACCGGCTTCACGGTCCAAGTCGTGGGCGAGTTCGTAAGAGTAGAACTATTTGAAAAGGAGAGGGGAAAGTTAAGAGTTGTTTCCAGTTGGCTAGACCGATACAGAATGAATTAAAACAGCACTAACAGGTGTCGAAGGGTTGTCGATGGCCGCCATGGAAAAGAGCGCCACCGTCGAATACCATTCGACGGTCGCACCAACGTCTTAAATTTCAGTTTAGTGTAATGGATAATCCAAACTGTATATAATTTCTAGGTTCGCGGAGGTTTCGTTGCAAAACCTTTACAGCTTGCCAGCAATTCTTTAGAAACCGAACCTTTGAAGGATGAAGCGTTTGTAAAAACGCAGATTAATTTATCCCAATTACATCAATCACGAATTGGGTTACTGAGCCAAGCGTTAATGTTGATTGTCATATCCGGATTCCTATTCTCGGAAACCCTATCGGAATTTTGGAAAACTAAAGTAAGTATCACTATTTACTTATAAGTTAATGATGTAAAATCTTGTGTTGTATGTGTGTTAACCAATCGTCTTGTTGATCGTTCAAAATTCTACTAATCAGTTGATTGTTCCCTATTCAGGTACCGATAAATTCAAGAAATTTGCATAACGTTGTATTTCGCGTAGTCGAAATTGGCGTCGCCATATGGTTTCCGGCAGTTTTGTGGAATTGCATGCAACCATCGGAATTATGGATACTAAATCCGCGGAAACTGCTGGCAAGTAAACTCGATCAGACGAAAAATGACAACGTTTTAGAACAGAACGTAAAATCCGAAGTAGACGATGAAGCGTTTTTGGATAGAAGAGAATGTTGGATATGTTATGACGCCGATAAACAGGAACCGCTTATACAACCTTGCGATTGCACCGGAGATGTTTCTAGCGTCCATCACGAATGTCTCAGAAGGTAAATATCAAAATAATGCTGTGTCATCGGATGAGTGAAACCATTCTTGTAAAAGATGAAAAATTCTCGACTTAAAATTTTATTTGTTTGTAGTCCAGCAATGCTTGTTTGAAGACTACGATCTAACACAGTTTCAGTTTTGCAGAATTGAGTATTTGGAAAATGTTGGAACACACATTTTTCTTTACAGTAAAGTGCCTTTTAAAGAGAAAAATTAATAAAAGTTAATGTTTAGATCCTTTCTAAAATTAATCAGGGATATTAGCTTGAATATTTGTACGTTACTAGGCAAATTGTTGGCTTGCCCAAGAGTTTGAACCTCTCAACAGATCGTCGCATAGTGTGTATATGGCCATGCCATGTTTAAAAGGTCAGTCACCAGTGGAATTTCGCGGCCTGTTTAAAAAGAGCAGTTGTTTGTTAAGAACAGCTGTTTTCATTAATCTTCGCCTTGCGAGCAGACTGCTGAAACTTAATAGCAATTATTTTGGCTTTACTCAGAATGGGTTCTGGTCACCCAAATGAATTGGACCTTGCAGCCATCGCTAATCAGTTATTGTGAGACGTTTTTATAATCCAAGACAATCCTATAGCACACCGTTTTAGCCATTACGGAATAAATGACAACAATGCTACCTGAGCAGATTCAGATTACTGTATTTGTGGCGTCGATTGAGTATCGCGCGTATATATTCCATCACAGTAAATACCTCGACTTGAAAAACGGCAGCATGTTTCCTAAACGAGAAAAATTCACCTATATTGGGACGTCCTCTGTAGGAGCCTAGTGCTGTCAAGCGAGGTCGCTTCATTATTTAGTATTTCGAGCTTAGAGTCGCCAATCTACTGTTTTTTTATCATTAATACGTACCTCAAGTCCTTATTATTAACAGTCGCAGATGCCATTTGGTTCGAATGGTCAGTTGATCCAGCCTGCAATTCATTGAGGATATTTAGCCTGTAGGCTGACTTCATGGTTTCAAATTGTATCGTTAAGTCCAAAGATCCAGTAAGACTTCAAAGGCATTATACGGGGCCGTACATATAAACCTTGTGATATTACTAAGATATGTGACATGCTGAACTCTGTTCAGTTACATTCCTGTTTTCACTTTCTTCATACAGGGCCACCACACGATGGTACACCCAGTATATGAGAAGGGGCTTGATAATTGAAGTATACAACTTTGGCGAAAAACCCTAATACAATTGAAAGCCCTTTTATGTAGCCCAGAAGGTGCAGGTGGCATTTTGTATTTTCGTGTCCACGTGCTCTTGACTGAGCAGTTTCACTACTCTACAGTACTTAAATGTCACTTATCTCAGTATTATACTTAAGAGAGTGCCAATTTGGCGGTTTCTACAAAAAAAAGAAGCTCGATTTTTTACTAATATTCAGCCACTTCGACTGGCACCACTTTTCATATGGTTTAACGAAGCGGCGGTGACTTTTCCGTAGTAAAGAATAGCTAAATAATCATCATAAGTCTGTGGATAGAAGCCTGCTTTCTTTAGGTCAACGACACCACAGGGATAGAAATTCCGTCCTTCATTGTTTAATTCGGGGGGGGGGGGCACTCGGCGTTGAGAGAGCATTCCCCCTATCCATCTTATAAGACGGAGCTCAAGGCCTCGTCTGTAGAGTGCTCGGCGAATTCCATAGGAGTAATTTCAATAGTTTAAATATTTAATATCTGAATTCTGCAATTAATAAAAATACTGCTTGTTGCTTGAGATTTTAACTGGGACATTCTGTTGGCTGTAAATAATTTTCAACGGTAGGTGTAATATCAAAAAATGTTACCATCACTGTACATTTGCTTTGTTACATTGAAAGAGATAAATAATTAAATAATTTTCCAGATGGTTAATGGAGAGTTCTTCGTCTAGTAACGAACCTTTAAAATGCAAAGTTTGTAAATACGAGTACGACATCTGTAAAAGCAGCGAAGTAAAATGGGATAAAGGTTTTACGGCTCAACATTGGGGTAGTACCGTTTGTATTGTAACATGTATGTGCCTTGCTGTGGCCGGCGCTTGGATAAGTATCCAGTTATATGCTAATCCATACATCAGAATGGTGAGTGCAAGTCTTGCACTGATGGTAATTTATGTGTGTATCAGGTAAGTGCGTTATTTGAAAAATACGATGTGAAAAATACGTCAATGTGGATCTAATAGATTCATCAAAAATTTTCTCCGAGACTTTGTATAGAATCGAAGTCGAAGTATTTACTTTTTCGTAAAGTAATTCTGATTTTTTTATCAATTTAAAGACAACTTTACGAGGGTTGCTTTTCAAGTTATTGCACAAAGTGAAACAGAAGCAAATTCGAAATAGTCGCCCTTGATGTTTATAAATTTTTGCTTACGCTCAAGTCAATTTTGGAAACCTCCACTCCGATATCGTAGAAAACATTGTTTTGAAGGTTTTAAACAGCTTATTAAATTAAATTAATGACGTATATTAATATTACAACTAATGCGGGATAGTTGAAAATAATTATTTCTATACCATACTACACAATGCATTTTGAGTTTATGGGCGTGATCATGAATTTTGGTTCGGGCGGCAGTGCGATCATATTCATTTTCTTGACACATACCGCAAAAATTGATGCATTCGAATTGTTATTTACGGTTATGCTCTTGTGCCAAATGTTGGTAAACGATGTTTTACCGTTTACAGAAGAGAAGGTGATGAAACATTTGTAAAACCTTGAAATTATCGATTGATTTGAATTCATGGTATTTGTAAGTAAACTTGTAATTAGAAACAATAGAAAGCGTTTATTAATACTAGCATCAAAATTAAACGGAAAATGTAAAGGATTGAAAAAATTTTAATTATAGTAATTGTTTCAAAACAGTTTCTTTTCTTTATATAGTTATGATAATGATAATATACATAGTATAGTCATATTCGGAGTTTCACTTTGAAATGGGGCTTAGTAAGTTGAACACTCGTATAGACCAATATTTTCGCGTTCTAAAAGTTGGCTAAAAAGTCTCAAGAGATATCGTGTGGGCATCTTAAGGTCAATGGTTTGAAACATTAGCTTTTTTAAAGATATGTTGCCTCTGATAGTATTACTGCTAATCAAATTCTGTGCAAATTTATATAAAAGTTTTTTTATACATCAAAACGTTTTTCAAATAGGGGGTGCAGTAAGAAGATGGTCCCAGAAGTACCATATACTTTTTCCAGCGATGTTCAATAATTTGATACCTTTTTTAAAATAAGAAGCTCCTCAAAATAGCCATTAACTGCCGACATTACCTTTTTATTGTTGGAAAATCTTATCTTTAACCAACCTGCAATTTTTTCAAGTCTGGGAATAGAAAATAATACGAGGGGGCTAAATCTGATGAATAAATAGTAACAATATCGGATGTGTGAACTGGTGCTTTGTCTTCTTAGACAAATGCGGCCTTTTCTTCGCTGAAACGTTGCAATAATACTCGCCGTTGATAGTTTTTACTTTTTCAAGACAGTTAATGAAAATCATCCCAAGCGCATTCCAAAAAATTGAAGCCATGACCTGCCTGCAGATGGAACGGCTTTTGCCTTATTTGGAGCGTGCTCTCCCTTTTCATTCCATTATTTTGATGGTTCTTTTGTTTCGGATGTGAAGTTATGGACCCACGTTTTATCAATGGTTATGAAACGGCATAAAAATTCGCCTTTATTTCTGTGAAATATTGCTAAAAACTCGATGGAAACATTTTCACGACGCTTGAGCAAACGCGGTACCCATCTTGCGCACATCTTTCTTATATCCAAATTTTCAGTTAATATGCAATATATCGCACTTTTTGAAATGTCTACTGCTTTGAAAATTTTCTTCAATATTTCTGGAGTCGTCACCTCATTTTGTCGAACACTGCGATGCTGATCTTCACAGGTCGTACGGCAATTTCACCTAGAGTTGAATCTAGTTCAGATTTTAATTAGTTGGACTAATGCCTTTCAAATAAAAGTATTGTGTCACATAACAATGACCAAGTTTTTCCATGTTTACAAATTCACTGAAAACGTTCACTATTTATGGCTGTAAAACAAATACTAAACAACTGGCGTCTTCAAACTCGAAACGAAACATATATTGTTTATATTGTATACTTCCTAATACAGATACTTCTGGTACTATCCCCGTACCAGCAGCTTTTCATTTTCAAGAGTATAATGCAATATCTACCGTTAGTCTCTATAATTAATATGTAATAACAATTATTACTTTATTATATTAGGTACATATAATAAAATTCTTCATTATTTAAATATACAGGGTGGTTATATTAGTGTGATAAAGTTCAGTGCCTCCTTTGTCTTTTGACATATCATTTTTAGGAAAACTCATTTTTTTATTTATTATTTGTTCTCAGGTTTTTGGGCCAGAACACATTAAGTGCATACCAGCGTGCCAAAGTTGCTGCCCTGAGCATCGGAAATCATGTCACTACCATCAGTGGTAATGTTAATCATGATTCGGAGGAACCGCAACAGGCACAAGCTACTCTTTAAGAAATTGAGATGTTAAACATTCCAAAATATACTCAAAAAATTCGAGAGTATTAAAGACAAAGCTACAGATTCTGTTTATTCAGCGCAAAATTACCAAATTTTGTTATTTGCTTTAGTTTTTGGTGGTCATGAAAGTATTACAAATTTATGGAATGAAAGTCATGTGGAATTTTGCATGAAAACAATTTTGATATCTTTCTTCTTCTGTTTTACGGCTTTTTCCCTATATTTTTGACATATTTCACATGACTTTTCACATTTTGATGCAGTAGTAAACATTTTATTTTCTCGAGAAAGTTTAAAAGTGTAAATAACCGATATTTTCTTACAATTCACAGATTTTATGTAACTACTCGCTTTACGTAGTGGTTTGAATCATTTATTAGAAACTTTTGTGATAAAAGTATATGTATTATAGTGTATATTCCTGTTCTAATATATAATTCCTTTTGTTAGAAATATTATTTTACGTTTACTCTTATGTTAACTTTTATTTTAAAAATAAGTTTGAGTACCTGATTTGAAAAAAAGTCGTTTGTTTATATCAATCGGCAATAATTGAAGCGATTATTGTATAAAAGTCTAACATTGAGGGAGATGACAAAAAATTCAACTTACAGAGTTTTCAACTTATGCGGATTCTAGATCAAGAGGTCGAGATTCATTCTAATAAATGATGAATTAGAGTGGTCGATTAAGGAAAAACATTGCTTCAAAACATTTTCAAAATAAAAAAATATGGTATTAAAAACAATCAGGCATTTTTTACTTCAGATAAGCAAGCCCGAGTGCCCAGGCATCAAAACGAACTGGACTTTGTATCCATCATTCTCCAGTTTGTGTAGAATATTTTTGAATTCTAGTATAAACACCAGTTTGGACATTTTGGCTTCTATAGCAGCTCTGCTATCTGACAGTTTGTCTCTATGGCGCCATCTACATCTTAGAAGATGATGGCGTCTTTCCCAAGAGAAAAAATCTGCTTATTATAGGGCGTCTTCCATAGAAGCGGAGTTGAGTTTGTTGTTCATTAGAACTTTAGAAATGTACTGTAACAATCTTACATAAAAGTTAACAAGTACCACTGCATATTTGTTTCTTCTTTGGTGTATATTTAGGTTTCTATGATAGTTTCTTTATTGGTTATGACACTTCATCGTAACGTATTTGACTTAAGAATGCCTCAAAAATTGTTATTAATGTGAATCTCGATTTTTGAAATTATTTTAATAAATCTCGTTATAAAATAATGCCAATTATCAGAAATAACAATTATACTTACATTATTTAATTTTTTGATTTGTTTCATATCAAATAGGCCTAGAAGAAAATTTCCAAAAAGAATTTCTGCCTTTTAAAATCCCATATTCATTGTTTCTAATTCAATTTTAATGCTAAAAATAAGCCTCCACTAGTTAGTTTCAGGATGCATCTAGGGCGTCGAGTACGTTATATACAATAATTGTTATAAAAAATTGAATATTTGAATTTTAAGGAGATATGAGACCTATGTGCTAAAAATAAAGTATTTCTGCGAATTATTTTGGTGGAAACAATCAAAAATGATTGAAATTATTTTGAAGATATGTCCGAATGGTTTCACATTTCGAAAATATTAGACTGTAGATTACATTTTAATTGTGAAAAATTACTTTTAAAATAGTTTAAACAAAAAATCTTAAAGATTTTCCACTTTATCTGTGCAGAAATGTTAATTGAAGGTGCTACTTTACATAAAATCGAAGCTGTCTCATAGCAGGAAACTTTCTTTAGTAGAATATTTAAATACCTATAAAGTATTTAAAAAAATAATTGGAAAAAGATCTTTAATGGGTAGTACATACATTTTATATTTTTTTAATAATCATATCGTGAGCCAATATCGAGTGTGTCCACCAATAAATTTTTTAAAAATTGTCGACCAATTTCTTAAAAATAGCTCTAGATCAAACGATGGCTAGACCTTTATTATTTTATAAAATTTCTCTGTGTATGTCTCTGTAACAAAGACCAGTGGTTCTAGAATTTGGATTGTGGTACAGGTAGTAAGGGTGTAGTACCCTAAATTCGTTACAGCTATTCTTAACCTAACAGAATATTGTAATGTTTTTCTTATTTATCTAAACTATTTATAAAAGTGGGGTGAATTCATAGGTACACACCATCTCTTACTTCCTTGAATCATCTATACACTTACACTAGACACTATTTATAATAACTAATAACTACACATTTTCCTGAATCATTTCCAAGATCTTTCCAGGATAAATCTTTTACTCAAATAAAAACTTTCCGATTTTAAATTCATCTTTATATCCAGTTCTTGTATTGTCTTATGTGTCTTGGTTTTCACTTTCATTTTCTCTCGAGTCCTGGTCTTTCTCCTCCTAAGACATGAAGATTTATTTTTCCGAACAATACTAGAAATCGCAACTGGTTGTTTTTGAATGTTGCCGATTGAAATACTTCTTCCAGCTATTACACTGACTTTTTTTGTTTGTTCTCTTGGGCCGGCGAATTATCTTTCTTTGATTAGGTCAATGACGGAGGCACTGACATTTAATTGGACGTTAGGTTCGAGATTTTCATTTGATGGTATTCGCTCCAAGATTTTCACTTTGTAAATTGTTAATCAGAGAGTTTTCTTTCTAATTACGCAACATACACTATAACCTGTCAATACGTCACACCCGGAGAACATCATTTATATTACTATTTTTTAAATTTATAATTAAAAAATATGAAATAAACCTATATTTTATAAAATGCAATGGAAAAAAAATAAGTTCCAAAAAAAAAACAATAACAGCATAAGTGAATACATTGAATTTAAATATTATTAAATTCACAAACAATGACAATCAATATATGTATACTGGTATATTATTTGGATATACATTAATGAATAAAAAATGCAAAAACAATTACGGATGGGTGTTCACAATATTGTTATTAACTATTTTTTCTACACTCTATCAAAAAGTGTAATCGATCCAAATGACTATCTTTTTTGTATAAAATGTGTGCATTTAGGCCGCACATATCAAGAAATCGTAGAAAATTTTTTTAACTTATTGCGTACAGCTGTGTAGGTCACCATAACTCCATCTCCCAAATCTACACCTCCCATTTTCTCGTTGTAATCCAGGACAACGTTAGCTTTTTCCTGTCTTCTTCTTCTCTTTTCTGTCATTATGAATAGAACTGAGCATCAATACGTCTTTCTTTTCCTCCAACTTCATGCCAAATCTAGCTCGTTTCGTTGCTATATATTGTTTTCAATATAAATCCCTTTTCCACAATGAAAGATGATATGATGGTATCACAAACACACAAACATAAAAAGTTTAAAAGTTTTGTGACAAATTATTATTTATGATTGGATAAATTTTGTACGTTTTTCCACGAGTTGCTTCAGGATCAAAACTTAGATTGTCTGCAAAGTATAAAAACTTACACACAATAATTCAAATCTGTTTTCGCTTATAGTTTCATAAAAAAAGGTTATTTCAATAATTCTTCTTCTATAAAAATATAACTGAAATTAAGGACCCTCAAAAATATTTTCATCTTAGCTTCATTTGTATTTTTCCATTTTCGAAGTCTCGAACGTGATTTCAATTCCGGATTATTGGCGAAAAATTGGGCGGCGTACAAATTAGTTTCTTCTGTAATTAATTTTTATAGATAAAATAAGGAACTTTTTTTAGGGATGTATTGAATGTTTTTCTTGGATGTGCTCTGAAGGGTAATGCTGGTCTTTCCTCATTTGAAGCATCCATATTTTAGAAACAATGTTATTGGTAGGACCTTCTTCATCAACTTCTTCATCAAACAAAGGTTCAGAGGATGTATACTTAGATGGGAAGAAAGGTTGTCACCAATAAATACAATACTAGGATGGATCACATATCTAAATAAATTTATTCTGATAATGTCTGAACTAACAAATTCTCTGAGAATTTGTTACACAGAAATACAGGCTTTATATGCGAAATTCATCACGAAGAAGCTCTGAACAGAATAAAACAAGTTCTCCAAAGCCCTCCAGTATTGAAACTATATGATGTACACATTAAGCGTAGACGCAAGTTCAATAAACCTTGGCGCTGCTCTTCTTCAATAAACACAACCAATAGTCTATGAAGCAAGACCGTTAAACAAAAAATATACAATCTGCACCAGCGAGATTACAACGCATAATATTTAATCTTGTACCATACGCACCAAAACTCATATTTTTTTAGTCGAGACTGCGATGCATCTAATCTGAAATATGAACAAGAAGAAAATTTGAAACTTGCGTAATACTACCTATCATTTGACGCAAAAGAGTAGTTAATTACAGCTACAAAGGAAAATCCACATTCACAATTACTACTTCAGACATTAATACTAGGTTTCCCAGAAAAGCTCAGTGATTTTTCCACAGAACTACAACATACTTTGAGCACAACAAATTCTATACTGGAAGGCACAATATAACGACATCACAAAACTAGTTAAAACCTGCTTTTTCTGTTAACAAATACAAGAAGGAAATATTAACAATATAGTGATAGTTAAAAGGATACCTACACATAAGAATATCGATTTTCGGTTAATTAAACTATTTCAAGGAATTTTAAAAGTTATGAAATATTTAGTAATGGTGACACACTAAATTATAAACATCTAAAAACCATATCCTATATGACGACAACTTCATTTTATTCTATTTAAGAAATTAGTAATAGTTTGGAATATATTATGTAGAAGTAAACGTTTGATGCCAAATTTGGATAGTTTCTTAAATCATTTACATTAAATAAATATAGATAGATGAAAATTTTGTTTTTAATATCCACAATCCCATACAGTAAGTTTATTAATTTCTATTCGTTTCTAGAACCGACAGGTTCATTTCTATACACTAGCAAAAGGATATAACTCTAGCTTACCCCTAAAGGCTGAGACATTTACAGACAGACATTTCGTAAACTTTAAGGAAAAATCCTGAAATTCGTCGATTTTATTTTTAAACAGGCTATTCGTAAGGATACCTTTTTTATTTTTGACGTCATCTATGTAAGCGTGATGAGCTAATTGCTAAAATTTTTAAATGGAAATATGTATGTTATAATACATTGAGTGTAAAGGCGACCCGGAGGTAAATTACTTAAACGTTTAGTGAGACCGAGACTAACAAATAGGATACAAACCGGAGACGACCTTTCAAACCCGCAATCGCAGACATCCTGAAGGTTTTCTTGCCTTTTTGGAACTGGACAGACACTGCCACAAGGCGCGACCAATCGTGATGCTAGTAACACTAGACATAAAGAACGCCTTGAACTCAGCCAGGTGGGTGTTACATAAGATAGCATTAGATGGCTAGTGTATGGTCTCCTATATCAACTACACATGACCACTAGGTGGCAGCAGAACGGACGTCAACAGAAACGTCAGTAGCACTCCTCCGCTTATCTTTAATCTTGTAAATGATATATGTTTCATTAATAAAATAGTATTCAAAAAATCCAGACTATAATTTAACAAGTTATAAAATATGTAACACTAGAGGCTCTTTGATCAAAGTGGATGTGGAGGTCTCTATGCAGCGAAAGTTTAGTCAGAGGCCCTGAAGATAAAGAAATATTGGAAAACGATGACGATTATAGATACAAGTACCGCTTAGAATCGCTAGTTCTGGACTGTCTGCACAGACTGTCTTAGTGGTGGCGGGTGTAATCCCCGTGAACTTCCAGACTTTTGCGTGAAGAGTAATACAGAAGCGCTCAGCTATAAGGCGACAGGATACGGTAACCATCAAACGCACTAGAACAATACAGACGTGGCAATAACGGGAAAAAGAAGGAAAATGAGGCGATTGATGCGATGACTAATAAAAGATCTTAGACTGTGAAACGAAAGTTAGTTCGGAAATGTGAACTTCTACACTACCCAGGTTCTAACGAGACACCGCTACTTCTGAGGATATTTCCTAAGAAGAAGAAAGTACAAACACCTAAATGTAGACACGTTCTTCGTGTATAATCACTTCAAGGATTTAAAAGAGAGAGTAGAGAAAGCTGTTAGGAGTTTAAACACTGATAAAATCATCCACACAGTAGAATGGTGGCAACTGGCTGCTACCTACACAGAAAGAGTTCTTAGGCAATGTAGACGTCTGCCCGGTATGATGATATAACAAACGAAGAGATCTCCAATCAGAAGTAATATCACCATAATTAATGGTTAGATGGAGATGACAGAAAATGGTGGTTTAGTGTGTAGGCTAGGAAAGTTCGAAATATCCATCAGCTTTTCTGGCGGAATTCGTTACTTGGATTCCGCATTACTTAGCCTACTATAGAACCAAACAAGACCTCCACAGCTTTTATCACCTTCTCGTTGGAAGAAAATTTACGACCTTTACCCTCAATCACGAATTTTATGCATGGCAACATGAGATTTGTGTGCAGGGGCGTTGTTCTGCAAAAACAAAACACCTTTGGATAGCTTTCCGCGTCTTTCCTCTTTAATTTTTTCCCATGCTTACTACTCAATGGCAATCCCAAAAAACTGAAGCAAGAACTTTTCCAGCAGATTTTTGCACACGAAACATCTTAAGTCTTGGAGAACCAGAGTGTCACCATTCCATCGATTGTTGCTTTGTTTCTGGATCGTAGAAATATACCCAAGTCTCATCCGTAGTAACAATTCGGCTTAAGAAGTATACATCGTTTTCAAATCGAGCATAGATCGAACGCGATGCTTCTATCCTTGCACGCTTTTAGTCAACATTCAAACATTTGGGGATCCATTTTGCAACAATTTTTCTCATGTCCAAATTGACATGAACTATATGATGAACACGTTCGTATGAAATATTCAGTGCTTTCAATGAAAAATTTACCTCTTTTGAAGCTTCCAGTTAAATTATTATCACGGTCGCATACGCAGGACATTGATCACCAAGGGTATTAAGCGTATCTTCGTAAATCTGTATACCTCTTAACCCTTTTAAATACAGGTACTTGATGATGGCTCGATACTCCTATTTTTCGATTTTCACAATTTCGGTGGACATTTTTTTCTCTTAATTTATTGTGTAACTCTGGTTTTGACGTCAAACTTTACACTGACACTTCCAATAAGTTATTGTTCGTTGCTATGGTAACGGAATATTTTGTTTATGCATGGAACTGGTCTGGGCTAACTAGATATCAATACATCCTCGTATTTGTGACCCGGTCGAGTATGTTCACGCATATTTGAAAATCTATATCCCCACCGATGAAAAGGTATGCATTAAATAACAGTTGTTTCTTTTTATCATCTAAGTTTTGTAACCCAATAGGGACGCTCGACGGAATTCTCATTTAGCAACGTGGGATCCCCTACTATTGCTCAAATTCATCCTACGTTAATTTAGGCTACCGAAACAACCAAGAGAGAATTACTACTTTTTCAATGTACCGTTATTTTAGGTACCTATCTAGAAAAAAATCCCTGTTCACAACCGATTGTATCAGTACTTCCGTTAAGAGTAAAGATAGAAATACCATCAACGTTATGCTTCGATTATTTTAGGAGGTTATGCAAATTCTTCAGCTACTAATTTTCAAATTAAGAAAACGGCGTTTATTGCTTTAGAATTAAAACTATTTGTTAATATTTCATGGATAATGATTCTATCGTTTATTATTTATTCCTTTCTTTGTTTGCGAGCAATAATAAGTTGCTATAATTTATTTTTCCGCATCGTCTATTTCATAAATAATGCGAACAAGGGTTTTGTCTATTGACACGAGCAATTAACAAAGTTTCAAAAAATTATTACTACTAATATTACATTATATGCACAAAGTGATGAATACAGTATTTTCTATCATTTTCTACAAAGTGCTCACAAATTACTTACTAATTTTTTAAGTAGGTATTTTTTAGAGTAAAATCGTTCCAGTAAATTTCGGCAATCGACTGGATGGAATCTATTTATCTAAACAAAAAAAAAAGAAAAAAAAATGCTTCATTGTTATAAAATTGCTAAGAAATTAGGGGATAAGTTCCTAAAACGTCATTGGAACGTGGTGGCTACCTAAACAGTGTTCCCCATTTCCGTGCTAGCTAATTGGGTAGCTAGTGGTAACCACGTAACAGCCACTAGTAGCGTTATACTTTTAAGATTTTTTAATAGCTGGCATCCAAGTCTCTTTTCACTAAAAATGTTGTTTGGAAAGTGGCCAAATTTCGTCATTACAAACTGTTCATCGGACCTTATTCATTATTGGTATTCGCTTTTTCAGGTGAAATTAGTGAACTTTGATCCTAATAACACGTTTAACTGTCACGTCGATTTCCTTGTGGCTTCTTTCCAGATTCTATAATGAAACCGTTTCTTCCGTATGCTGGAAGATTTTAGATGGTAGTTTCTCCAATTCCTGTTATATTAGCACATTTTGGAGCCCTCTTTAAAACCATAAAGTTAAATACTCCGCAACTGCTTCTAATACTCTACAAGGCAATCAAGCATACCTTGAGGATGCTGGAGTAAAATCTAAAGAGAGTTGAACAGAAACTTGGACAACTTATTGTTAGAGCATAGAAGGAAGGTCGCTGATTTGACTCTGTTTTATCGATACTACCACGGAAGATGCTTTTCCGAGTTGTTCAACATAATCCCACCTAGAGCAGTATTTGCAAGACCTGTTCGACAGGCAGATGTGGAAAAGTACAATCTATAGAAGTTCAAGATCAATATTTACAGGCATTATCATATGACATGCGCCACTCAAACTACTCGAATGTAATAGGGTTTACCCTCCTATGCTTGCTTTTTACATGGGATAATCAAACAAGAGAATATCAGATACTTTCGACAAATTGAACTGACACTAGATGTGGTAGCACCAGAAGAAATTATTTGTCGACCTTGATTTGTATATATAGAATTTCCAATAAACTCAAATGACACGTAGTGGAAAAATTCATAATATCTTAGCTTGTAGCGATGTAGCTGAAAACAATCATGAAGTGGGCGATGTCGACTTGTGGCAGCTCATTCCAAGTAATTCCAACTTCGTGGATGAATTGCGCTATATTTTGTGGAGGTTGGTGCAAATTAGATAGTCTCTTCTACATATTCAATTGGATTTGGGGATCGTGGTGCCAAAACACGACGTCTTGGAGGAACCTCATAGTTTACGTATAATACTCGTACATGGATGTGCGTTACTTATAGATATTGATTTAGACAGTTTGTTGTTACAGCTGAATCGGTACATTCGGATATTGCATGTGTTTTCGGAGTCTTGGTCACAAATTATAAAAACATACAAAAAGATCTAAGAAGTAAAAGTTAGAGAAAATTATATTAAAATGTAGACTACACTTTATAAGAAACATAATATACAGAATATCAAGTTATGCAAGCTAATTTTCTCCATTTTCAAAATTACAGGTTTTAAAATATCCCAATTTTTAAGCATGTTCAGAAGTGACATTTAATGCCCATATATTACCATCCTGTTAAGTTTGCGCCGAAGAGTTGATCAAAATAGCAGCTAACGGCAACGCATGTTGACGCTTATTTTCCTTTCTATATCTCTGACACGAACCCGCAATAATCAACAATATCTGTATTGTAAATTTAATCAAAGATCAAATGTTGATATTTGTCTAAATTTTGCTAAAAAGTCAGAAGAAATTTTGCCGTCAGAATGTATTACTTTTACTTTTAATGACACTGAATAACTTTTCATTCGCGCACGAAGAATTCTGCCTTCGGATTGCACCAGAATCGCACTCCATCAATTGCCTCTTTCAATGGACCCAATAAATAATAGTCATATGATGACAAATTTGGACAATAAGGGGAGTGTTTCCCAACAAATTCAATCAACGTTTCCATCATAAGCTGAGATGGACTATGGACTTTTGAACCACTCTCGAATATTTCCCAACTTCCATTGATAAGTGCTGATATCTTTAGATTGAGTTCAGAAATTTTCAGATAACCCTTGTAGAGCAGGACACAGTTTATCAATATATTAACCTACACAACCATATATTCGTCATATAGGAAAAAGGTCCTTTGAGAGCCGGAAATTTGAATAAATTATTAAACGTATTATACGTTTTTGGTTTGGGAAAATCAACATTATTTTTATTACCTTCATTCCACTTTTTTAAAAATATAAACGAAATTGTTAGTCTCTTCTTCGCATGTGTTTGACTATCTCATTAAAGCGTACAATACATGCTAAAAGAAATAAATAAAACTGTAATAGTAAAACTTCCTTTACACGGTTCAGGAAATAAACAACAACGTAAGGATAAACAATGTAAAAACCATTAAGTAGTTAGTAGAAACACGAAGTAAAAATTAATTTCTATACCTAACGCAAGTAGTTTTTCTTTCGTTTTATTACTTTTGATCTTTTGATTACAAATAATATTTATAATTTCTGCGATTTCTTTTATTGAGACTCCATATATTGTTTATATTTATTAGTAGCTATTAGTAGCATGGCGACTGTTATTGATGGCATGGGTAATAATAATGAACAGGAAATATGCCTTAACACATTTATGTTTTATTTTCAAACTGTTTCTCGTATGAAATTTTTCTTAAGAATTGATATAGAAAATAAAATATTAATTGCATGAGATCAAAAAAACGGAAGAACATTCAAAGTGTTTTTACAAGAAACAGAAAAATTTGAAATTTTCAAAGGTGTCTTAAGACAAAAAACAAAAGAATAGTTGGTCTATTTAGCAAAATTTTGATGAAAGCCTAAAAATTATGGGAGATAACTGATTTTCTACTATTTCATAAACTACTGTGCCTACCAATGGCTTTATCAGGAATTTTAGGAAATGAAAGGCGAGTAAATTTTTAAACAAATGATTCGAATGAACGAACATAAAAGAAAACTGTAATAATTCTATTACGAAAACAAAACGGACTTTCCTTTTTCTTTTAGATAAAATCAATTAAAATAGCTAAGTAGAAATTACAAAAAATCAGCCAAGTCCCAAAAACGTTTTTCTTCTTCTTATTTTAATATTCCTTAGTTCACTTATTGTGGCACAGTAGTCTGATTTAATTTACCCTTTTTTATTTGAAGAAAAACGTAACAAGCCTAAAGGCACATTACAAATATTAAAAGTAGTTTCAAGAAAGTCTGCTAACTCCCAGGATAACGAACTTTTACATTTACGATTTAAAAACGTTTTTTACTTCTTCTTTTTAACCAATGTTGTCTGCGACCAGGTCCACCTTTTCCTTCGATTTTCGGCCTTTCTTCTCTTTATTGTTATAAGTAAATCTATTTCCTTTCCCATAAGTCTAAGCACTTGATCCTTAGGTATATGTTGAGTCCATGATATTTTTAATAGTCTAGCTTCGAGTCTGTTCATAGTATCATGTTCATATTTAATATCTATGTTTTTGCAGATTCTGCTCCATACAAGAGCACGGATGACTTTACAAAACGGTATCTTAAGTTTAAGTTCAAGGTTGTGTTACATAATAGATTTTTCAGTCGAAATACATAAATGGCGGTGACGTTGGATTAGCCTCGAAAGTTTGAATCGTATAGATTGATGGATGTCAGGATTTTTATGGAGGAGAGAGTAATAAAGTTCAATTTATAATCTAAAATCTTCGGTCATTTTAAATGTTACAGAATAATACAAATATTTCCTAAAATTTTCATAAATATACCTGTGCTATTACAAGTTTTCGAGCTTCCATTGGTTCTCATCACAGTCCGCGAAATTTAATTACGCGGCCGTTATCTATAGCAAATGTCGCGAAACTACGTCACATCCAAATTTGAATATCACTTCCAAATTTGACATTAATAAAATACTATGAAAACTCAAGGATTATTTTTTATTGATAACCAACAAATACATAAGTACTTATATTATTTAGGATAAATATTAACATTAAATGTACTGTTTGTATTATTACTTATATTTACTCCAGAAGTTGAAGCAACTACATCTAGTGTTTCTGAATAATGGTTATTGCCTACATTCGAACCAGATACCATATTAAGTTGGAACTTTGCTTCTTATTTTCGATAGAGTCATCTATATATCCTTCCGCTACTGTCGTGGACTTTTATCCACCGTGACGTTTTGACATAACTGCCCCAGTATTGGCAAGCAGCGTTGCAAAGCTTCTCCGAAAACAGTGACCCGTATATGTTTCAGGATTTTGTAATCTGTTTACTTGGCAATCGTACTAGGCATTTTCTCAACGGTATGCACTCTAAAAACTTGTACGGTGCACTTTCAATTTACGTATCTCAAGAATATGCGACGATTATTAATAATATGTTTTGGTCGAAGAGTTGCATATTTACGATAATTTTCTATGAAATAAATATTACTAACAGTGAAAACACGCTTCTTATATGTCTTGGTATCAGGAACGGTTACTATTAATACAACATTCTCTTCCTGAATATCTTCAATGATCATTTTTACTAACTTATCTCGTCGCAAGGCACCAGATATTCCTATTATCAAAAACTATCTACAAAAATCAGAACAATAAATAAAAAAATTGTAAATGACATCTCGTAACACTTACCTTCAATAATAAGTACTCTTCATCATTAGTTTCTATCAGGAATGTATCAATTTGTTACACGAATACGATTTCCGTGGCGCGGATTTGACTATGTCATTTTGTAAATCGACACAAAACAAAATAAGTCGAAAATGAAGAACAAAATTTTTCGATATCTCAAAATTTCATGAACATTTTGCTGTTAGAGATATTTGTTCGCGCTGTATACCGCACAATTTGACAAAAAAGCTGGTGTCGATTGGTGCAAAGGAATGCTAAATAATTCAATCGCGGTGCTTCAGAAGACGTCTATAAAATCGTGACAGGCGACGAGTCATGAATCAATGCACATTTTCCTGAAACTAAACAAAAATCGAGTGTCAGGGTCTTCAAAGACGAGCCTATCCAACAAAAGTTATTCACGCACGAAACAGTTCGAAGCAAATGGTCGCCTGTTTGTTCGGAATGACTGGAGATGTCTTCAACGTTCTATTAAAGCAACGTAGAACAGTCAATCGCAGAAGATAAATGATTCTCTACCTCGAAAATGCGAGCTATTATACATCATTTTAAAGAAAAACGTCCTTGAACAGTCAAAACATCAATTTGATAGGTCATCCGAATAACCGGTTGATGCGTTCAAATCACATGTTTTGGAGATACCTCAATCCGAATGGAAAACATGCTTCGACAATTGGTTAAACGCATGCAAGTGTAAAGATCTAAATTGAGAATATTTTGTAACACAATAAACTCTTATCCAAGTAAAAATACAATAAAATCTCGATATATCGTATCTCCAAGGGGACAGTGTAAAAATATGATATATCGAGATATTCACTAAATCGGGATTATGAAATTTTTAAGGAGGGGTGGGGTAGAATAATGATATTTTATTCGCATTTTAAAATAGCATTTTTATTTATATAACAAAAAAAATTAAGTAAGAAATTAAAAAAGTATTATTTTTATTATTTGTATGTACAAAGATAGATAAATGTTTTATTTAAAATAATCTTTTGAATCAAACCGCGTTGTCTGGTGCTGACAATAGCATTTTCTAAAATATTGATAGCTGTCGGCTTGAGATCGGGCTAAAAAGTGGCGTATGCTGCTCATATATTGCTTAGTAACTGTAGGTATTATATGAACAACATTATCTTCTTCTTCTTATCCTTCCGTTTCTTCTGTTGGAGCTAACGTATCTTCTTCAGTGAGCATCCCTGTTACAGCAATGTCATCATCGAAATGACGGGATTTTCCTCATTTTGTGTCCATCCAAATGGCGATTTCTGTTCGTCATCTGGTTCTATGATTGACTGTTCCTCTTCCTCTATAAAACCTCAAGTTCGATAACAATTTTTGATTGTCGTGTTTCTTATATTTTTCCAGGCTTTGTCGGCTATATTCATAGCAGAAAACAATGTCAGTTTGTATTCATCCCTTCCTCAAGACTGTCCAAAAGCTGCACAACTACTTCCTTAAGATAAAAAAGTTTTGAAAATTTCAATTATGCCTTGATCCAAGTCCTGAAGGACCGATGTTGTGTTAGCAGGCAAATAAACTACCTTTATATTACATAAAGGGGGTATATTATTGTGGGCAGTACAATTGTCTACAAATAAGAGAATTTTTCTATTTTTGCTTTGGAAGTCAAGATTAACTGAAATAATCCACTCATTAAATAGCTCAGCTGTCATTCATGCCTTTTTGTTGGCCCGATAAGTCATAGGAAAAGTTTTTATGTACTTAAAACACTTTGGTTTGGCAGACTTATCAATTCATATTGGGTTCAATTTTTCCGATCCATCCATGTTGACCGTCAGCAAAACGGTAATCCGGTCTTTACTGCTCTTGCCGCCATGACACTTTTCTTCCTTGTAACACATCGAGCGATCGGGGAGACATTTGTAAAATAGACCTGTCTCATCGGCATTAAAAATGTTCCTGGTTTCGTAGTCCTTGATTATTTCTTTTAATTCTTCCTTCCACTCGGAGCAAACTTCAGTTGAAACACTTGCACTCTCCCCACTTTCTTAAAAGCAATGTTATGCCGTTTCTTAAATCGGTCGAACCATCCATCACTAGCCCGAAAGTCACTTGACAGACCTAATTTTTGCGCAAAAATCTTCGCCTTTTCGTGCAACATACGCCCTCCGATCGGTAAATTCGCAATTCTTACATAGTTGAACCACTTAACTAAAGCCTCTTCAAGTTGTGGGAACAGCCGAAATTATATCCTTTTTTGTTTTGATTGATAAACACTTTCTCTGTGGCGCCATAGTGAATACTGACTACATATAAACAATACAGAACTTGTAAACAAAGCCTCCCCCTCCCACTCTTTATACGTTATATAGGAAGTTATACGAACGATAAGACGTTTCCTTCACATTGCAGCCTGGAAAAAATACGCAATACCGAGGGGACCGAAATATATCGAGATTTTTTCAAGGGACCAGCAGTTTTATACGATATATCGAGATTTACGATATAACGGGATACGAATGACCGAGATTCTACTTGTATTTGTTTTCATTTATCTATCTCAAAACTTAAATAGCAACCCTAGTAGAACAGATTCTAACTTATTTCCATTTTTGACCTTAACAGGATCAGATTATGTATGGTTCCAGCGCCTTTGTATATGTCTATTAATTTCGAGGCATGAAATAGTGTGTCTTATAAAGTTAGATAGTGTATTTTAAAATGTCTGCCAAACGGCGCGTTAGTAGCTTTAACGAGCACCCCTAAAAGTACATTTTGGAAGTTTGTGAATAATTATAGCTCCTAAAAACACAATGATATAACGAAGTGCATTGATTTCTTTCGAGAAGACTTAGTTTGTCTCAATCTTTATGGAATGTATGCAAAACAAAAAGTGCCAACGTTATTCTCAATTTCATGGAGACTGTTCCAATATTTGTTGTAGTTATAAGTCACAGCGCTTGCAAAAACCCAGAATAGAATATCTCGAAATAATAAATATATCTGAATCAGAAAACCGAAAGATAATCTATCTAGATGAGATTTGGTACGACATCCATGATATACCCAATAAAAGATGGTTATTAGTTCAAAGAAATGTTAGAGGAAAACTCCGTCTAATAAAGGTGAAAAAATAAATATTCAGGGGTGAAATGGAGGATGGATACTAGAATGTATTATCCCTGCGATACAATCTAGGTAGTTTTTCAAGATTGGTTTCACAATAAATTAACGCCATATTGTATTTTTGATCCGATCGAGTTGATTTGGCATGAATTAAAGTCTTATATTCGTACTTACAATAATATACCTACTTTAAACAGTAGTGTGATCGAGTTGGTGAAGACGGAAGTTGAAAATGTAACCGCTGTAAACTGGAGAAACTGTATACAACGTGTTAAAAAAATTGAGAATTCATTTAGATGTATGTATATATAGTTTAGAACTTGTAAAAAACTTATTGATTTATAGGAAAGTAGCGATAGCGAAATTGAACTGGATAATATCTAGTAAAAAATGAAATGTAATATATGTATATGTGTAATAATATATTTTGTATCATTTAATAGATTCAAGAATAAAATTCAACAATCCATCATAAAATTTCTAGCCTAACAATATAAACCAAATATACTCTGTATTAAAATCGAATAAATTTTATAAAATTCAAATTACTCTTTGAACTATAAGAAAAATACTAGGTATAATAAAATTATTCAATTAAATACAGGTTTTGGTAGTGAAGGTACTTTCTTAGGTTGTGTGAAATACTAACCATGCGTTCTTCTCCACAAAATAGTTTCCGACGGTAGACAAAGCCATTGTCCAAGGTGACAAGGATTTTCCTGAAGTCGAAGCATACTTGAAAAAAATAGATTTTCGCTAGGAAAAGCATTCCAAGAAGCCTCTTTTAATAGAAAGAAGCGATATTGTGGTATTGTTAATAAGATGAAACTGTTAGAAGTCGAAGCCGGACTTCTTCAAATAATTTATCTACTGGTCTAAATATACCTCGGCTTGTCCACTCGTAGATTATGACCTACATGCAACCACGAAAGTAAAAAAATGATAAAATATTAATTATTCACACAATTGTTAAGTCATAAGTTAAAAATATTGAATAAAATCGAATATTTTCACTTCTTCTAATTTAAGACCAGAACATCATTCATTTTACGAGGAACATTCAAATAGTTATTTGTCCAAAGTCAATTCTCTATAAGTATACTTTATCTACTTCATAAATAAGTTGATTTCTTTGCATGTGTTACTATTAATTGACAAAAGGCGTATTTTATAGAATATATTGAGTTGTATATCAGCAAGTCCTCTTCGGATACAAGCAGGATATATTTATGTATAAATTTTCAAAAATTGCTACTGATCCAACTAGAAACTATTCTTTCTAGATCAATACTTGATTATTCACTAGTAAACGATTTAATTTAATTTATAATATTATCTCAAGTCTAGAATATTCGTAAATTACAAAGTCGGCGATCGGCTTTTGTGATATTCCACGTAACCGCTGGCTAACTGACCGTAATTTATTATTGTGAGGTACACGTCACTTCTCTTTTTTACACAATCATCGTGCGCCTGCTTGATATAAGGACATTCAGAACTTGGTTTATAGCTGCTTATGTTGTGCCCACATAAAACAGGGACTTTGTTTTTGTGTAAATATTCTATTCAATAATTGCGAGTCGATATTTATCCACTAGAGTTGAATATTTTTATACAAGGATCTTATTAATGTCCTGTTTACCATGAGATTAGGTGAGTTTCACGTATATTCACATTTTTTAATAGCTTCTTAAAAGTAATTGGCCTCGGCTGGAATGGCGCACACTACCGGATGCTAATTAGATTTGATTAGAAGCGTTTTTCGAAAAAAAAAGTCACAAGAAACCAATTTTGACGAATACGGTGGGTGGTCGATGACACTCGTTTCGTATTTGGCCAAAAAACCATGTGAAAGCGCATTATCGAGGTTAAAAATTCATGAATTGTCTGCCCACAGATTAAAAGATTAGAATTGTTTTATGTATGAGCCTGGGAATGGCCAAGTATTATTCATTATTGACCGTTCGACCCTCTGGAACGAAATAATATGGCATCACGCCATGCTAATCGAAAAAAAAGCGATGATAATCACCTTGATTCTCGATCTTATGAAGGAGGAGAAGGTACACTGACCGGCAATATAAAGATGGCAAGAGAAAGAACTTATAGAAAGTAGCGGGAAAGGTAGGACAGGCTGGATACAAAGGCCCAGTGGAGTAAAACACTAATAAAAGACATTAGAAGCTGGGTATACTGCAAACACAGATCCACTTCTTATTACATTACGCAGGCTCTCACAGAACATGAATCCTTCAGTATCTTCACGAAAAGAACCCTGGAAACAATAGATCTATGCGCTACATGCGGTCAAATGGACGACTCGACCAATGTCCTGTACAAGTTTGTACGGTGGAATGGGGAGAGGATTGAGCTGGAATATAAAACTGGAGGATTTGAGATCATAGGATGCATGATAAACAGGAAATATGGAAAATGGTAACTGAATTCATGACAGATGTTATGAGTAGAAAAGAAAAGGAGGATAGAGAAGCAAATGGGTAAATAGATAGGAGGATAAAGGAATGTGGGAAGTACGTCGATGATAAGACAACAGCCACCAATATTAATAGAAGAGAGAAAGAAAATTCATGTCGCCACAAACGAAGAGGAGAAACAGAGAAGACAGAATACAGGCACTACAGATATAGCAGGAACGCTGGAACGCAAAAGAATGGGCAAAAACACTAATACCAGACATAGAAAGATGGACAAGTCCAAATTGGAAATAAAAGAGATGGAATTGCGGCCAAACCATCAATATCAGACTGACAGAGGGATATATCATAACACAAACGATTGAAGATCCTAAAAAATGAGGAGCAATAGGCGAAATGATAGAAAATATCATGTAACAGAGAAGTAAAGAAGAAATTGAAGATCTATATCAATAGACGGAAAAAGAAGTGAATATCACTCAACTGAAGTAATATTTAGGTAGAATACGGGTTATAAAAGGAGGAACAGTTTTAGTCGGCCGACGCCCCAGAGAGGACGTTAACTCTAAACCCCCCCCCCCCTGCTACTCGAGCATCTTGTGTGGAGTCTGATAGCAGATTTTCCAAATAATGCATAAAAAAGTGTCGTTTCTTTCTACTAAAATAATATTCAATATTTTATTTGTGTGATGATTTTTTGTTTCTATGCCTATTTTTTCCAATTACAAATTTACTTTTTTATTTCTGCATTGAAAGGTTGCACATTTTGAGTTTTCACCTACCCATCCACCCAAACCCCATCCATTTCAGTCCTGGGCATAATTGGATATTTTTGTTTTGAAAATATGTTTGAATTATAGAATGAATGATTTATGTTGGATAAAAGTAATTCTTAATCCTCCCATTTCAAGAAAAAATTAAAGAATCCAAACCTGTTACCTCATTTCTAGATTTTTTCTCGATGAAATACGATTTCAGTTAAGAGTTAAATATGTAGAACCTTTTTAGACTTTATTCAACACTGGCGTGAATTACAGATGACAAATGTAACTCGAATTTTTTCAATTCACAAAGTTTTTTATCTTTCTTGTGAAGTAACAGTTTTTTAGATGCAAGTTTTTTATTTTACAGCGACGATATGCCGCCCAAAATTCATACCAATATCAACAAAATACAAATTTAGTAAAAAAATTCTACCTTTTCAACAAAGTACAAATTTAGTACCGATTTGATATATGTGTGGCTGTTTAGATGCATTATACGTGTCAAATTTGTTAAGATCATGTATTTAACTTAGAACTTGAAATTTGTTAATGTTACATAACTTTACGGTAGACAAAAAAGACATCGCTTCCTAAATAACAGCAAGTTGATGTATAGGTACTTATCCTGGATTATATACCTAACCAAGTATTGTTCATCGATTGGAAAATAATATTAATGGGAAAACTTAAACAAATTAGTTATTTATTAATCAATATATTCATCCCTTGTTTAACACTATACAAAGTATATATAATAGTATACAACTCTAGCTAAAATCATTTAAATTATATGTACACAATGTACAAACTTTGGTTTTTACAAAGATAAATAAAAATTCATTAACAAAATATTACATTAACCATAGGTGATAATCTTATAAAATAAAAAGAGATATATTTAAGCCACATATAAAATCCAAATTATAACAAATGTCAGTCATACACCCAAGAATCTTTGAAGGGTACATTAAAATGACTTTCACAATGATGAAAAATAAAATATTGATATATTGAAATGTATATTAAAAATATAAAAAAAACCTTGGGTGAATAAAAATATTTGACAAAAATTACTAGAATTTTAAATTGTGCTTAATCCTCCTTATTCATCAATTGATTAAACATACATATTTTGTTTATAGGTACCATACTAATAAATATGACATAATAAGTTTGAATTTATTTTTGTTAAATTCAACAGAATTCTTTCAGATACTCTAATGGTAGATAATTCCAAAAATTGTATATCTCATGCCAAATAATACAAATTTATATGAGTTTTCAAAATGTGAGATAAAAATTCATTCATTTTTGTCACTTTGAACGTCATTTTTTAAAATGCTAATACCAAACCTAACCAAAGAGCCACTTTCGAACTATTTATTATATAATATATAAAGAAGTATAATGACACACGAAGAGGAGAAAATAAGCAAGGAAGGATTATTTTTAAACGGAAAAACAACCTAATCAGAGAAGAAAAGAGATATCCAAGAGAAATTCTGAACAGTATTGACAAAAATTATAACGAAGAGAAAAAAATCTCGTTGGAATAAAAGATATCTAGTCGAAATGACAAATAAACAAACAAAAACATAAAAAAGGTCTAATAAATAAGAAAATAAAAACATATTTATATTTATGGAACAAAATGAAACACCAAAGTGTACTAATGTACTATATTCCAATTTATCGAATATTTATGTATTCTTCGCCTGGTAAATAATTAGTTAAAATTCGCGGCGGTTTTAAATTGTGTTACTTCTTGTAAAAAAACATTAAATTCATAGATTTAAAAATACAATGTTCAAAATTAATTGATTGGAATATTTATTAATTTAATGTTTTTCACAAGAAATAACACAATTTAAAACCGCCGCAAATCATAATTAATTATTTCCCATAAGTATTCGATAGCTCGTAATATATTAAAGTTAGTACACTTTGGAGATTTCCACTTATATATTGATTCATCACGATATCTCTGGAACCATAAGGCGTAAAGGCTTGAAATTTGGTGGGAATATTTCTTTCGCCGAGTAGAAGTCAGTTAAGAACGGATTCTACTAAATTCCACCCACAAGGGGTATTTCAGGGGCGTTAACAATGAAAATTTCTACAAACAGATGAGATTTGTTTTGACATATTTCTCTTGTGTCAAAATAAAAATATAATCATATAGTTGTTAAAGTATATATTTTAAAAACAAAATTTATTGTACCGAATTCAAGTGAACTTAAATTGTTATATCATTGTCTGTAACTACATAGTACCTCCATGGTGTTATTTATTATTCTTTTTTCATACTGTAAAGACGACTTTGAGTCTCGAAAATGTTACTTTACGATACTTTTCAGTACACTAATATTCTCCCTCGTATTTCGTATGCCAGTCGCAAAAAATCGCATATTCTTTTTCGTACCTTTTCGAAGACTTGGAATTGTAATATTTTTTCCTTATGCTTCTGCAGTTTTCTCAACAATTTAATTTGAATCATCAACCATTCTTTCAGAAAATATTTTTTGTATTTCCAAAACTTCAAAACGTCTGCCTTTGTTTACAATGTTACCTCAGTGACTTCTATTAATTTTTATTTTTTCAAATAATGATAGAATAATAAAACGAACTATTTTTTAGTAAAATTGTCAAATATGACATTTCATATTTTAATATAATTTTGATTTTTATTTAAAACCGAAAACAGTATGAAAATAAAGTTATTATTACAGTACTCGATTAGATATTCTTGACTCGGCTCCTTCGTCGCCTCGTTCCTAAAGATCTATCTCGTACCGTACTAAATCCTTTCCCGGACATATACCGTAAATAACTATTAACTTATCGAAATTAATGTGTATTAATTTTGTAGAAGGCTAGTAGAAGAATATAGGAAATAACTGGAACAAATATCTTATGTACTTAAGGAAATACAAGGTTCCTAAGGATTTTAATTTTCACATCATTTTATCTGGAACTGAATTTTAATAGTGGAAATGTACTATACAGTCTTCGTAGCTGTGCATTAGTGTACGTTCACGGTGCTAAAAAATCTTTCTGGCTATAGACTTTAAATGAGTGTGTTCACATTGCAAAAGACCACCGTTCAACGTCGCGCGATGCAACGCGATCTTCGAAGTTTTTTTAAGCGACATCGCCTTTGTGGTACGATATATTTTTATACAGTATGGAGTCGGAGTGCGACCAATCTGTACGCTCTAGTTTTAATAAAATGATAAAATTGGAACTATTAAAGAATGATCAACATAAAAATGACGATTTAATGATAAGCAAGTCTATTTATATCAAGTTCATGTACACCTTGTATTTTTTTGCTTTTCTTTAAAATTAGCCTTCGCAGCCGTGTACTTTCTATAAGTAATAATCGTTTGGATACCAAATTCATTATGTTCTTTTGATTCGAAAGCTAGAAAATAACTAAAAAGACGCTTAACTAATTTGAACAAGACAACGCGCGTGATGACATCGCAAAAGCGGCATCGCTCGTTACTTACCGCTTGAGCGTCGCCAATGTGAACGCACACTTAGAGTTAATATGGAAGATAGAGAGAGTGATGGTCAAACCCGTCTTGTACGTGTGCAGCAGTGGCCAAAATAATGGACGGCCGCAGGCCAGCACAAATTTTATCGATGAAACAAAATCTTTTATATATTTCTAATCATAGAACAACTATTTTTTATATAATACTTTACATTTTTTCCAGAAGTATTTTTTTACTATAACCTGACTAAAGTTTTTGGCTTTCAAATTGTACTTGTATTTTTATGTTTTACTTTTTGTTCTTGGACCAGAATATTAAGTAGAATATTGTATTTGGAGGATTGATACGGGAACCCAATCTGCAATAAAATACATAATTTAGACTAAAAGTTTGATACGTCATGATATTTTTTGTTTATTACATTGGTAAGATCCTAACTCCGAAACTGATAAGCTGATAACAATGATGTTTGTGTTAATAAGAATTAAACTGCAAAACTTTTTTTATCTCAAGGTAATTTTTCGACGTCATGTTAAATAATTCGTAAGAAATAAACAAATATCGTTTTAGAATTTCACTACATTTTGTAGCAAATAACGTCAATTCAGTGAATGCTTTTTTCAGTTAAATGTATTTGAGTGTTTACTAGATACAATTCGATGGCTTCAATCTCTCTTCCCACACTGAGCTGTGAGATCTACATATAAATAAAACTTTAAATCTACTAACTCATATGGATTACTGGAAAATAATTCATTGTATTTCCGAATGTTACAAATTTTTTTTTTATTTTGATGTTATCTTGACCAGGCATTAAAAACGTTGGATATAATAGTAATAGGAATAGTGAATCCATTACTCAACGCATTTTTTGAAATATGTAGAATGGAAATTCATTTTAATTGAAGAAGCATGTACAGAATGTGCCAAAACTAGCTGGAGCGTATATTATAAGCCAAAAGATATCAGTAGTTACTCGATATAAACTTTTTCACTTCAGGTTTTAGTTAGAAGAATTAATTTTAAAAGATTTTATTTCCAAAGTAATCATAATACATCGTAATAGTACCAAACATGATTTATATTGTTTTATTTTCTGATTTGTTTCCAGCAAAATCCTGGTCGAGGTATGAACACGAGTATGAACTTTCTAAATTTTCCACGTTATGCAGTCGGTCCTCAATACTAATGATTTGGTTAGCTATAAAAGAAATTGCTGGTAACATAAAATATCCAAAAAAAATTATTGCTTATGGTTATAAACAGGTCCAAGATACTAACGGCAGAACATGTGATTACATTTGTATGCGAAGTTGCAGATGCACAATGTCTATTGGCAAAAGTGCAGATATACGGCCTAAAAATATTATCACCAGAAGATTATTTGTTGTATGTCGTTAGGTGTTATGCCTAACATGTTGGATGCGCTGTCCCGCATGTCCTTGTTGCAAAATACCTTGAATTGAAAAATTCCGAAGAATATAAAGGACATAGCTGACACGAAGGTGGCGTTCTTTTAGCGTAGCAGATGGATACATAGAAGAATCGATAAGGCTTTTCACTTGCAAAATACGCTCTGCGATATTCCATCAGGAAAATCAAAACGTCTGTGAACCATCTACTTCAACATCTTTAGTTCTAAAGAATGAAAGGGACTAACAACAACAATGTTACAAAAGTAACAAAAGTGTTACAAATAAAAATTATGTTTTTCTTATAATTAATTTAACTCAATTTTGTTAAAATTGAAAATCGGAGATCGGGAAAAATTTTCCGTGCGTTGTTCTGAGAATGCTACCTTTACGTCTTTGTAAAAACTGATGAAAACAAGGTATTTTGAGATAAGTATAATAAAAATCTGGTTATTATACCATATAAACATAATATACATTTTACACTTGCCGAAAATTTTATAAAGATCAAATGACTTTGGAGGTTTATAATTCGAAAACGAGGATTTGTATGTAGACTCTAAATAATATATTTATGGCCTAGCTCCAGTATAAAATTGATATATTACAATGTTGAAAGTATTCCATTTTATTCCACACTTTTGCATACTAGATAGTTTATGCTAATGTTATTTAATTATTTCTCTGACGTCACTTCGTTAATTTTATTTCATCTACGTGTGATCGCATTTTGGAATTTCATCGTCCTTGATTTAAATCATCGCAAATTGTTTTGATTTAAAAATTTCATAATTGAAACGTTCAAAATGTTTTATACACAGTTGTGATGTGAAAAAAAATTAATTTCAAATTATAATATTGAATATAATATTGAAGATTATATTTCACAGTTTTCTTCAGATATATTTAGAAAAATAAGATTTGATTTATTCTTGGGGACGATGGATATATTGTCAGATTTGAACCAATCAGCTTGCTATACTAAAAAAAAATATTTTAGGAAATACCCGCCATAAACTTACATATAATATTAACATCAATGTTCTTCGACAAGAAACTAACATTTCGAGAAATTAGCTGAGAAGGCATTGAAAATATTATCATAAAGAAAATAATGTCCATTATAAAAAACAGTTACCTTTAAAATTGAGATACAAACTCAATTTTCACCATCCATCTCTACCATCCACCATCTGGATAATTTGGAGCATCATTAATTTTAACATAACTTTGGGATTTAGTATACTCATTATTCTATATCTGTTTCTCATAGTACAAAAATTGTTTTTTTTTTAAATAATATCTTAATAGTTTAAAGGCAGTTGCTAGAGCAATCAGTTTTATAGGTATCTCAAAGTGACACTCCATTCTGTTCAAGAGCTTTTCTAATCCAATTCTCATTATCATCTGAATTAATTTAAGCAATTGAACTAACTATCCTTGCTTTTTGACTTGTAGAGTGCAGCAGTTTTTTAATTGGCAAATATGTGGAGGAATTATTTGCCTTCCGCCAGGATAAATAAGTAGAGGAAATTTCAAACATCACTGTAAAAAGCATATTTGTATATTCAGCAACACTTCAATATAAGTTGTAGAAGCGAATTAAATTGAAGATATGGATTATTCTATGTAGTATATGTAGTTTGATTAGTACTTACTACGGAAGGACAAAATAATGATAGACGTAAGAAGATAGAGAGAATTGACCAAAGATAGGCGAAGTTAAAAACAGTCTCATGGCAAACTTCGGTATATGGGTTGTTTTAAGAGAAGTCAATAAATATTATTGACAAAAATTATGTTAAACAATACAGATTGCTGAACAACTGGGTCACTTGGTTTACGACGAGCTAAAACAGGATTTGCTGTCGGTAAACTTCTTGAAACCTTTATTTCGACTGTATATGATGACGAAGTGGCGTTAATTCATTGTGAAAAGAAACCCTACTCCAAATAGTTCCAAACAGCAACATAGGTAGATGACATACTGAAATAAGTTCTTCATATTGCAATGTGCACCACTACTACATTCAGGATTACATTGTCTGACGCGCGTTTTGATCACCAAGTATCTTCTTCGAAGACTAAAGGAAACTACTTTCAGTCTCTGTGGTAGCGTAAACGATGTATTCAGTACCTTTGGAGCTATTCGCAGTAGGATTCGTCACTGTTTACAGATGAAATAGAAGAAGGTTTCAAGCAGTTCATCGACAGAAAAACCTATATTAGTTTGTCTCAAGAAATTCATAACAAAATTTCTTGCAAATGGCTTACTCTCTTAAGTCAATTGTTTAAAGTTTCTTTGAGTGAAAGTCTATCGTTTCTTTCTTGAGCGTAAAATTAGGAGTGATGCTTTGTATTACCTATTTTAGGTTCAGAAATGTATTTCTATCTCTATTTTACTATTATACTAATACTAATATTATCCTATTGCCAACTATTTAGATTGTATATAAAAATGCCTCTCGAACACCCTTTTAATGGGAGACCGTGAGCTTACTTCGCCACGTGCAGCAAAGCCACTGAAAAATAGTTTTTTTATCTCCCTTCATGTTTTTTATTGCTGTATTACATAATAAAATAATGAAAAGCCTCTGGTCTATCTGGTAATCAAATATTCAAAGAAAATATTTTCGGCAGCTTTACAACAAATTAATAATAGAGTATGAATTTTTTTATAACAAATCCAAGTTTCTGATTTAAAAAAAATTTTCGCGATTTGGCAGTTTTAGATATCCCAAATATAAATATTAGAATGTTAAAAGTTTAGTTTGAAGTATAGGAAATCTAATAGAAAACGAACGACGTGAAAAAGTAAAAATTTTATAGTGAATCACTTTGTAAGAATGGGAATAGCCAGAGAAACAATTCACGATACCTATCTGTTGGCATGTTTAGATAGGTATTTGAATTGAAAGAAAGTCAGGGTCAGGCTCATAAGCGAAAAAATTACTAGAAAGAAAAGAAAAGTTTTGGTTAAAGCGGTCACGAAAAACTGAGTCAGTTTGCGAAACTTGAGCAGAAAATTCAAAATTGCTAAGAAATCTGTAAGCAACATTCTAAAGGAACTTAATAATGGAGAAAATCGCACCCAAATATATTGAGAAGCAACAAATGGAACAAAAATCGAAACTTATAAGTCTTAATGCCAACGGGTTTTCGCGCATTAAATGTTTGGAGATCATTATTGACGAGTCATATTTTACCTTTGACAGAAGTAAAAAGGCAAATAATGATACTCAATATCATCAAAAAGGCCAGTCCAATGTATTTGTGTGAAGAAACTACACATGAAGAATTAAAATTAAAATTAAAAAATAAAAATTTTAAGCAAATTCCGACAGTATTTCATAATTGAATGCAACATTTAGAAACAAAAAGTAGGAAAGCGAACCGACTAGGTGAATTATATAACATGTGTCTAATTAAAGTGTAATAACCATTGTTCCATAGAGTGAAATGTAAATAATTAAATCAAAACAAACAGTTCGTACGGCTTCTTTGTCGCAACAACCAAAAGTGAAATATGTCATATTATTCATATTTTTTTATTAAAAATTTTTCTGACCCAACAATCATCACTTTGTTCAGCTTGTTAACAAAAATATATTTTATTGTCATCTTATTGAATTCCTCAGTTTACAATAAATGGTGTAATTATTCATTTTTTTCTGTTCACTTCATATTACTCAATAATTACGTTAATTTACATTAAGATAGTAAATAACAGGTACCTATAAACTGTAAAATATCACAGTAAATCATAGTTTAATAAATTTACCAGAAAATATACCAATAATAAGTTAAAAACCATCTGCGTCAAATACCGATTATTGGTTCGTTATTTATTCACACCCATACGTGTTTTCTTCACTGACCCGGAAAATTGACTTTAAATCGCAACATGTTGAACCTACAAAGGATATAAATAATTCTGAAATGACAAGAAATCAATCCATAGCATTTGAAATATGGTTAGCTTTGCAATAAATTTCAGAAATACAAGAAAATGTTATGATTCAGAACAATTAAAAATGATACGTTGTTTAATTTGATTCAAGTTCATAGAGAAATCATGTTTGAATCTTCGAAAACAATTATTTTTGTTGAATAAAATATTAGCGTGTTATTATTGTAATTATTTAAATATTTCAAAATTTGATTTTCTTTGAGAAGAAAATAGAGCGAGATTTTTCCATATTTTGTAACTAAAATTTAGTATCCAATATTTTAAATTAGAAATATTATAACTTACATTCAATTCAGAAAGTCTGTAGAAAAGTCTATGAATGATTGCTATAGAAAGGATGTGGTGGTTCTCAACTACAATAGACATATCTTGTTATGAAACTCATGATGTTTTAAATTGGCAACAATGTCTCACTATAACATTGATTTTATGTCTCTATCTTTCATTTAAATTGATCAGTTGCCAGACAGTCGGTAATACTGTTCTGGAACTTGAATGTCTTCACGTAACATTAGATAATATTGAACATTATCAATTGTGAAAGTTGAGGAAATAAACAATGATGAAAACAGGAGATTTGTAGTTACTGAAAAATATGTCAAATTTTGCTCTTCGTCCAACAGCAGGAAAGGATCGCCGCCTGTTTTATTCATATAACAATGGAAAATGTGTCAATCAGGTTGAGGCTAAAAGCCAGTTTTATAAGGTTCCCGAAACCGTCGCACAATTTTCTTCAACTTGGAAATGTTAACTCATAAACATTTCGAAGATCGTCTGCTACACTTTACACTTTAGTTCATTTTGTGGGAGACTTGACAGTACTAAAGAAACATGGCGGTTGTAAGTCATCAACGGTCGCTAAAGGGTAGGTTGATGAATCGATAGCACACAGGCCAGAAATAGCTAATAAAGTGTTTAGAACGTGTGATAGTGATGAAATAACACAGGATTTGTGACAAAGTACATCAACGGAAGGCGTTATGGCAGGAAGAAATATAATTTCAACACAAGATTAGATTAGAATAATTTAGGGTACATTTAAAATGCACATTTAATAATTGTATTTTTGATATTGATTATTCTAAAATTGAATATCTACTTTCGCTTATGTGTTTATACAATATCCGGGAAAAAGTATTTATTTTGTTTTCAGGGAAAAAATTTATTTCATAAAATGTGACAAATTTGTTACCTGTCAACAGAGATAAACTGTCAAACTTTAAGTCACAGAAAAATGATAATTTTATTCTTTTTATATTGCAGACACTATAATTATTATAATTAAATATATTAGACACAACCTCTTAACATTTACCAGTTGTTTATAGTGGTTTCAGATCCAGCTTTTCTAGTAGTGGATGTCTTTGGTTACTTCCCAGCATATGACGCCGTGGTTTCAAATACAGTTAGTGTTCTATTTACAATTTTTCGCCTAGCTAATTTCTATTTTTTTTTGGATTCATACGGAAATACTTATGAAATTCTGTGGTGATTTAAGATTTCCTTTTTTATTCATTTCTCATTTTCATTTAATAGCTTATCCAATTTTCTCCATTACCTCTTCCCACTGATATTTCTCCTAGTTTTCATGTTGTACGTTGCTAACGTGTTCCATTTCCATTTTATTTCGTCAATTTTCTCCTTGTTTCTCCCTATTTTCATGAAACATTTTGCCTCTAGTTTTTATCAATAATTGTTTTCAAATACTTTACTTTCCATATTGTTGAATTCTATTTGCTTCTCGTATTTATAATTATTTCTTTGGACTCATTTGTCTAATGTAAGTTTTATTTCCTGAGATATTTTGATGTTATTCCCTCACATGCCATTCTCCATGATTTTTACCTCCTGTTATAATCTAAATTCTTTCTTAAATCTGTTGCAGTGCTAAATTCTTGTTAATTATTATAATTTTTTTTCATTCCAATATTCTAACGGAAAAATAACTAATTCTATATTTTTTTAATTCTTCAAAAACCCAGCTGTTGCCATTTACGGCATATTTGGGTAGTGAAGATGGTATTAAATGGTCTTATTCGCCCAATTCGAATATGGAAACTGCACAGGGTGTCTCATAAGTAATATCGGCTTTCATATGTGATAATTCCTTCGTTTAAATTCAAATATGTCGTTACTCGTTAGGACTAGTCTCTAATTCTATCAAGAGTAAAATTCATTAAATTTCTATTGATCACTCTCTTTGTGTGTTGACAACGTAGTTCATTTTCATAATATATAGTGTGGAGTGCGATAAATATGAAATTTGTGTATTGTCAAAACATTATTGGAAACAAGAGTTTGTAGACGACGTAGCAACAAGGAAAGTAAGTGGAATTGACACAGTAGAGCCTCCATTTTGATCTCTGCATGAATCGCAGCGGTAGGTAACGTGGTTGTGCTCTAGCCACATGCAGTTTTAGTTTATATGTGTCAGTTAGTGAACAGTCTAGTTATAATATTCCATTGTTTTCGTTGAAACGATGTCGTGAGCGTGTGGAAACATTAAAAGATTTCAACTTGAATGTTGTATTTCCTTTCACCGGTAAAAAGACCTATATAGTTTACTCTCATAGTGTTATTGAGTTTTTCAAAATATCAAAATTTTTATGCTAGTTCATAAGGAATATCTAAAGTAATAGATTACAATATTCTCAAATTTACTGCTGAAGCTAAGATCAAAATGGCGGTTTATCACCTTAGTACGTTCGCGCTTATCTGAATTAATCTAAATAACCTAGAGATGGAAAAACAGAGGTAAGACAAAGGACAATTATCAGAACCCGCCACTATTCAAGCGAAAATTTTTGTTGTGTATCTCATGGAATTATGAAAGTGTAATGTACTTCCAAATCATTCCAGATGGTTGAGCTATTAATGCCGAAGTATATAGTGGACAGCTAATGCAATTGTATGAAAGATGACAAGAAAGTACTAAACCACATAATGCAAAAATAGTTCAAATATATAAGTTCCACACACATTCACATGAAAGTCTAGATGTCTCCATTTTCATGCATGTTATTAACTTTGACTAATTTTCACGTATTTTAATATAAATATTCATTATCGCCTTCATAGTAGGCTTGTTTAGAGTCAATACAAATATACCAACGCTTAATTTTCCATATACTTTTTTTAAGCCTTACTGGTAGGTTCTTTAGCCCCTTGAAACAATAACTTTTAATGACTTCAATAATCTGATAACCCGTTTCTCGAAACGTATTTCTGAGCTACTTTAACTAGACTCAAAACATCTTATTACGTAGTGAAATAAACTTAGCTATATTATTAAGTATCTAATCGACGTTGTTATCCAAAAGATGCACGTCTTTTGGTACAAGTTTAGTATTGACACGCTTCATACTCTAAACATTAAACAAAATATATTGGGTCGATTTGTAAGAAATGCTAAGAGCCTCTGGTATCTCTCGGATACAGAAACGAAGATTTTTCCTGAAATTTTTTGATATCGTCCTTAACACAGGCGACTCGCATGAGGTAAGTTTTCGTTTCAACTTCCCGACCTTCACTTGATGTTTTCATTCGCGAATAACTAGCCTCCTCAGAACATTTTCAAAAATTCTGTAGCCGTAAGTCAATTGGAAATATAAAATTTTAAGCAAAATCGTTACTGAACTTTTTTTTCCATAATTAATAAGAAAAAATGCTACCGATTCGATATACGCTCGCAGTTTAAAAGCACAAATTACATCAAATGTGATTAGACCATGTATAAAAGACCATAAGTGGATAGGAATATGATATGTGAGTGTAAAAAGTTTATAGGATTCATTAAACTCTGCAGATAATGAACGATATATATATATATATATATATATATATATATATATATATATATATATATATATATATATCGCACATTATCTGCAGAGATTAATGTTTCCTATATATATAAAATATATATAAAAGAGCGATTTCTTATATGGGAACGTGGCAAGGAAATACCAAAGTGGACTAACTTTAATATATTTTTCGAGCTTTCGAATACTTCATCGTCTGCGACTGAAATTATGGTCAAATACAATATAAGAAATATGTATAAATGGTATGACAATATTAAAATTTTACTTACAATTATTAATTAAGATTTCCGGTGATTTTTGATATTATTAAAGCTTGTATATATGTTCAAACTCATTGAATTCAAAATTGATTATTCAAATTGACGTTGATAGAAATATTGATTAATTGATTCTGGTTACTATATGAATTTTTATTAATTTTCAATTGGTTAGATTATGAATGACGTTGAATTTTTATAGGTTAGATAAGTTGTAGTGAATGGGAAGAACATTGGTCAGTCGAAAAGCATTATATCCTGATAGATGTTCATTAGCGACTCATGTCTATCATTAAGGACACAATGTGAATTATGAATTTGCCAAAGTTTTGACAACTGATTTAAATAATGTTAGTGTAATTTGTGCATATCTTTTATGTTTTGAAAAAACAAATTCTTTAAACATTCAACGCCATTAACAACCAACTAACCTCACCTAACCTATAAATTTCAACTTCACTTATAACGACCTAACCTATAAAATTTATTGTCATTTATATTCCAGCCAATAAATATTCAACTACATTCATAACGACCTAACCTATTGAAATTTAATGTTATCCATCAATTTACCAATTAATATTGAACATCATTCACTACAACTTATCCTTATCTAACTTATAAAAATTCAACGTCATTCATAATCTAACCAATTATAAATTAATAAAAATTCCTAAAGTAACCAGATTCAATATTTTATATAATCAATATTTCTATCAACATTAATTTAAATAATGAATTTCAAATTCTGTGTTTGAATATTTATACAAGCATTAGTACTATCCAAAACCACTGAAAATCTTAATTAACTATTTTAAGTGAAATTTTATTATTGTTATACCATTTATACATATTTCTTATATTGTATTGACCATAATTTCAGTCCCAGACGATGAATATATAAGTATTCGAAAGCTCGGAAAATATATTAAAGTTAGTCCGATTTGGTGTTTCATTGCCATGTTCCCAATAAGAGACCGCTTATAATATAGCTGGCAAAGACTTTTTTAAAATTCATATATATTTATATATATATATATATATATATATATATATATATATATATATATATATAATGTGTGTTTAATTTGAAATTGCCCAAACTAACCCTATGCATATTTAATGTATGCTATTAAGCTCCTTTTAAAAACTACTCGATATTTGACGCAGAAGTTCAAAATTGCACATAAAATTCAACTACTTACATTATAAATTTACAAATTATCACGTACTAAAACAAGTCTTTCTTACACCGGCTAAAATTTCACTAAAGTCATCTTCATTTTTAGGAACTCCGTTGGCAGCAAGTTCGTAAATTTCCGGACAATGCGTTATGAATGGTTCTGGTTTAACATTTGCGTTAGGCAAAATCACAGAAGTTTGTTGAGCTTGAAAATTGTACGCCACATTCGAACTAAGTCCTTCATTACGATAATTATGATTAGAATCTATAACGTTAGGTTCAGAATTACTGTACTTTAGATACTTATCGAATTCTCTGGTGTCCACATCGTCCCCATCGACGTCACTTCGATTTTCTGTGCTTGTGTTTGGCAGAAAATTGTGAACCAAATGATTTTCTTGTCCGTAATCATAATGTTGTTCGATGGGTTGAGGTTTGTACACTTGAAGGTATTCGGGTTTTTCCAAAATCTTCATCGATTGATAACCAAGAAACGTATCTTTACTTTGGTCATGATGCTCGTAAGTATAATCTTTGCTATAATAAGGCTGCACATTTGAAGTGTAATAACTCAAATTACTTGTAGCGTTAATTGCTGTGGTATGTGAACTGCCAAGATGTTGTTGATCTTGTGAAGTAGCAACTGGAGGATAATAAGTACCTGTAACTACTTGCCCTTGTTCTACGCTACTCTTATTCGCACTCATTATGTACATACCATTTCCCATCGGAACTGAAGTGATCGGTTGAGTATTGGTAAATTGTGGGTTGGTTTGTCTGTAATTGTGTAGTCTATTGTTGAAATTTTGATCGGTAGATGACGGTAAAGTCTGCACAGAAGATACTCTAGTGTCTTCTTTATATTGATTATACTTCTCGTTATCTTGATCCATGGGAGATAGATTTGGTGTAGGTAAAATGGTACTTTTATCAGCTTGTTCCTTTTCGTCCGTAGGACTACCAGGAGTATTCTGGGTTTTCAAATCAGGACTATGAGCAGGCGAGTTATCATGAGACTGTGTAGAATAAGGACTTTTTTGTGAATAATTTTGATAGGCTAAATAACCGTAATGGCTGTAATTATCAGGACTATATCTTTTTTCATTAGTGTAATCGGCACTACCTCCTGGACTCGGAAAATTTATGGACGTATATCCTTGCTGTTGTTGAAGATTAGGAGAAAGGCTGCTGTTTGGAGGAATGTATCCAGAGTACCTTGGAGACATATTCGGTAAACTTGGACTTGGTAAAGACGTTCCTACACGAGTTCCGGGACCGGATGTAGCTCTCTGTTTGTTATGCTTCCTACGTCGAGGTCGGTATTTGTAATTGGGGTGTTCAGTCATGTGAATTACTCGAAGTCGCTCTGCTTCTTCTACAAATGGCCGTCGATCCTGGGGAGTTAGGGACCGCCATTTTTTTCCTGAAATAAATAATTCAATTTTAAAGATAATCACAACTTTTTATTAACAAAAAATCAGCTAGTCAACTCGAAGATTTAGTGACAGTGAAATATTAATGAAAATAAATGGGGTGTACTGTTTATTTGATCATAGTTTTGATTTAAATATCAAATTAAATGATAGTTAATAAGATAAATACGAGTGTCTTAATCATGTAATGCGAGTTGCATACACTCTTTTTTCTATGACCAATCATAATATTGAAAAATAATAACTTTATTTTCAAAATGTACTAAACTTATATTAGTTATAATAATTCCAGAATAAAAATTTTAGAAAAATTTGTTCTTTATGAAACTAACGGTAAAAGTTACATTTTTAATTTAAGCTGACATTGAATTTTATAACAAAGCATGCGTATAAGTATTGTTAAAAGTAATAATTATAAATAAAAAGATTTATAGTAATTACTTATTTATACATAGTTTTAATAACATAACTAATATTCTCTTATTTGTATATAGTGATATTAACATTGCAATAAGAGCAGTTGGTTATGGAGACTTGCTACTTGAAGATGGTACTAGTTCAGGGTGCTGTTTATTGCTATTTGAAGATGTTGCAGCTGCTGATAGAACTGGAAACTCATCACCGATATTGGAAACAGGAAGATTCCTGTCAGCAATTTTCTATTTTTTTCCAATGGAGTCCTCAATGTACCTCTCCTCGACCGTTGAGAGCCTCTATCATCCACTTCGTGTAATCGTTGTCAAATCCGTTCCTGAATTTGCAAGTGAAGACGATCTTCAAAAGCAGTGATCATTAATGAGTTTTGAATCGAATAATTTCAAATACGTCGCAATCTCGGCCGGTATCTTACCACATGTGTTATTGTTAACGTATTGTTAACCATCGATGAGAAGTGTTAGGAGAGCATAATGTAGCATATTTGCTATAATAACTGACGGAGTTTGAAGGAATAAAAAAACTACGCTTGGCATTGGTTTTCGTACTCGGAATATATATCAGTAACGAATTTTCTAATTCTTCTATTCCATCTACGGTGCCATGTACAAAATATCTGACGCTTCATTTAAAAATTTATCGATTTGATCTCTTGCGAGAATTTTTGTTTCCTTTGGACAGAAGCCCACGTTTTGTGGCTTTAGAAATGAAAATAATTTGTAATATTTCCTGATGTCTACATTATTGTGGAAGATTCCGACACTTTCGATTTTTCCTCGAAAGAAAGCTAAAAATACAGTTTCACTAAACATTCTTTGATTTACACCTTTGCATAAATCTACTGTATATAGTTATTTCGATTTCTGAAGCAGTAGATCCAATGTCGCTTTGTTCGCTGCCTGTTCGATGTCCACCTGAACACCGGTGTCGAGTTTGGCCCCGAACTCGGCACACACAGTCAGTATTCATCTTTGTTGTTACACTTCAATACAAATTGTTAATTAAAACACGTGAAACAATATTTTTACAAATTTAAATAAATGTTTTAATGTTGTCATGACAATATCTCATGACACTCCGACATTATTAAAAAAATGGATAATAATAACATCTACAAATGACTTGATATTGAAATTGAAAACTAAATTTGAATCACTTTGGAAAGATTTTATCTTTTTTAAATGGAAATAAATAGAAAAAACAAAAAATGAAAGAAAAGCTAGTACTATGATTCGAAAAATTCATATTAGTCCATTGGAAGAAGAGAGTAAGCGTTAATGCTTTCATTGTGAAAACATTTTGAAAAAAAAATAGGAGGACGAATACTTAACCTTCAATTATTGGTAGGTGGATTATTATTGCTCTGGAGCAGAGGAAAACTTTATCTGTGATTATTGCCTTCTTCCTAAATTATATATTTCTTTGTTCATTTTAATAGATTTTTTGCTTTTTATCATCTATTCTAATTCTAAAGCAATTGCCAATTCAATATTTTAATGCCCAATAAAGTATTTTTATTCCATTAATATCTTTAGAGACTCAGCTATCTCGACTAGCTTCACTTTACGATTGTACGAAATTATTTTGTGGACTTTTCTTATGTATATGTTAGTGACAGCTTCTTTGTGGCTTCCATTGCGGGCATCGTCCTCGGAGCTCATTTCACTACGCTTATACTTATTAAACCATTTCTCAACAATTGGTTGTCTTGGGGCAAAGACCGAATAATGTTTATCAAGCCCAGGCTTGACTTTTTTAAGGGTTTCCCACTCTTTGATCGCTCAGTATCATATCCAGACTGAGGCAAGTTTTGTTACCGGCGAATCAAACAAGACATTTTCTGATCAGTTGCAAACAAATAAACATGGCTGCTGCGATTGATTTTTCCACCAATCGTGAAAGGCCAATCTTTAAAATACATTGTGATAGGTAATGAAACATGGGTTCAATATATCCTGACCGAAACGAAACGACAATTAAAGCAACGGATCTATACGAGTAGGTACTTATTCCTACTAAATTTGAATGAACTTTCAAAAATCTTGAGGTTATGGCAACCATTCACTTTTTTGGCCAAAAAGTGGTTTGATTGTGGAGGTTACGCTTGGAATAACAATTGATGTTCCTATTTTGAAGATTTGTATTGATTGTGGAAAACTATTCAAAATAAACGGAAAGGTATGTTGAAATCTGGAGTTGTGCTGATCTACGGCAATGTTCGTCTCTATTGCCATCATGCCAACAATTTCAATGGAATATTATCGAATGCGCAGGGGCTTGGGAAGTAGAAGATAACAATCAGTTTTTCTAGTCACTTACAATGAAATATCTCATATCAGTGAATAAGTGACATATATGAGTGATATTTAACTCATTCAAAAGAATTTAATTTCTTTCTCACATTAGATTCATGTCTTACTTACCATACGTATAATTTTGAAAAGACATGACGTCCAAGAAACTTTAGAAATATTTATATATAATAATTTAATGAATTAATTTGTTTATTTATGAAATAACACATTTTTATCATCACGCCTGTGAAACATTTTATCTTAGGCTTATTTTATATAAAAATCTGATAACAGGAATATTCTAACTTCTGTTATATCTTTAATATATATAGATATACTATTTATTTTGATTCATTTGTTTAAGGTGAATGTAAAGATTACTCAGATATTTTGTTAATTCTTCTTGAATCTCAATGTAAATATTAAAATTTGAAACAGAATACGACACAAAGTTTGTAGCGTTCAATATGCAAGAGAATATAATGAAATGGGTTAAATATATTGAAAAAAACTCTATTGAATACAAGTTGATCGTAAAATATGAGCTCGAGAGATGTGAAAAATTGATAGAAAACGATATAACTCATATTGCTAAACTTTATTCTTACTTGAAGAACAATATAGTTTCAAAAAACAAAACCGCAAAACACACCGGTGTGGGTTTTAGGGAAGCGCTCATAATACCTATTCTAACAACAAAAGTAAGGAATTTTGCTAGTTAGGTGAGAAATTAAGGTGTCACTAAAGGACACGTAAGTTCAGATCCAAGAAGCCAGCTAATTTTTCCAAGGAACAATGGCGGATTGTAGTGTTCTATTTAATGCATGTTATAACATCTTCAATTTTTTTCTCACATTTTTGATTATTTTCATTAACCATTTAAATTTTATATTTATGGAGATTGATGACTTTTTGGCGATCATTTTTAGTAGACGATACAGTATCGAATAGTGAAAAAAAAAGTCAAGATTTTGAATATAGATGTCTAATGTCAATGACAAGGGTATATAGCTCAGGAACTAACCCTCAATCAAAAAAGAAGACCTTCCGAAATCTCTCACAGAAGTAGAGAGAGCGCAATGAGGCAACGGGCGAAACCAAGACGCTCAAAAAGATCGAAACTTGTCAGAAATCGGTGGAATCTCCCATTTATTATCAATCCGTAGACTCTGCCCTGGGAAGGAAGCCTAATGGGACGGGTTTTCTCACAAACGCGCATGTGTGTGTACGAGTATTTTAATGAAGGGTAATTGTATGCGGTATGGCGTTGTCATGCAGCAATATCGCGTCGTTTTGATCTGTAGACAGGTTTCACCTTGTTTTTTAGGAAATGACTCCAAAACTTCACAGTTCGTTGTTCAGTAATAAAATCAACCATATTTACGGTACACAACACCTTCCCCTCTGACTGTGTAATCTTCGCTTTAAGTGGCCTTCGTCACCAAGTCTCGCCGTGACGCCGATGTTTTCATCTGTAACACTTGAGCCTTGGAGAGACACTTACACAAATATCCGCAGATTCTATATTAACTTGACCAAAAAAATAATGATATAAGTACACTAAAAAACGGCGTTCCGCGCTCACGGTTGTTCTTTACGCTTTAGACCAGTCTAACCTCCAGCGTAACCACTTTTACTACATAAAACTTTCGTACGTTTATTAAAAAATTCCGTTATTTGAACCACCATCATATTAATGGAAAATGTGGTATCGTCAAACTGCGACAAGGATTTTACGAAGTAATAATACTCGACCACATCGATTATATAATTTGGATTCACAAAACGTAGTTAAAATGGCTTCTTCGCACAAGTTTTTCAGCCATGAATTTTGGCTAAAGTCGTTTTCCTTCGATATTCTCTTCTATTATCAGGCGGAGAATCTCATATCACTCGCCTCTCATTACATGTCTTAGGTAGTGCTACTTTCTCTTCTTGATTATCGTGAGAAGTTCACCCATTTGTTGTGGGTCCTCTATGTCGCATCAATTTTCTGGTACGGAGTTTAAGGTTGTGGTTTGCCAGAAATATCCTCATGTTGTTCAGATTTTTCCGCGCTTGCTCATTTCTTGATCTGATTTGGAGTTTTGGGTAGCATTCCTGGTTAACAAGCATGCCCAGGTATCTTAGAGATGACACTTGTTCAATGATCTCTCAATGGAGTGGCGTTTCTTTGTATTTTTGAGAATACTAATAGTTTGGTCTTGGACGTATTCATATAAAGGCCGAATTGCTCACTATATTCTACAATAACGTCCATAACAGATTGAAGTTCTGGTAGACTACTGGCCACTACCACGGTATCATCTGCGTAACGAAGATTTTTTATAATGTTTCCATTGATCTTTATGCCTGCAGTTGTATTCTCGAGGGCTTCGCTGAATACTGCCTCAGAATAGAGGTTAAACAGTAGGGGAAACAATCACATACTTGTGGCATGCCTAAAATGGCTAGGTTTATGATTATAAAAATTTGTTTCACAAGTACTCCTTGTTCAAGATGAAAATAATAATTGTTCTGCATGCTGAAAGTTAAAATTCTTGTACCAAATTCATTGCATTCACCTCCCAAAACTGTGTTGATTTCCACAAAGACATGCCCGACAGATGAACTCCTACACCAATAATAATGCATCTCGTAAATTCAGTTCCAAAGAGTGATGCTTTTTAAATTAATACATTAATAACTTTGATAAGTTTTTTTTTCAATTCTAAGAAGAAATTTGAATAATGAATTATAGGAAAGAAACTAACATTATTTCAGCATTTTTTTAACCTCTTTTATCCTATATTTGAATACTTTTTTATTACCATAGTTCTCAAAACGAAATCGATGGAACTTGATTATATTTCTTTTTTCATTTCATTTCATTTCAATCACTATTCGATTGATTTAGAAGACAATATTTGTCCAACTCGTGATATTCAGGACGAATTTGAAATTGTTATTTTCAATAGATTCCATCCATGTTGATGAATGCGTAACTAGCTAAAATAATATTTGACAAAGTGCTTAGCTCTATTTTTTTAAGCTTTTTGATAAGTAGAGATAGTGTTGTAGAAATGTTTTCACTAAAACTTGCGCCGTTTTGCACGCTCAGATTCTATTTGAAATTTAAATAAGTGATTAGTTGTGGAAGATTTTTCTGAAAATTGATAAAATTGAGTATTGAGCTGTCATTGAATATTTGTTTTTGAAATAAGGCTACGGTTATAAAAGAGGAGTTACTCACTGTATATGGAAACTCTGAAAAATAACTAACGATTTTAAAATTTTAGACATTTGAATTCAAAAGCGACCGTATCAGTTTGACTGACGATAAGTGTTCGAGATGGCTAAAAACTGCAATAACCAGCGATATCATCGAAAAATTTACCAAATAGTCCGTCCGACGTCTGTCGGATTAAAGTTAGAGAGATAGAAGAGGTTATCGGTATATCAAAAGAACAATATACTGAATGAGGGTTTATACAAGCGTAAACTATATGTGCGTCAGGTACCGCGTTTGCTCACTTTGACTCCAAAGAGCGTCTGGATGAATATTTGTCAGGCCTTACGGACGCTGTTTATGCAAAATTAATGGAATTTTCATCTCAATTTATAACTGTAGATGAAACCTGGATCCATCTCTATTTCCTTGAATTAAAATAAAAAACAGTCAAGACAGTGAACTTTTAAAGGCGAATCTGGCGAACCTTAGTTTCATCGGCTGACAAATGTCGTAGCTACCGTTTTTTATATTCAACAATCATCCACAAGAAGGCAAAACAATAATAGGAGAGTAACTCATCATTGCATGAAAGATAAAGGCAGAAATCACGAAGAAGCGATCGCATTTGATGAAAAATAATGTGCTTTTCCATCAGGACAATGCAAACACGTCGTTGATAGCCATGGTTAAAATAAACGAATCGCACTTCGAATTTTCCTATTTCTTAACTTCTGCTCATTTGCAGATTTTCCTCAGACGAGAACGTTATGTCTATTGAGGAGAAAAACGAGAAATTTAATTTGGAAGGATTCAGAAATTTAATTTGACCATATGGAAAGAATTGAAAGTACACTATATTGAAAAATAAAAATTATTATGAAAAAAGTCTTGTTTCTTTCTTAGGCCAGGAGCATTTCAGACAACCCTCGTATATTTTTCAGCTTGCCAAATCCGCAAAACTTTGTTTTTTTTTGAATAAAATTGATTTTGCCGTTAGGAAATTTCGTAATTTTGTGAAAAAAGTCAATTGACAAACGAGAGGCCAAAGTAACAACCGAAATTATACCACTGGTTGTTCAGATTCTTGGGAAAATTAATTGAAAATATTTTTAATGAGAAAATTAGTGAGCAGTAATCTCGTTACAATCGAAGGAAATATTTTTATATTCGAATTCACTTATTTGTCTTATAAACTTTTTTATAAAATTAATATTTATAATAATAAAACGATTTATGACGGTTTTATATACATATACATCCGGTATTTTAAATTGATTACATAATCTAGGGGTAGACTATATTTATAAAAATTTATGAAATTCCCGTAGGTCGATAATGTGGGAGTAAAAATTCCATGTTGAGTCGTTACCTACAGAGATAGATCGTAAAAAACGTGAATAATCATCAAAATTTTAAATAAAATATTGTATTACACGGTAGTCGATATTTTTTGAATTGTGTTGTAGCCTTTCTTTTTATAAATGGAAAAACAATCATTTGTGATGAATCAGCAACATATTTTTACAAAAAACTTAATGTTTATTCAAGGAAAATAATTATATTATTCACAGGAAGCATACTTCCAAATTTATTCATCTGATCTTGACGTTAACTTATATAAATGATTCTCTTAATTTTACAATTTCTGGAACTTTGAACCATTATTTGAAAAAACTTTTCTCCACTCTAGAAATATATTATCCATGATTGGGTCGAAGACGATATCTCAGTAGAGTCTTGGAGTTGGAGTTCGGAATGAATTGAATAGTACATTTACTATAATTTTTTGAAACGCTCGGACCTGTCGATGAATCCAATATCTTTTATATATTCATGTTATTGTTCACAATAACACTATAATTTTCACAGCTATTTTTATAGGAAATGTACATTTGTATGTTACAACATAGTCGTTTTTTGAATCTATTCTCTCTTTCCATTGATGTTCCAACTTTTTTGACCCTCCCAACTGATAATAGGATACTTCTCGCTGGGGGGCAGAGCCGCTGAATACTGTGGGTGAGTAATAAATTATAAGTGCCATTCGTGAATTTTAGTCAATGGGATCACCGTAGTCTGGAAAGATGCGTTGGCTTAATGGAAAAGAACTTTATTTTTCTTGATATGTCGTCGCTTTTTTGTAATATCTCCTATTACTTTACTGAACTAACAACTGAGCAACAATTTGAAAAGTTTGCAATAAATAGCACATTCCACTCTCACACTCCATAATCTTAAAGCAGAAAAAATACTCAGTGAGGTGGTGGTCATCTTCTTCATTACATAGAAGGATATTGTGAAGTGGCGTCTTTTTGATTTTTGAATTGAATCTATTTAAATTATTAAATCCTGGAGAAATTTGTTATGCTGATATAACAACTTCTGTAGTCATTAAACTAATTCTTGTTAAGCGCCTGGATAAATTTCACAACGGATGCCTTTTTCATGACATTCGTCTACAACAAAGTATACTTGACGAAAATAAGGCTTCTGGTTAGGTTAAGACAGCTGTCTATTTTTTGATAAACCACTCCTTGAACTTTGAAAGCTGACATAATTAAAATTTCATTACCTCTTTGGCTCCAAAATGTACTATTTGGAAACATCCATCATACTTACGGGAATTTATTAGGTTTAGGAGTCAAGCTTAGAAAGTTGAACTTTACCATTTTAATGTACATTAATGTTGTAAATTACAACATTACAACATTGCAATGTTGTATTTTTAAGCAGACAGAAGGTGCAGTGCAATAATTTGAATTTTAATATCTTTTTATGATATTTGGCATAAGCTGCTCGATTAACGTATGGATTTATTTCTTCATGAGCCTTGTTAATTTTTTTTGACAACATGAGTTTGAATATACCTTTAGCGGTTCGTTTTAAGATTTCAAGATGACTTTCATTATATTTTCTAATATCCTCTCTATGAACTTCTCTATGGCGTTTTGTATATTTTGAAACAGCTTTTTGTTTAGTTCTGATTTAGCTAGAAAATATTTTTCTTCGTTTCGTTCCAATTTTTGACCGTTTCATCGTTTTAATATTTCAGTTATAAAAGTAGTTTCATTACTATTCAAGAAAGTTGTGTCAGAAGTTAATTGAGAGAATTTGATACATCTTCGGTCTCCGATGCAAGATTTTAATAAAGATGAACTTATTAGTGCAAATAAAGGATATGAAACGTCGTAATGTCTATTGTTGAGGTTTTCAGAAAAACTGAATTTTAATATACTTGAAAATGATATGGAAACAGCTCTTCCGCCGTTTTAACTTTACAAAGAGATCCTTTGACATGTTTTCGAAGTACAAACATTTAGTACTATAAAGTTCACCATATGCTTGCTGAGTGAAACATTCGAACCTTTGCCAGTTATGAGAACCTTTTTGACATAGCGCCAGACACTGAATACGATATTGAAGAAAAAGGAGATGGCCATTACCGAGAATACGTACAACTTATCCAGAAAATAGCATACGCTCCAACTACTGTGCTATATTGGCCTTCTTGCATAAAATTAACAAAGTGTCCTCGAATTCATGCCCCTGGGGTGAAAAGCAAAACCTATCCCACATTTCTTATAACTACTCCTTAAATAACTCTATTATTTACTCTCTCTACAGTTCTCTGAAGACTACGAATAGAGCTTGCGAAATTGTAATCCTAGAACTTGATCAGTATTAACAAGTCTACAGTATAAATAAAGTCAAAACATAAACCACGAATAGATAGGAAGTCGGAGAAATTCGATAAAAAACAAGCCGAATAGCCCTTTCTAATTTTAAGAAGGTATTTCAATATTTTTCCTGGGTATTTCCACGGGTATGTGTATGATATTTTCGCTATATCCAGTACTAAGAAGTGACTTTTGAGGAAAGGACTTTTATTGAAGATAAGAGAATTCAATCCTGTTTATACGATAGGATCGGCCGAAATTTTTAACAGAGAGGATTTAAAATTGGTTTATAAATCTAGTAATATATTGAAAACTTGTTAAAGTCCGGCTTAAAGAGCACATAACTTATTTTAAATATGGACGGATCAAGAAGCCTCTTTTATCTCTGTAACCTTAATATGTGTTTGTTTCAGTTTTTGGCTGTCCCGAAAGCTCGACGGTAATTAAGCTGATATGTTTGAACGGTCTATTTGTTAAAAGCTATATTTTAATACTAAACTTTTTTGTTCTTTTTCCATTTTTCAAATCGATTCATCATTGAGCAGAATGTCCAATTGTCAGTATAAAACTTTTATTCAAATATCGAGTAGAAAATATATAATAATACCTTTGGGGTTTCCGAGGCCACACACTAAAGGTTGATTATAATCAACAACTGCTTTTCTACTTCTTCTACAGTATTTTTCTGTATGAGCTCACTGATCATGTCCTTCACAGATCCTTTACATTTTTTCGCATGCATCTTAGAAATTGACGTCCTTCACATGTCTTCCTGGAGGTTCCCATCCAATATTATACTCGTATGAGTTGCCATATTAGAGACTAGCACTACTTCATAAAAACTATACATGCGCCAAAGATAAGTCGCTATCAGCTGTTTAGCATCAGGCCCATTGTTTAGAATGCGATGCCTACCGTGTCTGCAGACAAACAAGTGTAGCCGTTGCCTTCGTTTGTATGTGGGTATCGAATTTGACATATACAGTACACCTAAAGAGCGCCATTTACAAATAACTACATCATACTGGATCATATGTTTTTGATGAAAATCTATTAGAACAGCTTTCATCTCGTATCGAAGTAGCCAACAATTTAAACTGCAGTTACAAGGGCACGTAAGTGTTCTAGACAGAATATATATAAATCGATGCATTGGAAAAAAGGGAACACAGAAATAACTCACTAAGTTATCCGACTGTACACTACTAGTTTTCTTCTTAAGAAGTTATTTAAAATTTAAAATCCTCAACAACAAACACTATCCGTAATCTACAACAACCTGGAAAAGGTAAACAGCAATGATGATAGATATATGTGAAAAACTACTGATTATCTATGCGAAGGTTGCAAGATGGTCAGAGAAGAGAAACAAGCGATATGGATAAGCAATAAGAAAAGAAAAGAAATATGACATAAATCATCCACATTATAATAGTCACCATAAAATAGATCAAAGAATTCATTAAAAAATATTCAGATTATATAGAAAAAGTTATCTCACAATCGAATCGAGTTATTCAACATCATAACTAGTGGCTATAAGTCAAATTATGTCAGTCCTTAGATTAACTTGAGTTAAAAAAAATATAGATACTTTTCTGAACTATAGATATTTGAGAGCATCAATAAACTTGTTGATTTAACATTATTGTTCGACTTCAATATCATCTTGACGTTATTACACATAAACTGATTGGATAAAACGTCAGTAACTTGTACATTTTAAATTTGAATAATTTTCAGTGACCAACACAGAACAAATCCGTGGGAGGTAGCTTTTAATACCTTCAGCTCAGTAAGAGGTCTTCGTAGTTTGGTAGCCTAACTGCTGGACTTCACACTAAAAAAGATTTACTGAAAGGCGGGGGGATACCATATGGAGATCGAAATCGAAGAAATAAGAGTGAGAAAAAGTTATTATTTGAATGAATCTGAATTTGGAATTTTCAAAATATTTTATATTTGGTTGCTGTAGGTTTTTCATGGGTTCATTTGCTACCTACACTTAGATGGCGCAGTTTATGTTATGAGGTCCCTGATAGATCCTGAAACAGGTAAATTTTTGTAGGCGAAAATATAGAACTGCCACCTCAACTCAACTCAATGACGATGACGACGATGACGACATTTTTAGTAATTTTTATAGTCAACAAAATTAATATGGAAATAAGAATAATAAACAGGAAAATTGAATCGAAAAAGTTGCTGATATTTCACGATGTTGTTAAATCAACTTCTTAAAATAATTGTCGCAGAGAGTCCGCCTTCAACATCACCATTTGAAAACGTATTCGGACCCATCATAGCACCTGTGAATATGGCTTTTTTGCGTGAAATACTTCATTTGCTGAACAGCTAACGAGGGTAAATGATCCACAAAGATCCTCTGCTGTTCCGTCGTACTTGGCATGATTTTCATTTGCAGAGGCCTATCCTGGAGAAGATAGGAAGCATCGTCAGCTTTGATCATGCAGTTGTCCAAAAATGCTAGCCTCTCTTTTTATCAAACCCATTCTACTCGTATATTTGCTATCAATGCCGGCCCCCCTGCGTCAGCCTCACGCGATAATAGTTCGGTCACAGCAATTCCTTAAGATGATTCGGCTAACATAGTCGTCTCGTCTTTAACGTCGCCATGTTCTCTCTTAACAAGGCCAACTTTTTTGGAGCTTGAACCAGATCTAATCCGACCCCGTAACTCGTAATTTTGAGGGAGGTAAAGATGAGTGTGGTTATACCCTAATGCTAGGTCTTCCAGAAATTGGTCTGCTGAAAAGTCAGTCTATCAGCTAGTCTTGAGATTATAGTACAACTACTGCGATGCTGAAGACTCAGTGATCCTTTGAAGGATTCGCAGCGCCGTTATAATTGTCGAACGTAATTGTTTTTCAACGTCAGTTCTCCGTCGTCTCTTATACTGTAGAGCTGCTTCCACTTGACAAAGGATTCATTAAAGTGAAGAGGTCCCTTCTACTAAAGTACGTCCACTAAATGCTGGGGAACTCACCGGAAAGCCTTAAGAGTCGAAACTTAGACTGGTAATTCCATCAGAGGGCACTACTCTTGGAGATCGGCTAATTGCATTAAACGCATTGGGAGCATCTACCAACAACATGTACTCTTGCTCTTCTTCCAAAATATGGTATGTATCGCTTCTTCGATTATCGATTTTATTCTTATTGAAAGTTGATCCATCCCACAAGTTTCTTTTGTATCATCCGCTGCGATTAAGGCCATAATATTTGGCTTATTTTTGGCATTCTTAACTATTATCCATAAACAATTATCTGTACTAGTAAGTAATCTATTAAGGATTTCTCTTGTCTATTTTTGACTTCTCTTATTATTTTATGAATAGCTTTGTGTAAAAAGTGTGTTTTGATAATAATTATAAGTTCATTCTCTATATCTATGCTTATTATTCTTTTTCTGTTCATATTCTTTGTCTTTTGTTTTACCATATTCAAATCGATACCTTTGGTCTCTTTTTCTACTCTACCATTCAGATCGCTTATTATTATTATATCACAGTTATAATCCTCTATTACCCCTGGTAGTGGTAAGTAGTAGATCCGAATTTTCAGTTTCTTTAAGGTTAGAATAGAGAAGAATGTAAAATAACCATAACTCTTTGTGTTCAGAGGAGCTCCTAATATCCACAAGAAAAGAACGGACATAATTTTAATCAGTGTCACATCATAATAAATATTTTTTTATTTGTCAAATATTATACAGTCACGTTCCATAAACTAGTAATAAAAAAATGATCTAAGGCTTTATGATTACCACAAAACCCTTATAAATAAAACGGATGCTCTCGAACCGAGAGCGGCCAGGTATAACAAGATTGTTCTCAAAAAAATATTCCCTCCTCTGTCCATACACACAAAGACACGCCATACGACAAAACCTACTTAAAAAACCATTCGTCAACTATATATTATGCATATGTAATATTTTCTCATTAAAAAGATTCACAAGTTATTTATTACTTTTATAATATTTTCGTTAACGTGTTTCATTCTAAAGTGATGATTACGGTCCATAGACCGGTTAATATGAATATATTGTGACGGTCCAAAATATCGTAAATTTTTTTTATAGGGTGTTTTCTTCCATCTGTCATAACTTCTTTATAATAACAGACGAGATAACTAAGTATCTATGTTCCAAAGCGGTCAGAAATGTTATTATTTTTTATGTTTTGAATAACTGGAAATTTGTGGCATTTCATTGACTAGATCTAATTGACTTGATTGTTGCCATTAGCTTAACTTTAATTGCAATTTCAAATTGATCAATCCCGTTTTCACGTAACCTCTGTATTATTTCAGTTCTTCAAGTGTTTAAAGTAGAAATACGTTTCTTCTAGTAACTATGAAAGGAGTATTATCCATCACAACAATAGACTGAACCTCGACACGTGGCAGGTCGTACTTAAATTTTAGTTGAAAGCGACCTGCGTTCATGTCCTTGTAATCGCCCCCATCTTAGATCTTCTATATGAAAGGTTTTCTTATTTTAGTTGCGAAATTCTGCAACTTTACGGAGTTAAGGGTATGAAGACAAAAAATCCGTGCAAACTGTTTGTTCTAATTTAATTATTTGCACTTTGCTGCATTTAAGCATGAAAACTAAATCATACGTTTGCCAGAGTTTGCTCAGAATGCTCTTTTTAATCCTTCATGTGTAGTTGCTTGCCAACTTTAAGAATAAACGTATTGCTCCAAGTTTCACTAAAACCGTTTTATTAGTCCCAGTTGAAAGACATTAGGAACATTCCTAAACTACGCAATAAACGTAATATTCAACTCTGCAAAAGCTCCCGCAACGTACTTTGCATAATGAGCAGATGCCACATCTGGCCAAAACACAAAATTCCCTTCAAAATGCTTTTTCTGTATGAACTGCGCTAATCTAGATCAAACACACTCTTTTTCAAATATTTTGGCGATTACAGAATTTTCAGAAGGACAAATGTATGTTGACGAACGACCAACATAAGATATCGCCAACAATACCAACAATTTCTAGTTTTTGTCTCTTTTGATATACATTTCCGAATTTACTGCCTCACCTTTCTGACAGTAATAGGTCTCATCATTTTCTGTTTGACTTTCGTCAAAAGTAAAATATGACTCGTCATCGATATTGACTTCCAAACCCTTAGTGGGCGAAAACTTGTCACTGAGATTTGTAAGTTTTGATTTTTGTTCAATTTGTTTCTTCTCAGAATATTTTAGTGCTGATTTCCTTGATTTTTGAACCACATTCTGTTTTTTTAGAATGTAGCTAATTTCTTATCGATTTGTAATTTTGAATTTTATGCTCATTTTTCACAAACAGTTGTCCGTCAGCCGCTTTAACCATAGCTTCTCTCTTCTATTAAGGCATTTTTTGCTTTAACTATACTATATACCGGTCCAACAAGCCGACAGATAACGTAAATTGCTTGTGTGCCTATTCCCATTCTTTCAAATTGATTAACCGTAAACGATTTCTTAAGATCTTGATTTGGCAATTATTCTACGTACTTGGTGTTCTTTTAGATTTTTCATTCTTGTAACAAAACGAACATAATCTCAATCGCGTCTACTTTACTTGCTAAGCTGTCTAAAAATGTACCATTTTTTTCCCCACACCCTTAAGTTCTTGCCAGATAATTAGTTTTTCTTTCTATCATTGCTAATTTTTTGCTGCTCAGTAAATATGGAGTTGAGTTCCTTCAATGCAAGGTTCACGACTCACGTTGGCAATACCGTAGTTGTTACCTTTACACTTTGGTTATCGAAATTATGCGTGATTTACAATTGTGAATATGTAGTGTCTCATTTGTCGGGCATCAAAACCAAATATGGTTGAACAAGCTCAATAATCTCGATTATAATTACAAAAAATGTTAAGTGTTAATATCAAAAGATATAATAATGAGAGGACTTTAATTGGAAATGCTGCTGTACTCAACAATTATGATAAGAGAATTATAAATAGGTTTAAGATATATTTGTGAAACCTTTCAATCCTGTTTATACAAAGGGATTGGAAGGAATTTTTAACAGAGTGGGTTTCAAATTCGTTTATAAATCCATTTATACATTTAAACAATTGTTGTGGAAGACAAGAGTGGTATATATGAAATTAGCTGTAACGATTGTGTTGGCTAAGATATCTGTTAAGGTCCGATTTCAAGAGCTCGTTTAAATTAGGAACGGACCGAAAAATCGGGTATTGCCGAGAACGCTGTCACTAATAATCACGAAAGAAATATAAATAATGTAAAACTGTTAAAAAAAGTAATCAATAAAAAATAGTTGATGATGATGTTTTCTTGGAAATTGTTCCTAAGTATTCAAATGATTTTTTGTTTCTTTCTGTATATTAGCTAGATGTTCTTTTATAAATAAATAATAGAGTGATGTTCGTAATCGTACTTTATTACGTTATCAGTTTATCCTCGAGAAATTTGTCGCAATACTCTACAAAGTTTTCCGAATAATAAAAGTTTCCTTATTGAATACCTTTAATCTCACATGAAAATAGTATAAAATGAGTGTCTCGAATGAAAAAACCATATGCATGACAACATAAAAAGAGACCATTGGATGCAAATTAGAACTAGAAAGTAGAATAATACAACAGAGAATGAAATTACCTTGGAATTGACACAACCAGTTATGGAGATGTAGAAAACGTGGTAAAAGGATAAATATCTAGAAGGGGACGTCTTCAGAACGTACTGTGGCGGATCAAACATCTAAGACAAGAAACAGAGGCACAAATTTACGAAGCGATAATCAGACCTATAACGACCTATACATCAGAAAGAAACAACACCAGAAATATCAAAAACGAAACAACTCTTAGAGATCACAGAAATGATAATTATCAGGAAGATCTGGAAAACACTACTAAACCGAGAAAGAAGCGGATAATATTAACGAATGGGTATCACAGCGTAGAAAACAATGGAACCAACATATAAGTCGAATGACATACAATAGACTGATAAAAACAGTGAAGGATAAATTGGAACACTTAGTAGAGGTCGATCACAAATGAGGTGGAGTGATAATCTAGAGCCAGGATGAGGAAAGATATCAAAGAAGAAATAGAAGTTGGACCTATCATGGAAAAAACAAGAAGAATTGGCATTATTGAAAGCTTAGTAGCCCTGCAGTGCTTATGCACTAGCGGCCCCTGTTTTCCTGAGAGAAATATATGTAAAATTTGTTAGTTAGTTTCAAACTCTTAAAAAAATCGGGTTAAACTTCAGTTTATCTTTTCTGTCGGATGTCGAGTTAGAAACCCGTACATAATAAAATTTTATGCTGGTACAAAAAACGAGTATATACGTACCTTTCTACCGGTAAACTAACGTTTTACAATATTCAAATCATTTCTTAAAACAAAACTTTTTTACTACAGTGCCCACCTTAATAGTTAAACAGTGTGAAGTGGCAAAATGTATTTCATTAGGAGTCGTAGGCCGTGAAGTGGAACAAATACAGGATGTTAAGAGGTACGGAAATGCTTTTTAGCACGGTTCAATTTTTCCTGTTAAAAATTAAGAAATCACCCATGAATATCAGTCATGTAGAAAAGATTGCCTACCTTAAAAAACGTCATTAAAAATTTCTAATTAACAATGTACATAATAACAAGATTGATTGCTGTCTCGCAAACTTATTATTATGTAAATTTGATCTTGGAAATGCTTATTTTTTATATGCAAATCATACTTAACTGATTTATTTCAGCATATAAGATTGATACAATATTTTGTGATTCACCAAAATAAATTCAATAGTTTCAAAATTGTGAGAAAACACAGTAATCAGTATAAAATTGGTAATTAAGGGTTTCTATTATAATCAATTTTTTATAAAAAATGAGATGAATCATATTATCAGTCACTTGATTTACTGTTAACGTATGAAAAGTCGCTTTATCCTATATTGAAAACGGGCAAAAGTTGAAGCATCATTTCATAACTTGCCTTATACACATATCCAGAAACTTGCTTTTTCCAGGCAACGAATAAAAATTCGGCTCTTATAAGGTGTGACTGAAAAATTTTACGTATTATAAGACTGAATTCGGAGCTTGTTGATGTGTGAACAAGTTGCAACACGTATTATTTATGTGTGTTCAGCTAGAAAAATATTTTTGGTAACAATATGGAAAATGAATCTTTTATTTACCTGCCAGATAAGAAAAAGAGAGACAAATCGACAAATTTAATACGTAAGCCAGACATATTAGCAATTATAATGGTATAGGTTATATTCTTATCGATCTTTTTTGTAGATATGCATCGAACCAGTTACCTATTTTCCCAAAATGCAAGTATTCAATGCTCATAATGCAGGATATTAGGGACCTTCACGAATTATTTTATTATCTGAAAGCCAAGACTGAACAAGATAACTTTTGAAATATGCCGCGTTATCTAAAAAATTGAGTTCCTCTTGTTTTGTGCTGAGATCAGTTTCCAAAGAACTGAACTTATCCACCTCCTTAACAGTTTATTATACCCTTATTGAGTCGCATCTCCGTTATGCTCTTCCCTTCTGGGATACGTGTGGTGAGTCTCAATTTGAGTGAAACTTCAAACTACAAAAGAGAGTTGTTGAATATTTACTGGGACTAAACAGCAGGGCTCACTGCAGGGACGTCTTTAAAATATTAAAATTTCTCGTCCTTCCTTATTCATCTTTAAATCCGTTTGCCTAATTCGTAAGCAGGGTTCTCCAATTTTAGAAAGATCGTTACAAGGCTATCCACTTAGGAGCACGGATCACAACTCTTACCTACCTACTCCACGTTTAGAATTAGTTAAGAGCTCAATATTTTACAATGCAAAAAATGCACAATCACTTGCCAATTGAAATTAAATCGATATCATGTTTCCCCGCATTTCTCAATAACTTGAGTACGTATTTACTGGTAAGTGCCTTCTACTCTGTCAACGACTTCTATTCTAATAATAATATTTAATTCCGGGCATGCTTCATACTGCTTTAATTTTTGCTATGGATTTAATTACTAGTTTTTACCTATTACTAGTTAGTTACTGGTTTTATTCTGTATGTTGAAATTTTTATTTTATTTGTTTTTTCTCTATTTAGTTATTTTTTAGTTTTTACAAACTTTTGTCCACAAATTGTAACAATTTGTATGAATGTAAGAGTATAGTCGTGTGTCCAGGTCTCATATATAGTTATGAATATGAATATGAAGTGCCTGGTAAATGATCACATCTGAAAGCACTTTTAATTCAAAATGAATAAGCCCGGCACACAACGCGCGAATAGCTTAGGCAAAGATAATTCTATAGTTAGAATCTGGCAAATGTGTTTGATATGTTTACAGCCTCTTCTTTTTTCTATGATATTATCGTTTGTTGTCACAGTTTTTGACCGTCTCAAACACTCGTGTTCGTCAAGTTAATATGCCTAAGAAATCTGAAATTTTAGTAAGAATATCCAGGTTGATGTTGGAAACTGTTTAAAGAAACTGTAAATAACTGGTTAACGGCCAACCAGCAGAATTAACTCATATTATTGTCAAATAGAAATCAAGTGTTGAAAATGTCTGAAATTTTGACCGAATTGACAAACAATAAGTCTACTATCAAATGCAACTGACCAAAAATTAAAGAAAACAATCACCTAAAGCCTTCAATTGAAAACCAAGGTGGAAGCTGGGCCAAAAACAAGTAACAAAAAGCAATGAGATTTGCATAATATTTGGCAAATACTTTCACGGTCAACGAAGGAGAAAGAAAACTTGATAATATGAAATCAAGTCAGCTTGGAAATAACCTATACTACATCAATCAAAATATTGAAAAGAATATCAACTAGAAGAAAGCTTCTAGTTCTGATTTAATTAGGTACTTTTTAAGAAAGTAGCTGAAGCTATAATGATAAACTAACCACCAAACATGGTATCTACTACCAATAATATCAAATTAATTTGAAAAAATAGTAATGAATACATTAAGTCTTTTACTTTGAAATTGATACTTCACATCAGTTTGTTTTCAGAGAAAGTTGATTTCACAGGATAATCGATGTCTTAAAAAAATGTCTAGAATAACAGTAGTTCTGATCTTCTGTCTTTTTAGACTATGCTCAGGCATTAGACAAAGTTTGGAACGAAGGGCTGAAATACAAACTGAACAAATTCCCGCCTCAACAACTATTAGAGTTGTATATTGAAACTAGTTTTCAGAGCAAAAACTTGAAGTAAATTAACGTGAGTGTACGACAAGGTAATATGTTTGGACTGGCCCTTTACTTCTTGTACACTCTCTAACTATCCTAGCTGTAGGCGATAGCCACAAGCGATAATCTACTTATAGAAATAAATTTATAATAAATGAAGAAACGCTTCGTGGAAGGCGTTGTTTTATAGAATGGCTCTATAGATAACCTGATCTGAAACGCTTAGATTATTCCTGTGGGGCTACTTAAGAGACATTTTCCGTAAAACAAACTTTGCAAATATTCAGGAATTAGATTGTCACATAGATAAGAGCAGTCAGAGACGTTACAAAATATATTGAAAAGGGCATCCTTTGCTGTATTGTAAGGCAACATTTTAAACATTTGCCTAATCTGTTTTTGTGTTTTCTGAGCTAACTTATTTGCCTACTTCTCAATCATGGGCTTCTTTTATCGTGAAATGAATATTTGATATTTGTGCAGATTTTCCATAATATACATTACCGGTAAAAAGTTTTTGCCTACCCCATGATCCATTCTTTAAATATAAATATAATACATTTCAACAAATTTCTCTTTCATATTGTCAAGCTAAGGTCGAAACAGAGTCTTAACAACAAAAAATATTCGTGTTCGTTATTTATTTACCTTATAAGAGCGGCTTCGAAAAACCACAACCGCTGAAGATAAACGTATTGTATTTATCAGTAAACGTGATTGACGGGACCAGTGATAGCAGCTCAGATCAATGGATCTAGTGATATCTATCTCTGAAAACTTTTATAGTAAAAAGGAAATGGAGAGAAGCTGGCGTTTTTGGAAGGGTGGCAGTGACCATATCCCTTTTAATACGACAAAATGAAATTGAGTGATTCCAGTAATCTGAATAACATAAAAATTGGACCCATAAATAATGGGAGAGTGTTTAATGGGATGGGTCTGAAGACCATAGAAATTGTAGTGATTTTAAAGGAACAATGATATAGAAAAGGAAAAAGTAGTCCGCTTAGGCCAGTGCCTCATTGGCAGAAAATATTTCTTCCTGCATGACAACGGTCCTCGAAGCTGTGCAAAGAGTATTCGAAAAAGAATTGGAAAAGAAGAATGTTCTTAAAGTAATGATTTAGCCGTCAGAGTCGCCCGACCGAGTTTTCGTGGAACAACTTTTGACCGGTAGTGTAATTTAAACAGTCTAATCCAAAGAAACTGAAGATCTCATGACAATGAAAATAACATAAAAATGTTTCCGTTACCAAGATAAGAGAAGCGTTCTATAATTAAAACTCAAAGTGTATATAATGAAATATTAGCATTGGTAAAGAGAAAAAAATTGAGCTATGAAGCTTTCTTTTTAATCAATCTGCTGTAGATATAATATCTAAATACGTAAAAACACGTTCGACACGTTGTAAAATTTATAAATAGTAAACATATCTGGATTCCATAATAAGTTTTCTTCCCATCATATCATCTGTAACTTCTAATAGCGTTTTAAGTATAGTACATTCATCTGAATCTTCTTTTTTGAGCGGAATCTAGTGATTTCATTCAATTCACGTTTTTATTAATAAAGAGTAAACTCAGAGATAAAAAAATCATTTCCGTTCAATGATACATCAAATTAAAGTTCGATTATTATCACAACACACCCTTCGTAAAAAAACTATCATCTTCGAGAAACGGAAAATGACGGGCAACGGATACTATGGTCGCCATAAATAATTCATGCTTTCAAAATTCATGTTGGCGGAACATAGACTTCACGTTACAACTAAAGTGATGTTCAATTAAGGCCTCATCGCTTCATTTAAATTAAAACTTGTATTCGAAGAGTAACAATTGATGTTACTAAATTAATGAACTGTTTGTATATGAAGTAAAAGGTGAAGTGTTTCTCATTACAATGTCAAATGTCAGTTTTTTTAACGATTATATAGTGTTATAATAAAGTAATGCACAGAAATTAAAAAGCATGCTTAAAAAATTCAATAACACGTTAAACAGTTAATTTTGAATTGAATTTGTGTTATGTTGTGAGACAATTTCTAATGTAGTTGCGTGAGGGTTGTCTTTTAACGACAAAAATATATTTAATTTTGAATGGTCGTTTATTACTGATCTTCCAAATTTTGTTTCTCGTTCCATAAATTTTCCTTACTGTGCTTCTAGCAATTGGAGACCTCTTAAATTGTGTTTCGCTAAATAAAACACATTCTGCTACCTATCCACTATTATTGTATGTTGGCGATTACATATTTATAGGCTTCTCTGTCCTCTGAGGTGTGAATAATAATGAAATTGTAAGACAGCCACTGACAAGCAGTTGTTTTATTAAAAAAATTGTAATAAACAAGAAAAAACAAGCGGACAGAAAATATACAAGATCCAAAGAAGACCAACACAGAGGAGAGAGTACATACTCTCCAAGTAAGGAGAGAAAGAAAAAAGTAAGAGAAACGAAAAAGAAAAGTTGGGAGGAATTCGGAGAAACATTGAAGAAAGAATATGATGATGAATAAAGAAAATTCTGGGATAGCATAAAAGCAATGGCAGAAAAGAAAAAGAAAGTGATAAAAATATTTAAGGATATAGGAAAACAAACAAAACCAAAAACAATATTGAATATATGGAATTCTTTTTACTCAAAGAAAACCAAGGGAGAAGCAGTACAAAAGACATCATAGAAGAGGAGAAAGAAAGAGAAAATACAAATGTGAAATGAATCAGCTATAAAGGCAATACGTGAAATAGGAATCAACAAAACAAGCGGAGCATATAGGATAATGGAAGATAATGAAAAAAGCATGGAAGTGAGAAATAATACCACAAGAATAGGAGGAGGATCTGCTAGTTTTAAACCATAAGAAACTACAAAAAAGAAATAGTGAAAACTACAGACCAATATGCCTAGTGTATATAGGAAACTACAAGGGATGGACTGAATGAACAAAGGTTAGAAGGATTTATGATGGAAAAAGGGTTAAAACCAGGGAATAGTCTATTATTCGTACCAACAATAGATGTAGTACTGAAGACAATAAATCTAGTAGAAAATTACAAAAAGGTGGAAGCACTAACAAATAGTTGGATAAAACAGATAGAAAACCTGCAAATGGAAATTAACATAGAAAAATACAAAACAATGAGAATCATCGACAGAAATTGGAACAAAATGAAGCAAAAGAAGAACAAGTAGAATTCAGAACTTTTAAATATTTTGCATCGGAACAAACATGCATTGAATAAAACAATGTTTAATAAGAAGATATCAAAGAAAGTAAAACTGAGCTTATACAATACAAACAGTTCCAAAACCAACAAATGGAAGTGAAACGTGGGTAACTAACAATAAAATATATAATAAATTAAGCATAATCGAGATAAAGAACCTACGAAAAATAGAAGAAAAAACTACAACAAGAAACAACCAAAGAAAAAAAGGATGGCTTAAGATAGATTTAAAAAATGAATATTAAAAGCAGGAGCTATAGAAAGAAGGAGAAGGGGCAGACTAACAAAAACTTGGAACGAAAAAAAAGCTGATATGGGAAAACAAAGAAACAGATAATAAATCAAAGTTGATGCTAGTACAGGACAGGAAAATATGAAAAAAAGGGTAAATGGATAATACATACAATGCTTCCTTGGTAAGGAAAAATGAGAAGAAGTAAATTGCTAATATTTTATTTGTTATTATAATTATTTATAATCTTATTTAAACCTTTAATAGAGTATTTTTCTACCTTCTTATATATTAGTAAACTATAGCATATCAAGATCCAATTAAAATCTGTAAATAATAGCGTCTTTGATTTACGTAAAAATTATTTAAAAAAAAAATTATGGATTGGAATTTATTGAGGAATTTCTTTGGGTGTATTATGCGATTCGTGATGTTCCGACGAAGAGCGATTTTAACCGAATACGGCCGCCCGCGCTGCTTATTGTAATTCACATAACGAGAAGACGCGTGTCGGCCCGCCCTGCTTCTTGGGTGCGCCCTTCTCAAGTACTGATATTGCTCGTCTTCTTATTTATATCCATCTTTTATAGACTGAGAAAGTGTGTCAAGATAAAAAATAACGTTAAGTTTATTGCTAAATATGACCTATTTGTTCTATTGAAATATAAATTTTGTGAATATGTATTCTTTAAAACGGCAGTGTTTACTATTATATAATAAATAGATATATTATTCCTAATGAAGTTGTTTTTACTATTATAAATATTATGTGTTACACAGAAAAGTACATTACATTTCGTCGCCTTAGAATGTAAACCCGTTAACAACCTCATTGTGTTTTTACATGATAGAATGAAAAATTTTAAGCTTTCAATTGTTGGGACAGAAAAAAAATAGTTGGTCTACTCAAAAATTCCACAAGATGAATATCATTATTCATTATATTTATTTTCCAATAATCAATAATGACAGCTATTTCACTATTAGTTCATTAAGAATCATATAATATATATATATATATATATATATATATATATATATATATATACATATATATATATATATATATATATATATAGTCGATGTAAAATATAACTTTACATTACGAACATTTTTTGCGAAAAACCTCTTTATAACGAATTTTAAACTATCAAGAAAAAGTATAAATACCTCTAATTAACGAATTTTGTCAACCCAAAACCTTTATATAAAGTTCCCACCAATGTATAACTCTTAATCTCATAGTATGAGATTCATGTCGCGACAGGTTTCGACACGCTTTTGTAAATAAAACAATTATTGTTGTTTGATGGAAAGTAATGTAAACACTGCTGCTCGTTACTATTGTTAAAGATTTTTTTACCTCTTTATAACGAATTTTAGACTAACCTAACCTCAACATAACAAAGCTCACTTCAACGAATTACATAATATCACAAATATTTACTTGTTCCATTCCGATTTGTTCGTATCATCCATCCTATGACACAAAACAGATCATTGATAATAGTTTCGATGATAGATCTATCCAACTATCTTGAATCCTGAATTTAGATGCTTAGCTATTCAAAAAGCAAAAACTGCATTGAAAGAAAATAATTATCCGGAAAAAATGATAAACAACATATTCAAGAAAAGGATTAACAGATACTACAATCAATTAAAAAACAGAACAGAAACGAAACATCAGAGCATAAAACATTTTTCTTTACCATATGTACAAGGAGTTTCCAAACCACTATTAAATTATTTTAATAAATATGATTTTATTATAAGTCATAAAGGACATAATACATTATGTATATATCACTAAATTAAAATCTAAAACAACAAAAAACAAAAAAAGGAATAATATATATCAAGTGCCTTGTACTAATTGTGACGCTGTCTACATTGGGGAGACATCTCAGTGTTTAGAAAATAGACTAAGAGGTCATCAATACGATAAAAAAATAGAACTGCATTAACGAACCATGCAATATCAAAAAAACATAAATTCAATTATAGAGATTAAAAAATCCTTGGAACGGAATCTAATACACGAAAAAGAAAATTCATAAGAAGGAAAAAGCTATAAATAAAAAAAAGATCTAAATAATTTAAGTAAAATTTATAGCTCTATTTTGTAAATTCTAATAAAACTACAAATAGTTTGATTGATCAAGTACTGCTACATATTTAAAATGTAACGACTAAAGAAAAATTAATTTTTCTTTTTCTTATTAGAACATTTTCTATTTTGATTTTATTCTTATTTTGATGTTCATGACTTCAAGAAAAGAAGAAACGTCAAATTTTATCTTTCTCCCAAAAATTATTAAAAAAACTAAAACAGAGGAGACCTAAAATCAAGAACATTTAGATGCGTTAATATATAAAAAAATCTAAGAAGGCATTTATATATATATATATATATATATATATATATATATATATATATATATATATATATATATATATATGAGTAGCTGGGAACGTGGCAATGAAACAACAAAGTGGATTAACTTTAATATATTTTCTGAGCTTTCAGTATTCAATAAAAAATTACTCATAATATAGCTGGCAAAGACTTGAGCAAGAACGTTGGGCGCCAATCGTTATAAATTATCTTTGTTTATTTACTATTCATTATCAAGTAGCGAGGCTTTATTAGTAATGTGAAACTTTGTAGTAAAATTTTTATTAATGTCCTAATAGTTCTGCTTTGAAATAATGATCTGAATCAAGTATGAAAACATTATTATGAATTATCATAAATTGTCATTATTTGTAATCTGTCATTATGATAGATGTTGGAAAATTAGGATAAAATTTTGAGTTTTATATGAATATTCTTAAATAGGATATAGAATGTATTTATATTGGACAACAATTTATAAAATTGGATTAATATTTATATCCCATCAATTTATGAAACTATTATAATTATAAGAATCGTTTATATTTACGTTAAATGTTCAATCCAAATATTTCAGTACGATCCCGGGAAATCTATTTAACTTTGTTTGGAGTTCTTGTATGTTTGTGGAATTTCATTATGCGTCTGTTTAATTTTTAATTAATCGTTTAAAGTCCTTTGGGCTTAAATTACCTTAACTTCCGTTTGAATTTTTCGTTACTTGTTATATTTTTTTCCGATAATTTACAGTTTTCTTCCCGATTACTTTTTAATACAATCAAAACTTTTCTTTTATTTATCCCATAACTAACTCACGTTGGGTTTTTTCTTTGTAGTTTTTCTTTCGAGCGATTCAGTTTTTTAAATCATGTTCCTTCTAGAAGTCTGTTATTTGTTGTACACACTCTCGTAATATCTTCTTTTTCATTTATATAAGGTGACAAATTCGACAATGTAAGATTCAACACTATATTATAGATTATATATCATTATGTTATTTCAACTTTTAATGTTGATTCCTTCAAGTCTATAATCAATTCTATATACACACATACATAATCTTTGTTTAATATTATTATATAGTTCCTCTCTGTGTTAATTTCTTTAGACAGTGTTTCAAATATAAGAATTTATGACGAGTTTTTTCTGATTTAGCCTTCATAAGTATCTAATGAAAGTTTTGGAATACAAAACTTTTGATCTAAATGGGGTAAATTATAATACATGTGCTAATTTCTAAGTTAAGTACTATTTGTGAATGTTTACTTATTTATGTTTAACTACTTATTTTTAAAAATGTCACAAGAATTTTATACATAGTCTTCTAAAAAGCAAGTTGAGAATTGCATGCAATTATTTTTAGTCGCTCGTTAACTACTGCAAGTTTTCATGCCAATTCATGTGAATATCGCTAAATATTACCAAAATGCATAAAAATGACATTGAAAACTAGAATAATTAAAAAGGACACCAAGTTTATAGGCTAAATATCAGTCATTTTTGTGAATTACAAAAATATATACGTATTAATATAAAATCAAAGTCATCCTGCAAAAAAATCAACTGTCCAGTAATAAACCAGCATAGCTAATATAATTTGGATTTTCTAACTTAATCATCCAGTATATCAATATTTTTATCAAAATAGTTTCCTAAATATATCGATGTTGACAGAAATTTTGATTTGATTTATATGAATATTGTAGTTGACGTGAAATTGCTCGGATAAAACGTTTCAACTAACTAGCTGAAGAAAATCATATTTTAAATATATAGATCAAATTATTATTATTATTATTGAGGTTCGTTACGTCATAAATTAGAATGCTAATTGACTATGCTCTATACTGTAAAACATTTGTCTTCTGTAAATCAATTTGTTACAAACTCAATTTATTACCCGTTTCGTATAACAATAATTGAATAAATAACCAATTTTACTGACTTTAAAGGATACTTATAAGCACGCCGGTACACATAACATACTGTCGACTCGTAATTCTGGAATAATTTCCACTCTACATATTTCAAGATATCTACTTACATAATCAAATATAATTGAAACAGTAACCTATAAAAATAAAATAAATAAATAAAGTACTCCACTTCATTATTTCACCACCCAACAATTGTGAATGTTATTTATATAATAATATGTTTTATCACATAATCTATGGATTACTAAGAAAGTATTATCAATTAATGACAGTTCATAGTATTGTCACTCGAATAGTTTTGACAGAAGTGTGTGGAAAATTACATGAAGGTGCAAGTGCTGCTAAGACTCCTGTACTGACAAAAAAAAGCCAGTACCTTTCCATCAGACGAACTGAAAAGCTCTTATAGTCAATATACTCGTCCCCAAAGTGGAGACTTCTTAGAAAGGATAAAAAATTCACGATAACAATTTTTATTTTTTTATATTAAGCTCTACTTGACAAAAGACTAATTACTAACATAATTGGGGGAAATGGAAATGTGAATTTTCTTAACCTATTTTTCTGTGAAGTGGCTTTCATGTGAAAAATATGGGAAGAAATTATGGAGAGCAGAAATTTCACTTGTATTATGACTATTTGCTTAACACTATTTAGTAATATTTCGATAAAAGTGAGTCACAACCTCAATATGTTGAATTTTCCAATAGCTGCCTGTAGGTACTTATTTTATAGTAATTGGTACAACTGCGTAAGTTATTTTGTTTTTTTTTATAATTCACTATCATTCGGGTGCATTCCTTATAAACTATCTGTGTTACCCTTTCCCAGACGAGAAAAACCCATTATTGTTAGGTCCCAAACTATCTTTTATCAAACTGATTGTTCAGCTAATTAATAATTCTTCTAAGCAGGGCACCTTCATCTTGAAATTAATGTGTATGTCAAATATTTGAAGATTGTTCTTCAATAATTATTCAAATATTGTTAATATTCAAATAATTCTATACAGAATTTCTAAGTAAATGTGCTAATGAACTTTTCTTCAACAAAGAAATGTCAGAAGATTCCTAGTTCGTACTTCGAAATATTACACTTCACTACACTCAAAAGTTTTTGCGCACTCCATAATCCATAATTGTTAAGTTTGAAAAAAAAATACACTTTAAAAATTCTATTATTGTCAAGCGAGGGTCGAAACGGTGTCTCACAAACCAAAGTGATAGTACCCGTTATTTTATTACTTTATACGATCGCATGTTTATATTTTGTGAGTGCGACATGTTAAAATTTGCAAATATCGGCTGATTTGTTCATTAATTCTTAATAGTTATTTCCTCGGTGTTTATGGATGATGTTTAGTCCCGATTAGATGTGTGAGACTCAAGAACGTACTGTGATTTACACTTTTTGGATGAAGACATTCTTTCGTGAATTTCATATTCGAATTGTTTTTGTTGACGTAACTTCAGACTTGTAAGTTCTAAAATAGAGAAAACCAGGAAATTATCTGTTGAAACTCGTACATTATTCGCAAGTCTTCATAGTCTAGGCAAAAGCAACCGTACCATTGCCGACAAATTAAAATACCTCGACGTATCGTGGACTACAACGTGAAAAAATATGCACCCTCCAGGAGTTTTAGCGATAGAAATCATTCAGGGCTGCCTTGAAAAACCGCTGAAGATAAACGTATTATATTGGACATGAAACGTCATTGGCGACTTACAGAGATGGTAGCTTGGATCAATGAATCTAGGGATATACCTTTGATTACTTCTTAAGTAAAAGAGAGATTGAGAGATATTTTTTTTGAGGAGGCAGTGATGAAACCTGCTCTAAGACGTCAATTGCTATGGAATGAAAAATACAAGAATTTCGCGCAAGCAGAGTGGGAGAGTGATGAGTCATAGTTTTTGGATTTTGATATTAGATATTAGATCCATGTGTATTCCCTATATTGAAACACGGCGAAGGCTCACTGATGGTTTAGGGGTGGACGAAAAACGACAGTAGATCTGGTAGAAGTTGAAGGAATTTTGGAGAAAAAAGGCTATAAAAAATATTAAAAGAAAATTACCAGCGCCTAATCGGCAGAAAATCCATCATGACAACGATTCCGCGCGTTTCTCGAAGCTGTGTAAAGTGTATTTGAAAGAATTGAAAAGGAAGAATGTACTGGAAGTAATGATTTAGAAGTTATAGGCGCCCGACTCCAACTCGATTGAGTTGTTGTGGTACAAATTGGACAGAAAAGTCAAATAGCAGTGTCTACTTCCACTTTACATCTTTGAAATATTCAGAAAAGCTAATGGAATCAAATATACGACGATTATTTGTCTAAATTGTTATAGAGAATGCAAGAATTGTACACCGAAATTATAAAAGCAAAAGGTGTTAAATCGATGAATCAAAAATTTGGATATGTGACAATCACAGTTTTATTATTACTATATTCTTATCTGTATTTATTGTATATCATGCAAATTGTAGGGTAGGCAAAAACTTTTGACCGCTACCTTCTTGTTTTAATTATGTTGTGAAAATTGCCTAACCTCCAATATCAACAGTTTTATGAAGACGAAACACTATTTATGGTACAAGTACTATCATTACAAAAAATATTGATTCATGAAAATTTCTCTTTCCTAAAATTAACTTTCTTCAGAACTTAATAACGTTGCTTCGTCATCTTTTCCGAATGAGTGACAATTTGACTTTATACGGATAAATTATGTTAGCTTCATAAATTCTTTGTAAATGTATTTCACTTATGTTTATAATTACGTTTCTATTTCTAAATAATATTTTGGGATAAGCATTTATTGAATATATAGGCAAATAAAGTTCCATCATAAGCTTTTATATCCTTTTATATAATGAATTACTTCCTGAGAAATCTCTTGATCAACACCAAGTAGTACAAAATAACTTATCTCAATAACTTCTTGGATTTGCCACTCATTTACCATACTTTACTGTAGATAAACCAAATACTTTATATTTAGGAACTAAAATTAGTTTCCAGACTCCAAAAAATGAAACTTTAGTTTGAGAATTTTCTATAGGAGTAGTTTTATCTATGGTATACATAGTTTAGCGGCTCAGGTGAATTTTTCGAAATTTGTAGAAAGTATCTTGAATTGAAATACATCAAACTCTCAATTGTTAAATTACCTGAATAGTAAATGCACCATTCAGAGTTGCCGTAAATCAGTTGGCTGCTATGGTAGAACAAATCAGTATGTTTCTAGGATTGAGATTCTGAACTTTACACGAGTTATTTATTTTGTTGATCATCAGCAACACAACAAATTATTTGTTCAAAATTTTTCAATGGAAAACAATTATCATTAGTCTAAACTGAAGTTTTTAGTCATGATTAAATATTTATGAATAATAATTCTCATAATTTTTGAAATACAGCATTTTAGTGTGTTCAAAAATTATATCTATATCCTCAAAAGAGGTATATCCACAATGTGAATTCTACGAGGGTTGCTACTTAAGTTTTGAGATATGGCAACACTGATATGAATGTCGAATGTGATATTGACATAAGAAAGTTTGACATTTTTAATGGTGAACGTACCAGAACATGTTGTCATTCGAGTGCTATTTGAGTTGTTAACAAATACTTGAAACATTCATTTTGATCCAGAAATGGAATTAAATCGACAGAATGTATCGTAAACTGATATTGCACGATCGTTATGTAACATATCGTGAGATTGAGGCGTACCTGGGAATTAGTTATACTTGCACACATTTAATATTGTACGAACATTTTTCTGTCAATAAGATTTGTTCGTATTGGATACCACATAATTTGACAATCTCTCGAAAAACATTGATGCAAAGAAAAGCTGAAAAAATTCAATCGAGATGTAACGAATAATGTATCTATGGATATTAATCGGAAACTAAACAACAATTGACTGGATAAGTCTTTCAAGACGAGCCAAATCTAACAGCTCGCGCATGAAGTAGTTCGAAGAAAATGGTCCCCTATTTTTTCGGAATAACTGGACATGTCGCCATCATGTCATAAAAAAAAGTAGAACAGTCAATTTTGAATGGTACACCAGCATTTGTTTACTAGAAGTGTTCGAAGAAAAATCAAGGAAACCAATCGCAGAAGACGAATCACTCTCCACCACGACAATGCGAGCTCTTACACATTAGTTCAAACAAAATTTGTTTTTAACAGTCAAAACATTGAATTGATGGGTCATCCGCCGTACAGTTCTCATTTGGCACTCAAAGGTGTCGTCTTATTCTCGTAGAGTAAAAAATTGCAAGGGCAACGTTTTTCTACACCTGAAGAAGCGGTTGATGTGTTCAAATTATATGTTTTGGAGGTACCTCAAGCGAAATAGAAAAAATGCTTCGACAATTAGTTAAAACGCATGTAAAAGTATATTGATATATAAAGCCATATCCAATTATAAATATTTGTTTTTGGTTGTTCAATTTCAAAACTTAAGTAACAACCTTTGTATTTTCATCAGCGGCAGCGATGCCTCGCAGTTCTAAACATTTTTTTGTTGTTACAAATTTGTAGTTGGTGTTTTCCATTTGTCAGTCAATGAATTATCTATATGCATGTTCATATGGCTCCCTTCATATCGATGGCAATAAATTTCCTCTGATTTGTATGGCTTTTTCTACAATATCAGGGGGAATTTGGGTCTTCTGATCGTTATCTTCATTTTCATCGCAGATATACATCTTTTGTGCCATTGTGTGGGAATTTAGACATCTTTAAACGTCGACCTACGTGCAAAATAATTCCGTCGGCAAATTAGATTTTTTAAATTTTTCAATTCACATGGGTATACTCTTCGGTCGTTTCCGTTTAGAAATTGTTTGCAATTTGAAAGTTTCAATAAAGGAAAACTGTATGGAAAAAGGCATATCTTATAGTAGTCGTCAGGAAATTGTTTTTGTCTTCAAACAAAGCTTAAACCTTCACTAGCGTGTGAATAGAGCTCGCGTGACCATTAGCGCTACTAAATCAATGCATGTGTATTACCAGGATGTATTGATATCTAATTAGCCTAGATCAGTTCCATGCATAAACAAAATATTGTGTTACTATAGCAACGAACAATAACTTAGTAGAAGTGTCAGTGTGGAATGGCGACACTCTGGTTCTCCAGGACCTAAAAAGTTTCTTATCCAAAAATCTGCTGGAAAAATTTTTGCTTCAGTTTTATGGGATTGCCATGGAGTAATCATGGAAAAAATTGGAGTTTCGAGCCATCATCAAGTACATTTAAATGGGTTAAAAGGTAAGTCGATTTACGAAGATATGCTTAATACCCTTGGTGATCAATGTTTTTCGTATGCGAACTTGAAAAATTGGACTGCAAGCTTCAAAAGAGGTAAATTTTTTATTGAAGATGATGACCAATCGGGAAGTCCAGTTTTTGTGTGAGTCCCCGAAAATATCGATGCATTTTATCAGACCGTCCAATTGGAATAAAACGGATATCTGAAGCACTCAATATTACATACGAACGCGTTCATCATATAGTTCACGTCAATTTGGACATGAGAAAAATTATTGCAAAATGGATCCCCAAATATTTCAATGTTAATCAAAAGCGTGCAAGGGTAGAAGCATCGCGTTCAATCTGTGCTCGATTTAAAAACGATGTAGACTTCTTAAACCGACTTTTTACTATGGGTGAGACTTTGGGAAACAAAGCAACAATCTATGGAATGGCGACACTCTGGTTCTCAAAGACCTAAGAAGGTTCGTGTCCAAAAATCTGTTGGAAAAGTTCTTGCTTCAGTTTTATGAGATTGCCATGGAGTAATCATGGTTGATGTTTAAGATAAAGGTAGAACAATTAGTGGAGATTACTATACGATATTACTGCCGACTCTACGGGAAAAATTAAAGAGAAAAGACGCGGAAAGCTATCCAAAGTTGTTTTGTTTTGCAGGACAACGCCACTGCACACAAGTCTCTTGTTGCCATGCAAAAAATTCGTGATCTAGGGTTTGAATTACTAGAACACCCCTCTTATTCAACATATTTGGCTCTGTCCGACTATCATCTCTTTCCTAAACTGAAAAAAAGTTTAAAAGGTCGTAAATTTTCTTCCAACGAGAAGGTAATATAAGCTGTGCAGGTCTGGTTTGCAGAGCAAGAAGGAACATTTTTTTTGAAAGGTCTGAAGACGTTGCAGGTACGCTGTAATAAATGTATCCAATTAAGAGGAGAATATTATGTTGAGTAATAAAATATTTTGACATTGAGATTTTGTTTGGTTGTATAGTAGGCTAAGAATTTTTCAATATATCCTTGTATATACTAGAGAGTATCTGTTCTTTATAATTTTGGTTATGTCAGTTGATTAATATGTTAATAGTCAAAATTAACGAAGCATCTCGATAGTTTACGACCTCCGTTAAAACGAAAATAGAATTGCCATATCTCAGTCTTATTGGGGTTATGACAAATTTTGTTTAACACACATAATTTAAACATATAATTTATGAATAGAATCAGTAATAAAAACTTCCTGGTGTCATTTATTTTATATTGATCTTTTGTTATTGGAGTTCATATTATTTATGATATATTCTATAGTATTATACCGGGTGAGTCACTTGTATTTATACGGTTTGTAGAGGGTAAGCAATTATATTTTTCAAAATATAGTTCTCATAGCTATATGAACATCAATTACGGCTACAATGTAAATTTATTTCCAGCCATACACGATGTTCCAGAACAAGATAAAACCTGTTATATTCATAACAATATTTGCATGCAAATTGACAAAGTGATAGTTGCTCAAATTTGTAAATAAACTACAAATACGTAACGTACTTTTTTTATTACTCAATTCTGAGAAATTCTGTCGAAATTGTTAAACCGTGTACATGCTAATTTTTAAATGGATTTTCAAGTTAAAACTATCGAAATACACTTTGTCTTAATAGTAAATTTTATTTACTTCAGAAAGGTGTACGTTTCAAGTAATAAAACTTCCCTTTCCGATGACAACACATCCGCTAATGAAATGCTTGTACATGATATTACATTAAAGCTTCTTGAAATTACCACGAATCAACTACTTCATTATATTCAAGTCTACAATGTAATGAAAAATATTTAGACACTTCTTATTCTATAAACATCATGCATGCAGACATATTTTCACAAGGACAAATGACACACGTCTAGTCAATACAAGAATTTTGAATAATATCTGAGATGGAAATCAAAGAAAAAAGTATTGATTATATTAAATAGTATCAAGAAACAAATTTATTGAGAAATGAAACGGAACAAAATTGTTTACAAATGAAAACGAATCTCTGTTAATCCATTGCTTACTGAACTCCTATTGGGATAGTTAAAAGAATTATTATTAAGTTCTAATGTTGAATTTTCAAAATTGTTGTCAATGAGTACAATGTAATTGAATCTTTTGAATGAACACATTGTTGTATGTATTATGAGTTCTGAGAATAAAGTGTGTTTTAAAGATTTTTGATTGGTTATTTGTCATAAATCACGTCAGGTTCAAATGTTCACTTTGTTCATTTAATAATCTTATAAAAAGTATAGCCCATCGTATTCTATGGTTTTAACCCAACGTTCAGCAAGCTCTTTGAGACCTTGGTAAATTCATTCTTTGGGCTTATACTCAATCGATCCGACAAACAGAGCAACCCAAACAACAAAGCGTAAGTGAATCATGATAACCACACGCTTTTCCATCCTTAAGCTGGTGAATCAGATTTAACTGATATTGACTGGGGGTAGATGGCTATCGAGTCGGAAGGCTCAGTTACGTTTTAATGGTTTATTCTGCTCTATTTTAATATATCTTTGGTGTATAAAATTTTTATTTTATTAAAATGTCAGATACTAATACGACTTAAGAAACAGCTTATTTATTTTACTTGAAAAAAGATCAGAACAACTGCAACATATAAATGAAAAAAATGTAAGTTTGAACTTAAATAAATGTACACATATTTTCTCTTTGTTATTTTAATGAATTACAGAAACCTTTGTAACATGCCATTCGGCTTGTTACATTTTTCTTCACATTCAACATTTTGAATATTTCTTTGTTGACGTATTGTGGCACAGTAGTCACTTCAGATTTATTTATTCTAACTTTCGAATTTTTGAAGAAATTAAATTGTTATCGACCTCCCATTCCATTCGATAAATTTAATAAAACATCGAAGTCGAATCGAATTGTTCCTCTACCTATCCACACTCGAAGTAGAAGTAGTTTGCAGTAAATTTATGGTCTTTCTTTGCTTTTTTTATCGTACGCACAAAAATTTCAGCTATCTTTATGGATTTCCTTTTGTTTTAAGCAAATTTTGTATGATAATTTTAATATGAATTTGTATTTTCTATTTATTTGAGGAGCAGAACGAATAGAATAGAACAGATTTCTGTTTGATTATATTTTAAAAAAATATAAACTCAATTTTTTTTTGTATGTTAGAGCATAAGCTCCTTTTGTTCAAATCTGTTCTTTCTACTCGTTTCTTCTTCTGTAATTTCCATCTGGGCTCCCGTTTCCTGCCTCATTGTATTTTTTCCGCAGCTCTACAGCTGCCAGGAGTTTCCACCACAAAGGATCCAACCCCCAGTCTACGAATTCAACTCACTCCAACATCTGGGAATCCAGTTGAGAGCTGAAGCCATCTCGGATTTTCATAGATCAATTCCAGCCTCATCTTCAAAGTCTGAGTTGTTTTTAATTTATAACTGTTTTTGTTAGTTGTGCTCTTTTGGATACGCAGTTAATGCGAATTTATTATTTTTTCAATAAATTTATTTGTTGTTGAAACTTTTTTTATTGTTCCTAGCAATAAATATTAATTTGGATAATCGTGTCCAGGATTAGTTGTGGATTGTTTAATTTTTTTTTAATTTAATTAATAAGGTGCTTCGAGCTTTTTCGCCTTTGTCATTAATTTTTAACGTCGTTTGTTAAAAAGCTGGTGGCGTCCAATTTAATATTAATTGTTTTTTAACTAAGACCGAATACCATTTCCTGAATCTCCTGCCGGGGAAATTAAGGTTACACCTTTGTCAGCAAACTTTTTGACCTCAACCTGAAGATGTCAGCAATCATCAATCTAAGTTTAGAAATCTATTCGTGCGTGCGTAGAGATATTCTCACTAGATCTATCCTAGCCACTTTTCTTCTGTTTTTTAAACCACTATTAAGACCAAAATAATTTCGAAAACCCCTACAAAAACAGGATAAAATAAAGAAAATACACTATAGGAATAATTTTGACAGAATATGGTGGAAGTGATACGCTTACATCCCTCTCTTATGTACTAATTTATCGACATAATGGTAGGGACTTGATTTACTAATGATAACACCAATTTTTTATCTTGACTCCATTTATTTATACTGACAGTCGAACAAGAAAAATGAAGAAAAAATGTCATATAATAAATACGTTTGAAATTCTCTTCTGATGGACAGTGATTATTAATAATGATATCGATGTTCGAATGAACAGACACGGAACATAACTATTTTAGGATGCTGATAAATGCAGTGTCAAACTCCGTTGGCAGGTATACAAGATTTTATGTAGTGTGGAACCATTGAAAATCATTTACTTCTCCCAATGACGTGTATCAGACTATGGACAAATTGCGTGCTCTATAAGAGAGTGTCTAGCTCTAGGATATAACAATAGGGCGATATTAATAGGTATATACCTACACCGTACCTGGTTTATTCATTGGTTACAATAAAATTTTGCAAAATCTTCTCTTATTCATAAGAATCGAAGTTTTAAATCCCATTCAATATTTTCATTCCGTGTTCTATACGTAGTTATTCATAATAAATTATAGTTAATTGTTTTTACGAATGGAATTTTTGGAATTTATAAGTACTAAAAAAAGATATGAATATTGTCAGATTAAGGAAAGATATTTTTATTTAAAAGGCGAAGTAGGTAACAATTTTACAATAAACGAAAATAATCTGTCAAGTGAAATTATTACAAGTACAAAGAGCCACTTAAAAGTTGCAACAACCTTCTTGTCACTATTCCATTTAAATATATCTGTGAATAATAGGTCCCAGAACCTATTGCTTAAGCAATTTGTACACTTAGCCATTAGTAAATTCAAGTCCATTACAATGGGGAACAAAATTTGAACTTTCCCTTGCAACATAAACTTCACTTCACTTTATTTTTTACTTTGATCGATGATTGTTAAAAAAATCAAAGTTACTAAAAAAATTGGCCAAGAATTGTATGATTATGATCGTTTGAAAAACAGAAATAAAAAAATTCTATTATGAATTTATGATTCGGGATTTTATGGCAAATTTAGCTCCTAGATAGTTTCTTTTCAACGTCGTGCGATCAACATTTGCCCTAACAGCGCTTTTCCATCTGTAAATGGCCTGATGAAGGCAATTTGGTTTTCGAAAGGGTATGTCTACAGTAAATGCCATAGAAAGTGTTTGCAGCTTTGCGAGAGAAGAGCTGCGGAAGACCTTTAGAAATAGACAATTGTTTGCACTTGTTACAGTGGATGTTCAAAATGCGTTTAACACAGTAGACTGGCAGCAGATAATAGGTGAACTGGAGAGGAGGAACATATCTCCTTACATCCTAAGAATGGTGAGCAGTTATCTTTCTAGCAGGTCTCTCTGTATAGAGGAGGATGAGATGGTACCCATTACAGCTGGAGTGCCACAAGGTAGTGTTATGGGCCCATTGCTGTGGAACATTATCTATGATGGGGTTTTAAACTTAGGACTAATGGAAGGAGTATCGACAGTAGCCTATGCAGATGATCTCGCAGTCATGATCAAAGCCAAAACAGAACAAGTTCTAATGGAAAGGTGTAATGATGCTTTGGAAGAAATAGAAGCTTGGATGAGGTCAGTTGGACTTAAGATAGCTCCTGAGAAAACAGAAGCTGTGATGATAGTTGGGAAGAAACGTCATGGCCCAATAGAACTTAAAATCGGAGGTCTCGCCATTCACCCAAAGAACCATGTGAAATACCTAGGTGTAATCATAGACAGAAGGCTCAAGTTCACTGAACACCTCAGATATGTGAGTAACAAAGCGAACGTTACAGTTTCTGCTCTCAGTCGTCTAATGCCTAATATGGGAGGCCCATGTGAAGCAAAAAGGAGGATTCAGGGGTGCGTGGCGGAATCTATACTTTTATAGGCAGCTCCAATCTGGGGTAGTGTTCTAGAGATTAATAAATATAACACTGTAGCCAGCCGAGTACAAGAAGAGAAGCGCTGAGAATATGCAGGGGATATCGTACTATCTCAACCGAGGCTGCAAGAGTACTTGCACGAATAATACCTATAGATCTTCTAGTTGAAGAGAGATCGAGAGCGATAGGAATGACAGCAGTTGAGAAAAAGGCTCTTCGAAAAGAAACGGTACAGAAATAGCAAAATAGATGGAACGCCAGCGACAAGGACGTGTGGCTTCACAAACTGCTACCAGATATTACGCCGTGGTATGAGAGATCCTGTGGTGAAATTGGATACTATTTGACCCAAACAATGACAGCCCATGGCTCCTTCCAAAGTTATGTTAGGAGAATAGGTAAAACTGAAAATGACCTCTGCCTATACTGTAGCTCGGAGATAGATAATGCAGAACACACAATTTTCAGATGTCCTGCGTGGGCGGATACTAGAAACTGAAATAACAGTAAGAGCTGAGTTACGACCAGAAAATATAGTGCAGATCATGATGGAAGCAGATTTTAAATGGAAAGCCGTTGAGAGTATGGTGGAAAAAATTCTAAAAAGAAAGGAACAGGACAATAGACAAAGAGGTCCAAACACACAGCAACATTAGAAGATAATAGATAGACTCGAACTCCTCATTCCTGCATGCAGCAGGGGAAGAGAGACGTAGGGAGCAAAACAGAAAAGAAGGAATCACAAAAAAGGCAGCTCATAATTATGAAGAAATATTTGTTAATGGTGCCAAATGATTAATGAGCGGAGTTCAGATAAAAGCTACTAACAGAGGACATACAAACCGTCCGAGCCCCACCGCGACGCAGGAACACGCAGTGGAGGTGAAAGTTTCCCAGCAAAACTATTGGCTGGGAAAGTGCGATAAGTCGGTATAAAAAAAAATGGCCTGATGAAACTGTGTTGCTTACTGCTCTTGAATTCTTAGGAAAAGATGTCAGATGTGAGTTTAAGAAATCAATCTTAATGACATTTTGCATCCCAATACTTGATAAGCCAACAACAAATTGCTAAGAACTTCTCAATCTTATGGTTATGTTTGCAACGATGTTCTCAAATCCGTTCAATTTTTTTCGTCAAATATTGAATTTTTAAATATTTCCTAATTTAGGTTGCAACGAAAATGCCCTCTCATACACTTGCGTCAGCTAGAATATTTTTGTTATATATAAAAAACCCGTTTCGATTATGATCGGTCGCCTAATAGTATATTGTTTTTTTTAAGTGTTGAAAATGGAAAAATTCACACGAGTTTGCAGAATTTATCAAGCAAATGAGTGTGAAATCGAATTGTTAACACTTGTTGCAGACAATTTTTTTCCGACAACCCCAGAAAAATGCATTTTTTAAATTAAAGTTTTTTGAAAACTTGATACAGTATTGAAAATAAATTGGTGCTATCAGACCATTTTATACCCTGTAATTTTCTCAAATTCACTCTTTCACTAGCCAAAAGATTAAAAGTCAAATTTAAAATGTCATTTGGCTGCGTACAAAATAATTATACCATTATGTGGAAATGTAGACATCGGTAATCATCAACTTGTGTACGACATAAAAACACACAGCCAGCCGTCCGCCAATAAGATTTCTCAAATTTTTCATTTCTACGCAAATCAAAATTATCAAAAAAAAATAATAATAAAATTCTGTTACGTGTGGTTTGAAAAATATTTCTTAAATTAACTGAAATACATAATTTCGATATTAGTACTTCAGAAAATTGGAAATCCCGGATTTTTGCTTTCTTTATTTGAATTAGTTTCTCTTATAATAGATCAACAGTAATCCCCTAACATGTTTTCATACCAAAATCCTTCTTGTCTTTCTTCGAAAACTATTAAATCTTGGTGAAAACGGTCCCCTTGCTCATGACTCATACTTCTTAAGTTTTCAAGTAAAAATTTCAGATACGAGTGCAGAGTTTTAAATGTTCACTCTCATCGTATCAACATTTTCCAATAAATCGGTAACAATTTCTTTGTAATTCTCACTTTTTTTAATTCCCAATATTTTTAACAATAATTTTGAATGAATTCGAAGCAGATTTGTTATTAATAGATAAAAGGCTTTCAAAATGAGCATCTTTCATAAATTTTCGGAATAAATATAACCTCTTTAATTTTTTCCTCTGTAATGTTTGGTAAGATTTCTTGTAAATACTGGGAAGCATCCCTTGTTTTTCAAGCGGCTTAATAAAATTTTTCATGAGGCCTAATTTGATGTATAAAGGGGGTAGAGTAAGGGGTTATTGGAATCTACCATCAGCTCATGTTTAATGTTCATTTTGCCCGGAATATACTAATTCCTATTATGTCATTCTTTACTTACATATATATATATATATATATATATATATATATATATATATATATATATATGTTGATGATGTTGCTTCGCCCCGCTGTCCCACAACCAAAAGAAAAAACACTATTTTGTAATAATAATAACCACCCTGCAATATTTCGAAGAATCTATGAATAAGCGCCACTCCATTGTTATAAGCGGAAACCAAGATCATGATAATTGTAAATCTCTTATAAGATCATTCAATTCGGCTTAATTAATTGTGGCGTATTTTCTTGAAGTCAGAGCGGAATCACTAGAAATTGATTTGAATTCAACATCACTTTCAATGTGATCTAATACATTTGCACTCGAATTACCGGGACACACTGGATGTAGTAGATCTTTCGAATGTAAGAGACGTAATATAATACTTGCCTTATTTTTTTATTATATCCCAATGTCTTAGTAACACAAAAGTAACAAACATTTTCATGAATACCAAGTTCTCTCTATAGCATTGGTGAACCAAATGAAAGGTGACCGTTTTCTCCTGATGACCACTGGAATAAGACGATTCTACATGAGGCTCCCACTTTTTATCTTAATTTGCAACAGGAAATCCAAAATAATGAAAATATGCACTTTTTAACGAAACTACAATGTGTCTTCTATTTTTTTTAAATATAAACTGTCTATGAAAATAACAGAAATGATCAGAGCTTTGCTTACATTTTCTACTCAACATTTTAAATCAATCCGAAACAAGATAATTGTCAATTGAAGAGATCAAATAAACAATAAACTGTCGTCACCACGTTAGGTTGTTAAAAAAACATTACACTTCAGGAAGAAATTTTGACGTGATAACACTTTACGAGTAGGTTTAAGGAAGGTTGTTTAACATATTTATAATTTATTTTGAGGTATAAAAAAAAGTCCAATTTTTTAAATTAGTGTAATGTTCAATTAGAGCTAGTGTGTATGTGCAATGGTGGAAGAAGGACTATAAACGGCTCTACAAGAGGTGAATATCTCATATTTGTGAGTAATTTAATACCCAATTCATTGAAATTATATGGATTTCTTTTTAAAATTCTTATATAACTAGAATTTGCCCATAACATGTATGTATCGGTTAAATTTAATTTCTCTACATTATTTTAAAGACTATCTATCAAAAAAAATGTTTCAGCAGTTGGCTGCAAGGTTCCCAACCGCAAGGTAATCTTAAAAGCTCACCAAACTATAAAAAAAGTTCCACATAAAATTATCATAAAATATTGTCTAAGCAACAATAAAGAATAAACCTTTATGGTTTTTGTTTTTCAATTCTTGGCCTAGTAATAATAATTTCAGCAATAAATGCTCCGACATGATCTTTGTGACAGAAGTTGTTCTCAGAACTCTAATAAAATATTATTACTTTTTTAAACGATAAAAAAATCTCTAATTACGTATATGTATTTTACCAGTATGAAATAAAAACATTTGCAGTAGCTCATGATGATAATATGATTTCTGTTCACTATTTATAGTACAGGAAATTTGAATTCTACTTAGCAGACATATAAAAAAATTGGTTCGTTGTCTTAAAAAGCGACTAAATACGGAGACATTCATAAAAGCAGAAAAGTTCTCTAATCCACTCTAGTGCGTTTCTATCGTGAAAAAACATGGAATGCTAAAAAAAAAGATTATTTCAATTTATTATTTTCTAGAAATATAACCAAAGATACAGTTGCATCGAACATTTTTTCAATTTCCGCATTTTCTTTGATCAGATGATTGCATCTATTCAATTCAAATTAGTGTAGAGTAGCAAAAGCTCATACCAATCTATAATTGAGTATGGAACATAATTGAACTATGACATACACTCCACTACACGTACAATCCACTGAAAAAAAACCAATGAAAAATCATAGTAAGTACTAAATCATGACTTCACCTAATAAAAAATTCTGACACGGAAAAACAAGTGAGCAATTGAGAACTTCAAGTCCTATAAATCACCTGCCAAAGACGGCATTTTTCTGGTCATGCTACCGAAAGAATTTTTACTAATAAAGAAACATCTTCATAAATCTTTCGAAGCAAGCCTGATTATGGGACAAGAGAGGCAGAAGTCAAAATCGAGCGGGAGACCAGAAGATCGTACAAAGTTTTAATACCCGTCCAGCTCCATCTTCTTTTTCTTGTTAACAAGGTATGTAAAAAGCCTTAAAACACACCAGAAACACCACTCTCGATTATAAAAAGGCAAATCCACTACAAGTGGACTATCATTTAATTAAAGACATACAAAAGGCTATTGACAGCGGCCTTTATTGACATAGACGTCACTATCAAAATCGTTTCCCATTTTATTGGCATAGGTATGCATACTTTTTAATAACCTGATTCTTGGAAATTCAGTCGCTATGGAGCATTTCTCGGGAGCGGATCATGCGCTTTATGTGTGTGAGTCTTGCAAAAACGGTAAACTGGCAACTGTAACGCGTAGTAGATTCTGCAATTCGTCACTTAAATAATGCGCCTGGTATTCGACTGATTATATAATAAATCTAAAAATTTAATGAGACCAGATCAACACTGGATAAACTAAAATCTGAACGATCAAGGTCTTCTAGAACAGTCGATAGCGTAGACAGTGTTACTAATTTTGTTCTTGAAATGCCTCACTTGTTCATTAGAAGCGTGCTGTTGCTTTAAACGCGCATAGATCATTATTTCACTCAAAGATTTGAGACAGCACCCTTACCAAATTGAATTCGATTTCAACTGTATTTCTTTGAATAATATCAAAATAACAAAAAATTCATTTCCATACCATTTTATCTCTTTTTAGCTCCAATTTCTTGAGCTCTAGTATTTATATTGAAAGTAAACGGGCAGTCAAAATCTAGCAAAGATTCATGTCGTTTGTAAAGCTAATCTGGCACTTTGGATTCAACTTTTCAATCTCACTATTCAAACTGTAAGGTTAATCAAAAGTTTGAATCTCGCACGTTCCTTTTTTTTTTCATTTACCATCGGCTTTCCTAATCGTCCGTTATGCCTAGTGCTTGGAGATGGCGTCTCAAAGTTTCGAACCAGTCAGCAGCTTATTTGGCATCTGTTGGTGACGTCTTTTGATTTGGAATTTTCCACAAATGAGTTTTTCAATGTTATAAAAGGAAATTAAGTCTTAAAAAAAGTGATGAAGTAAAAAAATCTATCAAAACCGGCTCGAATTGAACAAGAATTCAGATTCAGTGGAAGAAGAGAAAATAAGCAATTTACGAATTTACTTTCTTATAGTACATTCAATGAACATCACGGGATTACATTATTATCAGACCCAACAAAAACAATTGATATTCTGTATTATGTTTTTACAGAAGATGTCTATTTATCAAAATTCACAGATACATGAATCAAACTAGCGTAAAACGTGATTCATGTCGAATTTAATTAAATGAATTATTTATGTTGATTTATGACAGTCACTTATGTTTCATTCATCATACAGAGCCATAACATAACATGTAAATCAAAATTTATTAAGATGGATTTGAGTCTACGACATACAGTTAATATATGGCTCTCTATCTCATTGCTAAGCAGTTCATTCAAATACACACACTAGACAAGATCGACCGGTTTAGATAAATGAGAAAACTATTTTTTACATTTTGTGTAAATCTTCCAATATCTTTTCCAATCTCCATTGATATTCACCAGGCTAGACTAACGCAAATAATAACCACCCTATATAAATATAAAGGCCTGAAAAAATATCATACTCCACCTTATAGGTAATCTTCCTAAGTCTCCCTCTGCTTACCACGGAGCCAGTTCAATTTTTTCTCTTATATATTCGATACAAATAAGTAACAAACTCGATAGAATAATTTTGACAAAAAAACTGAGAGACAAATATGGATAACACTAGCGGAAATAAAAATATATATAGGACACATACAGAGTATGCGCAAAACGCATGAAGTAAGTGCAATACAAGTTTTTTCCTCTTAACATTCATTACAAATTATTATACAGTTGATGTCTTTTAGGTATTATTCATCTAAATACAAACATACTGTAGTCAATTAATGCCGTTCGAAATAAATAAATAAATAAATGCAGATAAACTTTCTATAAGTACTAAAAAATGATGAACAAGTAAGAGAACTATTGGGGAAGCAGCCATAGCCACAGTATCAAGATGAGTTGACCGACATCAATTACTATAACAACGAATTGGGTGACCAAAACACAGAAGAAAACTAAAACATGAGGCTACGAAATAAATTAAGTAAGGGAAAAATTGGAATAAATAAACTAGAAAATGGAAGAGGACAAGTACCTAGAATAGAAGTTCTACCAATAGAAATATTAAAAATTTATGAGGACTTTTACACCAAACTAGATAGAAACCAGAGTCAAGTAAAAACAGAAGATATTCCCCACATATAATACCAAGGATCAGAAGACATGCAAATGATAACAGAAGAAGAGGTCAAGTCGTTGTCAGAAATTAAAAACAACAAAGCACTGGGCGAAGACAGTATTGTTGTTAAAGTCATCAAACTTATTATGTACAAGAAAGGCAGCATCACAGAACTACAGAATTATAGAATGATGAATTATATATAAATATATATAAATTAATCACTAAAATCATTACTACACCGCTGATTAACAAACTTGACCTAGATCAGCCCAGAAAACATTTTCAAGTGATAAAATCATTTATAGGAAAAAGTGGAAAATATAACAACTCCATAGCCTATGAAAAGGCATTTGACACAATAAACTACCATGAATTGTTTAAAGCTACATCGCGATATGGTGCTATTAAAAGAATCACACATTCAAAATGGAACTGTGTTGGAATTTCTGGAACCGTAGGCGATTTTCATATTGAATATACTGTTTACACCACTACCACACCAACACTCACGATTACACTGTCTGACGCGCGTTTCGATAACCAAGTTATCATCTTCAATAACTTGTCTTCAGAGGGTAACTAAATTCACCTTCAGTCTCTAAAGAAAAGTTATTGAAGATGATAACTTGGTTATAGAAACGCGCGTCAGAAAGTGTAATTGTTAGAGTAGGTGTAAACAGTATATTCAGTATGTATTGGTCATGTTGCAAGATTGTCAGATAAGAAATGTACGAAGAGAATATGGCATCCCAAGGATGACACTGTCTGCTAACTAATAATTATTGTTTTCTTAGTTTATAGATATAAAAATAGAGGACGACCGCTGATGCGATGGACGGATGATTCGAAAAGTAGAGCATCCAACTGAATCCAAAATGCCCAAGACCCAGAAAAATAATTTAGGTTAAGAGAGGCTTTTGTCCAACAGTAGACGAGATGATGATGATTGTTCTTTTAGTTTCTAGATTTTTATTCACTTCATTAGAGAGTTTTATTTTTTCTTTTATTATTAGACTTTTGGCAGTCCATGAGAATTTTATCAGCGATCAGTCTCACATCGCACTTGCTACATTTGGAAGAGTCTTTTTGGAAATTCTATAACAATAGGTAATTCGAATACGGCCGAGTATAAGTTTTGATATTAATAGTAGTTGATCTGAAAATTGGGGTTTACGGTTTATGACGTTATTTTCTTCAGTCTTCAATTATTTTTGGATAATCAATATTAATGTCCCGAGTGCATGTCAAATTGTCGATAATTTAATTTTCTCGAGTGCGCGAATGCGCACGAGAGGAAATTATGAGACAATTTGACATGCACGAGAGGGCATTTTGGCAGACTATTTCCTGAGAAAAATTTAATTCAAAATAAACTTAATTCTGTGTTTAAAATTTAAACAATAAGAAGTGGTGGAAGCAGCATAGAAACACCATCGTCGGCCTCCAGTAAAGTTGTATATTCTAATTGCATTTTCAATAATTGTTTTCTTAAAATATAAAATTAAAACCAAATGATGTTTATTAATCCTAGACGAAAATTTGGCACTAGTGCAAATTATCGATAATTTGCACTAGTGCAGTATTATCGCTGAAATTTGATCGTTGCTAGGTAAACATAAAATATTACAGCTTTTTGGTTGGCTTAAATTTTTCGAAGGAAATAGTCAATATTAATGTCCCGAGTGCATGTCAAATTGTCGATAATTTAATTTTCGAGGAAATTATGAGACAATTTGACATGCACGAGAGGGCATTTTGGCAGACTATTTCCTGAGAAAAATTTAATTTAAAATAAACTTAATTCAGTGTTTAAAATTTGTTATTCTTTAAATTATACCGTAGTTGACGATCATTATATTGGCATTGAATTGGTATCTACGGTAACTTATTGACAACAGTTTTGTTCGTGAAAAAATATTTCAAAATGAGTTTACGTTTTGGGCAGAATTTCACGCAAGTAATAGACGCCGCAGTGGATAAACTAACTCCACTGAATACGAAAAAGTCGAGAGATTCTGCGTGGCGACAGTTTCAACAATTTTGTGATGAAAGAAAATACACTTTGCACAAGGAAACTTCTGTCGCACAGCTGGCCGTAATTCTAAGAGATTTCGCTTTCAACATGAGACGTAGTGATGGGGAAGAATATAAAGAAGGTGTTGTCAAAACACTTTGGAATACAGTAGCGAAAATTTTGCAACAAAAATGTTATGAAGAGTTTAACATTATTTTCGATCCTTTTAAAGATGTAACGTTTGAATGCGCCAGAACTGCGAGAGACGCAAAAAGGAAGCAGTTGCAAAAGTGTCCTGAAAAAAGAAAAACAAGTGCATCTAGCTTATCAGGACAAGATATTGATAAAATGTGTGCCATTTGGGACGAGTCGACTCCGGACGGACTTCAACGCAAGTTCTTTCATATTGCTTCATATGAACTGGCGTGGAGAGGAGGAGAAGCATGTAATTGCCTTTTGAGTTACTTTGAAGAAGAATTTGACAACTACGGCAACCCTACAGGACGCATAGCTTATAATCCTATTTTTTCTAAGACAGCGCAAGGAGGGAGTCATAGGTTAACAGAAAAAAGATGGTTAGTCCAAAACACCACCGAGCCTGATAAATGCCCAATAAGGTATTTAATGTAAAGCATGATATCAAACAATCTATCATTATAATTTTGCAGGCTTTTTAAAATGTTGAAAGAAAAAAGAGGAAAACATATTACGGTCGATCGTCTTTTCTTAACTGTAAACCCATCATGGATGAAAGAAACATCAAAAGGTTTTTTTAAAAATTGTCCAGTAGGACGAAATGAAATTTCAAAGTGGACAAGAGATGCAGCGGAAGCTATAGGAATTGACACGAAAAGAATAAAAGTGACAAATCACTCGAACCGTGCTGCGGCAGTTACTCAGCTTGCCAAGGTTAGGGTTTCAGAAAATCAAATTATGAAGGTTACCGGACACTCAAATCAGGCCTCGATAAAGAGTTACCTCCAAGTAAATAGTGAACACCACGAGGAAATTGTACAAAAAATGCGAAATGACAGTAGCGAAGTAACAATAAGAAGTGGTGGAAGCAGCATAGAAACACCATCGTCGGCCTCCAGTAAAGTTGTATATTCTAATTGCATTTTCAATAATTGTTCCTTTTCTTAAAATATAAAATTAAAACCAAATGATGTTTATTAATCCTAGACGAAAATTTGGCACTTGTGCAAATTATCGATAATTTGCACTAGTGCAGTATTATCGCTGAAATTTGATCGTTGCTAGGTAAACATAAAATATTACAGCTTTTTGGTTGGCTTAAATTTTTCGAAGGAAATAGTCTCCTTAATTAACTCTTGGATAAAATTGTCAAAACAACTACGAATTTATATTTGGGATATTTTGATATCCAGTTATGTTACTTCGTGAGCTAATTCGTTGTCGTTGATTCCAACGCGAGTGCTATGTTCTACTAGAGTGTAAATAGTTGATGAAAAGAATGTTGGATTTATTATGCGATAGGGCTGCTACCATATATGTTCCGAATTCATGTTATGAGATGCTTATTGAATTAGAGCAGATTGTCTAGTTCGATTTAGGTTTACACAAAAATGAAAGTAAATTCTGGAATAAAGTGAATTATTATAAATGAGAATAAAAAAACTAGCGTTAAGATAGAAAGCAGGGCTGAAAAATCGGCAAAATTTTATTACAAAATGTAGAAAAAACCATGATCTACATTACATAAAACTGGACAATTCGATACAAAGATGGGACAAAATAGAAGCAATAGAAATAAATAACTTTTAATGCATATAACTGAAAGGACTAAAATATATTATTATAGAGAAAATAAACAATTAGTGTGAATTGTGAAAAAATGATTACAATAAACAAAGTAATGAAGGCTAGAAATACCATTGAAAAACGGGATGGACAAACGAAGAAACTGGGGGCAAAAAGAGGGAAAACTTTGGAAAAATGACAAAAGATAAAAACAATGAAAGAAATTAGTACAAGAGGTGTCGGTACTTCAGTACTTCATTCAACAACTGATATAAGAAGAGAAAAAAAAATCTCATAAAATGTAAATCGCAAAAAATATATAATACCAGAAATAAACGAAAATTATTTTCCTGTTATGGATCATTTCCATATATCGGTAGAATCAGTTTAATTATCCACATATTAGCATGAGAGTGTTCAATTACGTTTTATGTAAGGTGTTTGTTGCCATCCAATAATAAAATTTTCCAATACTAGTCCGCAAATTACCTCAGGTTTCTGGGTTTGAAAGCTAACGTAAAATAATGGAGGGGTGTTAAATGATGCGCCTATTCTTTTTATACAATGAATAGAAAATGCTTCGTTTAAAGCTTATCCTTTACTGAAATTCGTGTTAGTTCCGGATCATAAAACTTTGAGTATTTTTATACAAGTCTCTCAAATTGAATTCCTTTCGAGATAATATTGTACATGAGAAAGACTTATAATTATGATTGAGTAATAAATTCAAACATTTCGAAATTTATCTGCTCAATATCTACAGAAAAAAAATTTAATAAATTGTAAAATATTTTTTATCAGTCTTTTACTTATTAATAATCAATTAAGGGGAGCATATAGACTTTGCGTTGATCCACAATCACTTGGCTTATGGTATCCCTCTACTCTACTCTAACTCTGGCAGAGCTCAAAGGATTTTTACTCTTCAGAAGAATGCTTCGGGTATTATTCACAACGCAAGAAATCGAGTACATTGCCGCGAAGTCTTCACGGAATATAGGATCTTGCCATTACCTTAAATGTATATATTTGAAACACTTCTGTGTATTCATAGGGGTGTACTAGATAAGACAACTGATTCTTATGTTCATAATTATACTACCAAGGGTGTGGATAGACTCATTGCACCATTTTTTTTGAATTACATCAAACAAAATTAACGTTAGACTAGTTTCTAGATTTGAAAACTGATATGAATGTGACAAATATGACTTAGAGGTTCTATGAGTTTTCAAAGCAGTTTTTATTGCAAGATTGTTTTTACTCTGTTGGAAACCACATGTATTTCAATTTTAAGCCTTGCTTATTTCATTCTTGCATATATGCTACGTCAGAAATCCAATTTGATAAAAATATTGGTTCTGTTTTGTTCAAATTTTATACTTCAATATTGATAACCGTTTAGTGGGACTACACAAATACTATTGTACGATGATGTATTGATATCTAGTTAGCTTAGACCAGTCCCATGCATAAACAAAATATTGCATTACCATAGCAACGAATAATAACTTATCAGTTTGTCAGTCAGTGTTTGACGTCAAAAAAGTAAACCAGAGTTACGCAATTGATTAAAAGAAAAAAGATGTCCACCGAAATCGAAAAATTGGATTATCGAACCATCATGAAGTACCTATATTTAAAAGGATTAAGAGGTAAGTGCATTGACCAAGATATGCTTAATACCCTTAGTGATCTAAGTTCTTCGTATTCGACCGTGAAAAATTGGACTGCAGGCTTCTAAAGAGGTAAATTATCCATTGAAGATGATAACCAATCGGGGAGGCCAGTTTCTGTGTGAGTCCTCGAAAATATCGATGTAGTTCATGACATGATTTTATTATACGGTCTAATTGGGCTAAAACGGATATCTGAAGCACTGAATATTTCATACGAACGCGTTCATCATATAGTTCACGTCAATTTGGACATGAGAAAAATTTCTGCAAAATGGATCCCCAAATGTTTGAATTATGACCAAAAGCGTGTAAGGGTAGAAGCATCGCGTTCGATCTGTGCTCGATTTGAAAACGATGTAGATTTCTTAAACCGAATTGTTACTATGGATGAGACTTGGGTATATTTCTACGATCCAGAAACAAACCAACAATCGATGGAATGGCGACACTCTGGTTCTCCAAGACCTAAGAAGTTTCGTGTTAAAAAATTTGGTGGAAAAGTTCCTGCTTCAGTTTTTTGGGATTGCCATGGAGTAATCGAGATTGATTTTTTGGATAAGGGTAGAGCAATAAGTGAAGATTACTATACGACATTTCCGACCACTCTACGGGAAAAAATTGAAGAAAAAAGACGCGGAAAACTATCCTGCACACAAATCTCTTGTTGCCATGCAAAAAATTCGTGATTTAGGGTTTGAATTACTAGAACAGCCCCTCATTCACCAGATTTGGCTCCGTCCAACTATCATCCCTTTCCTCAACTGCAAAAAAAGTTTAAAAGGTAAATTTTCTTCCAACGAGGAGGTAATAAAAGGTGTGGAGGTCTGGTTTGCAGAGCAAGAAGAAACATTCGTTCTAATAAATGTATCCAATTAAGTAGAGAATATGTTGAGTAATAAAATATTTTGACAATAAAATTTGGTTCTATAGTTGGCTAAGAAGTTTTTTATATATCCTCGTATTTATACTAGTCAATAAATCGTATCGTAAATAAAAAAATTGATCAAATCATCTTCTTTGTTGGTAAATAAAATGTGTCTTCGTATAAAATTTGGAAAATACTGGATTGTAAATTTTTTATATCCACTGTTGTTCGAAAACGACAACTTCAATAGCCTCGATGTGAAGTATTCCCTCAAGTTGATGTATTTTATCAATCACCTATACTGTTTCTAAAAACTTTATGAAAAATTCCGTTATGTACTTTTGCGTAGCAGCTCTTACGTTATGAGCACTATCAAACATTTAAGATGTGGCTCCTACAGATATTCTCTTCTCGTATTATAAACCTACATTCACAATATTTTCTTGGCAACTTGATATTATTTTTATGGTGAAAGAGCGCGCAGAATACGGTAGTGTATTCCAGAACAATAATATTACTGCAAATGTGTGAATTGAGATATAGGTAATTTATTCAATTGATTTATTTTACTTGTTTATCAAGATATAACAAGGCGAATGCGAAGTATTAAAAATTCGTTACTGATAGAAAAAGAAGTGGGTGAGGCAATATACAATAATGACAAATGGACTGAGAAAATTTGAGAACGAGACTAAAAATATAAAAATAAAATGTGGGACGCCTATGTTACTCAATAGAGGAATTGAGGCCGATTGATGGTGATCAAATACAAAGACTTCAGTAGCTGTGTCGCTTTTTGCTTTATTACCTACTATTGTTTTGTTTTATATCGATTTCTACGTTTCATTGAGGTACCAATAATATTAAGAATACTAAGAAGTCAATGGAACGTAAAATTCAATTTTAAGACATGTTACTTGGCACAACCTGGAACTATTATCAAAAACATATTACTTGAATAAGGTTTTAGAGATTTAAGATAAGTCTCATTCATAACCCAATATACGTTATACGAATATATATCTTTTGGCATGCAATGTATGTATTCTACAAGACTGAGCCGCCGAGGGAAGGGGCAAAAGGGAGCAGATTGACAGGCGGCTTTCACAGGAGGCCTCATTTTTTTATATATACATTTTCTCAGGCCACATAGAGTTCAACATACTCATAAAAAATATGAGAAATTTTAAACTACTTTAAACTCAACAGAATACAGCCTGCAACAGTTAATAGATATGAGGAACAAGATCTATCTTTTTGATGCAAGTCAGCATATCAAAGAGATTGTAAATGATATTGAAATGATTAAAGGTTCAAGGGATAAACTCGTAGAGGAATCAAACAATGTAGCAAAGGAACTACAAATCGAACCTAAGTTCAAGATTACTAGATTCTGTAACAAGAATAGATTTCATTATGAATCCAATGAGGAATACGTCTTTGAATCTTCTGGGAACAACTATTAGTGAAAAGTTTCTATCCAGTTTTTGACCTCCTTTTTATGGAACTTAATGCTTTAGATCAAAAACTCTGAAATATTTCAAAACTGTTTTTCCCAATCTTTACTTCTGAAGTGGAAGAATACTCATAGATAAGCTCCTAAGAAGACAAAGACGACGATTCTGACGAATAGAATGAGCCCTCAACAACAACAAGTCTACTTGTATAAACCAAATTATAAAACTAGCTGAAGATCTTCCATATACATAGTCGTCAGATCTTAGCAAGGACAATCTGATGGAAGAGCTGGAAATTTTTTTAAAGCTCGTAAGCAGTCCAAACTTTTTGTTAATGGGCACGTTTGATATGCCCTTGATATGCTTAGCCTTATTTATGAGAAAGGTTTACAGTTGATTTTCCCACAGATGTGTACAAATACTAGATTAAGTGTTACTACTGGCGAAGACAGACTGAATCATTTGGTATTACTGAGCATCGATCATGAAACAGTTGAAAAATTATCATTTGACCAAATGACGATTTTAATTTTAATTTTAAACTTTTTATGGAAAAGTTTTATGTTAGTTACTGAACATAAGGACTCCTAGTAATTTGTAATGTTATGAGGTTTAAAAATTGTTTTATCTTTTGTTTATTTTTTGAATGACTGTTAACGAACTTTCAAAAATGAAATGTTATTTCTGAACAAAGTATGGTTGTGTTTAAGTTAAAAAATAAGAAACGGCAAAAAAATTGAAATCTCTAGTCACACTAGAAACATTTAGCTTCGTGTTTTCTATCAGTTAGTTTCAACATGGTTCAAATATTTTTTTAACAAGTACAATATGCATTACTCAATTAAAACTAGAAACTAATTAAAATTAAAAATTAATAGTTCAAGTAAAATTTTCATGTACTAAAATTTACTTATTTCGAAAATAGCTGTGCAGCAATTGATGTGTGAAAGGATTATAGATTTGTATTTTTATCATTTTCAGACTATATAAACATTTTCAGACCATATTGCATTTTTTTAGTCCGGTAAGCCTATTAATTTATTGGTCTGGAGCTCATGCCACGAATTTTTATTGAGTTTTAGATGGACTTTCAAAAAATGAGACATTGGCCAGTTCCAGAACAAGGTTACTTTCAATTACCGATACCAAACTCTGCTCGGGCCACCAAAATCCTCTCGGCGGCCCTGGTTCTACGAGTTTTTATCCTTTTGTAAGTAGTGTGTGTATTCTACACAGTAATATAACACGGTTAATAATTTGAGTGTTATGTTATCGGAAATTATTTCTCTTCATTCATACGCGGATTATAAACAGCAAAAACGAAGTGGTCGAGAGCAAACAACTCGCAGAATTTTTTCTTCTTTGATTCTTCAATAACACTTCTTGTTTTCAATCAGGCGAAACAAATGAAAATAATTTATTACAACGATTTACGATTTGTTACGTCATTTTATGTCTTTCTGTCCGTGCTTATCGTATAAACAGCACCGTAGACGCCAATAAAACATGTTTAGGCATAAACTCCAAAGTGGTTGGCTATAAACGTTCAGTAGAGAATTCTCAAAGTATACTTATTAGTTGTTTCTCAGGCTTTAGGACAATTTTACTTATTGAATCAAAGCATCTCTGTGAACTTAACAATAATTGTTATTTAGAAGTGTGAAATTTTTTTATTCTCTGTAATATTATCAAGTCGAAGTTACGATTTTCGATTACAAAAAGCAATAAAAGATACAATTCCAGTAGCTGTAATTTTAATTGGATAGTTATTGAATTGCTGAAGAAAGACAAAGACCAAAGTTTATTATATGTTAGTATAAAATAATAACATTCTCTGGGGTCAATCTATTGAAGCAAAAATATTTTTATTAAAAGGTGCTAGCCTTTGTTAGGTATATACAAGGGTTGTCTAAACAATTTGCGACCTAAGAAGAACACAAGATATTTTTTTCACACTTCTTCTCATTTTAGGACATAGTCATCTTTTAAATCTATATGTTACGCACAAATATCGAAAACACCCATTGAGCGAAAAAACGAAAGACCAAATAACGAAATGACATAATTTTTCGCTTTAGGTACGTTCGTATTGACCACGACCCGTCGTGGACAAGGCTGACACGACCACGATGCGTTCTGGATGATTTAGAAACCTCATAAGCCGACCATGCTTTCAATATTATTAATTTACAGAAATAACAGAAAATGTCAAAAATCTTCATTTTAGGTTTATTTTTACATAAAACTCTATTTACAATAAAGGGTGACTGAATCGTAGGTAGAAAAAGCTATTTACTTATTTTTGTAGGCACTATTATTGTAACACCTTATTGGCCCTGTAGTTGCACTTTTCTGTATTACAATAACGCTCACAATGTCACATGACATATCATTGATCAGATCCATTCAGCTAAAGCTTTCCTGAAATATAATGGACACTTGGAACATCCGATACGTTTATAAAATTTGAATCAGCAAAGTTGAATTCATTATAACTATAGTCTATTCAGCACGTTCTCTTTGGTTCCCAATTTATACAAGCTGGAATCATTGACGCTTAGATAAATAGCTAAGGCTGCGCTCTGTCGACATCTGGAACTACGAAATTTTGACCGATCTCTGCAGGAGTTAATTCTTCATGGAACAGCGTCAGCATTTTCTAGCTTGCTCCTCCATTCCGTATTTAGCAGTTTCGCGTTGCTCTCTGATTGCTTCGAAAAGAAAATGTTGCAAACGACTTTTCCTTCAATTTCAATCCAACATTTCATTTGTACTCTCAAGCTCTCTGTTTGACAGTGGATACTGCATTGATTACATTTTTTCTTTTCTTTCCTTGTCTTTTTCGAGTGCATTCCCTATCAAGATTTTCTTCAAATCTTCTTCAGTTTCCAAAGATTCATATGTTTTCCTTTCCAGAAAAGAATCTCTCTTGTGACCAAACATGGCTAAGTGAGAATTTTTTCTCATGCCTTCGTGCAGGGCACGATTTTTTTGGTCCAAATAATTCACATATCTCTGACATCATGATTGTATCGTTCTACCGATACTTGGCTCGGTGAGTGGCGGGGCTTACCATGCACAAGTTCAAGGTCTGATCCCTTTAACTCTTCGACTTTCTTGAAGGGAGCACGTTATATGCGACATCTTAAACTGTTTCCATTTTGAGTAGTTTTAAAGTTGCAAATTTTGTCGAATGGTCTTGGTAGTTACATATGAAATGGTAGTCTAGGTCGGGCTTGGTCTGCATATCGAGCAAATCTATGTGACTTCCCGATTTCATGTGATTTGTTAGGTGCCACAACTATCCCCTTCTTGATCTCCTTTCCCTGAAACTGCTCGCAAAGAGATATATAGAAGTACGCTCGTAACATTGCAGTATTTTTTGTTGATTTCTGCCTCCCTAATCAAAAATAAACTAAAAACTCTTTGAGTGGGCAGTAGAGTTGGTGCAGAGAAAAAACGTTATTGTCAGAAACTACATCAATATTTTATTGAAATAGCTTTTGGATAACATACCTCTAACTCTATTTTACAGTAATAACGATAATTTCCTTCGTGTGTTCCTTTGGGTTTTTCAATTAAATTTTTACATTCCCCAATTGTTATGATGTCATACCACTTTAGTCTCCCGTATTGTTTGAAGTACAAGGGGATTCTGCTCTCTTTCAAAATCGGACGATGTTTTCATACCGTTCTTCGTAAAATAATCAATTCGATCATTATTGTTATCAAAGTATTATCGTTTTTAGTTACAATAAAGCGACTTCGCTGAAAAACATAAACATATTTTCACTCCAAAGCCCTCGGAAGCACGTAGACTAAAAAGACTAGACAAAAAAGATCTGTTTACTAGCTTTATAAATCATCCAGATCGCGTTGTGGCTATTTGAACATTGTCCACGACGTGTCATGGTCACCAATAATAGAAACAAAGCGAAAAATTATGTCGTTTCGATATTTAGTCGTTCGGCACCGACCAGAACTCATTGCAGTTTTTTTCGCACAATGGGAGTTTTCGATGTTGGAGGGTAATATATATACATAATAGTTGCCGTCTATCTCGTCAAAATAGGCGATTGCAAATCGTCGGCTTGAGTCGGAAGCCACGTAATTTTTTCTGATACCATTAGATACATAAAACTCGTGGAGGCTTAAAACAAACCGATACAATTTAAAAGTCTAAATAGGAAACCTGACAGACCCTCATTCTGTTCAGAGCTAACCGCAATGCGTGTTAATTCACTTGTACTGTGTTTTCTTCAATTATTTTCCCGCAATTTGAAATCTGGCACTTTTGTTATCTTTTATTAAAAAAAACAGGTTAAGTCTTTTTTTCCTCCTTGTTTTTCGTGTCTACTGTAATTTGATGCTATGGAGTTAAACCGATATTTGATAACATCCTCGGCTGGTGAAAATCTCTCTTCTTTTAGTAACGCTTTGAGATTAATAATCAAGAGAAAGCTACTGAAAGCTAAATCTGATGAATAAGTTTGGTGGTGAACCAAGCTTAAGAAGGTACATTGTGTTGATTGAATAGCACTTTCTTTTTCGTCAAATTAGGTTGCTTTTTTGCAATCCTTTCCTTTAACGTATTAAGCAATTATGCGTATTATTCTATCTTTTTGAAGATAGTTCCTGAACAAAATCCCATATATATTCCAAAAAACAGTTGCCAGCAGTTTTCCAGCTGATGAAAATGTCTGGTGGGTCTCGGTTTTATCTAGTTAAGAATCGACGAAAAAATCCGAATCATTTCACTCAAATCACGTTTAAAAGACCTAATGTACACACGAAATAGCTTTTGATCTAGAGCGAGTAAATGCAGTTCGATAAGTGCTATCATCTTCAGGTTGAGTTCGGAAACTTCCTACATAGCCCTCGTAAATCATTTTTCATTGCGGATCTTTTTGTTTTATTATCATTTGTTCTATTTTATCTTGGTCAAGAATTTTTTCGTTTCATTTTAACGGATGTAATCAGTTTAAGATTTTATTACTATGGATCAGAATCCATACCCTCTGCGAACAATAGTTACCGAGGGTGAGACCTGGTGCTACCAGTTCAATGCAAATCCCAATCGATACAATGGCGTTCACTTCACGGTCTTTTCCACAAACCAAAAAGTATCGCTGTCAAAAGTCCAAGGTCAACACAATAATCACCTTCTTCAACAACCATGAAAGCGCCTATCAGCAATGCGTTATCGCTGACGGGTGGATAGGACCACACTTTCAATTTCTGCTATTGAAATACTTCATATTGCATGTCATATTCTTTCAATCATATCATCTTTTGTTGTGGGTATATTGTTGTAAACCATATCTTTTAATCGGTCCCATAAATAATAATTTAAGTTAGTTAGGTCTGGATATCTGGGTGGCCAAATAAATAAACTTCCACGTGCTATCCATATATCAGTATGATCTACAAAATACCGGACGTTTATAGAATAATGTGCCGGGTAACCCTCATGTTGTAAGTATATCTTTTAAAAAAGTGGCAATTCGTTTCTTAAAAAGTTTTCACTCAAACTCTTATTTATATTTGTCGAAAGAAATAACAATATCTAAAACATGAAACAGCACGCTCTCTCTTGTTTAGTATTCTAATTAAATTGCTCAGAATTTATATAGTTTGTAGAAAAAAGCTCTTTTAAACAACACCAAGTTTATCAAAATAGGCTAAGCAAAACCGGCTCACAGGCATTTTTTTACAACAATGTTACCTACCTTCCACATCCCTAGTATTTGAAGAAATAGACTCTAATGGTGGAACTAAAATTCTTAAAATATTTTCCACGTTTATTTCCTGTGGAACTTTTATCATAATTTTTTTTTCTTAGCTGTAATATCATCGGCCGTTTTTGGTTGCCCACCCGGTATACAGTTTATGTGGGCATAATCTTATTCTTATATCATTTGACAATGATAATTTCTTATAATTGTTGATGTAATGTGAGTTCAATGTGAGGAAATAACGTATTTTCAATAAGAGAGATGAAATATTTCATTCCTCCCTTTTCTCATATTAGTCCATAAGCTGGCTGCATAAAACCTGGCCTATCGTGTTACTGGATGAAGTATTTTTTGAATGATACTACTCACGGTAACAATTTCAGTGCCGGGGCAAATATGGTGCACAATATTGCTATATTTTGACTACGGTACATTTTTTGGACATAAACTGTACCTACCGAGTAAACGCTTGAAACTGATTTTAAAATTTAGTTTCGAGTGAGTAAAAAATAATTATGAACAAGTGCCTTGTTAAATCTGGTGCTGATCCCATGGCACGACACTTTTTCAACTTTTTTTTATGTTTCGTTACCGTACCTTCAAATTATAATCAAATTAAATTTTTTATTAAGAAAATACATTAGTGCTACTTCTATTCTTGGGACAAATGCCTGGCACGATACTTTATATTCCTTCAAGCCCTATTCTATTGCTCATACAAGCTATAACAGAAACATTGGGGAATATTTTATAAAGTAGAGACATAAAATACAATAAAAGTGTTTTTTCATATATTTCACTATAAAATTAATAAAAAAATTAATTATCTAAAAATATACATTTAAACATTTAGGTATATAGAATTATTATTAAATGTTATTATGATCATTATCATCACTTTCGTCATGATCATCGTCACTACTGTCATGATTATCGTCACTTTTATCATGATTATCATCATGATCACCTTTATTTTCATAATGATTATAATCGTTATTATCGTCATGATCACTGTCGTTATTCTTGTTGCAATCATAATTATCATAATAATCATCGTCACAATTATCAATTTCATCAAGCTCTACTTCATTAAGCTCTACCTCTTTCTTCAACTTAGAAAGGTTTCGGATCACCTTCGAACTAAAGCGGTTCAATTTTATTGTCATTAACTGTAGCATTTTGCCACATTGAAGTTACATAAATGGTTCGTAGAATTTTTTGTTTCAGTGATTTCCAACAGAGTGGAAGTTAATTTGAATCAAATCCTTCTACATTTTTCATAAAATATTCTGCTACAGACGTTGGCGTAAATCGATTTTGAAACATTAATAATCTCGCATCATTTACATTATTATCAATTTTGTCAATATTATTCAAACTAGCGAATACTGTGGATTTCTTAATAATTCTTTAAAAGGCTTAATTTTACCTTTTCTGCCTAATAGCATCCCGTGTAGGCATGGAAACCGGGCAAAGAAGGACACACAAGATCACCAAGTTTTTCAACTAGTTTAGTGCAATTAATGAAATTTATAACATTAGATTTCGATCCTATAGTCTTTAAATATATTTCTAATGATGCTAACTTATGAATATTTCCAAGTATTATTACAAGAATGTCAGTGTCAGATGCTTTGATCATTACTATACTGTACTTCTCCAATTCACTGATATGATATAAAATATCGACCTCTTCATAATTGCGTGCCAAAATGTTAGCACGACCACATAAATAACGCACCTTCAGTATTTTTTGAACTTTTTTTAACAATAATTAATAGGAAATACTCCAAAAAATTTTCAGAACACAGACACAGAATACGTGCGCACTGCACCACAATTAGTTCAATTACTGAGACGCTCAACGTACGCATCAAGTTTGGACAGCGCCTCCATGCATCTGTTTCTATTGTTAAATTTCTCTCGGTAACATAGATGAAGCATAGTAGAGTACAGGAAGGTACTTTTAAAAATGCCTCTTAACGGTTGTTTCCAAAACTTACCAGCTCACAGCTACTTCTCAGGTAGCTAATATTACCTTAAGACTCCAAAAAAGCGACATTAAATCTGTGGAAAATGTCAGAGTCTTTCTCTCCTTACTCCAAAATAGTCTTTGACTAGCTTTGCTATATGAATACTAATTTAAGAAATATAAAGTGTCGTGCCAGGCATATGTCACTAGAATAGAAGTGGTACTAATGTATTTTCTTAATAAGAAATGTTGGAACTTAAATTTGATTACAATTTGAAGCGGTTACTCGATAGGTACGGTAACGCAACAAAAAAAAAGTGAAAAAGTGTCATGCCATGGGATTAGCACAAGAATTAACAAGGCACTTGTTCATAATTATTTTTTACTCACTCGAAACTAAAATTTTAAAATCAGTGTCAAGAGGTTACTCGATAGGTACAGTTAATGTCCAAAAAATGTACCGTAGACAAAATATAGCAATGTTGTGCACCATATTTGCCCTGGCACTAAATGATTTTTTCAATAGTTTACAGTGAGTAGTATCATTCAAAGGCCAGGTTTTTTGCAGCCATCTCTCGCTCTATATACGAAATAACATAACTTTTCTGTTGTTTTCGATTACTTCATAAATAAAATATACTCAAACATTTAAGTCCTTTATCAACATTGATATGAAAAATGAAGAGCAGGATCTCAATAGCAGTACAAAGTAGAATTTAACCTTATTTAATTACTTTTTCAACATAAAGTTCTTGTATATCCAATATAAAAAAAGGTTGAAAAAAAATTATTTCTGCCAGAAATTTTGTATCACCTTTGACCCGCACATATTTATATTTTTTCAACTATTTGTATTCGATACAGAAAATTATCTTAACATAAATCATAATAATTTTTATATAAATAAATGTTGTCATCTTCGATGCCCTCCAAAGTTCAAAGATAATAAACATATTTTTCTAATGACTATATACATCCAAAGTCCCGCCAAAGCTTCGGTGCCTAACGGATATCTAAAACGGTTATTAAGCGATCAAAAAAGACGAAAAAGGAATCACGTCGACCACGATTATGCCTATGTCTTGTGACCAAAGCAGAGGCGTTCGTGTAAATTTACTCGATACAATCGTCATTAAAACTGTATAGATTATTATTTATACTAATTTAATTTTTTCCATTATTTCGCTTAATTACTTCATAACGTATCTTCGGAAAACATTTGTAGTGCAGTTTTGAAACAACTGTATCCATTCATTTCTTCAGTACTTTTGTCTTGGTATACAATTAACAAGAAACCCAATTTAAATTATACCTCTAGGGTCATTTTCTTTAATTGTGCGCAAGTTTTGCTTAACGCGTTGCATCATATTGTTGTTCATTTTTAGATCCTCAATTCCTATCATACACTTTTGTACGCAGTACTACCCAAAACTCTTCAATGGGGCGAGCTTGGGAAACATTTAAGGGGATTATCGTCTTTCGGTACAAATGGTATGTTGCGAGGCTCTAACCAATCTCTGGTTATTCTGTTGTAGTGACAAGAAATTAGATCCCGCCAAAATAATATTTGGTCCTTGGTTAGGTTATGATGTGTATTAATAAAATTAATTAGTTTTGGAAGACGTCTAACCCCTCACATACCCAACATTAGGACGTGAAATCCCTGCTTCTGATATGGGACACCAAACCAAAACCTGATGATCATGTGGGAAACCCAAAATCGGCGAGCCAATCTTTGAGTTGATGTTCCTAATTTGTCTTTTACACATTCCAGCAATTTATTTGACTGGGCATTAGTCAAAGCATTAGACCGCACACTTTTTGGAAAATTAAAGAATAGTATGTTTTTGCCAACTGCCCAGCTAAACTGTATACACTTTTTCGGAGATCTAGCTTGTATCCCATAAAAGTTAAAATTTTCAACCCTTCCCCGTCTGATAAAATTGTATCTCCTGTAAGTGAAATTTGGTAAGGTAATTTGGAATATTTCGAGCAACGAAGTGTGCGTCGTTCTGATGCAAAAGCTCTTCGCTTTTTTTATTTTCCTCTCTTCACCAATCAAACAATAATGGGCAATACTCTTTTCGAAGATGGTCGATGAACACAATTCCATGATTATCCTCCTCTTTCGGAGTAGATTTACTCTTTGCAATCAACTATTTTGACTGATTGTTTGTTTAGCAGCGTCTGATCTGATGACGTATATATATTTCCTAACTTATATAAGTGCTGATATCTTCAGATCGAGGTAGGGAGCTTTTCAAACAACACTCGTAATGATCATCAAGTTTGTAGTTTGTAGTAAATTGTACAAAATCAATATTTATTCTTTTTTCATGAAAATATAAATAGACATTTGTTTTGATAAAATCAGTTGTTTCCTCATCACTGTTTTTTCACTATATGTAATCGTTAATTCAGGTACTACAGGTTTCATGAGTTTCTATTGATATCGACACACCGGGGTTTGCACTTGGAGGTGTGTTGTTTTCCACACTTCCGTTTTAAGTGCTTTCCAGATATCCTACGTGGATGATTCAAATATAAACCAAAACTTTTGAATAAGCGCGTGAAAAATTTAGTGTCGTAAAAGTGGCTACACTGAGTGTTGGACTAGTATGTTATCAAGCAAAGAGAATATCTAACCTCGCTTTTAAATGTACTTATAGTCATGAATAAGAAGGATGTACCAGTGTTTGCTGTACATTACATCGTTATTTTTTTTCTAGTCAAAGATAATATACAATCAGCAGAAATTTACCAAAAATTACTCGAGCAATTCGGGGATGAGTGCGTCTCTTCAAGACTCAAGTATTATTGTGCAAATAATTCATGAGCAGTTCGGTAACCGAAAAATTTTAGCCAGATGGGTGTCAAGACTTCTGAATTTTGAGCAGAAATTCACACGCTTGGAAGATTGTACGAGGTGCACGATGGGTACACCACTCTATTCCAGAGAGTAAACATGCGTCTATGAAGTAAAGGAAAAAATACGAAGGCTTCAATGGTAAAAGTGTATGTGACAGTGACTATCAAGAAAAACTATAAGAAACTTCAAATTAATAAAAAAATTTTAGTTTATATTTGAATGGTCCTCGTTTTAGCTTATCAAAATTGAATAATATAACATTTTTGAAAGTGAAGCACCAAATTTAACTACCTTCCGTATGAGAGACCAAATCTATAAGTAACAATACTTGGTCCTCAAGATATTTAAACTTAAGTACGTGTTATCCTATGTCACAAAAAAGATCAGAGATAATAAGTTTGGCTGATAGATCTATCCAACTATCCTGAATCCTGAATTTAGATACTTAGCTATTCAAAAAGCAAAAACTGCATTGAAAGAAATTAATTATCCGGAAAAAATGATAATTAACATAATACGAGAAAAGGATAAACAGATACTACAATCAATTAAAATACATAACAGAAACGAAACATCAAAACATAAAACATTTTTCCTTATCATATGTACAAGGACTTTCCCAACGACTATCAAATTATTTCAATAAATATGATATTAATATTATTTTGTTTATGGTATTGATGACCCTTTAGTCTGTTTTCTAAATACTAAGCGGTCTGCCCTATGTAGACAGCGTCACAATTGGTATAAGGCACTTGATATATAATATCAATTTTTTTGTATTTTTGGCGTTTTAGATTTTGATTTAGTGAAATATTTGGATAATGTATTATGTCCTTTATGACTTATACTTATATCATATTCATTAAAATAATTTGATAGTTGTTGGGAAAGTCCTTGTACATGTTGTATGTTTTGATGTTTCGTTTCTGTTTTGTATTTAAATTGTTTGTAGTGTCTGTTTATCCTTTTCTTCTTTTCTAATATATTCTTAATTTCATAGTTCTCAAGTTCTCTACACTCATTATTTCCAACTTTCACTGCCCCATAAATTTTCATAATTATTCTCCACTCATATGACCATATTTGTTAGTCAGTTTCCGCGGCGTATGTATTTGTGTTATTTTTGTTGCTTATCATTGTTGCTAAGTACTTAAAGGTTTCGACTATTTCAAAGATGAGGTCATTTATCTTTATTGTTTCTTCCTTTCAATTTTCATATATTTTATCTTTTCCAGATTTATTTTCAATTATATATTCAATACTTTTTTGTTCCCTTGCCATTAGAGTTATACCATCAGCATATGCTATTTTCTGTTTTGATTAATATCCCCAAGTACCCCAAATGTTCGGGGTACTTGCAGTTTTTCCATGTACTTCATAATTGTCTACTTTTTTTATACTTTTTTTATAGTACTTATGTATGGCATCTAATGCTGATTTCACTTGTCTAAATACTCTCCTATTTCTGATTCTTCTTTGTGACAAATTTTCTACAAATTTTTTGAAAAATGTCCGAGCATCATAAGGTAATATTTTAAATGTATATGTGAAATTTTATAGTTAATATGATATTTTTAAATTGACATAATTGAAAATCAACGTTTTTTTACATAGTGAAAACCTTTGGCTGCCTGACAGTGTCATAATCCATCAACTGTGTACTAAAAATAGAAATATGTTGGTAAGTACTTTTCGATAATCACATAGAATACAGGGTGATTCATTTTAAAAAAGCGAGAAAATAATATATCAGATTCAATGAATATTAAAGAAATAAATCGTTTTCCAGAATTTTAATTTTTATTTGAATGCAACGGTCTCAACAGATCTTTTTTCTTGAATTTCTGTTACATTCTACAGGCTATTGAATTTGTTATGATTTTCATGGAAAATTGGTTAAAGCTTTTTAAATACCCCGTAGAACGCATCACAATCCTACATTATTGTAATATGGAAGTCAAGCTTCAATTTTAAAATGTGAAGACTAATGATAGCTTTAATTCGTTCAAATTTTCAAATTGTTCTCTCGAAGGACAAAGGAGTCTCTGAACTTTATCACACTAATCAATAATCCAGTATAATATGTTATTATTGCAAAAATATGTAATTTGGAAACATTTTTATGTAATATTCACATTATTAATTCGTTGTTAATACCAATTGGATTAGTTTCAAATGATTCTGTTTTCAAACGTCCACAAAATGAGTGTTTGAAAATTTTGGAAAACTATCAAAATTGCTCACCATGGGAACAGTACAGTATTAGTGGCCATATATCTTTAATAAAAGAAATGACAGATTTCACCGTATATTTGTTTATTATGCTTTTACCTAGTCAAACTATTTTTACATATATCATTAGGAAGGTAGACTCTGCTAATTAACATTGACGCCTATCCAGACATACACACTCATATATTGTTCTTGGAACAAGCTACTTAATTTAAATCAGAAACTATTTTCAAATACATTTCTTGAATGTATGATTTTACTGTCTTCATAAATAAAACATTTGCTGTGGCGAAGAAACACGCTTTCGTTAATAAACAAACGATCAAAATCAAAAACAATTCTACACAAAATTCATTTGCGATAAGTTATTCACAATTTATTATTGCGTCAGTTGTTTAACATGACAGGTAACACCCTGTATAAAAAATACTCTTCTTTCACATAAAATCTTCGAATATAAGTTAACATTGAATTACAATAAAAAATTTAATGTTTAATTACTAATTAGGCAAAGATAGAGGAGGAACTTACTCTGTCGTATTTTCGATGGACAAGTCAAGTAGACATCGATATAATTTAAAATTTCCATGATAACGTTATGAGTTTAATTATAATGGTGCTTGAACTTATAAGAAATGAAAGCATTAATTGTATTTGTTCAAAATGGAACCAAACCTTATCATAATATGTCCCACAATTTTAGGATTAGTAAATTATTTCGATATTTAATAGATCAGAATATGGAGACAATTCTAAAGACAGATGAGGTTAAAAATAGTTCTCATATGTCTTAAATCATGTGAAACCAAATGGATGTTTCATAAATAGATCGATAGAAGCGAATTACATACAAATCGATTTTAATAAGTGGAATCCACGAAAACTTCTGTGTTTATAATAGATTGGGATAGTAGCGATTAAATTTGGATCACTATTTCATTAGAGGGTGAATTTTACATAAGAAACATAAAATATAGAATTAGGAAGCTTTAACATTTTATCTTTCCTCCAGGAAACGCGCGAAGACTTCGTTGATGGAGTTAGCTACTGTTGGATGACAATCTCAAGCTAACTTAGTTATTAGCTTTAGAAGCTAATAACTGCAGATGCGTTCTGTGAAATTCCTAGCAACTCATAGGAAAACCTCTTAGTACGTATAAATTAAAAATACCGTCACTGGTAGAATTAGCAAGAAGCATGCCAGCAAGAATGGGAAAGCAGAGTGATTTGAAAGGTGTAACTTCAAAAAAATACCTTGGAGAAACCGAAGGCTGACACTGGAAAGAAATTAGCTTCAATCAATGACAATCGGTCAGGTGTATGGTAAAATCAAATAATCAGTTGCTATCCGCTACCCATATTAATAGCGTCCGGTAGAAAAGACAACGTGAAGCATGAAGGACGGCTTTAGTGGAATGGGAGATACACATCGACGCTTGCCTGTCAATCGTATATTGTAGTAATTGGAAATTGATCTCTGAAGACAGCTTCCAAGCTCAGAAATATAGAAATATGAGGAGCAGAGTTGGCAGCTCTAAAAACTTCACCGAATCGGCTATAGTTACCTTGTTCTTTCCAAGTAGTACACTAAATATCCAATTCAGTTTAAGACCAAAATTGTATTGAGATCGTTACACAGTAACTTAGTAAAATTACGATAACGAAGATTCGGATTCAAAGATCTAGAAAAAAATAATGATTAAAGAATTGTTCGTTTGATTAATTCCTTTCTTGAAGACACTTTCACTTAATGAGACAAATATTGGTATTGCCCTCACTACCTAGATACTTTTCTGAATAACATTAAGTTGAAATTTATGGAACAGTTAGTGGATTCAATATTGGACTCACTATTCACTATCACTATAGTTACATTTCCACTTAACAAAAACTGAGCTACTACGGGGTATGCAAAGAATCCTTGAGAATAATAAAATTCACCTTTACCACATTTACTTGTAACAAGAATTGACTAAAGTTGATATTGAGAAAAGACCATTATTTTGTAGGAGGGCGTACGATCCACAGAGATATTTCTTCACTTATCTTTTATTTGGAGATGAAGCCGTCTAATAAAAACGATTGTGTTAACAGGCAAAACTTTGACTAGTAAATGAATGGTATTGTTGGTGAATATATAGTAGGGCCATATTTTCTAGTAAACCAATTACCTCTTTGATTGAAGAAGCTTATTGGAAGAAGTTTAACCGAATGAACTATTTCCTGGAAGATGGATTGAGAGAAATGGTTCAGTACAGGGTCACCAGATTCCCAAGGAATTAATTCTTCTGAGGTCACATTAAGAATGAAATGTACAAAATACATCAAATAATAAGGGCTGACATGATGGAGAAAATACGGAATAATTTCGGAATGTTTCTATAGAAATACTTCGTAATATGAGTAACTCTCTCAATTATCGCTTTCAAGAGGTGTTTTTAAAGGTCATTTCGAACACCTATAATGATAATCAAGACATGCACGTATACTGTAGTATATAGGATGTATGTGTATGAGAGAAAATGGCTTAAAAGCAAGTCCATTAGCCACAGAATTTTTCAATGATATAACTTAGAGATTCATTTTAATATACTTGATAAAATTTACTAATAGATCTAAAGTTTGTCGGTTATCTATGCTTGAAAGGTGTGTGAGGCTTAGAGGTAGGGAGTAGTTTTGTTTAACAAGTAACTGTCACAAATTGTTTGTTTTATGAATGTGATTGGTGTATCCGAAAAAAATGTGTATTTGAAAATATAGTTCGGGGATGAGGGTAAAGTAGGATAAATTTGAAAATAGGTGTTATTTGAGGATCGTGAGGCAGTATCCCAGTGTTTTTGCCAGGATACGTACATTTTATCTTTTCTTGAATTGATCGCATCTCTTCCTGTATAAACGTTACAAAAATCTCCATTTAGTATTGAATCTTTTGCTACTCGATCAGCTGTTCCATTACCATGTATTCCAAAATATCCTTTAACCCAAATCAATGTCATACTAAAATTTAATAATATAGTTTTGATGTCACATAAAATAGGACATTTCATTCTTTCCTGATTAGTTCCTTTTATAGCACACAGTGCTGATCTAGAGTCAGAAAAAATGACACCACCATCTTTTTTATTTGACTTCAACCAGGAAAGACCCTGTAAGATAACATAAACTCCGCAGTATATATTCTAGAAATATCGGGTAATTTTATTCGTATAAATTGCTTTTTATTCTGAATGTATAGTGCATATCCAACTAGAACCCTCGTCTTAGATCCAACAGTATATATTATGGTCTAACCTAACCATACTAGCCATACTAGCCATACTAGCAAACTCTGCTAGTATGGATTTCAACAGGATTGAGTTAATGCCACTAGATTCCGTGTAATTAGGGATTATGACTTTGTGGACTTAATAAGGAATATTATATATTTAATCAATATTATATATATATTGATTAAATATTTCTGAGACAATAATTGCTGCCGTATAAACAAAAGATAAATTTTCATTGTTTCGTTCCTTTAATTTATTTGTAATATATTCGTTTTTTCTTTGTATTTACCTGTACAGTACCGAACAGATAAATCATGTCCAACACTCAATTAATTGTTAAATGATTTGATATAGGTACATCACTATAAAATCTAAATACATATCAACTTGTAAATGTTCCTCAGAAAAATCTGGTCCTACTATATTCACCAATAGTACTTACTCACACATTCAACGACCATTTATTTTGACTTTTGTGTCGCTATGTAATATGAATCATTTGATTGATAATCGTGAAAGCTTTGCATATCAAGACAACTATTTTTATCAAACGTGGATTCATCTTCAAATAGAACATTTTATCCCAATTGATTGACTTTTTGTAAAGCTCACCCAGTTAATTCCTGTTACAAGTAGAAGTAGTAAGGGTGCATTTTGTTTTTGTCAAGGATTCTTTGCACACCGAAGTAGCTCAGTTTTTGTTTGCTGGAAATACTCCTTACACTTGTGATGGTTTTTAGCAAAACATTAATTTTATTTTCTTCTGTTACAGAAGTTTTTATTCGTTCCTGCTTTTCATGATTAACTCAACCCGTGCGATTGAACCGCTGCATTAAATTCTCTGTAACCAATTCACAAGTAATTGTTAAATGATCAGGTATATACATAATCATTTTTTTGCACAGAAAAATCAAAATATCTCATGAACATATGATTTTATGTATAGGGGAAAGCTTGATAAAAAAGAAGGGTGTTCGTAGATCTTTTTACAGGGAATTGAACTTGCAAATATTTTTATGGAAAGTTGGTTATAACTTCTTTAATACCTTCTAGAACACATCCCAAACCTTCATAATTGTAATATGGAAATCAAGCTGATTCCAAAAATGCATTAAATATAGTGTTTTATTTAAAATTTTAAATTTAAAATGTAATGACTAATAATAGCTATCATCCCTCAAATTTTGATACCTCGAAGGACAAAAAAGGCACTGAATTTTCTCAGACTAAAACAAGTTAATACACAATATGTTTATTAACTCATTTTTTTTATAATATGAATTTATCATAGGTCCTGGTTGTCTCTTTAAAGAGAGTTCATTAACTAGTTCGTAGTTCGTAGTTCATTCACGTCTTTGAGTGAATTGTTTTGTAAAAGAAGTTCCCATGAGGTATTCAAATGAATTTCTATTGACGATTAGTGCTTTGGATAATTTTCGTTGGAACTATTTCTAAATCACTGTTATAGTACTATGTGGTAATAATTTATTCGTAGTATTTGATTTGGTTCGTTTGTAATATACTCGCTTCATGTTTTGCTTGTACGCCTTCTTCTTGTATGATTTACTGCAGTTTCATCTATTATCATTGGTAGGATTTTTTAGACTACAGAGAAAATTTGTCGCGTAATTTGTTTCTTTTTTCAAAAACTGCGTCTCTGATCAATGAATATTGTTATCAACAGAGAGTAAGATACCTACCATACGAGACTCGAAATTCCTTATCTCGTACTTATAAGATTATTATTTGGATTAAATAACTAATTACTTTTTGAGAGTACTTGAAATCCAGTCGTAAATTGTATTTTGATAGACTATATTAGCACCAAAAAAACGGAATCAATAACGATATAACGCAAATAAAATGAATTATTTTTATGTTTGAAGTTATGTCCAGTTATTCCTCTTCTTTTGACCTGAAATCAACTAGGATGAGGTATTTCATTTGCAAGAATATTTTAACTTTGATTACACGTTAACCCTCAATTGCCCAAGTGGGTTCCTGGCGGTATCCCAATCCACTATTATCTCTAATATTCCCAAAATAAACAGAACTGGCATCACCTTTGGTGTGTGGTTGAAAATAAACACGCTAACATTGTCAGAGCCGCTTAAATGATTAATGTTAAAAGTTTCAAATACTAAAAGTAGGTGACGTCCTGCGAGAACCCCACTGGAAATTAATGAGTATATTTTTCATTAAAATGGAGTGTTACCAAACCACTAATGCGGAAACAGCTCAAAAATTTAATAATAATATCATCTCTAGACGCTTCACTTTCGGAAATATGGAACGAAGATATGAATGATTTGGATGGAGAGAACGACAATGTTAAAAAGTATGTTTTTAGATCAGAAGATACTCTAGAAATCCAGAGAAGATTCCGATCAAGAAACTGAACTTAGCGGTTTAGACACACGACATCGACAGCAAAATCTGTTTATAGAAAAAAGATAGAACGGGATAGATAGATTATAAATATACGTCCCGATCTTATATAATGATAGATAAAGGCAAGTACACACCTATCAATTTATTAACTTGTTTATCACAAAAGAAAGAAAAGACTTGACATGTGCAGCAGGGAAAATTGTGGTTACTATAATTGGATGGTTACACCGATACACAACCTAGATTAACAATTGGAAGTTTTAAATTTTCATTTGCACACGTCAAATATAAAATAATTCAGAGTTTCACTCAAAGATACAAGAAAATGCATGTAGACTTAATTCTCATCTCTAGAAATAGAAAGATAAAAAATCTTCCAGCTGAAGGCCTGCTTGCGTATAGATAAAAATGATGTTATTTCCAAATATTCAAGACTTTTCTCTACCTGAGAACATTTCCGTGAGGTTGTGAACCTAAAAAGTTCATAGTTTTGGAAGACATTCATCGTTTTATGCTGAAGCTGATGATATCGTGTACTTCAAATGAAAGTAGGGATTCAGTTATATGTGAATACGTTTAATTGCACAATATTTGAAGTAGCTTTATACTGATCACTGTTTTCAGAGGTCCAGTTTCACTCACTTGGCAAATACAAGCGGTGACTTGATTACAACATGGAGGTTGGAGCTCCTCATCTGTTGCGGAGGGCTACATTGACGATGCCATCAAGAAAAAAAAATGGTGGTAGTAGCTTAAATATTTTCTTCAGAGAGTTCTCATCTATCAAAATTATGATACAATGATTCAAACATTTGTGTGACAGATCGTCATTAAATCTTCAATTTTTACGTATCTTACTGGACTTCCTCACGATACCCGTTTGCTTATTGTACTGAGTATGTGCAAAATAGAAAAAAAAGTATATTTCAACAAAAATGGCATATCTGAGTCTTTTTTTCTACGTTAAAACATTTATGACCACAAAAAGTTTCAGTGAATTGAATTATATTCTAACTATAACTGATATCTAAAACTTTTTCACAGTTCTCATCAGGTTTTTCGCGAACTGCCGAAAATAGGTATGAAAAATTAATGAAACAACCTATAAAATGAAATTATAAAAAGTGAGATCGATATTTAAGGGTTTTATCCACCCCCGCTATAGATTGTTGATTTGATTTATTATTTATAAATTTCTCATTTTCAAAATGACTGAGACGTGACTTTGCAAATTCAAATTTAGAGAATGGAATGAAGCTGTGTAAAAATATTGTGAAAATAAATACACTCAAGCAACAAAATCAGACACTCAAATCTGGTTTCCTATATATATGAAATGTTCTAGATGTTCTTGATTTTAGGTCTCTTCTGTTGAAAATTAGTTTTTTTTTAATAAATTTTAAATGATAGAAATAAATTGTGTTTCGACTAATTTTAAGTCTTTATCAAAATATAGAAATTGCAGAAATATATATATGAATTGTAACGAAGTCTTTGCCAGGTTTATTATGAGCGGTTCCTTATTGGGATCGTGGCAATGAAACACCAAAGTGGACTAAGTTCAATATATTTTCCGAGTTTTCGAATACTTATGTATTCATCGTCCTAAATATTTAATTAAGATTTTCGGTGGTTTTGAATTGTATTAATTCTTGTAAAAATTTTAGATTCATAGGATTCAAAATTCAATATTCAAAGTGGCGTTGATAGGAATATTGAATTATAAGTTATTTATGTAAAATATGCAACAAATAATTTTAATCGAATATCGTCACAAAAATACAAAATATTTTTAAAAAATTTCTTCCCCATTTTTATTATGTTATGAGTGCAAAAAAAGAAAGAAAGAAAGTAGTTACAGAACATATTACTACCCTTAAGATAGAAAAATATCAGGTTTATATAGAAAAACTCGCGAATTTTTCTTCGTCTAAGTTTTATACAGTTCCAATCAAATTCTTTCTCTTCCTAGTTCACAGTTAATAGAAGATCCAGTACTTGCCAAAAATAATTTGCAATTTGCAACAAAATATAATGACTTAAACTATAGACTGTTGCATTCACCGACACTTTTTTCACATTCGAAAACGACATATACACAATTTAATAATCTCAATTTTTAAATATTTTTTACCATAAGCTGCCTACGCCTATGTGTCTAGTGACTGTTGTAGGAATGGTCAATTGACACATATATTAGTTTGGTACTAAATGCTGGACTACTCTGTGATTGCCCACCACTCTATAGTTATGCCGCTCGCGTAAAGCTAACACTGGACGCGAGACGTGTTATTATGCCGCTCTGTTATTAGGGCGGCCGCCGAGCCGCCCCTTTCGCCCAGTGCCCATACATCACCGCACACTCATGTATATACATATATATGTATACATCTTAGTATCATTGCGTTTTTACGATTTCTCTTTCTTGCGATAGTCGACAGAAAATAGACGTATCTCACACATCGAAATATTAAATGAAATTTTAATGAATCTAACACGATAATTATCAGAATGAATTGATATTCGATGAATTCTTAATAACTTAAAAAGAACTGAATATTCTAGTCTTGGACAGTTTTAGGAAGAAACTGGTGTTTTTATTCATTTGAATTTCCGTCGATACCTTTATTTTTAAGTAGGTGAACTGTACAGGTACACAGTTTGTGTGGAAATTATTTTTTACCGTGTAAGCTAAGCATCTGAATCACAAGAACCAGAAAAGAATGAATATTATTTTGAATCAATAAATGATTATACAGGGTCATAAGGAACTTTACATACTTTTAACATATGTAATGTGTAAAGTAAGCATGTGGCTACTAAAAAATGTCAACTCCTCGTCTTTCTTAATTTATAAGGTGATTTGTGAAATTGACAATAAAATTAAATTGGCTATAGTGCTTACAACTCATTTGATTTTTTAAATTTTTTTCATGACACTTGAAATTCCAGGAGCGGCTTTGAAAAAATCAATTTACTTATTCGTATTGAATATTACATCTTGTTTAATATTTTTTCAAAAGTAATACGTGATTTTCACACTGCATAAACTAGCAATAAAAACGACAATGTTGTTGCACTTTTATATAATTTTTAGTGCAAAATTTTATAAATTCTGAGTATTTCAACTGAAGTTATTACCTACAATATAATCTAACTTTAAAAAAATTTAAAATCAAAATTTTATATCCATTGTCATTATCAACCGTTACTTATGTGTTCAACAATACATAACTTTTGGTTTATGGGCTCCGTGATGGTATTGCTAAAGAATATCACCTGAGATTCTCTGATGGTCGAACTCCTAATCATTCAATATTTCAATCATTTGCGAGAAAATGGCACTTTTCCTAGTGGAAGCACAAAACGACATGTAAATAGAGCGTAGGAAAATGACATTATCGACGCTATTGCTATGAACCTCACAATAAATACTAGATAAGTATCTTAATATTCCTCAATGAAAAGTTAGTAGAGTCTTACAAAAAATCATCTATACTCATATCATATTCATATGGTGCAGAGACTACATTCTGGAGATGAAAACCATAAGTTGGAATTTTGTAAATCGATTAACAATAATCGATAACGCTGTACAGAATATTATTTACTGATAACGCCCACTTCACAAGAGACGGGATAAATAATTCCCTTAATTCACATGTGTGAGCAGAAGAAAATCCCAATACTATGTCGTTCCCCGTTAGGTTTTCGGTTAATGCTTAGATTGATGTCATAAATGACCAACTAGTAGGTCCTATTTCATGACCTTCAAGATCTCCTGATTTCCATCCCGTTGATTATCACATTTGGGGACGAATATTAATAACCGATTACAATTATTTGAAAGAATTATACTTTTTTGTAATCATACTAGAGAAACAATCTTCGATTGTACTTTAGTCCTAGTTAGTCCTGTGAAACGCAAATATGCGCTTTGATTTATATCTTTTAGACCAATACATATTTTTGTTAAGTTTGTATAAGAATTGTTTTCGTTCTCATAATTTCAAACTAGTAAGTTGTAAAATGAGTAAAACCAAGTAGATATCGGTTAAATTTTGTGCATTAATCGCAAGTCTTCATAGTATAGGTAAAAGTAACCTTATTATTGCCACCGAAGAAAAAATATCTCCACTTACTGTGGATTACAACGGTCTCGAAAAACCAAAACCTAAAATAAACTTATTACATTAATCAGTAAACGTGATCGACGACTCACGGGCCCAGAGATAGCAGCTTAGATCAATGAATCTAAGGATTGTTCTTTGAGTATTTCTACAGTATAAAGGAGATTGAGAGCTGCCTGTGAAGTGGTTGTGAAGAAACCTCTTTCAAGACATTAAAATGAAGAAGGTTTTATGGATTTATGAGTCAAAGTTTGAGGTATTTTGGTTTAAGAGTAGAGTGTTTGTGTGGATGCCAAAGGAAGAACATATGTTAGATCCATGTGAAATACCAACTGTAAAATACGGTGGAGACTTCCGATGGTTTGGAGATGTTTTGGAGGAAGGCCTGGGGAAAATTCAAACGATGTTGAAGATAAAAGGCTCTAAAAATATTGAAGAAAAATGTAGCACGTTCTTTCATATTCTAGTATGCCAAACATAGCTTGATCCTGTACAAAGAATATTTATAAGATTTGGAAAGGAAGAATGTATTGAAAGTAATAATTTGACTGTCAAAGTTATCCGATTGAGTTGGGAAATCAGAAAACTTTGTCCTACTTCGACTTCACATCTTTGGAAATCCTGAAAAACGAATGAGACGACGATTATTTGTCGAAAATAATAATATCGAAATGGGGTTACATCAATAAATCAAAAATTTAAATATGTGATAATTACAGACTGTAGTTTTATTATTATTATACTCTATATGTATATTTTTTTAAACATAAATATCAAGATCAATCGTTTTTTTTTTATTTGTATTGTGTGTCACTCAAACTATAGGGTGAGTAAAAACTTTTGACCGGTAGTGTATTTTTGAGAAAACTTCAAACAGTTCAGAAAAACTCGATTCAACGCTTGGCAGTCATAAAAACGTGATTTTTATTTCTGTATTTTATTTTATCTATGTATCAAATTAAGTGGTAGCTTTCGAAAATGCTATAGTAGGAGATTTATAGTGTACTAATTTCTAAATTATTTTGCGTTTATATTCACATCATCCATCATACACCTCTGATTAAGAGGCAGACAAAAACATCTGATAAAAACATGTCAGTTCTGATACAATTTATTCATATTTAAACAACTGAGAGACGTTAGTCATGAATGAAAATTGAGACATATGTAGTGCGCGTTTATCAAAAATATTAGACGAATATATATATATATATATATATATATATATATATATATATATATATATATATATATACCGCTATTTATAGTTCCTTTGAACAGTGTTCATCTATTCATATCAGTTTATTAGCTACACTAACCACGGCCACAAGAGGAGTTTTGCCGTGGTAATAATCAATAGAAGTCAAACGTATAATTTACTTTTGTTCTCCTACTATTAGTTACATTAAATTTTATCAGAAAGAATTTTTCTTTAGAACTAATTTTATGAAGAATCATTAAGTTCAATTTTCGTCTGGCCTTTCAAAATGATATTTTTTTTTTATTGATCGTGAACTGGTATTTTATAAACTTTTGGTTTTTTCCATGTAGTAGTGTGGGTGTTAATACGCATGATTTTAGGTCACTAAATATATGGGCTATGGAAAATCAGAATCAAGTGCACAAGTCGACATATCTACTAAAGAGCCACTTCAAACACTAACATCTCCACGTTAACCAAAATGAACGAATGAAGAAGTCATATAATTGATATGCGTGATTGGCATTTGTTCATTGTTCCACATTATATTATTCAATATCATCGTTCTACATATGTTATTTTTTATTTTAAAACAAAGTAATCAAAATGGTATGTCATAGGTCAATCTCGGAAGAAAATTGATGTTTAGACTGTAAATGTAATAGATATTCAAGTTATATTCTCACAGGTATTAATCTAAAATGCTGCGATTTTTTCCACCATATTTCTGGAGAAATTAACTAATTTTTTCTTTGTTTATCATTGATCATGATACTTTTATTTGGTTGCTAACAAAGTATCACCATTTATTTTATACCACTGAGTCTAAAAGCATAAGAAACGTAAAATATGGTTAATAAATCAAAATATTTACTACTAGTATACTATATATAGTATACCATATCAAAAGTAAAAATGGAATGCTGGTCATTGTGTGTAGATAGGTTTTCATGAATATACGAGGGTTATATCAAAAGTTTCCGACCTCAACCTAGAAATATCATCAAGATTTTTGTAGAGGTGTTGAGGTAGGGTAAATAACGCACTTGCTATATATTGACTGAACCATTATGCATGCATAAACGTGTGAGCATTTACCGGAAACATTTAATCAAAGCTGTAGATGAAATCTGGATCCACCACTTCACTCCTAAATTGAAAAACCAGTTATGACAGTGGGTTATGAAAGGCAAACCTGCTCCAAAAAAAGCAAAGATGGTTTCATCGACTGGAAAAGGGATGAGGGCCACTTTTTATACTAGAAAAAGGATTGTTTCCATCTTCAAAAAAATGGAATAATAACAGGAGATAATTACGCATTATTGTCTGATGAAGTAAAAAGAAAGCAGTTGCCAAAAAGCGACCGCCATCGAAGAAAAAGTTAATGAACCTCCACACAATTCAATGATAGCCATGGTTAAAATTAACGAATTGCACTTCAAGTTGGTTGACTATCCACCGCATTAATCAGATCTGGCCCAAGATACTTTTCTTCATCTAAATAACATTGGGACAACCTTTATAATACAAACAATGTGACGTTTTTATACTCTTTTCTTATTATTTTCACTTATCATGTTTGCCAACTTGATATGTCTTTTAAATGAAGCAGCACATTAAAAATTAAAATTTCTATAAGCTATCCAAAGCTTTTGATAAATGATACTTGAAAGGTATTTTTCGAACGACAGTAATCCACTTCCGGTTAAAGGTGGGTTCTACGCAGACTAACTACCATCGGAACAAGTCCGTTATCAGAGTCGTAGCATAATCAACAGGGTTAAATTATTTATAAGAAAAAAATTGAGAAAAAAATATGAACCATTGCTGTAATTTAATTAGAACTTGAACCAGAATTTTGAGTTCACTAATTAGTTGACTACATACAAACGAAGATAATTTATTAAATACAAAACTTCGAAAATATTTCAATAGTGAGACATACTCAATAATAAATCAAAAAGTATTCATAGATTTATTTATAAAAATTATTATATTGGAAAATTATTTGGTACATTGAAATTTTCTGTTCATTTCCCTGATTTTTGTAAGAGACTAGCCACTATTAATTAGCTAAGATTTCCGAGTATTTGCCTTGGTTTATATAAAGCAACCAAGGTAAATATAAGTTTAAAGAAAAACTGGTAAATTGACATTTGAATAAGATATTGATAATTGTTACTTTCTTTCCGTATGGGCGAATCAAGTTGATGTATATTAACTAGCAATCACAACTAACCTAACTAACCTAATCACAACTCAATGAATAGTGGATGGTTCATAGCTAATATTGACAAACTAAGAAAGACAAATAGAAAACAAAACTATTGGATTGTGTGGAAACTGATTCATATATCAAACAATTTATCTTCAGATTATGATCTAGCAAGTCGTAAGAAATTAAAATAAGTATGAGATATAGAACCATTGCAACCGATGCCTTTCACTATTTTAACATGTTGAAAGAAGAAGAAATGAAATAGAATATTGAATTACGTTATATCACATCATCTTTCTTTTCTGACCTGATACAACTTATTGATTTTTGAATTTGAATTAGTGTGTGTGTCAGTTGTTTGGTTACGATGTGAAAAGTTTGTCCAGGTATATTGACTATGGAAAAAAAGTTAAGCAATGAATTTGCTCAAAATATCGTATTTTCATGAGAGTCATTATTAATGATGATCATGTCAAAAAGGTTGAGGTTATGGAGCCCGAAAACCATGGTGTAAGCATCCGAGAGAGACATGACACTCTCAACATTTCTCATCGATCGTTTCAACATAGTTTGGTTAATGTTTTCTATATGAAACGTATCAATGCTGTACTCGTACTAAAAGATCTGATTATTTTGTAAAAGTACCGTTGAGTAGAGGCCGCAAAATGCTCAGCAACGTAGCTGAAGACCCTTCATTCATTAAACGCATTAAACACTGTTGACGAGACGTGGGTTTATCAATTTGCCGATGAAATGGCCCCAGCTTTGCGAATGACATCCAAAAAAAAATGAAGCAAAAACGAAAAATACATGCAAAGTCAGTCAAAAATCCAGTTGAGTGTCATCTTTCTTTCCGATTACCATGGTATGGTTCACTTTGAATTTATTCCAGATGGTGAAACGGTTAAAAGGCGTACTACTTGTTTGGTTGGAGGCGTCTTCATGACGAAATTCCTCGTAATTATAATGCGCCACTATAATATGCCGTCACATTTCAACATAATTGTGACTTATATTTTGGGCAAACGCGTCATGTTCATCGATGCCCCAAAAAAATAATCTCAAACCATCATAACAGATGCCAAGTAAAACAAGTGTATGGAAAATAGGATCTAGGATTGGTGTGCTTGTGTGAGCCTATTTTGAAGACGATTATAAAATTGAGGAATAATATTAGTGACACTGGAAAAACGACTTGAAGATTCTATAGTAAAGTAACAGTTTTGATTGTGATGCTATTTTTGAAGATAGGATACGCTGTGAACAAAAATAATATGGAAAATTATTCGACAAACACTGTGTATATGATATATGATGATGAAACTCGTTGAAAAGTTTCATCTGTTAGAATTTTGTGTAAAAATTTTTATCATTAGCAATGACATCCATCATTATACAACCGCTAATTTCAATTTAACTTGGAAATTTGTTGCGCATAAAAAGATAACTTTGTGAGGAAAGAATATTATCTATCAGCAACCTATTTCACTATAGGTATAGAGGTAAAATTTCTTTTTCACTTTTTTCCAAGTTGTTTGCTATTCCAATATTCTACCTCACACGTTCACTGTTCTCTTCTTCTTCATTCTCACTATTTATTCTTCAGTCCCTTTACTTTACTTTTACTTATTATTTCCATTTCGCTCTATACAGAGCTATTTACAATCATCCACGATGATGTAGTTTATTAACACTCTTCATGTTCTGGTCTTGTACTTGCACAGTTATTTTTTTGATGTTTTATATTATTATTTTTCCGTTCTTCATATGTTTTTTTCAGTCCGTAATGTTTCATTTCATTACTCCACCTCTCTAAACTGTTTCATAGCTCTTCCTTTAATATTTTTCTTTATTTCCCATATTTTTCCTCTGTTTATACTACTACATTCTTCACGAATTATTTGTGGGTTCCAGCCTACTAGTAATATTCTGTGTAATAATTTCATCCTCTTATTTCTCACAGACTTCACAATTCCCGTCCTTATTTCATCTATTTGCTTTATCTATTTTCAGTTTGTTATAACCATTTTTACTTTTTTACTTCCCTCTTTTTTATTTTTGCTCATCTCTTTCTAATTGTTCATATTTTTTGTTTCTATATGTCTCGCTGTTATTAAATTTTCAAAGTATCAAATTATCATTCAATGTAAAATTGAATCAATTTAATGAAACATTATACCCCAAAAATGTTATTATATCACTAGTTGAATTGAAGTTAGTTGACAGCTGAATTGTGAAAATCTGTTAATTCTCCTAAGTATTTTTTTATATTTGTGATAAATATACACAAAGAATCCAAAAAAGGCTATTACACCATTAAGCAATTTAATTAATCTGAATATTCGCAGCCAGGATAAATATTCGGTGCCACACTTCTGTATTTCATTTCATAACAATTTGCCCGGTGGGTTTAATGGACAATATTCTGCAATGCCTTTTGGTAAACCATGATATGGAGCGAATATACCAATCACATAAGCGACTATTTTCGCTTGACCAATATCAAATACTTCTCCAGTTTATGGTGTTGAAGAATGAAAACGAAGGAATTTAAACAGAATTTTCAGTTCCTGTCAGTCCTCAAGCACTACATTTGATCAATCGATTGGAGTTTAAAGATCTCATTAGAGATTTGTAAGAGCCCAAAGAAAAAAATAAAGTTCAGAACTGAAACAGTGAAGTCTGCATAAAACGGGAGTTGAAGTTACCGTATACTGTAAACGTCAAATTTTCCATGTTGATTTGTTTTCTAAAGAGGTCGACTTAGTACTGTCGACTGTAATGACATTGAGGCTTAATGTTAAAACTAGGATATGTACATAGGCCAGAGGAATGGAGACTTTTCATTGATTCCTCAAAGTCAAGTCTCCATAACGGAAATAAATTTCCATCATTACTTCATCGAACAAACGACACAAAACTATTGTTAGAAAAGTTAGATTACAGCAAACACCAATGGTTAATCTGTACAGATTTCAAAGCTGTTGCTTTGGTTTTAGTACTACAAACTGCCTACACAAAATACTGTTGCTTTCTGAATTTAATGTAAGAGCAATATGGCCGCCAAAAACCGTTTACGTTCCTGGACAAAAAATGTGGAAAATATACCTTCAATTAACCCCGAAAAGATAATATCACCACCTTTGTACATCAAATTAGGGCTAAACTTAGTGCTACTAATTTTGTAAAAAATATAGACAAAAATGGAACTGGTTTTGACTTTTTAAAATAAAACTTGTCTTCTTTGAAGGAGGTGTATTTGTTCAACCTGACGTCAGATAATTAATTAAAGATCTAGCATCCATTATCACCTTGAATAAAAAAGAAAGAGAAGCTTGGATGGCGTTTGTGAAAGTGACTGAAAACTTTTTGGGTCACTACAGATCTCCTCAATATTCTGACCTCATAAAAAATATGCTCGATACATACTATAAATTATGATGTTATATGTTCTTGGAAGTACACTTTTCACATTCTCATCTATAATAGAAACAGTCGGGACTACGAATATGAAAGACATGTGAAACGGTCTAAAAACCCTTTTTTTAGCATTTATAATAAAGATGGAGTTTCTTTAACACCTAGGTACTTAAGATTTTTCAAAACAATATATTCATTTCTCACAAAAATGTTACGCGAGTCAAGAAAAATTTTTTTTGTTGTCTAGTGTAGTATGTAACATCTGTTTTGAAAAAAAAATATTCTGGATATTTTTTTTTGGATGCTCTACGATTTGTTCCAGATATCGATATTCGAATAATTACGAGAGTATTTGGTTTTAGGGTATAAAAAATAAATGCGAGTACGCCAGTGTACATTATTGAGCTGTGAAGATACATCCAGGACCGGCGGCAGTGAGGTTCGGGCAGGCGGGGGCAGCATCAACATCGCATAGTCTCATCAGACGTTTTCGATGAGCGGCGTGCCGCACCCCAGACAGGATGGGAGTTCCTCATGACCCCCTATGACCCCCGGCCCGAGCTTGCGAGCTCAAAAGAACAAGAGGGTGTGGCGATTTAAACCATTTCGTAATTCATGATTACACACACAAAACGAAGAGCATGGGCTTTTTTATTATTTAGAATGAATTAAAAATAGGCGGGCCTGATGAATAAACTTATGGAAGGACACCTTCGAGATCTTTGCATTTTGAATTGAAAATTATCATGATGAATGGTTTCACTTCCCCGTTTTTCGATAGTCATGAACGAAACGAAATTTTTATTAATTCGATATCGAAAATTCATTCCGGAGGTGTATCATTATGGCTATTAACATCGAATGATTAATATATTTCCTCTACTTCAAAATTACGCATACATTATCAAAAATAAAAACAAAAAGAAAAATTTTATAATTTGTAATTTGTAATTCTGTATCAATATTATCCAAAATTATCTTTTGGAATTTCACTACAAAATAGATAGTATAGCACGTTTTGTATCACAAAAAGTTTTATTTAAAAATGATCAAATCACGTTCTAAATAATTGATTATTATTTGGAAAACCTAATAATTATATATATATATATATATATATATATATATATATATATATATATATATATGCGAATTAAAAGAAATTATTTTATCGAGAAATAAATTAGAAATTAGAAATAAATTAAATTCGTGATTCAGGGTTTGAATTACTAGAACACCCCCCTTATTCACCATATTTGGCTTCGTCCGACTATTATCTCTTTCCTCAATTGCAAAAAAAGTTTAAAATATCGTAAATTTTCTTCCAACGAGAAGGTAATAAAAGCTGTGGAAGTCTGGTATACAGGCTGAACTAATGAAGTTTGAGATACAAAAGCTATATAAGAACACGCAAAGTTATCCCAAACGACATTAATAAGCAGATTATATGGCTAAGTAATCAAAATCATAATATTTGCAATCAAAAATTTGCTGACAACGAAACTGAAGAACAAGCTGGATTGCAAGCAATCAACAGTTTTATCAGAGAAAATTTAGAAATTGCGAATACTAGTGTACAAAATAAAACAAATTTTTGTAACTTATTTCCAATCAACACCTATGCTATGACGAAAGTATGATGAAATATTTTGGAAAATATAGCTGTCGGCATTTTAATCGGTGCAAACTAGTACGTTTTGGTTTTAAAATGTGCACAAACAAAACTTCTGGATAATGATAAGCAGCGCGGCGTAAATGTGCTGGGTAGAGCTCTTTGTCGTCAAGCAGAATAATGTGTCAGAAGTGTCAAGTCGGTCTCTGTATAGACTGTTTTCTGTTGTCTATACAGAATAAGATATGTTTATTAATTTATCATAATTTTCTTGTCCAAAATCAATTCATATGATTCAAAAAATTATTAAAATGTATTTTTTTAAGAAATATTGTAATATTTTTCCTATTTCTCAATTTATTTAAAATATTTTTCAACGATGTGGGAAATTTATATACTGTCTTTTAATTATTTAATTTATTTACATACTAACACTAGACTTAACTATCTCACATAATAATTAGCTTATCACTGGTTATATAATTATATATTCACTACTTTATAACTAACTTCTTAAGATGTTCCTCAAATGTCTCTCTCAATACCAGGATGTCATCCAAATAAACAAGGCATGTTTTTCAAGATAACCCTCAAATGTCACGTGCGCGTTAAAAAGGCCGAATTGCATACGTTGCCATTGGCAAGATCCAGTAAGAGCAGTCGTCTCCATATCTTCTGGGACCACCTCTATTTGCCAATATCCGTACTTCAGATCCAAGATAGAAAATAGTTTGCTGCCAACTAAAGTATTCAGTGTATCGTCAATTCGGGGTAGAGAATCGAAGAATCTCGTTCTCGTCATCATTTTTTTTGACGAGCCCTACTGGAGACACCCATGGACTAGTAGATGGTTCTATTACTCTCTCATTTTCCATCTCTATAATTATTCTTCCAACTTCCTCTCTCTTTGCTCTTGGAAGTCTGCGAGCTGATTGTTTGATTGGCTTGGCACCACCAGTATCGATTTTGTGTTCTGATGTTCAACCAGTCTTCCCTTCTTCTGGTATGTAAAGGTCTCGATACTAATTCCCTCATTCTCCTTTTCTCAGCTCGATTCAATGACTGACCAGCTACTGATATGGTCAACAGTATCTGTACTGCTGCCGTATCACTCTCAGATGGATGATGAAATACTTCTTCATACCCTACTTGATGGTTCTGTTTCTAAAGTGTTTTTGGAAACTATGAAGATTCATTACAGCTACGATTACGGGTCTTATAATGGCAGTAGCTGTTCTACCAACATAATATACTTCTTTCCATTTACTTCTTCAAGCTATAAGTATGAGAGGTTGTTTGTAACGATTCTGTGTCGGCGCTTCCCCCTCGTAGCCGACCCTTCTAATTTTCTGGCGACTTTGCAGGAGTCCTGGGACACTTGCACGAACTCCGTACATTCTCTAGCTTTCCATAATTCCAGCATCTTAGCTTCTTTGGCTTCCTTTCAACCATACCTTCTATAATGTAGACGATCAGGTCAAGTTTGTTCTCGTTACTTCATATTCAAGAGCAACAGCCAGGGCATTTATTAAATTTTTCGAATAGGTTAATCGAAGCATCCTCTTCATATCATAGTTGCATCAATGAATGCCTGGATGCTCAAACATTCCATCAAATTCTCTGGCGCTGATGGATAAGCGAATCGGACAAGTCGCGCAATGTCTATCTCGTACTCTGAAGAGTTTCTTCGCGCTTCTGACTTCGGATCTTTAGCTGCGATTGATACAGGTATTTTAGATATTCGTGATCATATCGCATATCGCAACATCTTCTTCAGCTGTTCGAAGTCATCAGTCTCTTTTAGATGTATCGTCTGGAGTACATCTACGGCGTCTCCTCGCAATGCACTGGTCAAATTCACTGCTTTCTCTTTATGGGACCAACTATTCACTCTAGCGACTGCCTCAAACTGTTTAGCGTAATTGGTCCAGACATCTTTCACCAAACGATGAGGACTTGACTCGGGAAAAACTACCATTGTCTTCGGTCTTAAGTAGTGCTTGTAAAATGCAGGATTTCATTTGTCCGATCTTCTTTTCTTCTACTAGAATATTTCTATTCTCGATTTTCCAATTTCGCCAATCGTTGTCATATTATTTTCCATATTCTCGATATCAGATTGTATCTTCTCATTCATCGTAGACATTTTGTTCTCTATTTATTGTATTTCACTTACTTAATTTATTTAGCTCTAACACTAGACTTAACTAGCACATATAATAATTAACTTACCACTAATTGTAAAATTAAATATTCACTACTTCTCTAATTTACTTAAATTCACTGATTACTTTTCTATTTCATTCCGTTCACTATGACTTTTTGATATACTCTCTGTGCTAGACGCCCTCGAATATATCTCAGAATGGACATTTCTAGAATTCTAGAAAGTACACAAAACTGAAAAATAACTAGAAAGACCTTGCTTAAAATTATTTCTAAAAAACTTACATAAGCAACTCGCCACTGTTTATAAAAAAACATACATAAAAGGCGCCGACAAACATCAAATGGTTCGGCGTATTCGCCAAATTGTAGAGTGCATTACAACCAGACAGAATCGGCTTCACAGCTCATGTCGTGGACGAGTACGTAACAATATTAACAAGTATATGTATTTCAAGAGGGGAGGAATATGAAATGAAAAAAGGGATTCAATTTTTCTTGTGCTAATAATTTTAAGAAGTACAAAAACATATCCAAAACTAATAATTATTTAATACGGCATCAAAGTGTGTCAGCTAAAAGAAAAGAATACGAAAGTTGTCTGACAGATTTCCGATTTTAACCTAGAGATATCAGCACTGGTAAACATAAATTGGGATATATATGTTGCATTGGGAGAATCTCGCTGAAATTGCAACTATTTTGATTGACGATCCCATAAGTGAGTTAATGTAAATATTTTTCTAAAAATGAAAAAATTTAGTATCGAGCTGTCATTAAATATTTTGTCGAATTATGCATGCGTTAGCTATCTGCGCATTGGGTGCCGCGTTTGCTCATTTTGGACCAAAATCGCAACTAAAATAATAAGGTTATGTCCAAAGAAAGACGAAAGTCCAAAATAAATTTTTAATTGGATTCCAGCAGGAAGACGAAAGAAGGAAAGACCACGAAAAACTTGGCGAAAAGGAGATAAAAACTTGGGTCTACAGAAATATATTTTAAGAGAAAGAGATTAAAATGATTTGATATCGTGTATGAAGAAGAAATTAGCTCAGAACTACACAAGAAATGAGAAACCAAAGAAGAAATCTATTTTATCTAGATGAAACATGGATCAATGTGTGATATAGCTACGATAAAACTGTTTAAAAAATTTATCTACTGACTTAAATCAACGAATAGAAAAGGGGCGCAGACTGATAATAGTACACATCGACAGTTCAAACGGTTCCATTAAAGGTAATTTATTGAATATTGAATCTACTCGTTCCGGTGGCAGCAAATGAAAGATTGGAGTTTCTGTCTACCGTATGTACAAAAGAGAAACTGATCAAAATTCGATTAAATACACTACTTTGTTTAGTTCGAGATAATATCGCATAGACATATTTACTTTTTTCTTATAACATTTGTTGATATTTCTCAAAATAAACAATATACTAAAGTTTTTCGTAAAAAACTTTACACTCTGTATATTTAAAAAAAATTCCAATTAAGATTTAAACAGAAAAGGAGAATCATATTTTTGTCGAAATAAATTGTGTGTGGTATTCTATCTACTATATACTTCAAATCAAAATCGATATACTGAAGCCGACCCTGCTCTTATAGTTGACCCCATAAATAAAACCGTTAGCAGATTTTTTTAGCACAATCTTCTTAACGTAGGACCTAAGTATATTACGTAGCTCGACAAACACACAGTGTTTGAATATTATTACTCCACATAATAATTTAATATGAAGTGTGGGAGTATTCTTATGGGAATATGACCTGTCGACCTCTCACCAGGGCGTTCCCACCATTGTGCTACCGCGGCCTTTGCTATGCAGAGGGGCAAAGGGGGTTAACCGCTAATTACCCCGTAATTGAAACAGGAAGTTGAGAAATCAGTGTTTCAGCTTTGCCGTGCCACACCACTTTTTTTTAATATATGTACATTAACAGAATATTTACCATAAGCGTGCATGGCATGACATCTAGAGATCCTTTCCCTACACTTTCTATTCAGGAGCAATTTTTAGTTTGCGAATTAAATTTTTATATTTTTCGAAGTAAATTTATAGCTAAGAAGACAATAATACTATTGCTTAGTGCAGATAAATATGGTATGTTATAAGCAACTTGTAATTGTTGAATACTTAAAACATAATTGTTATCATTTGTTTCAGATCATAGCTAGTTGCTTTTAATCTTTTTGTGTCTCTTTAACTATATATATATATATATATATATATATATATATATATATATATAAATATATATATATATATATATATATATATATATATATATATATATATATATATATTTGGAGATTATTTATAATGATAAAAAAGATGCAAAAAATAACACAAATATATAGAGCAATATGGTTAGGATTTAGCCAAAATGCCAACACTTGAGAATTGAAGGATACTCGAAGAAAAACGGAGCAAGATGTCAAGCGGGATAGAGATAAGGTAGAAATAAAATCTTACGACAACTTTCATATATGCCCTATTTTTAGAAACATCAAAAAAATTTTAATAAGCAAAATAAGTATGTTGGACAGACTAAGGGTGTTTGTCCACGGTCCGATCCGACAGTTACGACCTATGTCGGAAGTGCGGAATGAAAAATGTCTGTCTACTAGACTCGTATCTCAAGACAAGTAATAATTAATATTGTGTAGCTGGAACAACAAATAGAAAAGCGACATTTTCTTGCTTGGTTGTTATATATACGAAGATGTAGAATAAAAAAGCAGTGGTGTATGCGTCCTCTTATTTAACTGGATCATATTATTATTATGTATTGTGTGATACATTGCGACAGGACGATTAAAATTTTCTTCATTTACTTTCGTATCTCCACTAGTTTTTTCGATGTTTTGTGTGTCGTTTAATAGATAGAATTAGACGTGTATACACGAACATTAGCATTCAATTCCAATTTTCAGTGTTTTATTATTGTATTCTACCACAGTTTTATCCCAAAAATATATTTTATTTTACACGCTACCATTCATCATCATGAAATAAACATAAATAATATAAAATTGTTAAAAATTGTATTCTACAATAAATTACATTGAAAGCATTAAGATTGTTAGATACAGGAACGGTTAAAAAAGACTCAAATGGCCTTTTTCTTACATCCCATTTTATAGTTTATTAGTTTATGAATGAATGGAAAATTCAGTAGCATCTCATTCATCCATGATATCTGTTATCTAATTTTCCAAGCTTTATTTTAATATAAATTAATTGATTACGTGATTTCTTTCAATGGGTTCAAAAATTATTCAATGCCTATACAAGCCCCCCATTCCACTACTGGTATCCCCCAAAATTCTTTTCTTGCTCCTCCTCATCTCATTTCAACGTATAACAGCTTTTCGAATCAAAAGATATTTTTTTCGATTGAATATCAATATTGTTACGTGCAAGTTTATGTCATCTAATTTTAATTATACTACTGATCTCAAGACCACAATATACAACGTCTTAAAAAGAAGCTTCGATAAAAATTGACGATCGTCTAAAGAAATCTCATGAAAGAACCAGTCAATTATTCACTACCACAGTTTCAGTGGGAATTCCTAGCAATATTATATATTTAAATATGTAGACACAATCCAAGTCTGGATGGACAGTTTCTTCCTTATCATGACGCATACGACACGCATAATCTATGAAATTTGAATAAGGTAATTTGGTTGACCACGGTAAAACAGTGGCTACCATAATAGCCCAATGACCGCACAAAACATCACTGCAACGCTCTAGCGCACATGCCTTTCATCAAAAAATCCACATTCTTCCACGGCGCACCTAAACATAATCTCGATATGTCGCTGAATGCGATATTACGCCATCCTATCTTTCAATGCTACCATTTCTGATTTTGATGTGGCGATATAGAGCATAGTTACGGTATCTTCATCACCAAATTATTGATCAGTGCGTATTACCCCAAACTTTTCTCGAGGATACCTGTCAACATGGTTGTCATTCATGACCCGGCCAAGACCGCTCTATATCACGCATCGTTTGATCAAGGATATAAGCTGAGACTTCTGTATCGAGCACAATGCAATACCAAAAATTTTAGTTACATTCTGATTTATCTGGTGCGTGAAATTACTTAAATCTATAAAGTTCCACAATCATTAAAAAGTTGATACTACAAAAGACTATTAATTGTTCTTGTACATCTTTTCAATCATACAAACTTGTTAGGAATTTCGTCAATAATTGGCTGCACCTTTCCAAATACCCTTTATAATTTTAGATCGTTGTGACAGGAAGCAAATGGAATTTTAATTTCGAAATAAAAATCTTTGTTGTGGTGCAGAGTTACGTAAATAATTAATTTGAAGAAATTTACTATATTTGTAAACAACTTTGTTTTAAAAATTGTCTGTATATAGTAATAGAAAATGAGCCTGCCTCTAAGGCGAGTACATACCGAAATACAATACTTTGCATTGTTCAGTCTGTACTCCAAAAAGACTACCTAATATGGGATATTCTGTTTATTTTTTGAGACTTAAGAGATCACTAAACACAAAAGTTCTTCGAAATTCTATTTCGTCAATGCGAAATTGTGAAATAATCTACGATCGATTAAAAAAGGCTCAGGTATCAAATTATCAATATTAATGTCCCGAGTGCATGTCAAATTGTCGATAATTTAATTTTCTCGAGTGCGCATTCGCGCACTCGAGGAAATTATGAGACAATTTGACATGCACGAGAGGGCATTTTGGCAGACTATTTCCTGAGAAAAATTTAATTTAAAATAAACTTAATTCTGTGTTTAAAATTTGTTATTCTTTAAATTATACCGTAGTTGATAGTCGATCGTCTTTTCTTAACTGTAAACCCATCATGGATGAAAGAAACATCAAAAGGTTTTTTTAAAAATTGTCCAGTAGGACGAAATGAAATTTCAAAGTGGACAAGAGATGCAGCGGAAGCTATAGGAATTGACACGAAAAGAATAAAAGTGACAAATCACTCGAACCGTGCTGCGGCAGTTACTCAGCTTGCCAAGGTTGGGGTTTCAGAAAATCAAATTATGAAGGTTATCGGACACTCAAATCAGGCCTCGATAAAGAGTTACCTCCAAGTAAATAGTGAACACCACGAGGAAATTGTAGAAAAAATGCGAAATGACAGTAGCGAAGTAACAATAAGAAGTGGTGGAAGCAGCATAGAAACACCATCGTCGGCCTCCAGTAAAGTTGTATATTCTAATTGCATTTTCAATAATTGTTCCTTTTCTTAAAATATAAAATTAAAACCAAATGATGTTTATTAATCCTAGACGAAAATTTGGCACTAGTGCAAATTATCGATAATTTGCACTAGTGCAGTATTATCGCTGAAATTTGATCGTTGCTAGGTAAACATAAAATATTACAGCTTTTTGGTTGGCTTAAATTTTTCGAAGGAAATAGTCACCCAAATTTATTCCGTCTTTCAACAAGTCTCTCTGACATCACCTTTTTTCTTTTGTCAGCATTTGTAGCAATAATGATGTTTGCAGCACAAACACCAACCAACAGTTTTACTTTACAAATCTGCAATAATTGTTATTCCAGACTGCATTAACTCCACAAGCAATACATCTTTTTGTCCTCATTAAAAACAGTTGCAATAATCTAACAGCTGTTGAAGGTTTGTTTGAATGTGTGTGCATCCATTGTTGTAATTGTCGTTTCGAGCATGTCATCCAGAATCCATATCTTATCACCTACAATAATCGATTTCAGAAAATATTCTTCATCAATATTTTAAGTCAAGAAACTCTAAAACTGTACCTATTCGGTAAGTTTTGTGATTAACATTCAACATCGTTCGGAGCGAAACTGATCAGCTACAATAGAGAACAGGCAGATCTTGAAACGTTCGGAAATTCTATAATTCACTTATGGTGAGCCTTCGAGTTTCCCTAACCGCTTGGTGAATTGGCTGAACAATGTCGCTAATGACCATCGTTTCTGCAATCTTTAAACAACTATATAAATGTGTCTCCATACACTCGACTCTTTCTTCGATGAATTTTCGCTGCACTTTTCTCTTCTGCCTGCAACAAACGAATAACAGCTCGCAATTCACACTAGCCGGAGAATTAAAGGAGACACCCCTTTTTGTGTGTGTGATTGGGCTCAACGGAAAATGACCTGTTGGAATCACCAGGGACTGGATTTGAGCGGGGAAGATGCGCAGTCACCTATTACGCGCACCAATCAACTACTGTATTCCTAGATATCATACTATGCGATCGGAAGTTGAAAAAAAAAACAAACGTCGTATATTATTAAGCTGGAGTATTGTTATTGCTATTACTAAATCATTTTTATATCAAGAAGCCGAAAAATTTGATAAAAAAATGGTAATTGAATGAAGAGTATAAATCGAAACCATTTCAAAATACATATATGCTTTTGATACCATTTCGACATGTTTATTCTTTGCAAGTACATTATCAGGTAAGTATATAAGGTATACCTATCGTAAATAAAAGTCGGTATACCCGATAAGGATTAAGTTTATTTTCCTAGAAAACAAATATGTTGTTTGATACATTATAAAATAATTACTCATACATCAATATCGAATATTTGATAAATTGATTTTTGCGATTTCCAAATTGACATTACTGATATCTGTTTTAATCTAAACTTATAGCAATCTCGTATGTATTCCACCGATTAACTACAGATATTCTAATAATTCACTTACATTCATTTCGTTCATGATAGAAATTACGCTACGGGTACAAAGTTTATTCTAAGCTGCCAGCCATTCTAATTTTATAAAGATTCAAGTTGCAAATCATCAATATTTCCATATATTTCAATCTCCTACTTTCTGATGTTCACCTAGGTCTTTCAATTTCGAATTGTAGCCTACAAACTCATAATTGTTCCAATACTTTCCTTGGTATAGAAATATCACATCTACGAGTATGAATCTTTTCATAGAAGTTTTGAAATATTTTTATTATAATATCTCAAATATGGAGATCCAATCACGATTTATCAGTGGCAAAAATAAAATATTGATTTTGTATTTGGAAAATGTTTAGACATTTACTTAAGTCCAAACATTGAACCCTCTTTTCGTAATACATAAACGTATAATTTTCTTCGAATCTTGATTATCTAGGTCGACAATCTCTCAGCTTTCTGCTGTTAAAACAAACAAACATCCTGCCATATCACGTTATTTCATAATTTTTTTCATTCACAAAGATTTTAGTATATGATGTAATAAAAAATTTTTCGAAAATATAGAAGGGAAACACTACCAAAAACTAAAAGCGTTATTCAATGCGCATCAATAATCATCTGCAGTAGGAGAATAAAAGAGTAAAAGGACAATTAATAATTCATTTGGAACCCAAGGGATCAGAGATGATCAATATTTATAGTCCCAGAGCTGGCTACATAAAACAGCATCGATAAGGTAGACGACGTTTGAGCTTGGAAACGGGGGGCCCGTAATTAGTACATCACCAAACGGCATTTGCCAGAAGCGAGCATCATCTTACCATAACGGTCTTCAAAGTTTCTTGGGGCACCATGAGCCGATAAATATTACCGAAGGACTTTTCGCAAAGATACAAGTTCATGAAGTTTATGAAAATCATCAAAATCATGAAAAAGATTGTATTTCAGCGAGATTTCATCGTTTCCTAATAATTTTTTTAATTTTTGGTAGCGCAAACAGATAGTTTCAATGAAGCCAACAAAAATAAGTTTCATTTGAGCCGATAGCGAAAAGTTTTCATTTTCACAAGTACGTCGATTTTCCTTATTTTTTTCGGTTTTTTATGATCTGTAAAACTTATTAAACATTATTACACCACTCTTAGTTAAGCCACAAAAGTCAAGTAAAAAATTTATTTATTACAGCGTTCTTATTTGAGGTTCGGACCCCACGATCCAATAGTTTTCACTCGTCTACTATGAGGTTTTTCCAAACATTTACAGTGCAGAGTGCCAGAAAGGCCGTTTGTTGATGTACTAATCACAGGCTCCCCGTTTCCAAACTCCAACGTCGTAAACCTTATCGATGCTGTTTTATGTAGCCAGATCCCCGACTATTATACTCGGGTAGTAGGGGAAGTCTCGTAACGGCACCTATGGCTGGACAATCATAATACTTCTCTTTTCTAATTCTTCAGGTGTCTCAACCTTCAATATATACAACTCGTTTCAAATTTCGCCAAAAACGTTATGAGTAGTCATATCTGACTAAAATCCAAAATTTCTTCAGTTTGATTTTTTATGAACTGCAATCTTGATGTTACCCACTCTTCTTCATATATTTTGGCTGTAACAAAATTTCCAGAAAGACACATGTATGCTGAAGAATGACCACGGGAAGTTAACGACAATCATATCTAGCAACACTATCGAGTCGAACTTTTTGTATCTTTTGATAAACACTTCTGAATTTACCTCCTCTCCTTTCTGACAATAATAACTCGCCATTTCACTCCCGTCAAAAGTAACATCTGAGTAGATAATGATTTCCAAACCAGGAGAAAATTCCTTGTCACTGACACTAGGTTTTTGATTTTTTTAATGATGAACAAACTTATAACAAGTTGTCATACGAGTGTTATTTGAGTTGTTTACAGATACCTACTTAAAAAATTCATCTTGGTCAAAATATGGAATTAAAACGCGTACATTATAGTACGATGATTTTCTATGCCTTTAGACGTGAATATTGAATCAACAGCAGTGTGCTGATCAACTTCGATGTTTGGTAATGAAGCACCATCTCGAGTCTCCGTGTTTTATGGGTTTTCCGAATTCAATCGCGGTCGCACTTCGCTACAGTATGAATTTAGAGAAGGTTGTTCAAAATCGGCTGCTGTGCCAAAAAACGTTAGTTAGAATTAAAATTTTGTTGTCTAAAAGATTTGTTCGCGTTGGATACCGCATAATTTGACAGTCGCTCATAGAAAAACTCGTGTCGATTGGTGCAAAGAAATGCTGAAAAAATTCAATCGCAGTGTGTTCCAAAAGACGTCTGTAAGATCGGGACAGGCGGTTAATTATGGATCTATCCATTGATGTGTTCAAATCACATTTTTTCCTCATCCTCTTACGTAATGGAAAAATGCTTGTAAAACGCGTGTAAAACTGTATGGATGTCATTGGAGAATAATTTAAAAAACAATAAAGCCATATCCAATTATAAATCTTTTCTTTATTTGTCTATCTCACAACATAAGTAGCAACCCTCGTATTTATTATCGATTTTTCTTTTCTTTCCCAATTTTTGCAAACTGTCTCCCAGTTTTCCTTGAGCCTTGAGCTTATCTATTCTATTTCGGCAACTTTTTTTTGCTTTTCTGTCGCTGATCCTAACTTTCTTTCAATCGAAATACTTGTCCCAACTCGCCGACAGATATCATAAATTGTTTGTCTGACTCTTTCTCATTTTTACAATCTTCACATCTTGATTTTGTTGATAAAACTTGACAATTATTTGACAACGTTCGTTCGAAAAGCCAAAAAATCGATAAAAAGCAAGCCAAAGGAGAAAAAGCCAAAACAAATGAAATAATAATGCTAAGAAATAACTGAATCATTGCAATCAGAAAAAACATGTTGCTCATGTTTTTGAATATGTTTATGCAGAACTCACAATTTTTTTTATTTATTTTGATTTCAACAATTGTTGATCTATTTAAGTTGCCAATAAAGATATGTTTCCTAAAAAGACTTTTTAAATATTTCTTAAGAACCTTGAGTGTCCGCCATTGGAGGACTTTCACTCTCAAATAAGCTCAAAATCTTATATTGTAAATGATAATTAAATGCAGAAAATAAATGAAACCTTGGTATTATTACTATTTGACATGATTCTGTAGTGAGTTAAAATTGTCTACCCTGTAAATGGTTCGTTGTTGATATTATTTGTGATAGATGATTATATTTGTATTGCTGTCGCGTATTTCTGCAAAAATAAAACACACATAAATAACATAGTCAACGAGACCTGGCAGGCAACCGTTTATAATACCTTAACGAAGCTTAGTCTACTTTTGAACGTATAATATCACCCACAGCACATAAAACTATTCCATATTTGAACTACCTACGTCAGTTTTGACCAACACTGATTATTGACGTCGCGGCTTCATGGCTGAGAAAACATATGTTCACGTAACAATCGATCTTTATAAATAAGAGTTGTTTTAGTATCTAATTGAAGATACAGAGATGTTGATTGAAATATGGCAAGTCAACAAAATGAAGTAATCTATTTGATTCCATTCGGAAAAAATAAGGTTGTTGCATTATTTTTAATGAAATAAACATAAAATTGTAAGAAAATTGGCTTATCTATGAATCGATACTAATATAATTAAATTACACTAGCCCACATGTTTTTTATACCCAGCTGAAAGTAATTGGTTATTGTTTTTTCACAAAGAAATAATAATAAAAATGTTCTATCATGTCTGGCTTTATTACTTGCGAAGTTTGGTGAAGTTAGTAAGGCTTTCGTTTTATAGCTTTTTAGTTAGTTTCACCAAAAGTTATCTTCCACCCCAAAATTTGTGATAACGTTATCCAAAATCTTTGAATTTTGATTGATTAAATAGGGACTTTTTCGACTAGGTTCTATTTGTGGCGAAAAAACGTTCAATGAAAAAGGTTGGATTGATAGGAAAAATTTCACTATTATGCATCAACTAATCCATATCACATAGTGACACACTACTACTATCACATAGTATTTAGATTTTTTAGTAATCAATAACCTCTTTTATTGGAAATTCCACTTCGAATACGTGAAAGGATGTGGTTTTTGCATAATGGTGCGCCTGCTTACACTAATCAATCAATTTATGGTGAACAGAATGAACAATTTTCACCACAAGTTTCACCGGAAGACATGATCCAGTACAATGACCTCTAAGGTCTCCAAATTTCAATAACATGGACTCACTTCAACAATAAGGGATGACATGGTCTAGGGAATACGGAATTAATTTTGGAATTTTAAAAAAAATGCTATGAAATGTGAAAAACTCTCTTAATTATCGCCTTCAAGCATGCAGAGATGTCTCTGGGGGTCATTTCGAACACTTATAGTGATAATGAAGACGTGTACGTATTCTGAAGTAAATAGGATAGTTTTTTGTTTCATTTCTGTAATTTATTTGTAATATATTCGTTATTTATTTTTATTTGCAATTCCATCTCTACTCACAATTAATTGTTAAATTATTAGATATAGGTACATACATAATCATTTTTTTATACTGAAAAATCAATATATCTCAAGAACAAGTAATTTTAGGTATAGGAACAGGCACAGCCTTCCAGAATGGCACTGCATTCTGGAAGGTTTTTTCATCAAATGAGATATACGTTCTATTTGGCATAAATTATTACCACTGTAAGATGAGAATTTGCCAGTCTTGACAGCCTGTTAATATTTTTTTGATAATTGTCAATCACGCCTTTAAAACAGTATCAAAAAGCGTTTCTTACAATGATAATGACTTAATACCCTTAATGGGTTTGCGTCGCAAAACGCTCTATAGATTCTCTGGCTGAGAGAAAACTTTTTCCCTTATTTCCCACCACAAGTCTTGTTTTCTGTCTTTTCCTGCCATTTTCTAACTCGTACTCTGCTTAGGTTATCTTCCATCCCTTTTAACTATTTTGTTTTAGGACTGCCACGTCTTTTTCCACCATAGGGATCAAATTTCATCATATCGTATGCTATAGATAAACCGCTGGATTTGTATTTTTTTCCAAAACATCTTCGTCGCTGAGTTGGTCAGATATAACTCGAGTCGTTCTTTTCCTACATTCCCCTTCACTAATTTTTACTGGTCCCATTATTTTTATGATTATCTCTCCGCTCTTCTCAATTTTTCTTTATCATTTCTTATTTCTTGTTAGAGTCATTGTATCAGCTAAGTACATATTTGCTAATCCAATTATCGTTTTATATGTGTTGATATTTGTTTTGTGATTTCCTGTTCGTAAGGAAGGTTTTATTAATGTTAATTATGCTTCTTTCTATCTCAGTAATCTTCTATTATTGATCATAATGCGGAGGTTCTCAAAGTTTTTTTTTACTTTTCTGATCTGATTTTCCTGATTTTGTATTCCAATGCTTAGTTAAATAATGTTGTGATACGAAGGCTATTCAGAAAGTGAAAAAGTTGACTACTAGCACCGCTAACCACACATAGTTTGGTATCCTCAGACCATATATTTCATTTAGATGGTAAAAGTTTTATAAATTTTCCAATTCAAAATGTGAGCAGCAGCTGCAAATTCTGCCAATTTGTGGGAAGGTATTTGTTGACAACATACTCAAACCCTATAGAAATTCATCGGCAACTGTATGAAGTGTACGAAAACAGCGTTGTGAATGAACTTTTGTTCAGTTTAGCTAAAAAATGGCCTAACTAATGGTAAGGAGAAGGGTTGACGCCCGAACATTGTGATGAATTTATCGCTAAAGCTGATAAATAGATTCGTGGAAGATTTTCTGAGAAAATTGAGATTGTAAGGATTATAAATAACGAATTCGAATGAAGAAGTTTTTTTCTAATCAAAAACTAACTAACGTGACATTATTAAAGAGTGTGCGTGTAATTTTTAGTGGAATTTTTAAGTAGCGGGTATTGACACTTGAATTGATGATTATACATTAACAGTATTGTATGTAGATTATTTGGCTATATTAGTATACGCAAAAATAGAATTAGTTCAAAAAAATTGTTATGAGATTTCCAAATAAGCCGTTACAATATTGAAATACAAAAAAAGATGATTACTAAAATAGTAAAACTACAATTCCCAATCTTGTTATTTCTAAATACATTACTGAATGTCATTCTCCTCTATTTTTTTATACACAGACATTCTTTTTAATTCGATTTACTAAACATATAGGTCATATTTTAGGTTTTTTGAAAGAGATAACCGATTTGAGTAATCCAAATGTTTATAACATTGGCTGTCTTTTTGAAAACAGCCAAGAAATATTTAAACTGTACTAATATATTTTTGCCAGTATTTATTTGACTGCCTCCAGAGTCACAGCTATTGAAAAAGCTGATTTAATATTGGTATGCACTAGTGGAGACAGAATATATCAAAAAACTTAAAATTCAGAAGAACTTATGGCAAAGATACAAATATACAGAGAAAAGAATAAAACTTCCTTTAGTTAAAGCAGTTTAAAAAGTGTATTTGGACAGTAAATGGAGGAATATACAAAAGAAAATCAAAAGCTATTTTATAAAACAATAAGAAAAACGAGAAATAAAAAACACCATGAAATGAAATGAGTAACTGGGAAAAACAATGAAAAAGATGATAATGCAATGGTGGAAGGAGACTTCTACGAACTACTAGACAGTAATCAATATACACAAGAAGATAGATAAGAATAAGTAGAATTCAAGAAATAATAATAATGGGAAGCAATAACTAATAACAATGGAGAAGATCAAAGGAAGCATTGAGAACTTAAAGTAAGGTAAATGGGTATGGTATGACAGGATATCACCTAAAATGATCATAAATCTAGGTACATATTTAAAATGATTCCTATTCATTATATTGAACAAAGTTTGGACATCGGTTTTAGTTCACGACGATTGGAAGATAGGATTTCGAATTCTGATAAATATTGCTTAAATTATAGAGTATCTTTTTATTAAGCTTTTTTCCTAAACTTACTAGAGAAGAAGTTAAGGATACTAGTTGAGGATCAACTAGACGAAGCACAAAATAAGGAGGAATACAGTTTAAAAAATCATGTATTGAATAACTAACAGTAGAAAACAGGGCAAAAGGAATATACATTGCCATTCAAGACCAATAAATAACATTTGTCGATGTAAAACAGAAAAAAATAGGCTGAAACATGGAAACGCACCTAAAAAAAATTACTAACACATCCATTTGCGAACAACAACTGTAACTTCAGGAAAAACAATTTCAAAACATCTTAATTGAGGATGGACTACGACAGGCACGAGTACTCATCCCTCTGTTATTTACAATATTTATAAAACACATAATCAAAACAACAAAAGTAGGATACTCGGAATGCTAAAGTGATTTGATAAATAACAACAAGATATGGGAAACAGAACTACAGAAAAGAAATCTAAACAATAGGAGGGGGAAAATTCAAGAAACTGAAATTATTGCGTATTTATGGGTGACCGTACTCAAAGAAGACTCAGATCACAAAGAAAAACATGAAAGAATCTTGCACTATGACATTATATGTGGCAGTATACCGGCCAATATCAACATATGAAAATGAAGACTGAGTACTGGCAAATAGAACAATAAACAGAAGGCAAGCATTGATGATGGTTTTATGAGGGGTGAAGGTAGAAGTAAAAAGTACCTGGCCTGACCTAGAGATGGCGGTAGTTGCTTGAAAAGTACCACAGCGCATAAATATTTGAAGTTTGAAGATGCCACGTTGTTTAGTATTTGTTTAGCGGCCATCAATAGTAAACGTTTTCAGTAAATTTGTAAACATAAAAAAAATTGGTCATCGTTATGTGAACCAATAAAAAGTTGAACTAGATTCTGCTCTGGGTGAGACTACTCCTTATATATCAACAGTAAAATATTGGGTAGCACAGTTTAAATGCGGCCGTACGACCTGCGAAGACCAGCCAAACGAAGTGACTCCAGAAATATTGAAGAAAATCCACAAAGTGGTACAGGATAATAATCGGCTGAAATTGCGCGAGCTAGCAGACATAGTAGGCATTACAAAAAGTGCGGTATATTGCATATTAACTGAAAATTTGAACATGAAAAAGCTGCGTGCAAGATAGATACCGAGTTTGCTCACAATAGAACAAAAACAGCGTCCTGAAGATATTTCCATCGAGTGTTTGAGAATGTTTCACACAAATAAAGCCAAATTTTTGTTCCGTTTCATCATTCAAGACGTGGCAATTGGGTTTTTAAGAAGTCTAAACATTAACTGTTTCAATAAAAAAATGGACCCATTATTTGTCTGCCTAGAATCCCGAACTACCCAGACGAACGACCTTGTTGTTGGATCTCCTTTATCCAACGGGGATGCGTTTCGGACCAGTAGTGCATATAATGGCGATTCACTCTAAAATTACTATAAACCTTAGCCTCATCTGTCCACACAATTCGTAAAAGAATTTCAGGATAGTAGTGTATCATATTTAATAGTCAGTTGCAACAATCCTGATATCGAAATATGGAACATTCAGACTCTGGTGTAGGATCATATGATATGGATGCAATCTGAAATATCTGAAATCTGAAATGGTATAATTAGTATAGTATACAATACGAAGTCTTATCTACCCGTTAGCGACTGATTTTATGTGTAGAAAATGATGGAGAGTATTTTGAACAAACAAAAAGGGCTCTACTTATTACTTAGTTAATGGTTAGATTAGTAACATGGTTTATTTAATGATTTGTTTAAATTACTATAGATAGTCTAAGCCAACCAGCCTACTGGACGTTCATAAAATTATTCTCGCCATTTACACATGTATTAGGATATTTCAGGACATAAGAAATATATCGTTATGATGTGTTTGGTATTTTTATGTTAATATAGCATAGCATTCACTTTACTAACTAATTAAAGTGTTAAGATTTCATATATTTTGTATTACTATTATCGTATATAAAGTGCCACTTATTTAGATAAATTGCAAAAAATTTAGTTTTTTCAATGTTAAGTATATAATACGTCTATTAATGGTGAAAATAAAATTCTGGAAATAATTGTCACGTGTTTCTCGGGGCCACTTTTGTTTTAATTTTCTGCCTCTGAAGCTATTATATAATCTGACTCTGACATATGGCCGAAGGAACTCCTTAAGATACCAAATAGTAGTAGTCCCAAAGCTCAAATTTTAGCATTTATGTCTGAAAAAAATATTCCCAATCCTGTCAGCGATCGTAACAAAGAATTGCTTACTGTTATTAAAGGTCTAAAGTTAGAGAAAATTCATTATATTGACAAAAAACAGGGTCATACTCTTCTCAGATTACCTTCTTACTATTGCAAATTTAACCCTATAGAGTTATTATGGGTAAAATCAAAATTACGAAAATGTTTCCAGAACTGAGTAAAGAGGTTGTAGAACTCGTAAAGAAAGTTCTAGCAGCAGACCGCCAAGAACTTGAACATGATTATTTGCAAATAACTTATTCGCCTTTATGGTTTTGGCTTTGAAATTTCGTTTTCCGGAAAAGAAACGAATGGATTACAAAAAGGGCTCAGGTCACGTCTGGTAGCATGTTTAGTTTTATAATTTAATATTCAGTTGTAGTAAGTTAAAGAGGTATAATAATGATTCTTAAGTAGGACTACAATGAAGTGCATCTGTCTAAATAACGGCGTATAATGCTGTCCAATTTATAATGATTCGATAGTCCAATTCATGAACGCCCGAATATTGTTATTATACCAGTCATAATTAGAATTCATTATAATTCAATATAATTCCTGAATCTGTTTCAATATTTCCAATATGCATCTAATAATAATTAAAAGACTATTGTTTTATTTTGAATATTTTATAATAATTACCATGATTTGGCTCAATACTTAGGACTGACGTGACCATACATACATTTCCTATCAAGTATGAAGTGTACGTAATCTAATGAGTATCATTTCAAGACTTCTAAAAGAAATGAAAATAATATATTGAGTCCTACTATGGAATACAATTTTACATGAAAGGTAAGCAAGCTTTTTCTCGTATATGTACAGCATTTCATAATTAACCTCTGAAACTTTCACGATAATAAGATAGAGGTAAATATTTTTTCCTACTTTTTTTATCATATTTGAACTTCGTGACACGTATTTCATCGTTCTCCGCAACTATTGAATATCATTTCAATGATATAAAGAATGAATATTAAGTATGAAGTATCGTAATTATTTCAAAACGACTTGCGAAGTTTAATTCTCTATCACATATTGTGTTTTTCTATAAATATGAAGAGCCTTGTTATTTAGGGGGTCCAAAAAAATTTTAAAAAATGCTAATTACGTCATTCAAATAATAATCAAGTAAAAGCTTAATAAAGTCGACCAGTCGATTAATCCTCCAATGATTCGATCTGTTTACTATTATTGTTTATCTGCGATAAACGAACGTATTCTACGAGCTGTTATTTAACTGAAGAAGTTCTTTACATTTAGTCCAGCGTAAAGTGTAATACGATGGTTAGGTATCTAATGAATAGCAGAATAGGATCCCCAATACTGTAACAAAAAAAAGGGTACACAATAGATAGAATAGTGTATATGAATGACATCCCGAATTATAGACATACCTTACAAGAAAAATATGAATCATCATCCACTACTTTATATCTTCACTTATGTCTTGAACAGACGTTACCTCTTTACTTTCAATATCTTCAAAGAAAATTCCAAATTTTGCATTTTTCAGAAATGTCATGAGCTTAAACAGATTTAACACTTCCAGTAACTTAACCATGTTTAGAGATTTTTCACTAAACTTATGTATACTTCGAGGCTTAGGATAGAACTTTTTTAGTAATGTTCTATTTCTAATCTACAATCTATTTCTTCCAAATTGATTCTATCATACGTTTTTGTCCGTCCGAAATGTAATCACTCTGTCATTAGAATTGTATATTTCGGATATACTTTTTTCGAGGTGGATAGGATGGAGAGAGCTGTTAAACAATTTTCGTTCGGTGTGGCATCTCTTTCATTTTAAATAATATTTCTATTGTCATTCAATTCAAGTCATCCCGAAGAACAAGACAGTTTAGAATGTCGCAAAAAAAAGATATTCGGGACATAGCTCATCATATATTTCATGCGTTGCGCTCAAATGAATGAAGCGACACTTTCCACAGGCTAGGCAAGAAAAATAAAATTACCCTACAATGGATTCCGGGACAAACCGGAGCAAAGCTCGATAAAGCGGGGGCAGAGAAGCCTTTCATGGGACCCGAACCCTTCTGCGGTATCAGCTTTAGGACAAAAGAAAAAATAACTGGAAAAGAAGGTAGATAGAACCAAAACCAATTATTGGGACAACCTACAGGGGCTGAGACAGGTAAAGACTCTTCTGGGAAACTAAAACAAGATTAGATCTGATGAATGTAATTAAACAGATAATACGGCGTACAGATTTTGTTGCACAGAGGATGAAACCTCTATCCACATTCTCTCGAAGTGTGAAACTCCTGAGCACTGCACCTGGGAGCTCTTGAAATAAAAGATTAAAATCTCTGGCAATTGAAGCCACCCCACATTCTAGACTAGACTGTTTAAAAAGAGTGGGATTGATGTATCAACTGTAAGCACACGGTTCTCCTTTATAGCAGCAAGAAAGTAGGACAGAATAGATCCTTTGGGTCGCCGTGTATACGAGACCTCAAATCTATATATACATACAACCCTCCAATTGAATCAGTTACTTAGTTTAGCGGTAGGATACCAAAAATGTCCCATACTTTCAAGACATTGTGTAGGTCCAAGCGGATCCAATAATAATTGTTGAAGAATGTTAATAAGAAAAAAATATTGTGTCTTCCTATTATTGTCACTAAAATGTATAAAAGACAAAGCAAATTTGAACACTTTTATATGAATTATTTCATTTATTATCCCTTTTTTTTATTTGAAGAAAAATAAGTTTTGAGTGAGGTATATTCAAATGTATTTAATATGTTGGTTGGTGCTGTTAAATATGAAAAATGATAGCAAAGTTACCTTTATTCTAATCGTCTATCAGTAGTATTTTCGCGGAGATCCACAACTACAGGTTCAATGGTAATTTCAATGCGATTATCAAACTTCCACATATTCTGTTTTTTCCCTATTTGACATATACATTTTATCTGTCACTTTACATTGTTGTTGATGCTACTGAGTACATCTTTCATGTCATTTAATTTGAAAGTAGCATTGTTCCTTGCTACTTAATTTTTATGTTTGATGGCGAAGACAATATATTATACTCGAGTTCTTTAAGGCTGTTTTCAAGTATTGCTGAGCCATCTACTTCAACGGCTACTTTAATGGATTGGGACAGTGACGATTCCGTGAAGGATTCAAGATTGATGATACGACCGCCAAACATAAGCCATATTTTGATACTTCTGACAATAAAGATCATGCAGAAAACTCTACTACTACTCACAAGAATCTAACTGATAAATAACCATCGACGATTTAATTACGATCCTGATACATATGAGCAATATTCCTATTGAGCTTCCAAACCAAACTTCGTTGTAAACTTCTTCAATTTAGATACGTCCGAAGAAGAATTCATGCGTTCTTAGGAATCCTGATAATAATTGGGTCTTATTCCTTGCCAAGTACTGGTCAACTGATCCATATCCGTATGTCGACAAAATAATGTTACCAAGGCATTTTTTACAAATTTTGAAATGTCTGCATGCAAATGACAATACTAAGATGTCAAGAGGCGTGAAGATGGTTACGATGATTTTTTCAAAATCAGGCCACTACGAAATTTTTTATCATCATCATATAGTACATCTTTTTCAATCAGTCGAAATGTATCTATCCATAGATAAAGGTATGGTGAGTTACATCCCTTTAAAACCTACCAAAATTTAGGGGTTTCAAAATTTAGGCACTCTCCTGTGCCAAAACGGGATATTTATATAATTTGATTGCCCATGAAAGAAAATCGGATTCATTTTAAGAAGGTACTTCAGGCAAAAGAATTGATATTGACGATCAGGATCGCTCAAGAATCGCCATCCAAATATTGTCAAATTAATAATAGTTTTATTAGGGTATCAAACTGCCATACATATTAAAATAAAAAGCAATAATTGCTCTGTAAGAATGAAAACTATAAAGAAAGACAAGAGAAATCAATTTTAGAAAAACAAATTAACATGTCAAATGAAAATAAAATAACACAATATGAATTTGTGAAACAGGTCTCTTACAGCTTCAATAATATTTTTTTTGTGTTTAGAGTGTTAGAATTTTTTACTGAAATATACTGTGAATATATAATACTTTATTTTTCTTTTGTATCAAATTAAAATCCCGTGCCGCATAATCTTCCTTCAAGGTTGTCTAATTTTCATGACAACCACGATGATAAGTTGGTTAGATACGTTGGCCTCGGCTAATGAGTTAACATTGGGTGACTGAGATTTCGTACAATTAGGCAACATATCACTTGACATTTTCAGCAATTTTAATAAACCTGCAGAGAAATCTGAAATTACCAGGTCAAATAATAGAGACTAAATGGAAGTAACCAAACGTTCAAACGTGATCACAGATTATAATAAATATATGGGAGGCCTAGAACACTTTTACCAGTTACTTAAATGATATAATGTGTCTAAAAAACCCCGTAGGTGGTGGGTAAAACTTTTTCATTACCTTGACACAGCACTAGTAAATTGTTACTTCATTCATTGTCTGGAAGGAAAGGGATCAAATAAAAAGTAATACCACAAATCTAGTTTCGCAGTATATTAGCTCATGAACTAATAAATGGCTTTAAAGAAAAAAACAAAAGACAAACCCAAAAGCGACAAAAACGCCAAAAGTTGGATTGGACATGTCCAGTACTTTACATCATTCAAATGCTGTTTCGCATCTGCCCTCTAAAGGAAGTAACAAAAATTGTGCAGCACAAAAAAGAATGCTAAGCGATCGAACATTCCATGTTCTGAATGTTCTGTTGCTTTGTGATTCAAATCTTTTCATGGGAAGTAATAATTATTTCTAAGAGTTGTAGAGAAATTTTCATTTTTTTTCCGAGTGTACTTATTTTGATATTTTGTTGGATTTATTGATTTTAGTTTTAGATATTTTTGATATGTTGAATAGTTCAATTTAGATATTTGCCACTGATTTTACAAGAATTTCGAGGACCCTAAACGAATAGTGGCAAATGTGACCCCGTCAAATATCAAAAATTACAAAGCGAAAACTTTTTAAAATATTTTTTCAGGCTTCAATACTCTATGCTTAACTCATTTACATAAAAATAGTTTAAAATTACAAAAATATGTTTCTGTCCTATGAATAACCACAACTAAGAGCTCATCAATCTAAAGGAACCTTTTGTTGAAATATCCTTTAACCTAAAGGAACCTTTAGTTGAAATGCCAGTTAAGGTGAGATTATGAAACTGGTCATAAGTATTATATAAGAAAGATTGTAGTGTGTATTAAGTGTAGATTGTACTTTTCGTTACAAAAACTGAGTGAATATTTATTGAATTCCACATTTTCTTAAGCTGGACGTAAACAGGAAATCTTTATGTTGATCTAATTGATAGTCTAATCTGTTTTACGCGAGTTTGTGTAATCGAAGAACGGCTTTACTTTCTCAAAGGATTTTGATCATTATCAATTAGTTTATCTTTATTTGATATAAGTTGCAGCATAAGACATATTCGAATGCCAACGTTTATAAGTTCCTCCTCTAATAAAATACATTATTTTCTCTATCACCCCAATTAAAAGATTCTCATAATTATTCAAGTATATGATTAATTGAATCTTGCAACGGAAAACATCTCATACCATTCGCAATATCTGTAAATAACGGTTCGCATTCAATATTCACTGATAATAAATTTCTTTACGGTTTATACTCAGCGCATATTAAAACAAATATTAAACGCCGAGAAAAATACTTGAAAAACGTGTATAAAGAAAAGGAAATTGAATCAATAATATCGATTGATAACGTGTAAAATTAGTTATCTGTAAATCTAGTACAATTCCTACGAATAAGTAGATAATAGGTTTATAATATTAAATTTCAAAATTCAATTAACATCGTGCTAGATATCATCACGTGAAATAATTAATATTTACGAACATTGCAATTTTGCAGATTTTAACCATTTTAATGAATTAAGGGTACAAGAGTACAAAAGATACATAACTTCTTAGATAGCTTAGCATGTAAAGTAGGCGTTTACTGAGAAAATCTCACGTATAAGCATTACGTCTCAATAGAAGTACTTTCAACTATGAAGATTCTAAAAGAAAATCAACGACATAAAATAATTGACAAATTTTTGTTAACAAAATCAAGTTCTGAAGAAATCGTTTACGGTAAATCAATTTGTTAGAATGGGAATAACCAGAAAAACAATTTACTACGATATCTGTTGTCGTGTTGAGATAGGTATTTCGATCAGGCAGAAAAGCAAAAAAAATGCCAAAAACGAACTTTTTCTTGAAATAACTCAAGAAGAAATGGGAGTCAATTTGCGAAAATCACGCAAAAATTCAAAATTGATAAGAAATATGTAAGAAACAGAGGTAATTCAAAAATCAAGACAACTGGCAACCAAATATTCTGAAGCACAACAAATGGGACAAAAATCAAAAATTAGAAGACTCGGTGATAATGAGTTTTCGCCTGCTAAAGGTTTGGAAACCATTATTAACGACGAGTCAGTGTATTCCAAAAGACACAAAAAGTTAATCTCGACAATGTTGTTGGCGACATCTTCTTATAGTCCTTCAGCATAAATTTTTTCTTTTGGAAATTCTGTAAGCGCCATAATATACGAAAAAGTGTGTGTTTGATCAAGTAGTTCTTAAATAAAAAAAACCCTGAAGGGAATTTTGTGCTTTGGCCAGATTTATAAACTGATCATTATGTTTAATATTCCGTCTATTGAGAAAGCTCCTAATGTGCCTCAACTCAGGTCAATTGAACGTTTTCGGCGAAATTTGAGACGAAATGTATATTCTGGTCGTTAGGATGCAGCTACACATGACGAATTGAGAAATAGAACTTTCAGCACACTCAAACTCACATCTCACACCCTTAGGAGCTTCAAAACTAATTTCGTAATTTGATGAAAATCTACTATGTAGACCAATTTTATTACTAATTATACTGATTTTAGATTCAAATCAAAAGTTTTGAGGTCCTAGGAAGCTTCCCTAAATATTTCCGCGGTGTGTGTGTGTGTTTGTGTGTGTTTGTGTGTGCTTGACCCAACTTAGATTTAAAGTACAATTTAAACCAATTCGGACCAGTAGATTCTAAGAAATCTCAAAAAAAGTACGAAAACAATTTTTATCAAATGTGAAATTAAAATAACTTTTAAACGGCTCTATCGATCGATTCCAAAAACTAATCAGCTCTTAACATAAAAAACCTACGTCGATTGCCGCCAAGCAGGTCAAAATTCGTTGATTCGTTCGTGAGTTAATGTTGTCGAAAGAAAACTGAAAAACGCTGATCGAAAGGATCGGCCGATTTTCAGTTTCCATTTTGTTGCTTATTTTTTAGGCTCATTTGAACAATGTTCAATGTAGCATTTGTAGTTCAGCAAGGCAAGTTCAAGGTAGTACAGTAGTAGAAAAATTGTTGCTGATCGAAAGGATCATCCGATTTTTAATCTCCACATTGTTCAATGTAGCAACTGAATCTTCTCTCCATTTTCCGTGTAACAAGTCGAGTTTAAGCTAGCATGTGTCAAGAAAATTACTGCTAGTATAAAAAATTCGTCCAGGCTTTTTTTTATAATTTTCGGTAGTACTTACTTGCAGCAACAAATCAGTAACAAATTTTGGTTCACTAGTTGACTCGATATTTATTGATTTATGGAAATTTTATGCTAGCTTTATATGAATTAATGATTAAATGCGATTTTTCGTGAAAGCAACAAAATCGCGGTTTCAACAACTATATAGCAACAAAAAAGCTACAAATTTTGCATATTTTTTTAATGATTTCTGCTGATTTGACACTGCTACTTTGATAGAGCTTTTATAAAACAATTTGATAATAAAAGTCATCTATATATTTCTTGAGAACGTTACCAAACCTGTAGTCATTTTTTAAATAAATAGTAAACGTAACTAAAAAAGAAGATATAAGATTTATTGTTTTGAGAAAATTTCACAATTTTATGGACAAAGCGACACAATTTTATATTAGATAATTTAAAATACCAATTTGGCTTGATAATTATTATAATACAATATCAATATTATACTCCATACCAAATATTGAATTATGCTAGTCTATTATAGATTGTGGAATTATGCCACAGAATAATGTGTCAATCTCCGGATTGTTCTTTGGATATTTTTTACCCAAATAAAAATCGTAAGTGTTGACAGTTTTTTCTCGCCATTTTCATATTTAGTTTATTCTACTATATTCTAATATATTCAGCCTAATGTTACAGTAAAAAAAATATCGTATCATATTTACACACAGTATGTGGGTTTTATTTACATTTTTTCCATTTAAAAATAAATAATTAGATAGAGTAGTGTTGTATAAAGTGTAAACAACGTTTTATGTACAAAATAATATGTGTCTTTGAGACGCATCACAAAAAAGTCTCCAGATAACAATTAGGTAGCACTTCAGTAGACAGTCGAAAGACAATGCCGAGTGTATCACAATGAAGTTAATAAACATGTCAGTCGTCTATCACTTAGTATACTCTCAGTTGCATCTGTTGGTTATATAGAACAAATGAATGACGAACAAATGAATGTAAGTTGCATTTATATGGCCACACGTTTCAATCGAGAGAATAGATTATGCAATTGTTACAAATATGCTCGATTGTCTGATATAATGCGACATTTTGTTTCCTTTGAATTTATGATAATTTCGTTATTATTGAATGAAAAAATGGCAAGATACGGGAAAGTGAAATATAATTATTATACATCGATAAAGTAATTTTATATAAACTTAGCTTTTAGTATGTAAGCATCATAAATTATCAAATCATCTTAAAACTTTTTATAGCTCGCTTTTAAGTTCATCGAGATCACCTGTTCAACTTAGTAGATAATAGATAAAATACAATAGGTTGACAAGTTATTAGTCGTATTTGTTGTAAAGTTAAAACAGAGGCTCCAAATTTTACTTTATGTACAGAGTCCTTCACGACGAGCTGAATCGATATACATATGGGAAAGTACTGCGATTAGTGTTCTGAAAATTTGCTTGCATGGGTTTTCCGAAATGCTCGTTTCAACTAAAATAATTTTAGCTTTCTGTAACTTCCGGTTATACCGGAAATGGACCCAAAATTCGTTATTTTTAACGGTATGCTATGGTATTTATCATATATTATAATCAATATTGTTATTGGATGCTTCACTGTACTCTTAAGTCATTTACATTGCGGCCCAAAAGCGATATAGGTACTCTAGGACAGGGATCGGCAACCTTCCGTTGCGAGCCAAATGTGGCTCTTGGATGTGAAGCGGTGGCTCTTTAGTTTGAGGTTATTAACGAGGATTAGGCATCGATTCTATCTCTAGGCGACTTGTATGAGCTTTTTTCGCCTCCTTCTCCGTGACACTCGTCAAGGATTGCTTCATACGCGCATATGTCAGAACTGTGATTTCAAAAAGAAACCAGAAATCTTGAAAATTTCGAAAAAGAGATAAAAGTTACAGCACAACCTTCTTTTTTGTCAGATATAAGTCTTCCGAAGGTCCAAAGAACGAACTTCTAGAATTGTTACCGCTCTCGGCGAAAACTAAAGTGGAAGTTAAGGTACAAAAATTCGTTGAAGACAATGGGATCAATTTGAATAAAATCGTTTCAATAGCAGCTGATGGAGCCGGGAGCATGACAAGAAAAAATGAAGGGATAACAACGATTCTTTACAAAAAAATAAACCACGAAATTTGAAGTTTCCGGTCAAAATAGTTGAGATTTATATCTTGTCAAAAGTACTCTACCATCACAAGTTTAATGAATTGTTAGACGAAAGGGAGATTTATATTTCGATTTACTTCATAATAAAGTTCGATGGCTTTTCAAAGGTAATGTGTTGAAACGTTTTGCTTTGTGCTTGAATGAAGTGAATACATTCCTACATAAAAATATATCAATCACCCAGAATTAAAAAGCCACAAATGTTAAATGAACTGAATCTAAAATTCCAAAGAGAGGAAAACCTAGGCTATGTTCTGATAGAAGAATTGGTTTGTTTTGGAGAAAAATGCAAAAATTATCTACATTTAGTAATTTGGAATTGAAACTGGATCTCTGAAAATTTAGTTGATCAATTTTAAAAGTTAATCTTTGTAAAGTGGAAAAGTTACAGACTTGAAAAACAAGTTAGAATTGAAGCCCGGAAATGTTTATACATAACGCAATAAAAGACAGTTCTGATCAAAAAGGCCGCGAGTTGAGGCTCGGACCGACATAACAAGCGTTCACTTGCATGAATATAATTAAAAGTAAAGTATTAAGCCAACTACAAAATGAGTCATGTTTGAAACTTAAAATAAGTTATGAGCCAAATTTATTCAAGCTTTCTAAAACCATGCAAAGCCAACGCTCCCATTGGAGTTGTTTGCCTAATTGTTTGTTTTTTAGTACCAAATAGAGATGTGAGTAAATGTTTGATTGGTTTTTCTTAAATGATATGTAATTTTCTCATAATTTCTATATGAACAAATAGATATTTTTTCTTAAAAAAAAACTCTATTTAAACAAATACTATTTATGGTTGAGAACAAAAAAGATTGTCGCTCTTTAAAAATTTTCAAATTTTGTAAATTGTAATTTTTGGATCTCCTTACTCAAAAGGTTGCCGATCCCTTCTCTAGGACCCTATTATCTAGAAATTTAGTTCTTATGCCACCTAAAGATAATAATAAAGTATATTAAAATCATCAGTACACCATTTTTATAACATTATTTAAGATAATATGGGCAAAACGGTACACCACCTGATTTTTTCACGGCAAGAGGTTCGTACATAAAACAGTCTGAATCCTGAAATCCTAATCTAAACTTAAAGTTATTATTAGAACTTACCAAAAGGAACGGCGAATAAAAATATAACAGGATTTGAGAATATGAAAAATAAAATCAAAAAAATAAAATGTAAAATTTGTATAAGTTATAAAGTATTCAATGATGAATATTGTTATTCCATATCGCTCATGTTTCATTTATATTGCGTTATGGTTGTCGGGGAATCGAAATAGTCAATAATAAAGCGCTAACTCTAGGACTTTATTCTTTAAAACTTAATTCTAGATGTTACCTGAAATAGAAGCGATTTTCGCTTACGCTTATAGATAATGATAAATATTTAGTATATAAAACTAACAAAATATAAAATTACCTACTCCTGTCACAAAATATAACTATGAAAATATCAGCATAAAAAATCTACATTCCCCGATTGTGTCTGATTGTCCCCAATTGTACTATAATCGGACATATGCTCAACAACCGTTTTATCTAAATACTTGCATTTTGTGAATGTTTCTAGATCTTCTTTTCTTAATCCAGTACGGTGTTTATGTGCCCATTTTACCCATTCAAGGCATTACACCCTGCCATCACTTTTTTTTGTTTGGAAATATGATTTTTTCTAATTATCCTCCATTTCTATCGTCACGGAATTTTGGATAGAATTTTTTTAAATTTTTTCTTTTTTGTAGAAATTAACTTTCTCTTTACTTTATTTTTTTTGTTTTTCCAATGCTTCAGATACTTCATTTTTATAAGGTGAATTAGTTGAAATCATGAATTTTCCTCTGGGGATTTTTGTTACTGATCAGGTCCCATTTCTTTAGAAGGTTTTGTGGATTGGGGACACGTAGATATAACAATTTAACGATGAACAGTAGAAGCGTTGAAAACCAGAACGGCCTAGTTGAGTTTTTCTGGTCATTCTATTTTTTTTATTTGATTATTTCTCTGTCACATTCCCTTATCATTTTTTGTCCAATGGCAAGTTTATATTTATTTCGCGTTCAGCTGTCTTAGCTGCAACAAAACCAGCTTTCCTAAAAATAGTAGTTCAGTATAACGTTACTTTCTTGGCTGGAGACTATTTATCAAGAAGTGGTATTTGGCGTCAGTTAAAGTTTATAAATAACTGGTGCTTCGATGGGGTGAACAATTAATATTAAATTGGACGCCACTAGCTTTTCAACAAAAGACGTTAAAAGTGAATAATGAAAGGACGGAAATGCTGGAAACACCTTATGAATTGAATAATAAAAACTAAACAAACTGTCCCCGACTAGAGTTCTCCAAATTAATTTATTGCTGTGAACAATAAAAAAAATTTTAGCAACAAGTAAATTCATTGAAAAACAATAAATCTGCATCAACTGTGTACCTGCACAAAGAATAAAGCAGTATTCACATTAAAGATAAGCCTTGGACTTTATGCAAAGCCGGGATGGTTGCCGCCCCCAACTGAGTTCCCAGTTGTTGAAGTTGAATTTAATGGGTTGGTAGTGTACCGGTTGAGTCCTTTGTGTGGTTGAAATCCAGCCTGGCAGCTGTAGAACTTCGGAAAAAAATAAAATGAGGAAGAGAACAGGAATCACAGATGGAATTAATAAAGAAGGAAGAAGTAGAAAGAAAAAAATTGAATAAAACGGAACTTATGCTCTAGCATTTATGAAAAATAGAATTTATATTTTTTCAAATTTAAACATACAGAAATATGTTGTATTCTAAATGTTTTGTTTTCCAAATAAATAGAGAATACGAAGTCACACGGAAACTATTAGAAAAAATCTGCTTAAAACAAAAGGATATTAATAAAGATAAATGTAATTTTGTGAGAATTACATAAAGAGCAACGTTAAAAATATATAAGAAACACTTATCAGCGAATATGAAGAATAAAATCACCACAAATTTTACTAATTTTATCTTTAATTTTAACACTTTTGGAGTGTCGATACATGAAGGATGATTTCCAAGGAAACTAGAGTTTTAAGGAATTCTTCGAATAGAATGGAAGATCGATAACATTAATTTCTTCAAAAGGTCCAATATTAGAATTAAAATAGAAGTGACTACTGAGCCACATTGCGTGAACAGAGGTATATTGAAAATGTTTGAAGAGGAACGTAACAAGCCAAATAGCCTGTTACATCAGTAAGATTGAAGTAAACGTTTGAAAAGTGTCAGTTTTTTTAACATATAGACGTAAAAGGTCACCAATCAGCTACTGAATTATCATATGCCTCATGAAATTACAAAACATATTAATAAAATGAAGTAATAATACCTATAATGAATCCTGAATTTTCAGATTCTAACCTAACACTTGAAGTTATGTTTTTGTATAAATTGTACCTATCTACCTAGTCAAATCCCAATTTGAGATATTCAGCCAAGAGTTTTTGTAAGACAAACACAAAAACTAAAAAAATTCAACTGTGGTTGACAAAATTATTTACAAGTAACCATCATTAGTTATTTAAACTTTAGCATTATCATCAAACCCTGATCAATGTTAGAAAATGTCGATGAGCACCAACCAAAATACTATCTACACTTTCCCAATACGTACGCTTAATTTCATTTGCTGTACAAAAACAATAAGCACTTGTCAAAGTGGCCTAATGAATTTTTGATTTTTAGACACCATAAGACTAGAGTTATTTTCGCACTATATGCAGCCAACAAGGCCAAATCGACAATATGGTCGTTTTCTCATAGCTCTTTAATTACCTACACCAGCCGATAAAGTCATCAATCTTGTTAATAAACTGATGGCCTTAGTCGCTTAAACCGGACCCCTTTTTTTTATGTTCAAAGTCTCCTAAATCTGTACCCGCTTATTCTTCTGAAATTTCGATTCAGATTTCAAAAAGATAATGAGAAAAACTGATCAAAGAAAGTGGAGTCCTTCTAAAATGACGAAAGCAATTGAAGCAGTTCGGAAAAAGAAGATGGGGTGGGAGAAGGCCAGTAAAAATTTTAATGTTCCGAAAACAACGAGGCAGACCTACAGTTTTCGGTAATGATCTTGAACAAGAGCTGGTTCGTTATTGCCTTGGAAGCTTCCCTTTTTAGCCTTACTCGTAGTGACTTACGAAGAATGGCAGTACAGTTGGCAGAAAGAAATAACTTCGTACACCCATTCAAAGACAATATTGTTGGGAAAAAATTGATTAATCTTTTTTAAAACGGCACAAAAAATCTTATAATCCTCTGGAAGACGTTTATGAGAAAGGAAAGTTCACGCCAGACAGAATTTATAATGTTGATGTGAGCGGCATACAATCCAAAGTAGCTAAAGTGATTGGCCTTAAAGGTAAAAGGCAGATAGTGGACTTGACATCAGGAGGATCTGGGGTCTGACAACAATAGTTGTTTGTATGAATGCTAGTGGTTCATTTGTGTCCCCTTTGGTTATTTTTCCAAGGAAAAATCTGAGTGAGCAGTTGTAAAAAGGGGCTCCACCGGGAACAATATTTGCAGCGTACCCATGAGGGGTCCATGGATCCATATCAACACCTTTACTCAGTGATTTCGTCATTACATCGAGTTTGCCAATCCCACTAAAAAAAACCTGAGCTATTGCCAGCTACAACCTCTGGACAAAACTTTCATGGGTCCTCTCAAAGTTTATTACATCGAAGAAATCAGGTAGTGGTTAAGACATAATGAACGCTCTATTAGTGCTTACGATGTAATGAACCTGTTTGGCAAAGAAAGCCTATATTAGGTGCCAAACAGGTCAAATTGCAATCAATGGATTTAAAGTGACAGGCATATATCCTTTGAACAAGAAGCTGATCTCAGATGTTGATTTCATTGAAGAGGCTAACATAAAACGATATTCCTCTTTCTTTGAATCTGTGTCAAATCACCAACAAAAGAAAATCAGAGCTTTACAGGTAGCAGTGATGTATATGGACAAGTTGCAATGCAGTTTGACCAGAATCAACCATCGACATCTTCGGTAAGTCATTATGCCCCTTTGACACCACTCCTATTCCGAAAATAAAAGAGGGCCTCGAATAGGGGAAGAAAAGCCTGCAGTGCTACAGTAATCACCTCTATGACTTATAAAGCTAAATTGGACGGATGCCGAAAAAGCTCAAGATGTCAAGGAATCAAAAAAGAAAGTAGGAAATAACGGAGAGGATTCAAAAAAGGCAAAAAAACTGTAAAAAAGTGTCTAAAGTTTGAACAGGCCGAATCAATAACCGAATATGAAGGCAGCGTGTCCTCCGGATCATCAGAGTTGGAGCTTCTCGCGGGAGTTTCCCCATCCAAAGATTTTGACGTTTGGTTCATGTTTTGTGAAAGAAAATTTTCGGAGAATTTTAAAGGGGAGCGTTGGGTTATGTGCGTTATGTGCTCACTATGGGCCCATGTGGATTGTGCTGGTGCTGAAAAAGAAGTATATATCTGCGATTATTGTCGCTAAGGAATTAAATTATATTCCTGTTTAATATATATTCTGTCACACACAAGAATGATTATTTTTTGATTTAATTCTTCTCCTAGGGGACATCCTGAAAGAATCTATAATATCGTCGTGGAAAAGATGAAGGCACTATCACACCGCCAAGAAAAGGTATTAGATGCAAAAGGGGCACGACGGGTAACGCTATCCTGTAATTTTATCTACAGGAAAGCATTAAAACCAAGAATGGGATAATTCAATACCTGTAGGGACTTCAGTACTTATGACTGAAGAAGGTTGCAAGACACAAGTAACATTTTCCCGTTGGATAGAACATTTTGCAAAATTTGCTTTATCTTAATAAACTTAACTGACTGAACAAACTCTAAAGGAATACAAGCTTATATAATGATAAATCAACTTCCAAGAATCAATTACTCGCATCTTTTTTTTTTCTAGACACATCCTGTCGCGGTTGTGACGGTCTAGCCTAGCCTGCCATCACCCATCACTTAGATTGGTTTAGCTAAGTTGCCAGCTTATGTACCTACGTAGATTTTGAATTTACAATGAGTATCCTTAAATTTAATATATTCTATTGCTTCAAAAATTATCCGCGTGCCAAAGGTTAACGACCCTTGATCTAAATCGTGTAACTACGATATGGTTAGTTGTAGAAGATTGGATAGAAATTTTAGATGGTCGAAATTCTCCAATTTCAGTTAAAAGGTTATGAACATAAGCTGGGATTGTATTAAAATATTCATGTTATTAAAACTTCAATTTTAAGTCAAGATTTATTTTTCAGACTAGCTCATATTAAAGCGGTCGATGATATCGTGAAAATATACCATGGTTTATGTTCGAGTGCGTTTACTTTATTTAATCATATATCCGCCGATAAGAAATGTTTTGGGTGATGTTGATAATCTTTAAGTCGAAACACGAACTCTTGCTGGTCACGTGTGTTAACATCCGGACAATGCGACACACTGACTTTCAGTAACGGAAAAAGAATATTAAACTTGCTCACACCTCTTCTGATGAATATACCGACAACTATGCACAAGAAGAATCTTCAAACCAAACAAGTTTATTTCAAATAAAAAAAGTTGCAATATTAATGATAAGTTTTGAAGTGAAAATTTGGTTATAGTAAATATACACGAACTATCAAATTGAAAATGTATCACTCTCTATATTTAGTCGCATTTACCAGGTTTCACTGAAAAGTTTTCGAGCTTACAAAGATACAAAATTTTTTTCCACATTTATTTTTATTTTCCAATGATCAACTCACTTTTTCATCGAATACTAGTTTCCGTCTTTTTCCTCAAAATAAGAATTTACGTATATGATAGATAACAATCTCCCTCTTCTGCAAATGAAACTTTGAGATTCGGAAACCGGGTGTGAGAAGGTGCGTTATATTGACCAAAAAGCACTTTTTGTCGCTTTTTTGAAGCTTTTTCCTTGACCTTATCAAGAAATGATATCGATCAACATATTTTATAATCTAAAAAACGATCTTTGCCTTTTTCGGAGCAGGTTTGCTCTTTGACATCCTCCACTGTCTTAATTATTTTTTCATTTCAGAAGTATGGCGATTCAAGTTTCATCTACATTTAGATATGATTCATTTTGTTTGAAACCCGTCAATAACAACTTGAAATGTTCATTTAAATGCGTTTTTATCCAAAGCGAGTAAACGCGAAAACCATCGTACATATAACTCGAGAATGCTTGATTCAGTCAGTATATAGAAAATGTGTTCTTTTGATATGCCTTCTATGTCTCTAACCTTAATGGAACTTTTCGATGGTTGTCGCTGTTTTTGGCCGTCAGGAAAGCGCAAAAACTTGTGGATTTCAATTTCTTAGCCAAGTAGCTAATATTTTAGAGGAAGAATCCATTGGGTTGGATCCTACGATAACCAGCAACAATAAAAACGATTCAATTACACAATTTAATGTGAAAAGAGGTTTTTCCATTCATAACTTTTTATATAGAAGCCAGGACATAAAATTTTCTAATTGATTCCTTCGAAAAAATTCAATGGTTTACTGTTTTTTACCAAATGTGACAATCTGCTTTGTTTAGTACCTATGATAAACTTGTTTGGTAGGGTTCGGAAAAGACGTGCCCTGATTTCACAGAGATGGACATCTACAAGAAAAGGAGACCCAATAAATAGACGTTCTGGGCGTCTGCAGGCGAACTCGATATTTATGATTCACATCTTCCAGTCAAGTAGATCTTGCAGATACTGCTCTAAGAGAGATTATGTCGAACAGTCAGGTCAGTAACATTTCTTCCATGCTCTAAGCTATCCTACTTTCTCATCAACTCTGAATCGCCTGTAAGTCGAATTATTCTCTTATGTGGGTGTGCATGGGAGCCGAGCTTTGGTGTGCGAGCAATACTCCAAATATGGATGTAACTGAGACTTGTAGAGGTTAAGATGCTGTTGCGAACTATGAAGTTTTTTGGTCTTTAAGAGGGCTCCGAACTTTTCTAAAGCTGTCTTAGTTAATTCTGTCACGTGACTATGCCAGGACATATTGCTCCCAGCCTCAACACTCAACGAGTGAATTTGAATGATGGTATTATTTTATGTCCAAATAGGAGCAAATTTTGAGTTGCACTGCCAGCCTTCTTCGTAAAAACGATAGCTTGGGTCTTTGCTGCATCAAACACAATAATACTGCTCCCAACCCGCACCAGAATTGTCGGTGGTGGTGATCTGTTGATACCTACGAATTTGGGTGTTAGTCGAGTTTAGTGTGGAGGGCAAACCGTGAGATTTTAATTTTTATAGAAGGTTGAGATGCCAAACCCTGTTCCCGCCCATACGTTTGTGACATAGGCCACGAAGCCAAGTTTTTAAAATAGATCGATTTCAATACTATTTGTGAAACAGATGTTATCTGCTCTGTTCACTTTAAAGTTTTTTATTTTTTTCCAACTACTTCTAAATGTTTATCATCCATTCAATGGAAACCTGAAATACGAATAAATAAAATAATTTTGACAATTTATCTGAGGTAAGTACTTAGAATATTGGTATTTAAATAGCGTGATTTCCAGCTAGTAAAATATCTTTTAAAATTTTCACATTGTATGAGTGAACTGATATATATTCTATATAACCAACTCAACCTATTTTTTAATATGGATGAAGGAGTTGTTTGTTTTATTATTGGTATTTATATGGAGGACAAATATCAAACGACCTAAATAAACCAAAAATCCTGAAGCCGACTTGAAAAAAATTTCTGAAAAATATAGTTATTTATTGAATCTATTACAGTGAAACCTGGTTAATTGGGATCTCAAGGGACCAAGTCAATTATTGAGGGTTTCCAATAATCCAGTTTTCCAATTAAGCAGGTTTAAAATTATAGTTGTCTCATTTACAAAGGCCCCCGTTTACAGAGATCGAAATATGGGTGATTCCATTATAACTGTGATATTCAATGTCCTGTATTGTTTTTTTGTACTAGTCATTAATTAATAATCAATTAATAAAAATTTTGTGTTAATTGAATAATTCTTAAGATATTTAAACATTATTTTTATACAATATAACTTGCCACTTAAAGAAAACTTATACTACATCACTTGAATGTCAGTACCGTGTCATGTCCATTCCTAGAATTTACCGATAAATTATTAATTTTTTTTGTCGTAACAAATGATTTAAACTAATTACCTTATAAATTCTAATGTTTATGATCAAACTGAGGAAAATTGATGCACTTGTTGTTTAATATCTTAAGTTACCATGTCAGTACCGTGGATAAATGAGTCAGTACCGTGGAACTCAAAATCCGACATTTGTGTCTTGCTCGTGATACTTTGAAGTTGTAGTAAATTCCTCTTAGAGTTTTATTTTTACAGTAAAATAGATGAATAATATGCATAAAAAAGTTAGAAAAGTTAAATTTTAAAATCTTGAAATTTTGAATACAAAAAATCACAGTTAGAACGGAATCACCCATATACCGTTATTCCATATTTAGAGATGGAAATGTTAATAAAATGTGTCTGTGTCCAAAGAAGAATACATAGCAACTATGTCATCATGTCAACATGTCACGAAATCCTGAAAAGTCGCCTGATGCTCATTTAAGTCATTCCTACATGTGGTCAATATTCTATCCCATTCTGGAAACGTTGCACAGATCTCCAGCTCCTCTTGTAGGCTCTCAGATGCATTCGTCACTTTGAATCCATTTTTTTTGAAGCAATGACTAATTGTGGTTTTGCTAACAGAAAACCAAGCTTTTCTTGCAAATCTCATGGCGTGAAGGATGTTGATTTTTAGGCTTTCATCCTCTTTTATAGATTTAAGAACATACTGGACAAATTCCTTCCTGTAGTAAACCTTGAAGTTGTTTATAATACCCTGATCCATGGGCTGCAATTTACTTGTGGTGTTGGCGGGTAAGTACAATAATGTAATATAGTCTAATTTGGGCATATTGTTGTGGCTGTGCAGTTGAAGACAAACATAATTATTTTTTGTTTTTGGGCCTTCACATCGGCGTTCACTTTTTTTAACCAATCTGCAAATAATTCAGAAGTCATCCAGGCCTTTTTATTGTTTTGATAATTAACAGACAACGTTTTTATACCCTTGGGCTCTTAGATTTTCCAATTAAAAGAAGTGGCAGTTTTTCAGTCCCAGACATATTCGCACTTACAAGTACAGTGATGCGATCTTTACTCAATTTACCAACATGGCAAGGCTGACCTTTGAACGTAAAAGTTTTATCCGGTAGTCACTTGTAGAATAAACCTGCTTCATCGGCGTTAAATACATCATCAGGGGGATAATTGTGTAAAAAAGCTGGAAGGTTTGTATCCACTCATTACATTCTTTATTTAATAATTGGTCCGCTTATTGGATTGTTATTATTTCGTACCTGCTGCTCATATTCGTTTGCGTTTTCCTTTTCCATCATTACACTGAGACCGAATTTTCTTGTTTATATTATTAATTCTACCCGGGGTTGATTTTGGTATGTTATTCTCCATACACAGTTCATAATTCGACTTTCCACCATCATAATCTGATAAAAGTTGTAATTTTTCAGATACTGATAACGTTTTACACTTTTATTCCCTTGTTTTTAGGAGAAAGACGACGCGAAATGTATGTGAACATACGTGTCAAAATGTATTAAAACCTGATTAATTTGTCTCACTTATGACACACCATCATGAAAAGATATTGAGAGATTTCATTCACGAGTAACTTTGAAAAAAACAAAAACCATTAACAATGAATGACGTTATTAGATCCACTATGTGAAGAATTGAAGATATACGTCAGCCCATCAAATAACTGTCGCTCTGATAAACATAAAACAAAGTACCTACCGTATAGTGCAAATCAGGTCCGTAGTAAGCACTGACCTTAGTCCAAAATTTGGTTCAAATAAAGTGTAGATTATATTTTCGAAGCATGGATTAATCCGTCTACAAAAAAAATGAATAATACATAAATTGATCAGTATGAACCTATTCCGTCTTATCAATCGGTTCCTAGAGCTATTTGGTAGTGAAATAAGTCAGGAACGTATTTGGACGTCCTTCGACTTCACAAATATATGATATTATGAAAAAAGATCGCGAGTTTCTTATATCTAAATGTCTTTATGTTTCTTCAAATACGCGTAATTCATCAGAAATGGTACCATATGGAGTTTTCGGAAAATTAAAAAATGTAAACTTTTGGATAAAGGCGTTGGCAAGTAAGGATAATATTTTGGAAAAAACTGACAACTGAATGATATCCTATGAGATATTTTCATTTATTTTTGTGCCAATAAAACAATCCACTGCTGCAATATTTACTGACACCTTGTATAAAAGGGAAATATCCCATCATGCATTGTTTTGATGTAGATGTGTAAGAGAGATTAGGCAACGAACGAGGAATGTAAATTCGGCCAAATTAATTAGCTGACCTACGGTTTCACCAATGTCGTTTTAAATTCACTCGCAAATTCGGCCAAAAATAATTGCATGCTATGTTCGGTTACATTTGCTTGAGCTTATGTTGTATTAATAGTTTTGACGTATCGTGGACTACAATGAGAAAAAATATGTATCCAGCAGAAGCTTTGTGATCTGCCTTTTTGTAGTTCTACAGTGGAAGGGCGATAGAGAAAAGCTGCTCTTTTTGGAAAGGTGGCAGTGAAGAAACCTCTTTAAAGACGTCTAAATAAAATTAAAACATTGCAGGGGAACAAAAACACAAATTGTACACAATAGGAGAGAGTTTTATGGGGTGATGAGCTAAAGTTTCAGGTTATTGAGTCTAAGAGAAGGATGATTGTGTGCAGGGATGTTAGATCCATGTGTTATCCCGACTGTAAAACATAGCGGAGGCTAATGGTTTTGGGCAGGTTTGGAGGAAGGACGACTGAAGACCTAATAAAAATTGAAGGGATTTTGAAGAAAGAAGGGAATGTCCTACTCCCACTCACGTCTTTAGAATATCTTGAAAATGAATAGAAACAAATAGACGATGATTTTGATCTTAAAAAAAAAAATGAAGCGTTCAGCTTTTCTTAATTTAAAGTCGATATAAATAACCTCACTCGTTCTAAGCAAGAATATCTTCTCTCACCTGAACAGTTTGGTGCTGCTGTAGCAATAAGAAATGCTACATTTAGATTTGGACAAATTTTTTCGTAGAAGCAAAGATTTTATTAAAATTCTTTCAAATGAAAAATAGCTTCAAAAGTGTATGCATTCTTGAACTAACTGTTTTTAAGTTAGCTATTTAGAACCGATGATAACAAACTCAACTTTTGACAAAATATGTCAGCCCTTACAGCCTATTCACCCTGCTGCATACAGCACAACTGTAATAGGGATATACAAAAAATATGTAATATATTTGAATTTACTCAATTCAAAACTGGAGGTAATGATATATCTTATAGAAATTTTTTCGAATTTGTTTTACCTTTTATACTTTTTGGCATCATAAATTATATTATTTCCTAATTATTATTGCCGTTCGGCTATAAATCTTTGATTTTCTTTCCTTTTAGACCCACAATAGTCTATTTTGAAAGTATGCGTTACTCTTTATATTTGTATAAAGAAGTGCACTTTTGATTCCACGTTATTAACCAACTCCCCCTCGTAATAAAATAATAAATTATTCAAATACCTACAAAACTCAATAAACCAACATATTTATACCTCTTATAAAAACTCGACACTCCATACAACTTTCAATCAATGTTTGAATGGTTTATATGTTACAGGAAAGTCTGATTACATAAATACCCATTAGAATAACGGACTTCCCAATCAACTATTAAGCAGATACCATAACCAACAAAGTATAGATATCTACACAGTACACTCTGCCATTTTCTCCATCAGATGACCTCAAAACGAAATAAACTGGCATAATTGGAGGCCGGACCTGATTGGTAGACCGTCTACTGTTCGAACCAATGAGAAGCGAGGGCCGGCCGATCTCGTAGTCTCCCAAGCCTATTAATCCCTGCCTAATGAGATGCACAAATCTTGCTCTTTGCAAGTATCAGATGATCCGCGGCGTTGCCAGTGTTCGATAAATCTGATCATCTTTAATGCTACTTTAATTACATTATAGCAGGAGAAAATGTATTTATATCTATTAATGCAGTGATGAACAATTTTATCTTTTATTAGGATTTTGGTAGCTCGGATAAAATATTTATAACCATATATAATTTATATAGTATACAGTATGTTCATTAATTAACCAATTTGAATAAAATAAGCAGTAAGGCGAAATAAAAAAACGATCCAATCAATATAAGTATTGCAAAGAAAAACGTGAGGTGAATAATTATATATTTGCAAGATAATTGACAAATAATTTTACATCCTAGGGAGACAGACCAAAGAAAATCAACAGTAAATGTTCAAATGATTCTTCATTTAAACTAAGCAGTGAAAACAGGGTGAAAAGTCGCCTTTAATATGTTGCAAATGGATTTTGAAGTTATACCTAATAAATTAAATTATAAAAATGCGCAAGGCAGAACATGATCTTATCGTTAAGTTTACTACCCTATCATCCGGAGCGTGCAACATTTAAATTAGACGACGTGTCTAAATTAACAGAAAAATAGAATATTGGAAAAATATTTGCACGAATGTGACAACATTCAATAACAAGTTTAAAATGAATACATTGAAAGAGAACATATTATGGACAACGTGGCTAATTTAATGATAAACTTAGGTAGTGACAGCAAAAGTGAATTTTCGACTGAGGTTGCAAGCCTGTTTTTTTACTTTCATTTTAACTTCAATCAATAAACTTTTCAGTATTAAATGACAATTGTTATTGATATTTTTTATTCCCTATAACAACAAACTCGTTTCGTTGAGATTGTTTCTTGTATATTACCAAGAAGTCTAGATCATTCAGTTAATCTCATAAAATTTTATAATGATAGAATCTTCTAGGTATAAGAAAAATTTGAGATTTACTTATTTATGAAATATTGTATTGGAGTAATAATATTAAATTACGTATTCTTCATATACTAGGAGTATCTAGTATTGTTAGCACTAGTACGTGAAATAGATTTTCTATTTCTTAATGTAATGGACAATACCTACACTAAGTAGAAAAATAATGTATGCAACACATCTGGGAAGGCCTTTTTTGGAATCATGCGATTGTCGCCTTCGGGTTCGGTTCATAGAAACATAATCATATTGCTCAAAAAATTTAATTTCTACTTAAATGCTGATTACCAATTCTAATCAAGAACTGAAGATTAAATTTTTATTTTTTCACTAATATTTATGTTAACTATTGTACAATATTATGTTCAAATAAAAACATAATGTAATTTTTAATCTACTTACTTCTCATCGACTATAAGATGCAAATTCATTTAATGGTACCATCAAAAGGATTTTTTGAGGTCTGATTTTGATAATTCTCTCATTGCCGTCAAGTTCTGCGTAACTATTTTCAAGGTTATAGCTTAAGACGTTTTCCACTACCACAACTGGTCTTTCGTTTGAGTCAATTCTAATAGTGCAAAGTTTGCAAAATCTCACTAATATTTTATATCAATAGGTATGACCTATATTGATAATTACATAAATATTGAAGATCATTTTTAGTTTTCTTGTTTTATTCCTAAGAAATCATATATAAAAAGTTAATCAACAAACATAAGCTTTATTTCTAGGGTATGGTTGCCATAGTTTGGTTGAATGCTCAATTTGTCCCATACTTTTGTACAAATCACCTCATCTATGGGGAACGTTGAGTATATTTACTCGACTTTTACTTAATTTACTTTTAAATTATTTGTTTTTAATTGTGCGCCTTTTGTAACGTTCGGCCATCTTAGCTCAGTAGGCGACAATCACTCGGGCGAGAGGCTGCGTTATTTCCGATATTTATAAATATTGTTTCTCAGAAATATTATCGTTGTTTGACTTATTAAAGTAGTTTTTATGGTTTATCGAACACAGGGCTATAGTTTTCGTATGACATCTATCTAGTCGGGCAAGTGGATATACGGTATCCGCTTCGCTCGCTATTAGTAATTATTGAAAGATATTTAAGAATAAAAATTTCAATACCAGTTCTGGGTATTAAATAATGAGACTGCGCGCCTTGTGCCGAAAACCATGTGTGACGAAAAACAGGAGCAACGCATCAATTTCAAATTTCTCGTTAAATGGAAAAAAACTCCGACTGAATGCTATAAATTGTTGCAAGAGGAGACAATTCTATATCTCGTGCGCGTGGTTTTGAGTTGTGTAAGCGCTTTAGTGAGGGCCGAGAGAGCACTGATAATGACCAGCGCCCAGGTTGCTCTGTAGCTGATTCAAATCCGGAACCAAAGACCAAAATCAACCAAATTGTGCGTGCAGATCGTCGATTGAGTATCCGGATGATTGCCGAGGCTGTAAACGCCGATAAAGAAACGGTTAGAAAAATTACACGAGAGAAAAGTCTGTGCGAAGTTGGTGCCAAAAAATCTGACTCTTAACCAAAAGCTCTTGCGTCGACGAGTCTGCTCAGATTTCTTTGAAAGGCTAGAAATAGATTTGCTTTGAGAGGAATCCGATTTGAGTCGATAGAAACGGTAAAGCAAAAAACGACAAAGCACCTAAAGGCACCCACCAAAAAGACTTCCAGCACTTCTTCAAACAATGGAAAAAACGTATGGAAAGGTATGTAGCCATGGGAAGGGAGTTTATTGAAGGAGGGCAATCGAAATAATTGTTATAATAAAACTCTTTTTCGTAATTTAATAGCCAGACCTCGTATATTATGTTTATTCTAGATGATAAATAAATATAATCAAAGCTCGTAAGATCCAGATGTAATGTAAACGGCTATACATTTATGAAAACTAGGAGAGTCAATGAAGAGCAAGGACAAAAATTATGGTCTACCCTACTCAACCTGTTAAAGACATGTAAAAAGTAGGACTGCTGCTTTTTTGATTTCTCCACGTTTTCACCGGAAACCAAGAGGTAGAATTAACAACATATCTCAAAGACATGGATAGTGTTTTCCCTAGACTAACGCGAAAAGAGTTCAAACATTTAGCTTTCAATTATGGAAGAAAAATAATTTAATATACCTACTCGAAAAAAGATGACTGGTTATCGTCATTTTCATCAAGTGATAAGGAAATTTCAATCACGAATTCGGAAGCAACATCGGTTGGATTCAAGCAGTGAAAATTTAGAAACCCCGATTGAAAAATACAATATTGATGATGATGATTCAAACTTTTTTATGCCGTGCTACACCCTATGTACCATATCAATAATTTTTAATATAAAAAAATTAAAATGTTCAATTGAGAATCTGAAATAATAGGTTATATGAAGAAATAACTAGGAAATTGTTAACGAAATCAGCTTGATATGAAGATGGAAACGGTAACAATGGTTTCCTTGCACATTTGGTTAAAGAGAATTTGATACTTATTTACTCACAAAGCCATACCGTCGCTCCTTTTATATTAAATCAAATTTTTACTGATCCATCATTTTGCATTTCTACGCGTTCCTCTTGACGCTGCATATTTAATATATAAGATAAATCCAGTAACATTGGAGGCATCATTCATGTTGAAAAACTAATTTGTTTCAAATTAGAAAATTATACTTTTAAATAAAAGACAAGTAGAAGAAAGCATCTTCAACTCAGTAAAGGATAACATTAATTCAATTAAAAAGCCTAATCAATACTAAATTTACGATTAAATACACACTTGGCTGTAAATAAAAGATATGCTTCTCAGACTCGGCGTCGCGATGCGTCGGTCAGCTGACCCATAACGTTTGAAACGAACAGTGGCTTACAGCTTCCCTTGTTTGACTCAATTACTCCCAGATCGAGGATGGTGATCCTGCTTCTTTTTTGCTAGGAATCATGGGAACACAGATTTTTTGATTCAGATGCGTCCGGCGGTTCACACAGGACCCTTCGTGTGTCGTACAGAGACTAACTTTACGAAGACAAAAAACCGAGTTGATAATTTGGTATCGTCAAACGATTTTTTACTATTTATTGGCCGCAATAATTTAGGAATTAGCTTTTTCTTCTTCCAATTTTGGTACTAAAATCTAGCAATGCATTTAAATGGATTCCATTTTCAAATTCCCCCTTTTACATTCAGTTTGCCCCGCTGTGTGGCGTGAGCTCCACGTTGAGAAATACTGCTCTAGATTGTACAACATGGATGAAACTGGTATTGCTACGACTTATAATAAACCATCTGAAATATTGGCAACGAAAGGAAAGAGACAAATTTAAATAATGGCAAGCACAGAACGGAGTCAGTTAACAACTGTAAACAATTGTTGTAATACCGCTGGTTCCTTTCTCCCGCTATTCTTAATTTTTCCTTGGAAAAAATTACAACCTAGAGTTGCACTCCCTGGAATTCAAGGAACCTGCATTCGAATTGGTTGGAGTTATTTCTATATAGAATGCATTTCTTTGCCACAACTATTACCCGTTGGGTGTTTTGCTTTTGAATGCACTGCTGAGTATATTTGTGATAACTGTTCCTATTCTAAATTTTAGTTGAAGTTATGTTTTCTTAGTTACTAATTATTTTCAGAGATTAAAAGGTCAATTTTCATTTTGCCCTATTAGGTACTGTATGAAAATTTACCCAGGGGAGGGACAAAGTGAATAATTACCCATTTTTTTTCATTTCAGTTACCGTTGATTATTTTTAATCACTTAAAAAAATTCATATACCGGGTGTTCGCAGGAAAGGTATACTACTTTGTTTTGCCGCCATTTTGGTAAACATTAGTTCATATTTGGCAGTCGTGAAGTAGAGACGTGGCAAATTTATTATGGAAAAATAATCGGTAAACCAACGTATTTTAATCGTTAAAACATTTTATCAAAATCAATAATCGATTACTGTGACGATGAGAAAGTTACGTGAAATTTTTGGGATAAACAACGTGCCAACAAGAGACACTATTTTATTTATTATAGAGACTGTGTTGTCTTTCCAACAAATTATTTCAAGAAATGGTGATGTTGATTGGCCTCCACGCTCGCCTGATTTGACTGGTCCGGACTTTCTTTTGTGGGGATATCTGAAAAGTGAGGTTTATGCAAACAAACCAGAAACTCTAAGGCAAGTCAAACAAAATATTCGTGATTAAATTAATGAAATACCGCGTGAAATGTGTGAGAATGTGATGAAAAATGTGCTCAAAAGGATTCGCATTTGTGAGGCGAACAGAGGCGGACATTTATCTGATATTGTATTCCATACATAATTGTCGACATTGAATAAAACATTTATCAATATAAGATCCATTCTCTTTTATTTAATCAAAAATTATAAACAAAGTAGTATACTTTCTCGGCGCACACGCACACAAAAAACAATTACGACTTATTATGGAGCTATAATCGTTCAAGGGAAAAATTTCTCAACTAACTATATAAAAGAATATTGTGTACCTTAAGACTTACCTAACATTTTGCTTAAATCGGCATTATGAAGATCTGGATTTTCGTCTGCTAATTTTTTTCTCTCCACTTTCGCCCAAACCATAAAAGCATTCATAGGCCTCCTAATTCGGGCTTCTTTCGTCACTTTTTGGCCCGGCGCGCAAACTTTCGGTGCGAAACTAGTTCTTTGACCGTATACGGACATATTGTCGTTATAATTTGGTCTCATATAATCGTTACCACCGAACCGAGTATTGTCAAATTGTCTGTATTCGTACACTGAGTCCGACATCGTTCCCCACAAATCTTGAGATTTTGGGATACCTTGCGCTATCACTTGAGATGCGGAAATCATCTCGTCCTGGTATTCGTATCTATATTGAGGTTGCAGCAAAGGAGGTGTCGCATTCGGTGAGATACAGTTTGTGTAATGATTATTCGGTACAGGTGATGATGTAGCATCTTCCATTATCCTGTAATTTGAAAAAGATATTTAAGAAAAATGAAAAATATGATCATCTGATTGCATAGTCTTTTTTCTTCCATCAAAAGGTATTGGATTATGAAGAGATAAAAAAATGATTTAATCATAAATTACATAATAAATTGAAATAAGAAGAAATCTTTCAACTAGTATACAATGTTTAAGTAAAAAGCTTTTGATAGTGTTAAACAAACAGTTTCGGATAGCTTGAAATAGAAAAAAGAGAAGTCTATTTGCCAAAAGCAAAGAAGAATGAGATATTTTAAGTAAAACCCAATAGAATTTTCTAAATGAACCTTTGCCATGACCTCAAGATATGTGCATTTACCAAAAATTTACCAAGAGTACTATAAAAGAGAAATATGAAGGTTAATGATAACAAGCCAAAATGACTATATATACCAGATAAAATACCAGGCGATAATAACATGTGGAAGTGAAAGCTTGCAAATACAACAAAAATGAGAATATAAGTAATGCAGATGAAGTACTTGAGGAGAGGGAAGGAAATTACACATAGAAACAAAATTAAAAACAAAGCAGTAAGGGAAGAATTAAGTATTGAATCAGTAGCTGGATGATAGAAATTAATGTGAAATTCTTCTTCTCCAGCTTCTCACTTCTTATAACTTTTTATATATTTTTCGTGATGATTTATCTTGATATTCTTGATTTGATTTAAGATATTATCTAAGATGAGTTTACAAAATATTAACCTAATTCTAATTCATAACAAAAATATAAAAAGGAAACATTCAACAGCATTGGAACTCTTCATCGTCGCTAGGCTCAAGACCAACGCATTCCTCGTGATACCAAGTAAAACATTTTGAACACATTCGCATATCAAGTTGGTCTTCTGTTTCACAAGCTGCACATAACGATGACTCCTGTGTAGCTTGATTACACGTGGACTGTGGGATCGAACTTCGTTGTTTGGAAGTTGAAAGAGCTGAAAGTTTCGAAGTTGGATATTCCCTAGCTGCTTGGCCATGTCCCTCCGTGAAAAGGCTTTTTGTTACTTGCTGCGCTTTATAATTTAACGCCTTTCGTCTAACCCTAGTCTCTCCAACATTCTTTTCTTCGGTAGGAATCGGAAATATTTCCTGAAAAGATGCGTATTCATTGTCTTAGTTGGATAAGATTGTTGAGGAATTGGTTTCCTTCTTCTAATTAAAGTCGCCAGTGGGACATTTTCATCGTCCTAATTCGGAAGACTTTCATTTATTTCATGGGGCAGGGATCTTTGCGTTACTAAAGAAGGTGCGAATGCGGCATCAGGTATTGCGTCAGGATTTAGAGGGAACAATCCTGAAGCTCTAAATCCGCTCACAATATTTGCCGGCGTCATACACTTGGACCAAATACGGGAAAATATTATGTTGAACCTACTCTTGTTCAGGCTTCTTTGTGGGAAGGTATCCCAATATCTCAAAAGTTCCTGATCCTAGTTTGCTTCAAAAGAGCGAAATACAGCCTTATCCAATGGCAGGAGCTCTTGTGTTGTATTTGAAGGCAAACAGAATAAAGTGATACCAAGAGACTCTGTTGTTTCAGCAATGGTACAATCTAAATTTGTTTTAGCTCTATCAAACATAAGCAGTGTAGACCCGTTCGATTTATACTGAGCAAAATGTCTTAGGAAGTTATTGAAGAGTTGTGTCCTCAAAGAGCCTTTAGGTACCATTTTTACCAGAGTTCCATAAGGCAAATTATCGCAAAATTCTGGTTTTAAGCGTTTTCGCCATTTCGTTTTAAAAACAAAGCAAGCTGTTTTTCTTTATTAAAGTTATTGGGAATATGATTGATACCATTCCTGATTTAATATGCTTAGACGACCCAGCTTCTTTTCTGACAAGCCTTGAACTGAATATCGCCGTAACGTGCACCAAGGCGCACCTCGAATCTAGAACATACATTTCTTTGAGATTCTCAGCTTCTGGCAACTGCTACTGCTTGTTCAAGTTGGTCTTGAGACCAATGCTTGCACAGGTTTTTGCAAATCTTCCCCATCTCAAATCTAAAGCAAACAAAAGAAATAGAAAACAGTTTTAAGGTAATACATTCCACTTGCGGGTTATATGGCTCCTGGGCCATATAACCAATCACATCGTAGAGCCATATTAACAGAAAGTACATCCAGAGAACATAATGGGTAAAAACAACACTTAGGGTTTCATCACTTAATAAATATTCTGTGTATAGGTACTTCACTACGTATATTTACCTCTCTTAAATGGGTAAGGCGTTTACGTTGATTCTTACAGAAAAACGTGCTTAAGAAATTATCGGAAAACTTATATCAGAATGTGCTTAGCGCAGCAGATATAATCTAACTAGTTACAATACGCAAACATGAGGCATCTGAAGGTTGCCTATACAATGGTGTGTGGAGACTGCGAATAAATACTTTACTTTTTGTGCTAGCGATTTTGGGCCATATTACTCGCTGGGCTATATTTACCTTCACTACCTTACTTATATGATCCTAGTTCAATAATGTTTCAATATTTCTTAAAGCATGTGAGTTTTTTTGATATTTAGTGGTTTGTTGATGCAGTTTTATTTTTCTCAGTATTTAGGAAATAGATTGAAAGGTCATCAATACGATAAAAATGCATTAAAGAACTACAATACAGATATCAGAAAACCACACACAGATTCCTGTTTTACTATATTCATATTGTAACTGATCTACTGATAAAAATAATTAAACAAATTGTCAATATCATACTTTGACAAAAATCGATATAGGTCGAAACGTCAAATTTTACCTGTTATTTTGAATTGATTTGTTATCAAAAATGTTTTTGATACATTGCCAAAATGACAAGTAAGAGACCATTTGCAGCTATTTGGAAAGCACAATGAGATGACATGGAATCAGCTGATAGTAGAAATATTGGAAAGAAGAGGGAAAACATGGCAAGTAAAACAATGATAAAAAGAATGAAACAAGTTTATTCATGAAAAAATAGAAGGTTTTCAGCTCTGTACCTTAGGATTTCCTCTAAATATATGTTTAATTTGATTAGAGTAGTTTATTAGTAGCTTTAGTAGTAGCTGTTAAAGGTCAATAAAATCCGTTTGTCTGCTAAAGAATTGTTTATAAGCAAATTTCAACATCAAAAACCTTTTCTTTTCTTTTTCTATGAATTACCTTCGAAAATTGATATGCGATGTTTGGATCAACAATTAATGGTAAGCGAATAAACACAAAAATAAATAGAGCATTTAAAATCAAGTAGTAGTTACTAGTGAGACTACAGAAAGTATGCCATCCAAGCTGAAATGGTGGAGGGTAATTAAAATATGAAGTGCTGAGTATAATGATGATATTAAAAGTCGTTTAAGAAAAAACAAAAACAAAATTAGTTATTAAGTACAGTAATCATAGCAATGGCAATCCATGCTTGTGGGCACTCAATCAAATCGATAAGTTATGAATGTAGCGAAGAGAAATGAAACGTGATAAAAATAAATAGTGGTATAACAGATGGTATAACGCAGATTTGTATTTTCCGTCTATGATTGTTGCCTCAATGATATTATTCATCACTATTTTCACAGCCAGTTTTGTTCCATTGCACAGTCGAGGTTAATTAATGTTACGCAGCACGATGACAACTGATACTACTTTTCACTGCAAACTATGAAGTAGTAATCTAGGCAATTCCTAACCTAACCATACTGGTTCATAACGGTGTCGACTGATATGAAGGAATCCAGCTGTCTAGGAAGAAAATTCTGAACGGTCGTATTGAGATCCTTGACATCTTTATTTTTTGCCTCCAATATTGCTCGTTCACTCAGCCAATTATTGTTATTGAACTGTTGCGATATATCAGGAAAGACATGCTGATTAAGCTTATGTTTTGAATCTGTGATGTGACAGAATCTGTGGGTAATGTGATGAATCTGGTCGAGGTGTTCATTGCGACTTTATTATTTGCAATGTCTAACAACTGCTTCGCAAACACATTTGCAGTCTCATCATGTTGCAAAAATACTCGCAGTAAAGTGTCACTATCACGAAAGATTAACACAAAAAGAGCACATAACTTGAAATGTCACATGGAATTACCGAAGTAAAGAAAGTTCTCGCGCATGTACGGTAATCGTCACTCATAAAAGTACAAACATGAACTTTTTGTTTGAGGTATCGATCGATATAGAGGATGGATAGTTGGTTGAATATTGTGGTTGCGTTCAAAAATTCAATTTGATTTGTGACAAAACAAAAATTGTTGTTTTTATTTAATTCCTAGCATATCCAATTGTATATATATATTGTATATATATATCCAATATATATATATATATATATATATATATATATATATATATATATATATATATATATATATATATTTGAAGTATATTCACTTATAATCAATTACTTTCCAATTCCTCCAAGTGAATTTGAACTTAGAGAAAATTGGTGGTAACGCTTTTATTATGAGAAAAAATTATATTTAGAGTAAATAAAGATATTCAGAATAATGTTTAGGGAAACTCGAGTACATTGTTGCGTGTTTAAAAGCCTCCAAAAACCCCCTTCGCCCGACATCCTATAAATCACACCTTAGTTTGATTATACTTTCAGTTGGAACATTCTTGGAAAAGGATGAAGAATCTCTTAATATAAAATATAAAATATTCATAATTGTAGAGAGTTCAAAGCCAGATAAATCGACATAGACAAATATCAATCGGTGTAATCATTTGATCAATACATGAAAATACAAAGGATATGTTGAGCAGTTAAATAAGGAAACTGTATTATAAGTTCATGTCAGATCACCGGTTTTGAACTCTCTTGAACGGTCCTTGTTCGAAAGCTCTAATCTAAACAGAAAGCAACACCACCCATCGCTTTCATTAATAACCAAAAAAAGCATCCATGGTTCTATTTTCTAATAGTATAAAATGAAATTCAGTACATATAGAGATGTGCTTCATATATTTATTCTCCTCTGAATATTAATAAATCGGAAATTCAGTCTCATAGCTTCTCGAAGTATAAAACAACTACTTTCCTTCTGGCTAATGTCCTCTTTGTGAATATGAATAGCAGCAATTGTTGCTATTGCCTTCAATATAGATTAGAATTTCATTTAAAGGGAGTTAATACCGTTCGGAGATTCAAGATCAAGGCCGGCTTTAATCTGCATTCTGATTTTTTATAGAGGTTACAAAAAAACAACATTTTCTAAATTGTCAGATACTTGTCTACAGATCTTATGTAACTCACTCAACTCTAACTCGCACTCACATGTACACCCGGAACTTGGCGAGTCATCGCTAAAGTAAATAGAACAGAAAAATGTGAAATTCAGAAATCAAATTTGGATTGAATAAACAAATGAATAGATTGTTTAGGTATCCTGTGACGATAGAATGAATTATGAATGAATTATGAAAAAAATATTTGCAATGCGTTAGAAAAACAACCATAGAAGGTATGTAAAAAAATTGAAATACAAGACATCGTGAAACTATTTTATAAATTTTTGGGGAAGTACAACGTATATATGTAATTCCGGGTGTCATTCACTTTGCTATCCAAAGCTTATATTGTGTCTCCTTTTCATGCTTTGGCAGCGCAGATCCTAAACCTATTAACTCTTTCAGAATGTTGAGGGTGTTGGATGGTCCTACCTGCCAAAGATGTTCATCTTTCACGTAGCAGAATCTGCACGCTCATTCTCTGAAGAAGCGTCTTTAGATATCGAATGAGGTGGCAAAGCCCAGAAAAGACTCCTACAGTATTAATAAATTGTATTGATTGCCTCAACTCCTGTAGATTATTCCAGTAACTAAGTGTTTTCCTATAAACCTCCTTACCTGATGTTTCCTTTATTTCCCCTAGCCGATTCCAAACAAAGTTTCAGTTCGTAGGAAATGATGCTATTTTATAACTTTTTCATTTGTTTGTATTTGACTAGCTCATTTTACTTGTCGGTGAATTATGATACAATAATCGAGGCCAAAATGTCTAATTGATTTACTCAGAATAATAGACAAAGAATAAGAACAAGTACTAGAAAATTGAAACTCACCGGTTTGCATATACCTATCACAGATTAAAAATGCATTCAAAAAAGGTTTTTATACATTTATATGTATGAAAAATATTTCAAAATAACATCTCTTGAGTGTTGTACTGTGGATGGTCATCTGGAGAAATAAAAGAAATTTATTAATTCACGTGTGTATAATATAGTAGGTATATTATGCAATCAATTATATTCTAAGAATCAATTTACAACTGCAAATTTTTGTTGTAAAAGTAAATTTATTATATCACCTTTCAAAAAACTAGTGCCGATAAACACGTACAATCTACCGATGTTATTGTAGATATTGAAATTTATGAGAAAATTCCTTGATTTTGAATTGTTTTTTACGGTTATTATCGATGTTGTTTCAATTTCAGACTCCTACCAATATTTTTTCGAGCTGGTTTTATGACAAACAAGGAAATTAAACTAGCACTAAAGATAAGAATAATTATAGTTTTTCTCCGAAGCTCGAATTTAAAACAAATCTGAAATAAAGACTGTGATGCATCTATTAAACTCTATCAGCATACATGAGGTTCGATTATATACTAGATCGTGTATTAGAAGTATACTATTGATCTAAAACTGTATTATCACAGCCAAAGGAACAGCATATTTGTTAGGATATTAATAATTTCAGTAAAACAACTGTGCTATTAGAAGAAAGTTTGGTTATTGTTTTCTATTAACGATTGAAACATACAAAAATAAAATGTAGAGGTGAAATGTGAAATAGATAAGAATGAAGTTATAATACAAACAGAGAGCAAGAAAAATTAGTAAAATTTAGCTAGAAAAGCAAATTTATTGAAAAGCTTTATAACGAATAAAAAGAGTCTGAAGGAGGTTGAAATGAAAAATAGAACGGAAATATAACAAGTTTAGATCCGATTATGCCGATTATGCTCAAGCATTTTCTACTCAGAATGAAGTTTCTGTTTCTAATTCTGATTTTTTTTCGAAATAAATATATTATTGTCATGATAAAATTTCACAATTTTATGGACAAAATGACACAATTTTATATTAGATAATATAAAATAATAATTTGACTTAACTCAATTATAACATAAATAATATCTCATTTCATAGTAAATTGAATTATGGCGGATTGTGGAAATCTCCCTCAGAATAATAAGGTCTTTCATACTGAAATTCCTTTGTTCCATCCGGAACTTATGACAAGTAAATGTATTTGCCATTTTCAATTCTGGATGTTTTGAATTGATTGAATAATTTTTTGGCACTGAAGGTGATGGAATTTTTCACCAGATCAGAAGTGAGTATTGTTGAGTAATTCGAAGAGGTGCAAACTAAAAAATCCTCAGAAAGGCAAACCATAGCGAAGATGTGATTTGAGTGGTTAAAGCAGTACAAGAAGCAGATTAGACTCAGATTTAATGGCAAAACAAGCAGAGGATAATTTTTCCGCCAAGGTATCTACATGTACACATCATTGAAGGGCACTGTCAATATGTAGACCAAGAAATTTGAGCTTGTATATCTGGACCACTCCAGGTTATACTGGTGTCATCCGCAAATGACATCATTAATGAATACAAAAAAAAAAGAATTGGATCTAAAACTGAACCCTGATGTACACCACTGCCAACTGGTAAATTACTCGAAACTTTACCATTAGCTTCTACCAGTTGTTTTCTACATTCAAGGTGAGATAGAAACCATTACCCTTTTTGCATTATTTGTCCGCTACTCCCGATTCCTGAAATCTAATGCCAACAGTACAAAGTCCACTTATCACTCCAATGGTCTTCCGGATTGAGTGCTTCGTGAATTTAGAATTTATTATCTTCTCTGTCTTCTGCCCATTGATTCTTGGCCAAATTGCTCTGGATCGTAAAGTCACTTCTGTGTGACCATATATCCTGATGTTTGACTTTGATTCCTGTGTCAATAAAATCTCTCAACAATTCCATCGGTAATAGCTCTGTTACTATTTCTTTGGCATTCCCTCCTTTGTCCAACTTTAAGTATCCATGTACCCAACAGAGGCTTACTCCAGTGTCACGAATTCAGGAGAATTTCTTACCGCAACATATTACCACTGCCTGGCTGATTGTAGATAATTGTGTTTGTATTTGATTCACCACTTTTTCTTATTAGTCTTGCAGCCTTCTGCATCAAGTAGATTTTCGTTTGAAGGATATTACATCCAGCTTTTCGTTCTTATAGTAATATTTACGTTAATTCTTTCCTTGAAGGCGTTTCTTATTGGCTAACAGATATTCTCTTTCCTCCTATTTTTCTTAATAATTATTCTGCCTTTCGTGAACAATTCTATAAGCTGCAAGCTTAGGATTGCTTCTAGTGCTGATTGTTCAGTACTTCTCATAACTCCGTTGATTCCTACACAATAAATATAAGAAAAAATTCCCAGCAAAGTTATAGAAAAGATACAAAATAAAAACAAAACGGAATCAAATACAGGGAAGAAAGTTATATTGTAGAGAAAAAACTTTTTTCACTGAACAGAGCATACCAAAAGTGTCCGATACTGGAATCGTCCAGATGAAATAATTATAGTGAGTCAACGATAATTTTCGTGGTTTCACTTTCAATGTAAACCAAACCATTTTTATAGTATTAAACAACAGTAATACGAGGGCCGTTTCAATAAGGTATGTACATGAGTCTTGCAAATGTTATAAGTAGCATATCCTTTTTTCAATTTATTACTATAATTTGTAGCGATAACCATTTTGTGGGAATATATGTAGAAATAATTATATTCTTAGTTTTCAAAAAAGTTTGGAAGAAACTATTAAGTGAACCAATTCTCAAAGAATGTTGGGGTCGGTGTTCGTAGTAATCACACAAGAATTGGGAAATATTTTTAGCGGATGAAAGCAATATATTTGGTACGAGACAATCTCTACTGCCAGCATGAAGAATAATTACTCGTCTCCTTCTTGAGCAAGGAATATTTAGAACAAAATTTTTAGAATCATTAACCAAGCAATATTTCACTACGTAGTGTATATTAAACCAAGTTTTTCTATATACATTATATTTCTTATTCAAAACACGCATCAATATTCTTGTACAAATTCGACACAATAATTTTATAATAATAAATCTGTTGTCAAATTTTTTTATTAATTATTTATAACCATAATTAGTAAATGTTAGCATTAAATTTTCTAAAAGTCGTACACTATTCGTCGATAAACATGTTTGATACCATCCTTTTTATCAGTTGTTGGTGAACTTTCTTGTACAATGCGATAAATTTGGGAAATAAAGTGATTGCTTGTTAATAGCATTCTCTGACTGATCTCCATGATCTTATCTTAGGCGTTCAAGTAAATGTAAAATATCCTTGACGTTGAAAAGTCCAAACACAAATTAATGATTTTTAATTAATTGAATTAATAATTAAATTTTCATACAATAAAATTATTGAAAAATTGAAATGCAGTGCCCCTTATGAAATATAATGACTACATGAGGCACATTATATACTTGGGTACTGCTCAAGTTACTTACTTGAAAGTCTGTAATAAGTAAGAATTCTGACAGCAAATCTCATATACTCGGACTAGGTTTAAAGAAGCCCTCATTGATGGTGTAGGCTTTTTAGAGATCACTCAAAAAGAAATCCAGAGGTAGCAAGTGAAATGGGACAATGAACGTATGGCCCACTAATTGCTATAATCGAAGTCTGGGTAAACAGGAAGAATGGGGAAATTGACTACTTCTTAACACACGTACTCACAGGCAATGGGTGCTTTCGGAAGTACCTATATACCAGATGGAGATCAGACACTCGTAAATGCACCTATTGCTGTGGGAGAAACGATGCCGAGCATATGCTCTTTCACTGCTGCAGATGGGAAGTTCCATTATTGCCAACATAATGGAATGCTTGTTAGAATCAGATAACTTTGAAAGCACAGCTAGAAGCAAAACGGGCTATAATAAAGACCAAAGATAAAGAGTGTAGGAATTTGACATAACGCAAGATAGCCTTTGCAACGAATCTACGGAAAAAAAAGTCTTAACGCATGTTTTGTAGATTATCATCGTGAAAATATCCCCCACATTTTTTGATTTGAAACAAACGAGTAAGACATTGCCTACATTCTTAACATTACTAGACTTTATACACATTATTTTCACCGCCTGTGTAAAACTCTATAAGTACATGATTAAGAGGAAATATAACTGCACTGGATCTAAAACATTACAAAAAACTTAAAACTAAAACATTATTATAGCTAACTATTAAAATTTGTGAAAAGAGTTCTTTCCCTTTACCTGTTTCTTGGTATTTATTGTTATAGTCGTAGACAAAGTATAGTATCCAATTTGCAGTGATGGTCATAGCTCACTTGACGAACTACAAAACTTTGTTTTCATAAATTACGACCTACATAACCTTTCTTTACATAGTATACTATGTTATTATCCACTCCATAATGATTCTTAGTTTCATCTTTTTGTCTATTATTATTTGGTATCGGGAATGTCATCAGTTGACGTCACTTCAATACACATGGAAAACAATTTCATGGTACTTGGTGAACAAATTAGAACATCAAAGCTCTTGATAACGAATGAATCAATTCTAAGCTTCAAACTGCGCTGAGGTTTTAATTCTGAAATTTTTCGTATCTGGTGTGGGGCTTAGAAGTTCACCTGAGCTACTGACCTCTCTTTTGAGATAATATTTAATTATTCCTATTGGGTTTATTGTGTGTTACCATAAACTTTCATTCTACTAAATAAAGAAAAACTTACTCAGCAATCTCTGTAAAGATACATGAAGATCTTGCTTCTTTGGTGAACTAGAATTTGTTGAAGTTAGTTTACCAACGAATTTGGAATTTGATGCTCTTGTTCCATGTTTATATTTGTTTGTGCTGGTGGTTGTTTTATTCCTTGTCAACTGGAAATGGTTCCGTTAGATAAGTTATTTGAAATATTTTGCTATTACTATTTTAACCTGATTTGACTGCTGAGTCAGCGGTATATTTTATTATTGTCATTAGTGTTTGATCGAAAATGGTGGCTTGTACTACTTGGTATGGCTCTTGATGTAACAATATACTTTCTGTTAACTTTTGATCTCTTAACAATGTCTTGCACTTAGTTCAATCTTGCCCTTCAATTTTGGTAGTATGGTGGGCAAAATGTTGATTATTTGTCTTCGGAAACAAAATGTGAATGGATAATTTTCAATTGAAAAATGTACGATATTATCTCTTTGAGGTAGATGGGAAGGAGAATGAGGAGATAGAATTTTCCGTTGCCTAATAAGGTATTCTTTATATCACAGTTCTTCGCTGTTGAATTCTGGAGCGATTTCAGACTTTTATTATTGGAAAACCAAATGTATCCAATATATTTTTGTATATTGAGTGGCGATGCACAAAAGAATTTTGAAAGAAATACTTTTGTTTGGATATCTTGAGTATTCGCCTTCAGTATCGATGTTTTACAAAAAAGGTAGTTCATGAATGAAGCACATAAGTGCAAGTATGAGCGGCATGGGGAAACCTGATTTTATTATTATTTTAAACGTTGCTACATCTACCTTTCTCAGAAAACATTACACAGATATTCCTTTTTCATTGAAAACTCTTATTTTCCATTCTCATTAATAATTTTTTTTGAGATTTGGGCAACTGTTTTTAAATGAAACTTATTGTGAAGGTTGTATCAAAAAAACTTTACGTGTCACAGTATTTTTCTGACTAGTATCATATTTAGATAGATACACTACACTATGGTATTCAGCTTTAGATTACATGAAGAATTTTTTCTGCCAACCACTGATATTTATCAATAAATCCTGCCATGTAATATATATAGAAGAAGATATCAAAATCTCACAATAGATCGAAAGCAGTAAAAACACATACTAATAATTCAGCACAAGCGATTACGCTCATATTAACGCCTGTAATACTTAAAAGGTCAAGTCAAAATCGCTCGTTTTATAGATTAAAATTTTTGCTCAATACTAGTGCTAATTAAGTGCTGGACATAGATATTTGGTGCTGTGATAGGTGGACAAAAAAATGAACCTTTTAATTAAGCAAGTAGTGTACCGCCCGTGACGGCTCAATGATACAATTGCAGCGAAAGGCACATGAGCTGATACTTAATTTAGTGCTTAATTAGTGCTGCCTGTATAAGCAAACAGATTTGTTGAAAAAAAAATTCGACTTTAAAGTCGTAAATAATTATTTTATTCGATACAATAATTGATTCTATCGACTTGACCTTCTAGTTTTACAGACATCTTATTTTAGAATGAAGCAGATGACCAATAGGATTTGAATGCGGTGATTTAGATCCCTTCTCAATGAATAAATTTTATTACTATGCAAATAACCATAAAAAATATTTTTTCTTGTCTGCAACGTTGAATTACATGAAAAAACTTTCAATATATGATCTGTAATGTATGCACGACATTAACTGCAACAGTTTTCTATCATTAATTATTTTTTTTTATGTTTCCTGTCAGAATAAGGTAGCAAATTATCAACTGCTGATAATGTACATTACCTATCTGATTTTTATAAAGCGCGTCAAGAAAATAGATACAATCACACATTTTTCTGAAAAGTAGGTTGTGTAATTATTGGATTTATTCAAATATTGAGCAAGTAAACAATCATTATTTGTAGTACTACGAGGTAGGATCGAAAATTTCACAATCATATTTACAAACACCGCACCAAACAGTTAAACATGTTTTTCGGAATGACTAGATATGTTTTTTCAATATAATATCACACCGACTACTATAATTGATAAAAGTTATCTTATCAGACGATATAATACAGTATTTGCTGAGAAAATAATAAATAGAAGTAGAAAAAGTTATATATATATATATATATATATATATATATATATATATATATATATATATATATTATATATATTGTTTAACGTGATTACTGTATCTATTTATTTACTTGCTTCAGTAATTATACAATACTATCAACTATGTTAACATAACTAAGATTTGAACAAATAAAAATATATCCATAAATGCCTTTCTACAGAAACCTAGAAATCTGGAAGATCTAGAGAAAAAATCGGAAGCATGAAATTTATTTGTGAAGAAAGTAATCACTTTTTCGTCTACCCATATTGTAAACAACTCCGTTTGACATTGTTGTGGAATAAGTCAACTTACCATCCTTGGCTGGTGATAATTTATGTCATTATTCACGAGTGTATATGTATAATGAAGGTTATTTTTCAAAAGGTGAAGCTTACTGCCGCAAGCACTGGTGAGTGGAAGAAATCACCAATATACACTAGTAGTATACTATACTCTTTCCACGACTGCTAAATATTTTGGCTAAAGTTTTTTTATTAGAAAATTTTGTTATATTATTGGAAACACTATTATTTTATTTAAACAAATATTTATATATAATATTCCATAATAATTAACATAGAGAAATCTATGTATTCATTATAACAAATATTACGTATCCAATCTTACAAGACGATGGTATTCATTTATAGTTATTGATAACTCCTTTTGTCAGTTCATTAAAAGATTCATAAGCCATCTTATATATTTTTTCCGGTTGTTTAAGTTGGTTTTTTCAACACATTTTAACACAAAATATTGAGAAATCTACGCACAAAATTTGTTGACAGCTTGGATCCAAATTTATTCCAAATTTGTTTCAAAAGCTACTTATTTTCAACATGGATGATCATATTAGTAGGTGGTCTTCCCTTTGGTATTCTGATTCTACTGTTTTCCATTCTTTTTACATATTTGTTCCAGAATTTCGTCTCTGTCTCACCCACCTTTCGGTGTCCTATATTCAACTCTGATGTTTAATACCTCCATTCCGTATTTTGTTGGTTAAGGTTTGGCTTAGATCTTAGTATTTTCATTCCGATTGTCCTTATCGTCTGAACGTCCTACTCGTATTAGGTCTTATTTCTGCTGCCTATGTAATAATAGGTTTTACAGTCGTTTAATACAGGGTGTTTCTAAATTCATGCGGCAAAATTCAGGAGGTGATTTTTCGAATATCATCCTTATCAACCTTAAAAAGTGGCGACTGAGTTTTTTTTTTTTCTAAATGTGTACGGCAATCCATGACACGTAGGCTACAAATGAATCGCATCACATTTTACATCTTTAATGCTTTCCATTCAATTTATTGAAAAACTTGAAAATAAACTATGTTTATTTAGTACCTCTCATTTATTGGTTTTCTAAACAAAAAAAGGATTTCAAGTTATAAATTATATTTTATAAAACTTCATCTTGAAACAAAGTTTGATATGAAATAAAGTTTGTTAATTTTACCCCCATATAAGGTGATATTGAAAAAACATACGTTGTTAGTTCATTGCGAGTGCACGACAATTACAGAATTTCAAGTTTCTCGCATTACTAAAATTTAAGAATAAAAAAATTCTAGTGACCAGTGATGGGTGATGGGGTGATATCTCGAAAAAGGGTAGGCTGAGAAAATTTCGTTATGGGAAAGACCCATCTTAATTTCTCTTGAACAATTATCTCCTGAATTTTTTCGCATGAATTTAGAAGCACCCTGATATCTCGATTTTACTGTCGGTATTTAGGTATTCGTTCTTCAAAACTATATATTTCAGGCATCCCAAAAATTCGAGCTGCTTTAATTTTTTGTTCTCTAGCTTCGTTAAAAAGGTTTCCATGACTGGTTATTTCTGCTTCCAGGTATTTAAAATAATTTTTAGGACGTCACTAGGCATTTGGTCTTCTCGGTGTTGATGAGAATGTTTAGTTGTTTTCCTTCAGTATCAAGGGCGGCGGGTGTAATTTGGGCGCTAGCCCTCCTTCTTTACCTGTCTGACCAAGAAGGGTAGATAATCCGACATGTATTTTCGGCGCTAAGAAGTGCAGGTAGGTCAAGTCATAAAATAACCCAATAGAGGGAAAGTTGATAGATTTTTAAGTAGGTTAGGTTAGGTTAGGTTATATAAATCTCTTATTTTATATGTAATATGTACTTAAGTACTAAAAAAAATATAAAGAAATATAAAATTTACTTTATTCTGTAGAGTGTTACAAAAATGTTGTGAGGAAACTTTATTAAGGGCAGATCTTTCATTTAAAAAAAGTGCAAAGTAGCCCCCTCTAACGGTAATTTTTTTCAGACCTTAAGTAATAATAGGTCATTTCTCTTATAGGAAAATCTAAAAATACAAAAATATATCTTATTATAAATGTCAGTGATTTAATAAATAACTGTATTTCATAAATCATGTACTTCAGTCGGTTAGCGCCCAAAATACACATAGGATTAAAATGACCCTTCGGTCTTGGCGCCTAGTTTACATGTTGTAAAAAGTACATTAATCCTTTAGCGCCCAAATTACATCCGCTCATCAAGGGTGATTTGATCCAGTATAGTTTTTTTAGTAGTTCCAAGTCGCCGATGATGTAGATCCCTTGTGCCCCAACTGTGCGGGACTCGAGTCTGCTCTAGGAAATTTTCCTTTTTACAATTTTTCTCATATAAAAAAATAAATTCAAAATACTTTGTGATTTACATATAAAAAACTAATTTTTTCATAACAAAACAATAAAATATAGCTAAATTATGGGATCATCTTTCAGCAGTGATTAATGGTTATTATTAAGGTTGACCAAACAGGCGAATAATAATAATAATAATAATAATAATAATAATAATAAAGAAAACATTAGTTATTTATGCAATAAGTGGATGAAGTAATACTTTTTCTCACGAGTAGGTTTCACCGGTTCGTGCGGCAATCCCTTCAAGTGAAAAAAAGTATTACGTTACTCACTCACGAGTTTCATCCAAACATTTTTCTATGTCCGTAACTGAAGACAATTCGACACAACTTTTATTAATTTTTATTTTGTAATAGCAATATTAAAAGTACAATTGCGGGCATTATTGATTTGAAGTTAAGAAATTTCATTACTATTGGTACTTGAATTGGCAACACTTAACAAGTTCAAAGAAATAACACGTCTATAGTATTAGTATTTATTGAGCGAATATCAAGAAATAAAAGTGCGACATGAAAAAGAAAACTTTCACAGCCTACTATTTAGATAACATAATTTCATAATCGCTTTAAAAAATGACACTTTATGGCACTTTTTTTAACGCAAAAACGGTGAAAAATGACACGTAGCGGTTCATTTTTTCTCGCTTTTTGACCGATTTTGAAATTACATTCTTTATGTATGCTAATGTATGAAAAAAACGTGAATATGATAACGGACGTAGAAAAAGTTATTTATACTATAAGGGATACAAGTAACTTTCACTCACTAGTCGAAATAGCTTTAGCCGATTTTTATGGCATTATTATTTCATCATCAACGTTGAAGTGAAGGTTTATTATCAAAAATTGAGAAAAATTCAAATTATTGATTATACTTCAAAAAATGGTGCCAAAAAAATACACAGAAAATTGAGAAAAAAACGTTAAATTGTCCATATTTTGTAAATAATAATCATAATTGTGATAATTGTACTTTGAATATTCATATTACCTATTACTACTCAAGTAAAACTTTTCTGGAACAAACATGAATAGGAGATTATCACTAAAGCCACAAAATTCCTTATGATGCGCAGAAACTTCTCAGGAAGGAATTGGAGTTATAACCTAGAGATATTATTGTGGACCTAAAAGGCAGTTATAAAACCAATCACATATGGGGAAGTAGTTTGGGGTACTAGAATTAGTTTTAATACCACCAGGAATAATCTCTCGAAGGTACAAAGACCGGCTTGCATGTGTGCCATCTAATCATGCCGAACAGATGCACTAGAAGTGATTCTAAATCTCCCACCTCTCCACATAGTACTGTAAAGCGTAGCGGAAAATGCATCACTCGTAATGTTCAGACATATCGCCAACGAAAAACCGTCCTTAAAAAAAATTCCCAAACCTGGGGTATGGAAATTTATGAAATTGAAAGATGTATCCGGTTCAATCTAGATGGGAACTATCGCAAACAGGAAATCGTCCTTTGTTGCGCAGAGGACTAACCTCTATCTATCGAAATTGTCTCGAAGAGTGAAACTAAGCGAAACTTCAGAGCACTACATCAGGAAGCGTATGAAATAGCAGACGAAGACATCTGGCAGCTAGAGCTAGTCCACATTCTGAACTTTCCAAGAGGAGTTCGATCAACAGATGAGCTATAAACACTGGGTTCTCCAATATCGCAGCAAAAGTGGGACACAATAGATTCTTGGATCGCGGTATATATGATACCCCAATATTTACATACATACAAGTAAAAATACAACAAAAAGTACATTTATATGCGGATATATATTTTCAAATTTACTACCTTGTATATTATAATCAGATGTATCAAATGTATTTTTTTTAAAGTCGTCTTCATATGGTGGTAGGTATATATATATTATATATATTACCTGTAAAAAGAGGATTGGAGAAATGTATACTTTATCCTAAACTTATTCAGTATTTTCTTCTTTAAATGTAGTTCCTTGTATGTTATGAACACATGTATCTAATATTTTTCATTTGCCTAATTGAAAAGTGGGAATCATCATTTGATGTATAAAAATGGTAATTTTAAATTTAGTTCTCACTGTAGTATTTCAGGTTAATAATTTAACCAAATAATTATCTTTGGATACTTCTCAAAACAGTTTCAAAATATTCATTTTATTGAAAGGCCATTAATAGTACATTATGTTTCTAGGAGTAGCAGGCTATTAACCCTGGAATATTAAATCTTCGTCGGTTCGACTACCTGTGCCGAACAATTTATAGTACATATTACCTTTGTGGGTAAGTTTAGGAAAATCAGGCTATAGCAGTGCTTTTCCCTACTCAGTGCCCTTTGAACCAAGTAGGAGCAAGGACCGTTGAACTCTGAGGATTTTAACCAGGTAAGTCTAACTAAATCTTACATCGTCTGTTCGACGAAGCTTTAGTATTACAAGTAAAATGTGTTCGTCATCATACAAAAGAGAGGTTTAAGTAAATATATGCTTCAACCAGGTTTTGAAGAATTAGAGGGTAAAAACGGAAAGAAATGGAAGACGTCTAGCTTGGTGAGATCTGGAAAAACGCGGAGTATTGATGGTTGTCCACATAAGACAAGGCCCTACCCCTCAAACAGGATACAGTGACGACATCCTGGAGTGTCTGAAACTAATTTTTACCAATTCATTTATGGAAGTAGCTCTTCGTTTCACCAATATAGAGATATTAATTCAGCAAAATTAAATTCATATATTATATACTGCCATAATTTTTATAAAAATAAGCGGAATGGAAAGCCATTGACAAGCATTGATTATATGTGTAAATTGTCGGACAAACTGACTGATGTTTGGTTGAGAAAAAGAAGGGACAACACCGAAGTGTCAAGGATAGAATTGACGCAGCAATTGGAACTACAACTTCAGTTCCTCGGGTAGCACCTGCAGCAGAAACACAAAAGAAAAAACGACGCATATGCTCTAAATGCGATTACAAACCCCGAAGAATGACAAAAACGTCTTGTAGGAGTTGTTCCTTAGCAATATGCGGCGAACATCAAGTGATATTGTGTAAAAATTGTTTCAAAAAAAAAAAAAAATAGTAAATGTGAATTGAAAACGATATTGACTTTCATATATTTTTTGTGTTCTCTATACCATTTTTATTTGAATTTTTATGTAACAGTCTGTGTAAGCATTTATTTACATATTTACTTGTAATATTTCGCACAAAATGTGCATGTTTTTAATATCCCATCAATAAAAATGTTAAATGGATAATTATTTGTTCTTCTTGTTTCCTTCACTAATTTCTTAATTGATTTTTAGATACTGTTAATCACAATGACGAAAATTTAGTAATAAGGTACCTAAATTGAGGTTTAGTACTCCAGGCTTAATTGTTATTGTTGAGCCCAACACTGCCGAGGAATTAGCCGAGACATTTTTACAATACACTTTTCAAAACTGACACACATCAAATTGAATAAAAATTAAATGATAGTTTCTGCCTACTTGGTTACAACGCCCATAATACGACGTTGCTCTCATTATTTTGTTACTATTACAATAATGAGCGTTCACTATTTTACTAGTAAAAGAATAATTTGTTTCTACTATCTGTTTTACCGAAAATAATATAGAGATATTATTATACGCTTGAAGAAAAAGTAAATGATAGCTGCATGGAGGAAGTATATTAATTCTCTTATTTTCAAACTGGTATACACATACGTCAATAAATCTCGTGATAATGACGTAAATTCATATATTTTGTACAGTCACGATTTGTTTTCCATTTTTTCTACATCACGTTTAGCGGTAAGTATTCATGTGGACATAAGTGCATATGTCCCGATTTCTACTGAGTATTTGGAAATGTGAATATACATACATACATTCACTAATTGCGGTTTGTTATATGTAGGAATGACAGGTGAAATTGAGTTCAATTACTTATTCCACTTGAATTTGAATCTTACATTATTATATAAGATAAACAAAATTTGGTTACTATGATATTTCGCCCAATTATTCCCACTATAAGAACCAAAAATTCGTATATAACCAAGTACTTTTGTTTGTTATGAATTTAACTTGTTTTATGTTTTATACATTCTTTTTATTTTTATGTTTTTTGCTTATGATAATTCCGTAATCTAGCCACACAATTTTGATTTGAATTTTGTGTTACTTAAACACGTAAAGTCTATTTTAAAATTAAGAACAATCACTTAAAATGAATGGAAATTTTTTTTCAAAAATCGTTTTTATATGTTAATATTTCCTACTTTTTCGGTAAGAGTATGATAAAGCCACCCCACGACGATCATTATGAAACTCTATACATAGACTATTGATACGAGAAATCCATTTATCATATCTATGTTATGCAGAAACATTTTCTTCCGGAGATACCGGAAGTGGCCATTATCTCAGGAAGATTAACAGATATCGAACCATGGATATTTTTGTTCGCTAGATGTCATCAAGATCTATGTGTGTAAAAATTCATGATTATTGACGCATGAGCAGAAGAGTTTCTTTGAAAGAAGTATGCAAATGCATAATTTTTATCAGAAAATCTAAACTTACCTAACATACCCTAACCTAACATAACATAACCTCACAAAAATTACTAAATTTTCATTTTATTTATTGATTTTTCATGAAAATGATGTAGTTGCATATTTTTTCCACATAAACTCTTCTGCGCATGCGTCAACCATCATGACTTTTCACACACAGATTGATCTTGATGAGATCTATCGAACAAAGTTATCCATGGTTCGATATCTGTTAGCCTCCCTGAGATAATGACCACTTCCGGTATCTCCTGAAGTAAATGTTTCCGCATAACATAGATATGATAAATCGATTTCTTGTATTATCAGTATTCTAAGTATAGAGTTTTATGATGATGATTGGGGTGGCTTATCATACTTTAGCCACTTTTTCTTTCGTTTGTGGTTATCCCCTGAGAGCATATCTCTTTGATATATCACGAACATATTTTCTGTAAAAAGAGGATTCAAGAAATGTCTACTTCATCTTAAACTTATTCAGTAATTTCTTCTTACGTGTGTTATCTGGAAAGATTTCGACCTCAAACCGAAGATGTCAGCAATTATCATTATGAGTTGAAAAATATATTTTTATATGACTGCCATTAAAAGTGGCACTTTTAATGACAGCCAACATTGTTAAAACTGATTATTTACGTAGAAACGTATTTTTAACACATTGCTAAAATATATAATTGTAATTTTAGGAATTGCAAATTTTCATTATTAATATCTAACAATTATTAATTATGAATATTAATGTTGATCACACAATTAGAACAATTGCTAAAATTAATGCCTTGCGATGTTAGGTTATACACTATTACTAAAATTCCCAGTAATATCATTAGGGGTTTGCAAAATAATCGATTAATCGAAAAATAATTGATTAATCGGGTGATCGATTAATCGATATATATTTTTAAAAATAATCGGTAATCGATTAATCGATTAATCGAAAATAATCAAATAATCGAAAAATATCGATTAATCGGAAAATATAAAAATATCGATTAATCCAAAAAATCGAATATTCGGAAATGATCGGACAACATCCTGTGAGAATTTGGTTTTATAAAATAAAATGGTTCTTGCTTATTTTCATTCTCAAAAATGCATAATGGTTTTGATACAGTTTTCTTTGCATTTAAAAGAGAGTTTTTAAGGGGCTTTATTACAAAGTAAAAGACTGAAATAGTTATTTCTATGTTTAAGCCCTGAAATCTAACCTAACCTAACCTTTTTAACGTACTGAAAAAACAGTTATCGCCGAGACCGCCTCGATTTTCGATAAATCGATAATTTTTGATTATTTTCCATTAATCGAAAATAATCGATTATTTTATATAATCGATTATATTTTTTGATAATTGCCCAGCCCTAACCATCATATATACTAGAAAGTACAATATTGTATGATGATGTTCAAAAATCTGCTGAATTATTAAAGATTGGGAGAATTTTTCCCGCAACGTCATTTCTACAAGCAATGGAATGATGAACATAGCCATCGGCCCAAAAATACGAAGCATCTACAAAAATTTGGCAATAATAGAGGGCATTTTCTCAAATGTATTTATATCAACTGGATTTGCAGTGCATTCTTTATTCAGAAAAAACGACGATGTTTTATAATAAAAGGGTGCAGTGCAATGTACTTACGTAAATAGTCAACATTCTTTACAATAATACAGAAATAATGACTGACTTTCAATGATTTATTTGTTATTTCGATATCTCTTACCAATAAATTACACAATGCTTTATGCTCAAAACTCCAAAAAATCCTAAAATAGTTACAATGTTAACCATCAAGTGTTTTTCATCTAGTGTTTTGTTTATAAACTTGAACTTGTGACAATTTTTGAATTTTTGAGACGTTATCATTTACTTCTCCGTTTTAAATATGTCATTTCCTTGAAATATTTATTAATATCAACACAATTTTTAACGAGGACGCTTGATTTGATCATTGAAAATTTGCTCCTTCCCCTTCTGTTGATGAGCTCCAGATTTTTTATCAGGAAGTTGGTATTTCCAATATTGTACTACTGAGCTAAGCTTATTATATGTATATCATAAAAATTTACTCAGTACATCTGAGGAAAAAATAACAATATGCGAGAAAAAATAAAACATCACCTACTTTCAAACTTGAAAGTGTCTTAAGATCATTACAAAAATCTGCCCTTCCCACTGCAAAGTAGATACGCCTCTTACTGATCTCCAAATAAATATGATGAAAATTTTAGAATGGCAGATAGTTTATATTCAATTGACTTAGGCTTAGTCTTTTCGATTATTTAGGTTTCCGGCTTCATTTGGAAGCTGTTACTGCGAAACTCTCTTGTGGTAAACAACAATGCTGAACAAATATTTTCTTACTCGTTCAGAACTGGGCCATTTTCAGAAAATTTGTTATTCATGCTATTAAAAGTCATTGAAAAAGTATTTGACGGTTGTAATGTATGAAGTACTTACATTCAATGGGAGATCGTCATTTTTAGAATTTTAATAACATCTATTCTACACAATATCGAGAAAAAATAGCAAAGCTCTCGAATATTACATTGTTCACCTTACAAACATCATTATATAGCTTTTAAGTTAACAACAACAACAATTAGATTAGGTTCACTTTAGTTCATATCAATCCACTGTTAACTTGTAGAAATATATCTTTCTATGATAAAGACGAACAAAAAACTGGAAATAACACAATCAAATTATTAGTAGAACTGGAAGTAGTAATTTCTCACATCTGGGATTTATGGATAAATAAATGGATTTTGCGACCTCAAAAGAGCCGAAGTAGAGCAATATGGAAGTATAAACTATACTCACGGTATCATGGTAAAAAATAGCAAGCAGTAGCAACCAAACAACGTAAGATATATGTCAGCGATATAATATGTAGCAATATCTGGAAATATCTTAATCTAAAATAGTTATGTTAGACTCGCTAGGAACTTTCAATGATAGGAATGAGTGAGTAGTAATGAGTAAGTAGGAATGAGTAAAGAAATGAGTGAGTTGAAGAAGTCATTGGGCTACAAGTTACATAAACTCTTTAGGTTTAGAAAAACATTGACCTCGCAATTTATTTTTATTCTGCGGAAACAAGAAAAAATCATTAGGAGACAAACAAGGACTGCATGACAGATGAACCATTTGACTGTTCAAAAACGTGTTTGTTTGAACTGATGTGTAGGAGCTCCCATTGTCATCGTAGAGAATGATTCATCTTCTGCGATTGGTTTACATGGTTTCTTGGAACACTTCCGGCAAACAAATGCTGGTGAACCATTCATAATTGACCGTTCCACGTTGCTCTAATAGAACAAATACAGACGATTATTTACTTCGAAATGCTTCGTGCGCGAATTACTTTTGTTGGGTTTGGCTCGTTTTGAAAGACCCATACTATCGATTGTTGTTTATTTGTTGCGTTCATAAGCATAATCCGTGCCCTATCACTATCTCATAGACTACGATTGAATTCGGAAAACCAGCGAAACACGGTGGCTCTAGATGGTGCATCATCACCACCATTGTATTAACAGGTTTAATGTCAATTTTCATTTGATTTCTTAATGTTCATATTTTACCATGTATATGTAGAAATAAGTGGAATGAACTAAAATTATTCAAAATAAAATCAGATAGTGATAGTCGTAGGTGCGTACGCTGAAATCTTGATTACTATTAAAATCCAATTCCATAATTAGAAACTAGTATTTCACACCTCCGTATAATAAATCACGTATTTCAATATTCTTCATTTTTTCATATATTTCATTACCTTGAAATAAAATAAGTGATCTAATCAGAATGATTAAACTCATGATCGACCAATTCGAAATATATGAGTGTAAAGGGGATATATTTAATGGTAATTAAAATAAAATCGTGCGCTAAGCTGTTTCAATCTCAAACAAAAATATTCCTATTGATTCACCTTTATTAATGTGTTTTCGATATTGAAGGTTACGTGGATTTATAACTTATCAAGAATGTTAACACCTGTTTCATTTTGTTTCTTAGTACCAGCAGAACATAATTGACCGTGGACACATCGGAGTTGGATGATTAAAAAGCTACGGTGGGAGATTGCCATTCAAAGAACCAAGAAAATATGAAATATGTACGGTTCGTCCAATTAATCATTTTATCCCAACGAAAATTAACACATGTTTTCTGATACCAGATCAGGATTACTGTGTTAGGCACAAACCTAGGGTACTTGTTTCCTAAAAATCGTTTACAGTCAAAAATAAGAGATCAAGAAGTAGGAAAAAACACAACATTCTTGATAATAATGACGTTGATAAACCTTTTTAGCAAATAGTTTAAATAAATAAAAATTATTTTTCTTAAACAAATACGGCTTAAAGCGAAGTTGTACATAACTAAGAATATAATAATAATAAGTGAGACCTCATCTGTTGGATCGTTATTATAGTTGCACAAAAACTAACACCATTTATTCATCAACTTCTTCGTGTTATTTCCATATATTACTTGTTTGATTTGTGTTTAGTAGCTTCAGGAAGCAGCAATACAACTATATTACTTTGCACTCGAGATAGGAAAATAACCAAAAGAATGAACGGAAAGAGTGAACTCCAAAAAAAAAACGGCAGATAAGGTCGTAGTGTCGCGTCGGTTTTATGAGGTCCTCGAGATATACTTTTTGTTGACAATGATGAAATAAAATAAACTATGGAAGGCAAGTATTATGTGTACTTTTACAATTATCAAGCAAAACAGAAGTATTTGCCTATTGCCAAAATAGCTCAAATTAATTGATTGATAGAATGTTGCAATCTCATACATCCTATTCTCCAGATTTCGCGCCTCGAATACATTCATATTCCAAAACTCAATGAAAAGAATTTTAGTGGTCAAAGATTTTCTATGGATAAAATCGGCAGATAATTACTATTTTAAAAAACAATATGTATATAGAAAATTTCTCAATCTTATTGACGTGGCTATCGGTGCTGCGAATTCTAGAATTTCTTCATCCTTCTCGTTTAGGTATTCTTTAGTGTTTTCTTCTATTATGTCTGAGAAATCCATATATTTCTTGGGCTCTCGTTCAGCCTAAACTGAAGTTCTATTGTGTTTTTCAACTTTTCTGCCTTTTTCCGTGTACGCGGAAAAAGGCAGAACCTGTTGCTTTCGTATATTGGCGGCAATGGTTTCCTTTATTCTCTTAAGACTTTGAATATATTCCATATGCTGAGTTTTTGCGGGTCTGATTAATTTATCATTCTGTTCATCACTCGCTCATGTGCTTTCGTAATTGTTCCTGAATTTCCTGTTATTTCCCCAATACTCCTTTTCTCTTTCGGGTTCTGTGTTCTTTGGGCTCTTCTAACTATTCAATTTTTCCAGATCGTCGCTTCTATTTTGGTTTTAATACTTAGAACTTAACAACTAAGTATATCTCGGTTAATATTTATCGTAGAAAAATTTTAAAAAACTTTATTCTATTATTCTTGTATCTTTTGCACATATTCTATCGTTTTTTGAATTATTGATAAAAAAAATTTATTTAAGAAATAAAAAAAATAGAAACCAAATCTATTCTTGAAGTTAAGATTCCAAAACCCGTCAAACTTCTTGAAAAAATTGTTGGAACATTAATACCCTTATTCATTAAAATGTAACGCTTATTTTCATTATATCGGGAAATATGTTGGTTCAATTTTCGAATTGAGATCTTTTTTAATGATAAATATTGAAACTATAGAAATTGAACAAAATTTTTGGCTAAACTTCCGAAAAAGGCCAATGAAATTTTACATGTGACGTCGATATTTTTGAAATTCCCGCGACCTCGAAGGTCGAATATTACTGTCATTTTGTGCGTAGGTAAGTAGGAGCAGAAATATCCGCCATTTTGCTCGTTCATTGAATTAGTGGTAAATGAAACATTGCAAGCTTAAAACATTTTTTGTGGTTTGGTTTTTTGAGCTAAAATTAAAAGTAATACTTCCAAAAGTGTAACTACTTATTAAATAATCCAATGTTTCGTCAATTGATGTTCAATTTTTTATTTTTAGACTCTCATATTATTCACAAATAACATCATCCCAGACACGGACCCTCCCAAAAAGATGGAACCTTTTTAAAATAGCAACAATTATGCCAACAGAGGCTAAAGCCATTAATAATAATCTTGTGCGAGTCAATAGATGGTGCAGCAAGTACAACCAGTTTGCTAAATGATATGATGATGGTACCGTTTTTGGACACTTCAGATGTTTCGGAAAAATCAAGGGCAAATCGTTCGACCATAAAGGTTCAGCGGCAGAAGACAAATGCTTCGAACGATTGCACACTAACGTCGGTCAAAGAATAATCATCACCTATTGTTTTTCACAAGGATTTTCATTTGAACAGACGATAAAAGAGACCTCAATCTTGGAAACAACAGTTTCATCAGAATCAGTCAGCGACGTCTTCAACTATGCCCGTGAAGTTGAGGGTCATTGGATATTAGGAATGATCGAGCTTTGCGGCGACGGCTACCGATTGGAAATATGTCCTGATAACTCTAAAAGCAAGAACCATGTCAAAGTCGGGACTATCATTCATACTGACTGCTGGAAAGGATATTTGGCGTAGGAAAGAGAAGGCTACCAGCACTTTACAGTCAACCATCAAGAGCACTTTATTAATACTGAAATAGGGGCCTACACCCAAAATATTGAGTCCATCTGGAGGCACATGAGAAGAAGATCAGAAGTAACCTGGGCCTGTATCTTTGTGAATTTATCTGGAGACGGCGAGTCCGGGGAAAAAATGTGGATCAATTCGATGCAATCATTGTAGATATAAAATTTTTGTATCCTGGAAAGTAGGATCGACTTCCAATGGAAGAGGATGAAGAAAGTGACTGATTTTTGGTGGAATAAAGTTGTTTTTCATTTATTCCTATTGTTTTTATTGCTTTTTCGAAATCGGGAAAAACGTCGATGCTATCGATTCGGTCAGATTAGGTTAGGTTAGGTCCGGTACGTTTACTGTCGTATTTCTATTTTTTTTTTCCTTTTTTGTGGCACGAATAGGCCTTTTTCGACCGAATTTTTAATTCACGTTTTCCGCACATGCGCACGATCGCAGGTATATTTTCTTAGTCCTTATTCGATTGTGACCATGCCCTATCATTACTACCTTCCAATTCTTCTTTGCGTTTTTCGGAAGATAACCCAAATTTTTTGATAATTCATATTTTATTTCGATATAAATTATTTTTTTCATCAAAACCATAGCTTTTCAGTTATTATTGAAAAGGATTCAAGAAAAGTATTGAGTTTGGCTTGAAATTCATTTGGTTATCGAGATCTGCGATTAGTTTGCAACTATTTCCAACTTCCAAACGGTGTGGCATTTAACCGCAGGTTAAAAAAATCTGCACAATATAATGTTTGAATCTTGTGGTATTTACTTCTCCGATGCCGAATTTTATGCTATTTGATGTTGCCTGAGAGAATTGGTAGTCAAAAACCTTTGGGGACTGGACCACTAACACTGATATATTTTTCTGTCCATCTGATATTCTAAGGTGAAGCGCTACGACCTACCCCACTCCCTCCGCTACCCTTGTTTTGCGCCGCTTGGAGTCTGCCCTATATATATACGACTATAAAACGTATTTGTAAGCTATGACAACTCTGTGAGATCAAATTGCCGTGTCAATTTGTCGGTGACCATATAACAGCTTCCGTATAGCTCCAAGGCATTTATGTTTGACATCATGCCAATATAATGTTTTTGTTGTGTTTGCGACGTACTATTATGATGTTGCATACGACTCTAAATGCAGAAGACAGAGAAGACCTGAGAGAAAAATGTGCTCGTTTAGCCAGCAAACTCAGGAGAGCACAATTTTCAAAACATTTCACAGCACTATATACGTACCTATCGCTTTCCGGGTCCGGAAAGCCTCTACAGTCGTTAATTATGGTTCTGTAATCGTAACTACGTGATCTAAAGACCTACTGATGATAACCGATCAAAATTTATTGTCATAGGAAATTGCCTGAAAATTAAGTTTGGCAGTTGCAAAGAACCCTGTCATTTTTGCGACGACACGATTTTTTTACATCTTGCAGTGATTTGTTAGCTGAAATTTCCCTATCACGTTTTGTGACAGAAATATATTCAAGGCGTAAAATCTGTGCATGATGTAGCGATTCAATCCATTCTTATTTTGGCCATTGTAGTAAAGGATTAGTAATCTGATGAGCATGAAATAATACTTTCTTCTTAGGCAAATGTGGCTGTTTTGCTTGATTTATATAATACTAGCATTTCATGATAGCCAATGAAAAGTATATCATACACAACTCAAACAACGACAATACAGAGTTTCTTGAGATGGATAAACTTGAGCAATATATATTCAACTTATTTTCTGTCAATAGTTTTGTAGCTAAGGTCCCGTTTAAGAGAGGCTGCTTAGAGATTTTTAGTACGAAACCAAGGTTTCTAAATGCCCCACCAAAGACTTGCGGATGAAGGGTATTTTTGGGAATTTGTTTTAGAAACACTATCAGTGCATGTTAAAGTCCTGTCAACGTTATTTACAACGAATAATTGTTTCCGGATGATACTTTCAATTGAAGCTATAAAATTGTGTTGTAATTTACAATGCCTAACATTTATTAACATATTGCTTGATTAATTTGTTTTTAATAAATAATCAATGAGAAGTATTCTGAGAAAATAAAACCTATTAACTATGTATTAACAATATACTGATTGAATTACATACTGGATATTATCAGGTATTCTTTCAATAATTCAGATTGCCGATATTATAAACAAACATGAATTTTTTATCACTTGGATTGAATTACTTTAGTCAAATACAATTTGAATATTTACTATTTGCTGAAGAGATAATAAAGTTCGCGAACATTATTATAATGGAAGTATTTGTGATGTGGGAGTAGAAACGTTCGAGGATAAAGTATTTCTAAAGATAATCGGTAAATCTATAGTCATCGTCGAAAGTAACTCGTCAATTTGCTTGTATTCTTTAACGTTTGCAGGCAATAACCTAACAAGTATCGGCCAATGAAAAATCTATCAACAGTGTATTGTGAATATAATGAGAGATAATTATTAAGAAAATAAAGTAAAAGAAAGAGAAAAATTTGATGTACATTTTCAGATAGTTTAGTATGTAAAGTAGGCGTTGACTGAGAATGTTTCTTGTAGTTTGGCAGTTATTTCTGGTAAAAGGTCGAAAATTTAAAAGAAAATATAATTGCCAAATTTTATGTACAAAATCAAGTTCTGAAGAAATCGTTTACGGTTACTTACTTTGTGACAATGGGAATAGTCTGACAAACAATATCTGTCTGACAGATAATTAGATTTGGATAGAATAAAGATCAGATATAAAAGCAAAAAAAATGCCAAAAAAGAGAACTTTCGTCAAAGCAGATCACGGACAACTGAGAGCCACCCACTTTGCGAAAATTGGGCAGATAATTGAAAATTGATAAGAAATATGTAAGGAGCATTCTAAAGGAACAGAATGTAGTTCAAAAATCAAGAAAAGTGTCACCCAAATATTGCGAGAAACAACAGATGAAACAAAAATCGGCATCTGAAGTTGCAATTACAAAGAGTTTTGGCTTGCTAAAGGTTTGGAAATCATTATCGCCGGCGAATCATATTTTACATTTAACAAGAGTGAAACAGCAAATAATAAAACAAATTTTTCTCAGAAAGGTGATGAACTGAATTCAGATATGTATTTTAAAAGACACAAAAAGGTTACCTCAAGAGTGTTGATATAGTAGGCGATATCTTCTCGTGGACATTCGTCAGCATGGATTTTTCCAAATAACATTGTGGGAACTTTTGAAGAGTTCATTATTCAGTTTTATTGATAAGTTTAGAAATGGAATAAGTATGGTTGGGAAGCAACTAGACATTAAGAAGTGCAAAAGAGAGTTCTAAGCAAATTCCGGCAAACGCAAGATTTAGTATTTTGTAATTTAATGAAACATTTAAAAACAAAAATTGGAAAGCGAGTCGACTGGATGCTAATTCAGTTATATAAAATGTGTGTAATTCTATTGTGGACAAACAGTTTGTACAGATTTCTTGTGCCCTCATCCTCAATATGAATTGATCTAGATGAAAACAAATTTATAACGACTATAAAAGAGGAGAAATGAAAGGTACGTATAATGAAAAATACATAGGAAACAAGAATTTCAACGCATTAAACCTATAAGGAAAGTGTGTCAGGATTAAATAAAACAAAACATGAAGAAAACAACAGAAAAATTGAGAATTAAGCATTGAAATCGAGTTATTTTTTGAAATGTTTCAGCTTCGTTTCCAAAATAGCCCTTTTATTGTGGAACAGTAAACTCGGCAATTTCATTTATTAGACTATATTTATATGATTTTTGTATCATAGGTTTATGGGTGGATTCCGAATTGACATATCTTCATCGACTCTCACGCAAGTGAGTTTTAGAAGGAAAATCAGCCATTGGTCGAGCTGCAATGCATCTTTTTTAAAAAAATCATATGTTATGAATTTATACGTCAATCACAGTCAGTCAGGTAGCAACGACTTCACAAAGTGCTACCTGTTTGGGGGTCATGCGCCTTACCTCTACTGGTCTTAGGAATAGTGAATTAAGGAACCGTAGCCTTTGGCGATGGATAGCCTTGTACTTACAGAGGAGGTTCTCGGCTGTTTCGTTCATTTTCTTGTGAAAACAACAAGAGCTGTTGGGAATTCGATGTTCTCAAGCAGATCGTGAACATATCAGGAAAATTCCTTAGCTTCTTTCAGTTAATAGAATAAGAAATAAATATTATTAATTTCTGTATGTCTACTCGTATAGTGTTCTAATTGCTTCTTGTTTTGTCACTTTTTTATGATTTTGTAGTGTAAATTGATTGCGCACTCAATCACCCTAACTAAATCGAAAGTGTATATGCTTTTTATCTTATTTTATGATAGCAAATTATAAATGATAAATTTCAACTAGTCAACATATAAATGTCGCTGCTGAAGCTTTCAATATTGAGAGAAATAGAGTGGAAGCTGCCACCAAGGAATTCCATATGAAACGAATAACGTTCACAATATTTTTGGAAAAAGTAGAATCTGAATGTGATGCTTCTAACACAAAAGCCAAATCCTCTATGGTGATTTACTAAATGTAAAGAAGGAGGTAATGCCAATGGATCACAGATGAAGAATCCTTCTGGTTCATGCAGCATTTTATAGCAATGTAAAACTGTTATAGATGCATCGAATCTTGATAATACTAGATAAAATTACTCATTCCATTTGAACATATAGTTATTTTGTAGAGAACGGTATTGTGTCGTATATTTCCCACGAGTTCTGGCCAGTAAATGTAGTAGAGCTAGGGACTTTTGAAAAATACTCAACTGCCTTTCGAGATACATGGTTGTGAGATGAATTCTCAATGTAAAAATTGAGCTATCTATGATATACATAAAATTATGCCTGAGTTATTGATGTTTGTTTGCTCAAACAAGTACGAATATTGTTATCGATTTTATATAATGCAAATGTTAATTTCGTTTATGAATTGTTTTCGTCGTCGCAAAATTCCAAGTTTTAAAATGGGTGAAACCAAAGAACTATCGGTTGAAGCTCGTGCATTAATCGAAAGTCTTCATAGTTTGGGCAAAAGTAACCGTATCATTGCTTCTACAGTGAATAAGAGATTGAGAAAAGCTGACCTTTTTAGAAAGGTAATATCTTCAAATTTAAGAAATTTAAGGAAAATACAAAATATGATGATAGTGCCACCCTGCACTATAACTAGCCATAAATATACGACTTTTGGTTGATATAGGTTTCGGTAGTAAAAGCGTTTCCTTAGATTGTGAAAAATACTAAACACAATAATGAGCGTGATTGACAAATCTTCCATTTAACTAAATGATGAAAAACTGGAATTAATGTAGATAATGTTGCACTTTATATATATCAAATCGTTATCTACTCAATTTTCTATATGTTATAAGTACGCCAATGATTACCAATATTATGTCAAAAAATTGATTCTGGTTTCGAGAGCATTCAGCCGAACCAATAAATGGTGCTTTTATGTCTCTGCTTGTTAGTCTAAAAAACGTTGATATATGACAAACAGGTTTATATTTGCAAGGATTTGTTGGATATCATTTTGCTTTTATAATTATGTCACTGACAGAATGATTCATCATTGCAGAGGCTCAAATATGTTATGTACGAGATCCGTAATTGGATTCACAATTTGTTCATTATTTGTAAATGACAAAACAAAGGCAAATCGGTGTTACCTCACAACTATCTCTATTTCAGCAGATTTTAGTTTTTTTTCGTCCACTCAAACCTATAAACAATTCAAAGCATTGTAGTTCATATAGAAAGTACGTGAAGTAAGAAATTATAATTGCGCGGATTTGGTACTCAATTTAACTATGCTTAATGAGAAATATAATAAATTATAGGGAATTTCTACTATTTATCCATTTAATATCTTTTTGGTACGTTTTGCTTCAGGAAGTGAAAAAGATTAGTAGCTACATCCGAGTTTACTGATTGCAGTACTTAGAATCTTACATAGGTATTCAATCTAGTCAAAACATGTTAAGATTTGATTCTAGAAATATTTCATCAGAATTAAAAAATCGCTTATCATTGCTTCCATATCGTCTATGATCTCAACTAATGCTTTCATATTATTATCATCGTCCTTTGTAAATGCTCTTTTGCTCGTATCCAATTTTCTTTCATAACACGTTACACGTCTTTCATAAATAATAACCTCAGCATCTTTCGTTCCTAATTTAGAATAATTCCATGCTAACTCATCCTCAATTTCAACACAATTTAATTCTAGTGGTTTAACTAACAATGGTGAGGTGGCATTTCCAGCCTGCAGAAGAAAATCAAAGAGAACATTTTGGAAAACTTACAATGGAGAAATATATAAAAAACCTCTTTTACTTGTTTGTACAAAATTATTCTTGAGTGTATGTAGTTTATTATTGAAATATGTTCAACTACAGACTAATTTGTCTCTAGTCGAGATACTCTATTCTTAGAAGTTAGCCACGCGCCAGGGATATGGACTGAGTTTACTTTAATTTCATTCTTTGGATTTACCTAAGTCTTGGAGCTATTTTTGCCCCTCAGTAACTTTATCCTATTTCTTTAACATAGGAACTTTATGTATTTTATTGAATTTTATGTCATCCTAGACACGCTCCCATAGAAAGTCTGATGCAACAGAATATGATAGGATGTTATTTGTGCTTTCTAATAATCCTAAAAACAGTGGATTGCCTTTTCCCCCGAACATCTAACAATTTTTTTGTTGGTTACGTTTGAATTCTTAACTACTGATACTAACACTAGATGTCATTATTGTCGTCGGTGATAACTGTATTATTTTGCTTCATGTAAGCAACCTCAGCTGTATTAGGAAATCTTACCAACATCATTTTTGTAAATTAACTCTGATTTCAGAAAGATGTTTTCTGGGCATCCGTTCATTATTAAAATCTTGTCAATTCTTTCTTTAAAAGAAAATTGCTTCTTCTTCTTCCAAAATATTACAAAAAAGTATTATTGATAGAAAAAAAGCAAGGAAAAGTGAAATGTTTTATTTGAAATAAACAATGTGATACTAAAATGACGGGACCAGATATAATCAAAGATTCTTTTTGCAATATTTAGCAAATATATCAGGAATTGATACCGAATGACCTGACAAAACATTATTAATTAGAAAAATAGATTATTTTCGATAAAGTGTGTTAACTTCAAAACGACTAGTTATATGAAGGTTGCTACATAATGATGTGAATATGTCAAATCTTACATTACCATAATAAATTTTGACATTTTTAATAGTGAACGTACTCAGAACGTGTTGTCATGCGAATGCTATTTGAGTTGTTTATAGATACTTGAAACAATAACCTTGGTCAAAAAATGGAAATAAGTCGCGAAAATTTTCATGCGATAGTTTTCTATGACTTTCGACGTGTATTAAACCAACAGCAGTGTTCCGATCAACCCGTTTCCACTTTTGGTGATAAAGCATCCCTAGACCTTGGTTTCCAGAATTCAATAGTCAAACAACAACAACAACTGTCAAACAGATTTATTCGATGTCGACTGTCGATTGGTGCAACAAATTCTGAAAAATTTTATCGCAGTGTCTCGAAAGACGTCTATAAGATCGTGACAGCGACGAATATATAATCTATGCATACGTTTCCGAAACTATACAATAATCGACTGTATGGGTCTTTCAAGACGAGTTCAATTCAACAAAAGTACTTCGAAGCAAATGGTGGCCTGTTTTTTCGGAACAACTGGATATGTCGCTACCGTTCTATTGGACCTACGTAGAACGGTCATTTCTGAATGGTACACCAGCATTAATTTGTCAGAAATGTTCGAAAAAGCCATTCGCAAAAAATGAATCATTATTCACCACGACAATACGTCAATGCGAGCTGTCACATATCAATTCAATCAAAGACGTCTTTGAACAGTCAAAACATCGAATTGAAGGGTCATCCACCGTATAGTCTTCGTTCTTCTACATCTGACGTAGCGGTTGATGTCTTCAAATAACAATGTTTTTGAGGTACCTCGGAATGAAACAAATACTTCGACAATTGCTTTAAACGCATGCAAAAGTATATTAATCTTAATGGAGAATGTTTTGAAAAACAATTAAGCCATATCCAATTAGAAATATTTGTTTTCATTTGTCTATCTCAAAACTTAAGTAACAATCCTCGTAGACTTAGGAAATCTTTATGCACTATAAAACTAAGAGTACTATTCAATTCACTGAACATATACAGGGTGTTCTATATGAAGTAATAAAATAATTGATTCCTGAATTTACCCACTAGAGCTCGTACAAATACAGGTTTATTCCTATTTTCAATATACTTCCCTCTCCTCGTATTACCGGAAGAAAAAACTCTAAATTTGATCATATAAAATATGTATCAGGGTATATCATTTATATTTATGTCAACCGTGAATAATATCAAAGAAACAAATCAATGTTTTTTTTTTAATTTCAGAGATTTCATTCTAGTGTATCTTGATATATAATTATCAAGAAATATAAATAACCTGGAACTCGACAAAAATTTAAAATCTTTTTTTCCATACAGCAAATAATTAAGATATAGTAGCCCGAGGTCATAATCCGCGCCAATGCGACTGCAAAAGAGAACGTATAACTTTATACAATACAGTAAATAATTGTGAAAAAGTATGTCCCTTAAGTACTAGCCATTAACATAGTTGTTGCTTGATTTAAACGTGATGCCGTGCAGCAAATGTCTTAATTATTGAACGGTGAGGCGGTGCGAATTTAAACGGGCTACTAAATCCTTTTCAGGAGAGCTGCGTTAACCAACTTTCAGGCAAAAACGCAACGAGTCTTGAACGTGATGGGACTGCAGAGAATTCATTTCATATGTGAATTATTTCCCATGAAAAACTACCTCTCTATCAGCTACCAGTTTTTATAGGAAGGATTTTAGTGTTGTGGAATTTTTGGATGTTATTTCAGTTTTGGTTTTTTTTCATTGATGCATCGGTTCGTTGGTTAATGTAGCGCAGATTTTGTTTAGATCGATCGCGAAGGCTTTCAGATATATCGGAACGCGAACATCTCACATATATTCTACGAAACGATTGATATTCATTCGAAAAGGTTCTTTTTATTTACATTCTTTTCTTAATAATATAGAAAATAGTAGATTTGTTTAACATTCCCCAATATTTTTAACTTTACTTTCTATAGATTTTTGTCCAGTTTTTTGAATAATAGTAACAGTAGTTCTTTGTGTTGTTCTTATTGTCAAAAGAATCTAGAATATTCAAGTATAAAATTGAAATGTTTTTTAAGATAGAGTAATTTTTAAGCATAGAAAAGCATTGAAGAAACAGTAAGTCTTTTGTTATATTACCGATAATAATCGTATGTTTTCTTTTTCCATTCAAATAAAGAAACCTTGAAGGTTTACCTAACAATGTGATTTGATTATCAAAGCGATTACTATAAATATATTACAACTTAAAACTAATATGTATAATTTCGCACTTTGATCCGATTTTACAGTAAGAGCTCAGATAACTAATTCAAAAGTCTTCGTCAGAATTATCTCTAGGTTGGTATTGTCGAGTTTACGTATTTGAGAAGACTTATGGTAAATTTAATAATTACCTGCCTTATAGCGACATATCTATGTCCCGATGGTACTTTAATTACTTTAGACTTTATATTTGACTCGTCAAATCTGAAAAGCTTCTAAAACGACATCCTTTGAAATTGGAAATACGTCTTCAACAGATAGAAACTTGAAAAATACCAATACCAAACTCGCCAACCAACTGATGGAAGATAGTTTTAAGATGAGGAGATTGAAGAGCAACAGACTTTCATTCAATTCTCTGTTCTGCAGATTTATTATTGACTTTGCTACACTTAAAATAATTTCTCTACATTTATTTCTAGAACTTTTTCCAGGTAACAGACATATAGAGCCAATTCTCTAGATGTTCTTGATTAGGTCTCTTCTGTTTCAAAATTTTCAAATTTTTAGAAAGTAGAAATAAATTGACGTTTCGACTAATATTAAGTCTTTATCAAAATATGATATTTTGATAAAGGAAGAATTTATTTTGGAACTCAAGTCAAAATGTCCAGCTATAAAGTTCACAAATAATAGACTCTTACCATTTTTAGATACTTTATTAATTAGGAATACCTAGTAAAAGGCTAGAATTTGATTTATTCAGGGAAAACACCGCTACGTGCAGATACGTCGCGGCTGATTCTTTCCATTACATCAAACATAAAATGACCAGTCGTCATTTCATTTCCTGGTGCACCGCTTAATTCACTTTCCACTTAACATCTGGAGATCGATAAGGTTGTAGCTTTACTATACTATTATGATAAGAAAATTGATATAAATCCAAAATAAAGATTTGCAATGGTGATTTCCAATCCTGGTTATACAAAGAGATTGGCAGGATTTTTTAAGAGAATGAATTTTAAATGTGTTTATTAATCGAACAATACATTAAAACAATTGTTGTGTAATCCTAAGGATAAAATATCAAATTTGGAAAAGAGTGGTCCCAGAAGAATCTGCCCGACCTAGAGAGGCGGTAGTTGTTTGAAAAATATCACTGTATTAGAAAGTACACAACCTATACAGCATTAGATTCAAGACGCCAAGTTGCTTAATATTTGTTTGGGAGCTATCAATAATGAACATGGGAAAAATTGGTTATGCGATACAATACTTTTATCTGAAAGGCTTAGCACAAACAATATAAAAGCAGAACAAGATTGTACTCTGGATGAGACTGAAAAAATGTGGTATTAACTGAAAGTTTGGACATGAGAAAGCTGTGCGCAAGATGGGTGCCGCGTTTGCTCAAAATGGAACAAAAACAGCGTCGTGAAAATGTTTCCATCGAGTGTTCGTCAATGTTTCATTGAATCAAAGCCGAATATTTGTGCCGTTTCATAACTACGAATAAAACGTGGGTCCATCGCATCACATCCAAAACAAAAGAACAATGAAAACAATGGATTAAAAAAGACCGTCATGGCGTCAGTTTTTTGGCATTTGCGTGGGTTAATTTTCATTGACTATCTTGAAAAAGGAAAAACTTTCAACGGCGAATATTGTGTGAACTTATTAAAATATTTAAGCAAAGAAATCAAGCAAAAAAGGCCGAAACTGACTCAGACGCAATTGTTGTTTCAACAAGACAATGCACCAACTCACACATCCTTTATTGCAATGGCCAAAATTAATGAATTAATTTGAGTTGCTACCTATTCGCCAGATTTAGTCCACTGGGATTATTTTCTGTTTCCAGACTTAGAGATTACATTGAAAACGCAAGTTAGACAGTGTAATTGTTAGTGTTGGGGTAGTGGTAGTGTGAACAGAAGCTTATGAAACAACTGATGCAGGTACTTTAAACGCCTTGAATTCAATAGATACAGATCTCAAAATGTTACTAGGGAATATAAAGCAAACAGAATTTATTAGTATCAAGTCAATATTTGTCACACTTTATAAGAAGGTGTTATGACTAAGCCCGGTGATTGCAGTTTTGTTGTTCTCTAGGCAAGCAACTTTATAGAATATAAATTTTCATTAAATGATAATTTTTTTGACGAATGTATGTTAACTACAAAATGTATTTTCTGTTGACATTGGAACGCTGGCATAACTCATCACATAATTTGAATAAGAAGGCAGTATTTCAAAAAAATAAATGTTTGGTCCGCTCTGTCGTATGGATCTTTGTTTATCGAAAGAAGGTTATATAAGCATACTACAAATTCTGCAAAGATTTATTGACGAACTTTCAAGTATTCCAACGTTTCATTTCTTTCAAAATAACGGCTGCTCTGCTCATTCCACACAAAGAAAAATCGATTAGCTGATAAATAAGTTTGATGAAAGATGTTTTGGGACCAGACGCGGCTTCAGCTTAGTTAGAATTAAAAATAAAAAAAAGGAAGAAAGAAAATAAAAATTAAAACTGTGATCAAAACTTTCTATTGGTAACTTTTCCTGAATAATCAAATCCATATAAAGAGATGTATTTACATGAATTATTTATTAATAGGTTTTTTCGACATTATAATACAAGAGAGAGAGAGAGAGAGAGAGATAGAGAAAAATACTTTATTGACAAAAAATTGTTACAATTTGTAGACAAAAGTTTGTAAGAAACTAAAAACCAACATAAAAATAACTAAATAAAGATACAATTGAAATAAAATTTCAATATACAGAATAAAACCACAATGTGTAACAAAATTATAGGTGATAATAATAGATAAAAATTAGTATATAACTCGTATATAAGACCACAGCAAACATTAAACCAGTATGCAGCATGCCCGGAATTAAATATTATTATTAAAATAGAAGTCGTTTACAAAGTATAAGGCACTTTCCAGTAATATACCCTCAAATTATTGTGGAATGCGGAAAAAAATGATATCGATTTGTTTTCAATTGGCAAGTGATTATACATATACATATACATTTTGTACTGTAAAATATTAAGCTCTTAACTAATTCTGAACATGAGGTAGATAAGTTCAGTTCTTTGGAAACTGATCTCAGTGCAAAACAGGAGGAACTTAATTTTTTAAATAAGGCAGAAATATGTACTCCCATTTCAAGGAATTGTCAACAAGCCCTAAGAATTTTTCTTTGAATATTTTGAAAACCTGCCTATTACTGCTTGAACATCAATATCTTTAAAAGGGTAAGTCCTATGAGGCGTTTTTCTCCTATGGATGCGCGACATATTACTCTCACCTAGTACGGCAATTGCATCAAAAAACTATTGAACAAAAGGCGCGACAAATCAGCCGATGTGTACGCTTGCTTCATGACAATGCTTTGCTTCTCAAAGCTACTGTACACGAATGTGACCTCACAGGGATTGAATATCCACTAAGCCGAGTTAAGGGGTGAAATATTGGACAGCGACGATGAAACTAAACACGTGGTGTTCGAACATTTCGACTCTATAGTGGCATAGAAGCATTAGTTAGATGTTCTGATAAGAGCGTGGAGATATTGATATATGAAATATATCAATGAGTTTTCATTCAATTCTGATAATTGATCATGCCCCTACAAATTCTGTTCTTGAAAGTATACAAAAGATCCGACGGACCTTTTTACATCATAGTATAATAGAACCAACCGCTAGATTCTTATCATTATACAAGCAACATTATACCTTTCATAAAGAAGACTCATTTCAAATGATGATTATTCCAAATAAAGAGAAAAAGCATCTTGATTTGGTATCCAGGATGTCAATTTAAAAAAGCTTTAGCCCAAAAATATGACTTTTCAAAATTCTTTCAGTTTTGCTATTTATTGTTTCGTTTCTTAAGGAAAATAGTAGGAAGAGCAGGATGTATAGGATAGGGAATGAGGTAATTTTAGGAAACAAAAGAAGAAGCTCAAACAGGAACCAATAAGAAACAAAACAGTTAAAGATGTTTAGACTGGTACGGTCACAGAAAGAGAAGAACACCAAAAAGCCTAGCAAGAAAAGTTACAGGAGTAAAAATATCATCAGAAAAGAAGGAAAGGAAGACCCAGGAAATATTTGGCTACAAGGAACAAATAAAAGAGGAAGACAAGGGAAAATAATGCAGCAGATGAATTAAGTGCATAAAATAAAATCTTATTTACTACCGAAAATGTGATATAGTCGTAGTTGTTTTTTATCCTTTTGGCAATTATCAAAAACACTAAAGATGATAATACAAGGTTTATAGGCGAATAATTAAGAAATATTTATCAATAATAGACAAAAAATATGAAAGAAGCATCACTTTTTGAGAAAGTTATCAAGTTACCAAGTATTTACCAGAACACAGAACCAATTCATCTATATAGGTCTCTTTACATTAAGCCAAATCTATGCGAATATTTTTAGATTGCTGACTGAAAAAAAAACATCAATTTTCTTCTCCTGCAATAATGTGTTCAAATTGTGTTGGTCGTCTGAATGCTAATTCTGATGACTATACATTAGCTCTGTACTCACTGGATGATGCAAACAGACATACACATTTTGTATTATTTCAAAAGTCTTCCAAAGCTTAGTCTTTGCTCTGACGATATTCCACCCGTCTATAATTTTGAATCATTTCTCGTACTGACTTCTGTCGTTAAAGATCTCTCCTGACTCTATTGCGGTTGTCCATATTCCCTACTCGAAAACTAAAAAAAAAAGATACCACTTCCTGCTCTTTGCATTCAGAGAATACGTTTTTGCCCATAGAAATCGAAACATGGCTCATATTTGTACATTAGTTTTCTGGCCATATGAATATTCACGGGAAATTTCTGGATGTGTCTATACTTTCGGCACACAATATTTCACTACATTATGTATTTTCAAATTCAATCCTTTCTACTCATCATCCCTAATATTCAGTGATATCAATATTCATACATAGTATATTGTGTATGAATGCAGAGAGTTTGGCGGCCGAGGGAGAAAATTGATAATCAGGTTGGCAAGCTAGAAATTCAAGAACCGTTGAGAATATTTATACTGAATATATTATTCACCACTACCCATACACCAATAATCACTATTGGACTGTCTACGCCAAATAATAGCCGTGGTAAAACTAGTAGTAATGTTGTATGAGGAAAAAGATTATTTCGATTTGATTTTAATTGGCAAGTGATTGTACATTTTTTGCGATGTAAAATATTGAGCTTTTAACTAATTCTGAACGTGGTGTAGGTAGGTAAAGGTCGTGCTCCACGTTTCTAAGTGGATACCCGTGCAACGACCTTTCTGAAATTTGAGAAGCGTGCTTACGAATTATGCAAACGGATTCAAAGATGAATAAGCAAGGAAGAGTTATAATTTTTAATCTTTCACATGAGTCACTGTGTGAACCCTTCTATTTAGTCCGAGTAAATACTAACAGCTCTCTTTTGTAGTTTGAAGATTCGCTCAAATTGCGTCACATCACACGTATCCCAGAGGGAAATGGCATATCGGAGATGCTTTGGAAACTGATGTCAGCGCAAAACAGGTGAACATAAACATGAATGTGTACAGGACTACTGTAGGTGTGGTGTGGGGATCATCGCTTGCGTTCATTCGAGGTATTGCGAAAGCTAAGTTTTTGGTGATATACCTTGCCTTATATAAAAGTGTCTTTACTAATCTTTTTTTATTAACGTAGGTCCACGTATTGTCGAACTATGGAGTTCCTCTAAGAAGTTGGTGTCATTTTATTTCCGTGGTTACAATCGGATAGTTAAGATGTATGATGGACAAGAAACTTTCCAATTTACATCAAAATTTGGCCACAGTTATTGGCAACGACACCATCACTTCCTTTCGTTCATGTATAGATGTACAAAGGATTGTTTTCAGCTACGGGGTTACCAAATACTAAATATGTCATTTTCTTACTTAATATATGTAAATAAAATCTATTGCAACTGTTAACACGTCCTTTTTAAGTAAAAAATCAAGGTCGATAAATTATTCTTTTTGGGGTTAACACTTCTAATAGCACTGAGTATTTGATAAACTCGTTTGAAATAGTTAAGTATAAAATATCTAAAGGCAAATCGAATTAAAAAGTGATATATTTTTATCACTTAAATTGAAAGAATTCGAGAGAAAGTTTGCCGAGACACTGAAAATCATACTTAAAATATTATCAACATATCATAATTTTATATGTGAAACTATTTAGCATATATCATAAATCTATTTTATTCTTTGTTAACAAGTGAAAATGTTCAGGATTTATACTGTTAGAGGAGAAAAACGTTAACAAAACTTCCTTTTCTTCGAATAGACTTATTCTAATATTTTTAATAAACTAATTATTTACTTCCAATGATATAATTAAATAAAATATTTTTTATCATTTAGTTATCTCATGAAAATTTCATATACTTGGAGAATAGATTTTTAAGCAAATATTATGATTTATCTAATCTGGTATGAATATCAGTGATAACACTGATATTGTGTCACTACTGACTCTAAAGTGACGAAACATCAAATAGATAAATGTTTTTAACTACAGCTACTGGGCTGTCTGAACAATCCAACTTCGATAGCTTTAAATGAAATGAAATATAAAACAGTTAAATCAGCTTATGGAAGATTTTAATTGCTCACAATATTTTCAAATGAGGTAACTCCCTCCAATTTGTTATATAATCTTGATTATTACTTATTACAACTCTTGAAACGGCATTTTCCATTACACTTATCCTCTCGGTGTGCTAATAAAAAAATATAATTGAAATCATTAACCAACTCCATAATATGGAAAATTCCATATTCTTGGCTTTTTCAACTTTTTCAGCTACAATTTTTTGAGATTTCGATATTCCATAAAAATTTGATAATCGTGTTTATATTTCCACCTGGATTTTGCTGGTAACACATTAACACTAGCTTGTACCGCTATCTATATGTTTTTAGGAATAACTGGAAGCTATGGCTTTGTTTGTGAAAACTAGGCAGACTATACGAACAATTTTTCGAGCTTCAAATGATAGTTCCTTGGTTTTACCTATTTTAAATCTTACTAGTCTGAATTTACGAGAACGAAAACAATTTGTATACGAACTTCATAAAAACATGTCTTGGTCCAAAAAGTATAAATCACAGCACGTTCTTGCGACTCACAGTGCTAACTGGGACTAAACTACAATCATAGACATACTCACAGTTGAAGAATAATAAATAATAATAAAAATAAAAAATCAGCCGAGACTTTTAAGTTTTAATTTACACACTCACCCACAAAATCTAAACATACGCTAGCATAAAGTAAAGAGAAATTTGTTAAAGTGTATTATTTTGAAATTTTATGAATAAATTATATGGTGGGCAAAAGCTTTTGACCGTTAGTGTATGAGCGCATGTTTCAAGTAATTTCTTTGCAGATGATTTCAAGCTATCTCATAATATACTAAGGAAACCTAATTTGTGTTTATTATTCTAATGACATCTGAAGTACATGGGAGACAATTTACCCTATAGTCAAAACCAAATCAATGGTTTCAAACAAAAAATTATGTCGCCACGTTTAGAAACTTAGAAACCCGTCAATGGTTATAAAATGTAATATATTTTATATTTCATGTGAAAATATTCTCTTTCCATGGTAAACTCATAAAGAAAACGGTTGTCTACTCCGTGTTCAATTGTCCACGATTTGATAACATAAATATAATATACTAAATAATAATCATGAGTAAATAATCACAACAGGTCAGTAAACTTAAAGATACTTATATTTATAATAGGTAACTATTATGTTTTGTTAGAACTCAATTATATTAAACATTTCAATATGGTCGTAACTCCTTATTGTTATAATCAGGAGATGCTATTGTTTCATGTAGTGAATGAAATTTACTACAAGTGCACCTTGACCTAGTGTTGCATATTTTATTCAAACTCTCACTTGAATAGTGCAAATCAAATCATTTTATGGTATTTCTTCTTATTTATAATATAGCAATGTGAGAAATGTTGAGTCTAAAATGTTTCATTCATTCGTATTTTAGAATTATCATCACAATCTCTCCTGTTACTAAAATACTAGCTACAGGAGAGAATAGATAATAAGCCAGTTAGACCTGGCAGGTTCTCAGGGGGCGCACGAGACAAAAAATATTCGAAAAAGTATCTAGAAATAAAAGTTCATGTTTATGGACCTGAAATATGATGCCGCCGCAGCAGTAACAAGGACCAGCTTGGTACAATTTAATCGCCCTATTTGATATTTTGCTGGGCAGTATACAGAAAAAGTCTTAAGTGTTGTTATTTTTTATTGATTGGTGACTGTGGTGGCTTGTGTTTGGTTTTTTAAGAAATTTCCTATGTGATAATGTTTACGATTAATGTTCCTTTATTTTTAATTATGACCCCTTACCGCCATGTGCGGTGTCGTTTTGATGATTACTAAAGTATATACTATAGTGCGAAATTTTCATGTAGCTTTTTTGAGCCATTGGCATTCCAGTAACATATTTTTAAGAACTCCCACATTATTTAATCTTATTTACTAATGTGGTAATTAGGTTCATCATCGTATCCATTTGTGTTAAAAATTGCTTCATCATTTCTTTCAATTCAGAAATCTCATTTGTCACATTAAGCAAGGTTCCTGTGTTTTGATTTAATTGTGGCTTAAAACATATTTTCATATTTTCTGTGCATAGGTTATGTCAGGAACTACCGGGTCTGGCTGATAATTTGGATTAAAATTATCACTTATATTATTATTATTATTACTTCTTAGTTGTGGATAAGATATGTGTTGGAGACAGCTTATGCACTACGTATCTTCTAAAAATGAGTGATTTCCGTTATAGTTCACACATTTCACTTGGTCGTCTCTTGTTTACTTTGTACAAGTTTGTTGTTGAATGAGGTTCTGCACATTTGACACAATTCGGAATCCTTTGGCAAAAGTTTTTAGTATGTCCGAATTTTTGACATTTGATGCATCTAGGTATTTTCCTATTAGCTTAAGATGCTTCAAATGCTACTATAGTATTCATTAGAATATTTCTTTATTATTATCTTTTTGTTTCAAATCGACAAAGAACTCTGGTAAGTGATTTTTACTTTTGTTCTGTTTCATGTTCCATATGTTTTGTATCTAAGAACCAATCCAATTGGCGATGACTTTAGTGTATATTAAGAACACAAAACAATTTAGTACTTATCAGTCTATGCATTAGAGGAAGAAAAGGACATAAAGTTCATAATCACGATAAAGATTATACGTTCGCATATAATTTTTTTTGTAGAATATTACATGGATGAAGCTTATATGATACAACTAATTCATAAGAATGAAACTAAATATTTTATTAATTGCCTCATCTACGAAAAGAAATCTTAGAAGTAGTAGCATATTTCCGAGTACAGAGTGTAACACATTGCAATATAAACTATCTCACTAATTGGAATTATTTTGAATTTTTAGCTACTGTCCGTGGTAGTTTTTTCACCATATCCTATTAAATAACTGCTAGCGTGGAACATGGAACATCATCCTATTGTAATGGACATTAGGATATGATGATCGAAGGCAATTTAAAAAATAAGGCCTTTTTGGAGGGTATCAAATTTATATAAGAAAGTTGATCTGACCTTTCCGTTTTCTAAAAATCTACTTTTATACATTAATTCCACTAATCTTTAGAAGAAATTAGATTTTATTCTCAATATGATAAGATTAATATGCTTAGTTTCATAAAGAAAGAAAAATGGAAAAATGGAGAACTCCGAAGTTTCTTCACAGCCTTTTTTAATAATTAAATAAAGTTCAATAATCAATGTGAATATAATGAAATTATAAGCTGGAGTTTAATATTATAGAATTTTGATTCTGTGGTAGTTTCACGACATTATTGCTTCAAATTTTCAATTTTTACCCGGAAGACATACAAGATTGTCATATTTACAAAATTATAAATATATCTCTTATCGCTTATCATATCATTACATCACAGACGGAGCTTATAAATGGATTAGACGATACTGGAAAAAAGATTTTAAAAGCCCGATAGACTAGAATTAGTAAATGAGATGATTTCATTGTAATAGTTCTTTTAGACACACTTAAGATGGCTTGATAAATTGAAAAAGTAGCAACAACCAATTAGGCTTCAACTAGACTAGTATGGGGTAAGTTGTGCCAACTGGTCGAAAAAAATAATTTGATCAATTCCATAAAGTAGACGTTTTAAATGATCAATTCATGGTACTGTTAAGTATTGAAAAAAAACGTATTTTATATGCCAAGCTCTTACTCATATATATTGTCCGAATTTGCCAGTTTCTGTTATAGTACCAAAAAGCTCTCAACATTGCTTCCTTCTATTTTCTTCTCGGTCTTGCCCTCTTCTTTTCTCCTATTATTCTTCAAGTTACATATTTCGTTTTTTAAAAGACAAATAAAAACAAATCTTTATAATTGGATATGGCTTTATTGTTTTTCAAAATATTATCCATTAAGATCAATACACTTTTGAACTAATTGTCGAAGCATTTTTTCCTTTCCGATTAAGGTACCTCCAAAACATGTGATTTGAACGCATCAACCGCTTCTTCAGGTGTAGAAAAACGGTGACTTCGTGATTTATTTTTCATTCATTTCAATCATTGGGTGCCAAACGAGGATGATCCATCAATTCGATGTTTGATTCTTCAAAATCGTTTTTGTTTGAACTGATGTATGGGAGCTTGTATTATCGTGGTTTTTTTGAACACTGGCAAATTAATGCTGATTCAGAATTGAACGTTCTACAGGCGACCATTTGATTCGAAGTGCTTCGTGCGCGAACAACATTTCTTGTGTTTGGCTCGTCTTGAAAGATACATACCGTCGATTGAAGTTTAGCTTTGGGTTCATATTCATGATTTGTCGCCGATCTTAAAGATATCTTTCAAAGTACCGCGATTGAGTTTTTCAGCATTTCTTTACACCAATCGATGTTTTCTGGCACAACAGCCGATTTTGGATGAACTTCACGAAATTCATCCCGTAACGAAGTGAAAAAATATAAAGTCCGAGCGAGTTGATCGGCATTCAGCTTTTGGTTTAAACCACGTCGAAAGTCATAGAAAATTTTATTTTTGACCAAGATGTTTCAAGCATATGTAAACAATTCAAATAGCACTCGTATGACAACACGTTCTGAGTGGGTTTACCATTGATAATGTGAAATGAAATATTCATATCACATCTCAAAGCTTAAGTAGTCCTATATAACCCTCATTTTCGTTTTTTAAGAAACCGGATTGCCCCAAAAGTTTCCCACTTAACACAGAACAACGATCAACGGAATGACAGAAGGTGTATTGTCCTGAGAGCACTTTCTTTTCCGTCAAATGCTGTTGCTTGTTTGCAATTTCTCTTATTTTCTTATCAAGCATGATAAGTATCACTTTCCTGTTATTATGTCACCTTTTTTGAAAATAGATAATCTCATTATTATCCAATAAAGCCGTCTTTGCCTTTTTAGAAGCAAATTTTACCCTTTGCAACTTACTATCTTCACTGCTTTCTCGTTACAGGAGTCCAACGCAAAATCTCCACAACGACTTATTTGTACGATTGTCGAACAGATACTAAGCGTTCAAATTGGCTGAAATGTTAAGGTATGTGCACAAATTCGATCAATGTTTTAGGACTTTGTTGAGCTCTAAATTTTATCCACATTATCAGAATGTACGATTATACTCAAAAAATATTTCAAGTTTTCTGATAATCATTGTTGCCAATACCTCATACAGTTTATCAGACAAAGTTTTTTCTATCTAGTTACAAATAGCGTCTCATTTTTATATGGCTAATCCCTAATTTTATAAAATTCTTCTATTAAATCTATCACATATTTTCTCATTTATACTCTTACTTGTATTAAATTTTTCATTTATTATCGCGTCCTCATTTTTCTTATTATTTTTCGACAAGAGTGATAAAATTTCTAACAAATATATAAGCCCTAAGTGGGCAACTGGAGAGACGCTTTGTATATGTTTCAAGCAAGTCAAATTTTGAAATTTGAAATAATTCTGTATCTTGCTGCTGTTGTCGCTAGCAAAATGCAGCTACTGCCTCTGATGTCGTCAACATCGCTCACATAAGACGCGTCCGACGGTGTTATGACATAATTTTGGAATTTTGATCTGCATTACTTCAGTGTAATTATTATTTTTGGTAATAATCATTCTGAGACACTTCTATGTAAAATGGCCCTGCCGTTGATAATAATAAATAAAAGAATCCCTGCAAATATTCCCATTTAAGTTTATCATGCAAAAATGTTAGCGGATTTAACGTGTTTGTGTATAAGGGGTTCATAACTTCAATAAAGAGGTTAATAATTTTCTTTCTTTCTCATAAATAATGATTATCCACGACTGTTGTATAATGCACCCATTATACGTCTGTTTGCTCCATATTAATAAGACGGAAGTGATTAATGAATCCATTAATCACTGCTCAGATGCTTACTTGATTTAGCTATTTAGCTACAATATTATATTGTTTTCCTACAAAAGAATCAGCAACTTTTGTATATATGTATATATATATATATATATATATATATATATATATATATATATATATATATATATATATATATATATATCTGTTTCCCGACTTGAATTTTTTCCTAATTTTTGTGAAACATAATAATGACCTATTCAATTTAAAATAAATTAATTAACCTAACCTAACCCAACCTCTCAGTATCACCTTATTAAAAAGAAAAATATTCCTTGATTGCTTGATTGACCCCTTGGTTGACCAGTTTGAAAACAAATTAATTTTTCTTTAGACTTTTCAGGTCATGTCCACATTCAGGATCACCTTACCAAAATAAAAACTATGTTTTATCAATTTATGCTAACTACGATGATCACATTAAGTTGGCCAGTTTGTTAATAAATTAATTTTTCTTCAGGTTTGCCTGGTCATGTCCATGCAATGGATACCTCATGTTCACCTTACTAAAATAAGGACTATTTCTTAGCAGGTTATCCTGATCAGGTCCACACTAGGACAGCATTAGACTGACCCCATTTAAAATAAATTATTTTTCATCAGGTGTTCCTGATCATGTTGATATAAGGAATTTCTCACTTTTAGATAAGTCAATTCTTCCCGAATATTTCTGTTATCAAAATACTCATTTTAAACTATCTAATTGGAACTTCCTATTTCATTATACCAGTATTTTCATTTTAATTTTTGGAAAATGTAAAGAGAAGTTGATATCAATCAAAACCAGATCTAAATCTTTGCGTGAATAGAAATTTCTGAATGTAATTAACATCATAATATATAGTATATAGCTTCTATTATTTCATATTTATATTCATATATTATTTATGTGTTTTAAAACATTACTGCTGTCAAATGTAGTCACTGCTAATAATTTTCGTATATTTTTGAGAGTGAAAGTGTTTTGTTAGAAATGTATTTTTGCTTCATGCATATAATATCATCTATATTATTTTCGGCAACACAGATCGTGGAAATAACTTATTCTTATACTAGTAAAATAATGAATGCTCATTATTGTAACAAAATAATGAGAAATTATAGCAACGTCTTAGTATGGGCATTGTAACCAAGTAGAAGAATTTCAATGTACACCTCGGCTTGAAGAAAAAATAGTGTATGTCACTCGGAGCAGAGGATCCATTATATATTTCGCCCAGTTTGCATATATATAACAACGGCTCATGCCTACAAAATAAGCAGTTTTTTAGTTCTTCCTAAAATGGTGGTTTGACAAAATAAAGAAAAGTTGTCCCCAACATGGAAATTCTCTATATTATAGTACTGATTCTAAAGCAAATTAAAAATTGAAATAAACAAATAAAAATAATTCCAGTGTAGTGATCAGGAAAGAGCTTTCGAAACAAGTGGTGCATTAAAAAAAATATTATTTCATGATTTTGAGAATAATTTATTTTAGAAGAAGTGTTTATGTTTTTCACCGGAAATCGTGATTAGGGCAGTCCAAGGCAATCCTGATAAGGATCTTATGAGGCAATCCCGATCAGGACTATTTATGATAATCTTGATAAGGACCATATTAGGTAAACCTGTTCAGAACGTCATTACTGATATGCGTTATATCCTCATCAGATACTTGTCAGGTCATCCTGACCTAGACTTTTCAGCTTCCGGAATAACCTACTAAGGTCTTTATCGGAACTATACAAAAAAAAAATTCAAGTCGGTTTGTCAATAAAACATGTTTCTGAAAGCAATTTATTGAAATAGCTTTTGATACACGATAAATGTGACTGAAATGTTATTGTTGATGTGCATAGATTTCTGAGGGCTTGGACATTTTAAATTGTCCAATTGACCAACTAAAAATAGAATTACCACCAGAATTTAGGGAAGTTGCTGGAGTTGCCTCATTGTCATGATAAAGTCATAGAAAATGTATATATTATTCTCATGATAAAGTCATAGAAAATATATATATTATTCTATCAATCATTATGTGACATTATAATTCTTCTTCTCTAAAATTCTAAAACTAGATACTAGGAGTATCGAAATTTTAGATTTAATTCTTCTTTTATCCATTTTTTCCACTCTTTCTGATCCTCCGCTACTTCATGAATAATATCGTTTATAAAACTCAGGCGAGTAATGCGTTCATCTAGTGTCGCTTTTGTCGCGCCACTTCTATCGTCCACGTGGGAAGGGGCCTAAATGATTAGAGATGGTTCGTGGTGCTTGCGAAGGAATTCTAATGTTTAGCGATTAAAAAGGATAGGCAGCTTTGAAACGCCAATTTTTCAGACAAATATCGATTTCCTGTTCAATTTGTCTTACTAAATCTTCGGTGGAAGGTGATAAATACTCATCAACGATTGAATGTATTTAGTTAGCACATCAGAACAAAGTCGAATAAGAATAGACTCTGAAATTTTTACGAAAATATGTGACATCGTTTATCCGATCAAGTGCAAGCAAAGAAGATTAGTTTAGCATTGATTGTTGTTGAAACTCGATATGGAAGTGAAAAATACCTATAATTCAAAAGTTATATGGTGCCTATGTGATGTTTTAAGTTGGGGGATGGATGCCACCCTTCGGAGAGTGAAAATTGATGAATGTAAACTAACCTCAAAAATTGATAAATGATTTAATTATAAACAAAAATGTCCCCCGCATATTTTTCATGAAGTCAGTATTCTTTTAGCTATGTACAACTGAATCTGCTAATTTTTGAGCCAATAATTTTTTTCAATAATAACTGAAGAATTATATTGCGATAAAATCAGTTAAGAGAAGAGGAAGAAGAAGTGAAGAGAATTTTTAAAAAAGCTTCTATTAAAAATCTTCAAATCATGCTCTGAATCATGCTTGAAAAGTGACAGAGTTACAATGAAAATTAAGTTGATTTTCAAAGTAAAAATAGAAAATTGAACAATTTTCCGTTAAAATGAAAATTTTACATTATCCATCAACAAATTAGTTTATTTGCTCCAACAACGTGTTTAATAAATTGGACCAGTTTTGAAATCATAATTTTAGAAATATAAAACATAAATTATAATTTATTAAATTGGTTGAAGTCTTGAATAGCTTAGAATCTAATGCTAACTTACACATCTGGGACTGATGCACTTACATTAAAAATGTTTTTGAGTCTGCCCGATTGCACATTAAATTACCTTACCACTTTAATTAATGTTTCATTTCAAAATGACACTTTTCCCAATTGCTTTATGACGGCTATAATTATACCTTTGCATGAAGGAGATAAAAAATCAAGCATCAAATTATCGTCCAATTGCACACCTTCCCATGTTATCTGAGATCAAAGAAAGATTGGTCAAAAAGAGGCTTTTATCATTTCTGTTTTAATATAAAATACTTACTACCCATCAAAATGTGTTTTTAAGTAATAAATGCACCAATGATGCTATATTCTCCCTCCTTAATAATGTCTACTTTAGCCTAAACAGCTATCACTCCACTTCAACTTTTTCTGATTTTTCTAAGATTGTGTTAATCATAATATTTTAATCAACAAATTGCAGTACTACGTTTTCAGGAGAACACCTCTCGCATGGTTTAAGTAGCAAAAGAGTCAGCTTGTAAGGCCTGATACAACGATGTCTTCTTGCAAGTCAATAGAATTTGGAGTGCCCCAAGGCTCAGTACTGGTCCCTATTTTGTTTCTTCTATTTGTAAACGACATAACCTAACTACACATCAGTGGTAAAATATGTCTATTGCAGACGACACTAGTTTCTCTTGTAGCATATCTAGTGACCTAATCACCTAAAACCAAAGTTTTATTATATAAAAATTGCATTGCAGCTTTTTTGATAAAATAACACCACCATCGACGTCGTTGAATCTGTAAAATTCTTAGTGCTTTTTGTGGACAATTCCTTGAAATGGGAGTTTATTGCCGTCTTATCTAAAAAATTAAGTTCCTCCTGCTTTGCACTGAGATCAGTTTTCAAAGAATTGAACTTATCTACCTCTCTAACAGTCTATTATGCCCTTATTGAGAACCGTGTGGTGCGACTCAATTTGAGCGAATCTTCAAACAACAAAAGAGAGCTGTTAGTATTTACTCGGACTCAATAGCAGGGCTCACACAGTGACTCATGTGAAAGATTAAAAATTATAACCCTTCTTTATTCATCTTTGAATCCGTTTGCATAATTCGTAAGCACGCTTCTCCAATTTCAGAAAAGTCGTTGCACGGGTATCCACTTAGGAAGGTGGAGCACGACCTTTACCTACCTAATCCATATTCAAAATTAGTTATGTGCTCAATATTTTATATAATAATATTTAGTTTTAGATCAGAAGTACAATAGTGGCATTGAATCTGTATAATGATAAGAAGTTAGATTTATATGTAATTTTTTATCTGTAATGTTGATGAAATAATGTCATTTCATGCATTCTAATTTTATTTTGCCTCAGTTATTTGTTATTAATCAAAATATATTTCACAATATTTTAGTGAAAACCATTTTTTTATGTCTAAGAAGTTATTCGTATCTTATTTATTATATTGTATCATATGATGTGACTATGATAATTGAAATACTAAAAATCATCATATAAATACACGTAAAACAAGTTTATACTTTCAAATAATCTAAAGTTTGAAGTTATTTTAACATGTACCGGGGTTGCTACTTGATATAAATATTGTCTAGGTAACAAGATTGTTCATGCAAAAGGTAAGTTGTCAAGTTTAATAATATATTAATCATTTTAAATACTTTAATTGAAAAATATATTAATTGAAAAAGAGTAAGGAACTATTTAATTTCAATAATATACACAACAGAGTTCATTGTTATACGAGGGATGCTACTTAGGTGAACGTATTCAGAACGTGTCTATTTGCGTTGTTCTCAGATACTTGAAACATTCATTTTGTTCAAGAAAGGGAATTGAATTGCTAATATTTTCGAGCGATGATTTTCTATGACTTTTGACGTGTATTAAACCAACAGCAGTGTACCGATCAACTGAGATTTAAAGATATATAATATAAAGAAAATATATTACAAGATGAGAATAGAATGGATTTTGAAGTATGTCTTCATTCCACGTTCAAATAAATAAGCTGGATTGGATGATCTCTTTAGTGATTTGGGATTATCTAGATAGGAAGCAAAAATTCATGTATCTCACTTACAAAAGTGGAATTTGTTAATACCAGACACGAAGGTTACCTTATCTAGAAACAGAAATAAGGTTAAATTGGAATTCAAACAAAACATAGAGCGAATTCATTGATTCTTCAAAGACAGTCCAAAAACTGCACAACGGGATTAAGAAACCATCGATACCAACAAAATTCGCAGCAAATAGAACCATGAATCGATATGTTTGTGAAATTAAGTATAAAAAACATGGAACGTATGGAAAGTATGCAGCGACATCAAATTCATAGGTTCAAAAAGTGAATTTGACAAATAATCTTGTTCTCTGTCTGTGGTACATCAGAACCAGAGAGAATCTTTATGTAAGAAAAGAGTGGCCCATTCGAAACGAGTATGCTTCTGGAGAAATGGACACCAAATATAAATCGTTGATAGATCCCAAAAACATTATTCTGCACCTTTGCGCAATAAACTGGAATTTTTGGAAAACTTTGTGAAGGCGCCAAACAATAATAGTGTTGCATTTCGGCATTTGGAAACAAGATTTCCAAATAATAGAGATAAAATTCTAGAAGAGATCACTCTTGTTGGACCACAGATTCGTGGAGTTATAAAAGATCCTTAGTTTAAAAGTCTCTCATAATATTTCGCTAGAAAAACTTGGAAATCATTCTAAAAGGTTGTGTAAGAGTTCTTACGAAAAAGTGAAAATTATGAAGATATTGTGACTGACTTCGATACCACTAAACCAATACTCACAATATTTTTTTATGCGCGTTTCGATAACCAAGTTATCATCTCCAGACACCGAAGGTACAGTTTACCCATTGAAGATCCATGTCCTGTACTGCCATTCTAGTTTTTTTTGCCAACCTAGAAAATTTGAGTGACAAACAGGCGGAGAGTTTTCAAAGATATTTAAAGATTTGGGATGAAAATATATTAAGAGCTTACTGTTGATCTATAATAAGAAAAGCTGATTCAACGAAAGACAAACAATTAAAAACTTCTAACTGGGGTAGGAAAACCGTGTAAGCTACTTTAATTAATGGATTTAAAAAAATAAATCGGAATATTATTGAAAAATTGAAATTTCACTCATAGAATATTTTCCAGCAAATCAAAATTATACCAGACTTATTATTTTCATTCATACTAATATGCTAGACAATGTGAAAATGTGGAGACTTTTAAATAATCTTTATGTGTGTTTCCTCATACATAAAAGCAAAAACGCTCCAAAAATTGATTTGAATGATAAACCAATATTATTCGAACGTTTACGTTAAACTAACATTAAATCATGTGAATTGTCCATTTGAATGACACTCTTCTAAACCTCAGGATGCTCTCAATTCAAACATAAAAAGTTATACGAAAATTTGGAATCAATTACAGAATTGTGAGTATGTATCGTTCAGAAATATTGTGATAAATGAAAAACGTAATTAAAAGTTGAAAACAAACTATGCTACCATCGAAATCTAGCGAATATAGATTCAAATATATAACTGATTGAATTTAGACTCTGTTAGCCGTTAAGAAGTAAACAATATTCTCTTCCATGTTGGAATAAATGATTTGATAATTGAATTACTAGCAAAAAAAATCAAAATTAGTTTCATTAATAAAATTGACTAGTTTTATTAATCTCTCAAAGTTACTCGAATTAAACTGTTGTGCTTTTTGTTAGTAGCGCCTCATAAGTTAATAGAAAAATGTCAACTTTTGTCATTCATGTCCACAATCGTTTCAATTTTTTCACAAATTGTTACTTTTCCGTGAAAGTCTGTAAGTAGTTCAAAGTTGTCATCTGTCACCTTTGGAAGTTAGTTGACAGCTGAATCGTGTCAAATGTCACGCAAATGTGACAATGTGACTCCGGACTTATTTTGTTATAGCTGCGGTGAATATACACTTAAAAGCTAATAAAGAGTACTACACCTTTAATTGTTATCGTGCAACCTAGATATTCGCAACCAGGATAAATATTGGGTGTCGCACATCTGCTCTATCTTAGGTCACAGAAATTTGACCGGTTGGTTTAATGGACAATATTCAGCAATACCTTTTGTTAACCAGTAATATGGCGCTTATCGAGGAGATATAAGCATACGGTAAAATACGTAGAGGTTTCTTCTAGAACAAAAGTTCTAAAAACGAAGAAAATGAAACAGAATTTACAGCTTCTGTCAGTCCTCAAGCACCGCATTTGATCAACCAATTGGAGTTTAATCATCTCATAAGAGATTTGGATTTGCCCTAAGAAAAAACTGAAGTGACTGAAACAGAGGGATCTTCTTGAAACGGGAGTTTTAAGTTACCGTATACAGTAAACGTCACAGTTCATATGTCGATTTGTTTTCTCAAGAGAACCACTTAGTGTTAGGTTATGAACATAGTTGAGAGGAATGAAGACTCTTTGTTGTTTGCTCAAAGTCTAAAAGCAGTATTGCTCCATAAAGAAAATGTATTTCCACCACTTCCTTCGACTTTTAATGTAAAAGAAATATTCGACATTATAAAACTAGTGAGAGAAAAGATATAATACAGCAAACACTAATGGTTAAACTGTGAAATTTTAAAAATTGTAACAATAGTTTTACTGGCTACACGAAATACTGTTTATGCGAGTAGAACAGCCGAAACAGAAATGACATTATGTAAGTTCAATATGGTCAGAGATATGTTTACGTTCCTTGATGAAAAAATGCGAGAAATGTACCTTAAATTAACCTAGAAAAGATAATATTACCACATTTGCAAGACAAATATGGAACTGGTTTAAAATTTTTATACCAAAAATTTCCTTCACTGAGTGACGCTGAAATAAAGGAAGGTGTATTTGTTGGATCCGACGTCAAAAAATTGATTGAAGATCCGACATTCATTAACCTTAAATGAAAGAGAAAGAGAAGCTTGGATAACGTTTATCAAAGTTACTGAAAACTTTTTGGGTAACTACAAATCTCCTCAATATTCTGACCTCATCAAATAAATTCTCAGTGCATATTATGAATTGAGATTTAATATTTTCTTGAAAAAATACTTTCTACTTTCTCACCTAAAATTTTTTTCGGAAAATATGAGCGCTTTAAGTAATGAGCATGGATTACGCTCTCATCAAGATATCGCTTCAATTGGAAAGCGCTACCAAGAATAATGAGAATAATGGGAACCAGCAATGTTTGCGGACTACTGTTGGTCTTTAATTAAAGACACTCCGAACTCCGAATATAGGAGACCTGTGAAACCGAAATTTTTAAAAACAATAAATTTATTTTTCATAAAAATGTGACGTGTCTCAATTTTTCTAACCTTTCTTATCCATTTTTTCTATAAAAATCAAGAATCACATATTTTTAGCTCAGAATCAAATATAATAAAACGATAATATGATCATGTAAAGTTAAGGATAATCGGGCATCAAAGAAAAATATTTCGGAGAAGTTTTGTTTGTTAGAAAAACAAGAAAAAAATGATGTATTTTATATATTCGAAAACTACCAGAAAAAATTTTACTTACGGGTAGGAAAATGTGTTATTGCAGTCATCATCAGAAGCCATTTTAGAGATTAATCCCTTACACAACACTTATCTAGATATAATCACTATGATATTGACATATCAGTTCCAATTTCCACATAAAAAAAACTATTTACAAGTCCGATTACGAAATTTCAATACAGTAAACAAGATTAAATTTTAATCAGAATTTTTCTTCTTAATCGATCTAATTATCGTTTTGTTGGATATTATTAATATAGTACCTTGAATAATCAATACAACATATATACGAAAATCACACAGTCCATCCGCGCGCGGGTCACTGAGATCTTCGACGATTTCGTAAAAGGGTACTACTTAGGTTGAGTAGACTAGGCGCAAAAAATACGCAACAGTCACTTGTTGCATTACCGTCGTAGGTATTAAGCTTGAGACAGGTATAACTAACGCGTGCGCCCGCTATCAAGGAAACCGAGATACTGATGTTTTGTTCGGATAGTAGGTTCTGACTTTGTCCGCCATGCCTCGCTAGTAAGGGTCTCTACCTTACCTGTGAGGTAGATACTTTATTGTTTATATGAAATTACGTGTAATCAAGAAATTGAGATTTTTTTTTCAGTTTGTTGCTCGTTAATTAACTATTAAAACGATTTCGTCACAGCTAGCTGATAACTTGTATGACATTTTTAATTGAATTTTTTGATAGTTAATGTTTGTATCTACCTTTATTATATATTTTAATGGAGAGAATGATAACGAAATAGATTGGTTTTTGGTTAACAGAATTTACACTTTTTCAATAGTTCAATAAGAACTTATACATAATCATAGAAGACGCAAAATAAGATGTGATAACAAATGACGATGACGTAATGGAAAGACGTATTTCAGAGATTTTTCAGAAAGAAATAGGTGAAAAAGAGGGATCTTAAAGGAAAGCGACAGTATCAGAAACCCTCAAAACAACAAAAGTTAAAACACGTGAAAAAGAGACAACAGGCAATACAGAAATTAAAATTAAAGGAGGTGCCATAAATACGCCAAATATCGAATGAAATTGAAAATTTAATTTATGACACAGGAAAAGCGCCACTAGGGAGCAAGTGGGGATCATTAAACTAATATACTAGAAAAGGGAAAATGAAATTTCAACAATTGTTGAGGAATCACACAAGTAAAGTTAGCAACTTATATACGAGAATAATACTTATAGAGAACTTAAAAACCATAGAAGATTCACAACAGAACAAACTTCATAACCTAAATTTTAGATAAAGAAATAAAAGAAACAAAAGGACAAATAAAATAATATAAAATCAGGCACTGAAGAAAATATCAAAATTTTGGATATACTTAATATATGCAGATGACAAGTAGTAATGAGAGTAGATGAGAACACTTTGAACTCAAACTTAAAAATTTACGAGTCTATAGATAATGAATATAGAAATAAACGAATAATAAAACGATCATTATAAAGCAAAAAAAGAAGACGCAAGAAACAAAGCTACAAGAATTAAAAATAGAGTAGGCTTAAAATTTCAAATACCTTGGCTTGACATTAACACAATATGTAAGACTGGAACAAGATATACGCGAAAGGACTAAAGCAACTGGAAAATCTTTCGCAGAATGACATACCAAAAAAATAAAATAGAAATGTCCTAGATATAAAAAATAGAGATGTGAAGATATCAGAGAAAAACTCCATAAATTATGTTAATAAAGTTATTTGTTGGTGTTGCTATTTTTATTGTTTGTTTTTGTATTATATCGATCGAAAAATTCAGAAGTAACTGATTCTATGCATGGTAAATAAGTATCTATAGAAAATATTTTATCATTATATATAGTATTTCTTGATTTAAAGCTCTGTCTCACGTCAAAGTCAATGCCAGGAGTCTTATATAGAGCTCGTTCCAAAATATGTAAGTTTTAATGAAAAGTTTGTTCTATGTATCTATTTTTTCTTTTTTAAAAATTGGATTAGAATTTTTTGGGACTCTATTTTTAAATTGTTTGATTAAATTAATTTTCGTATCATGTGGGCGATATGAGTGCTTCCAATTATTACTATTAATGTTCTGCTAATGTTTCTCAATAAAATGTTATGTTGTCTTAATACGCAACCTCAGTCTCTCTCAGTATCATCTTGGAATTCATTTAATATACAATATTTTCGCCATATTGTTATTGACTTCACTTTCAGGCTTGCTCTTTTGTCGGCTTTATTTATTTTGTCTTTGTTAGTACCCAATTCCCTTGACAACCTCTCACTTCTATAGCTTATATTGAACTTTTCATTTTCCTTCAACAATGAACATTTGATGTGGAACCAGCTAAAGCTAAAAATCACACTTGCTAAACTACACGTCTGTTTAGTTGATTATATTTTTTTTCTTTCCTCAAATAATCTTCCCGTCGTGATTCCATAATTATTTTATCTATTTATAAATATTTAATTTAATTTAAAATTTAAACGAGCGTTTCGTGAAGTGTCTAAAGACATAAAATCTGGATGATCGCTCAATTGTTGTCAAATTCAAATATTCAATAGTAGTTTAGAATAGAAAAGATTTCACTTCATATCAAAACTCTAATATTATCATCAATATTCGTCTTAATTTTCCATTTCCTCTTTATTGCGTGATCTATAACATCTCTTTTCTTAATTATGCCATAATTTGTAGATTTTTATACTTCAATCAATTCGTTCATCCGCTGGATACTTTCTATGCATTGTTCACGTTTTACGCTTCTCAAACGTTTCGATTTTGTAAATTTGTAGCCTTGACGTCGCTAGCTGGAACTCTTTCTCAGAAAGTTATAATCGGTCTTAGTTAAAGTAAAAAGCGGTGATATTTAGTTGTCTGAAGACTCAATGTCGATTTAGACCCCACCAGCTTTTTAACGAACAGAAAATATCAGATAGAGAAAAAATTTCCAGCAATAATATATTATTACGAACAATTTCGCGAAATGAGTCCTTTTGCCTTAGGCTCTGTTCAGCTACAATGAAATTTTAAAATTCGGCGAATTGGTGCAGCACCTTGCATCTACTTTTTATAAATTGCGGCGCGCCTTTAATGCTTTCTATTAGAACTTTTCATAATAGCAGGCGGTTTATTTACAGTATTTCTCCTAACGAATTCCTAGAAATGTCGATATTTTTTGTTCTAGAGGCTTGTGGAATTTTATTTAGGATATATAAGGAGTTGTGTAATTGCAGTTACTTTAGTTTTAAACAAATAGTAGATGTCCTATTTGTACTACGGTCTCAAGTAACTAATAAGTGTGTAATCACAAACCAGCCAATTGCGCATTGTATACAGAAATTATCAGTCTGTTTCGTTATTGACGTCTACCGGAGACTCTAGAAAATTGGCCTAAGTACGAATTATTATTGGTAGTTCTAGCGCTCCGTGCTGAAAAGCTCTGATTTTTGTTCATTAGAAACGTTTAAATTTAATAACAACCCAAGAACATCTGAATTTTCAAAATATATTTAATGTGCATGTGATACCTATAGCAATCAGCACGAGTTACGATACATATTATCATATTATTTAAAGAAATCGTTAACAAAGTCGGGTCAAGAGAATCATGAGATAAAATACTATTAATTAAATATTTCACTCGACATGCGGGATATAAAACATGTTTTAAGTTTGATTTTATGCATAACTGATGATATTTCATGACATAGTGTGACTAGCTTCGTGTGATAATATTATCAATTTGGAGAAAGAGATTAACATTAGATAACAATGTTTAAATCGAGTGTGGCCAATACGTAATCTGCGATTGACCGTCATATTTCGCCGGGATAGACTAAACTTGGTATATTTATTAACTAATGATTGAATGTCATGCAAAGCTGAACTAATTTGATTCATATGATTTTACCAGGTGCTTCGATTTGGATTTTTCTTGTAACCTTTCTCAGCTTTTTCCTATAATAATAATCGGTAAGTATTTTGATTTCTCAGTAGTTCATAAAAGTTGAGTACGGCTTGGATTGAAGGATGTCTGATGAATACATATATGATATAATTAATGGATAAGAATTCTGTCTATATTGGTATGCCTGAATTTGTATGCCCTTGCGCATGCTTAAACACAAAGAGGAAATTTTACAAGATCTTATGTGTTTTTGTGATAATGTTACAGAATATCTAAGTTTAGTTTCAATCTTCAAAGCATCCAGGTAAAGAATAATGCAAGAAAGGCTAATCGTAAAACATAAGTCAGCGCTCTTTTGTTTGCGTAATCCATAATAAATAAAAATTCATAAAATATGAATATGGTAGTAACAAAACTACAGTCTACTACTACTACTATGTAGTAAAGAAAAATGTTTTATGTTTTGATATTTCTTTTCAGTTTTGTTTATAAATTGATTGTAGTATGTTATTTATCATTTTTTCCGGATAATCATTTTCTTTCAATGCAGTTTTTGCTTTTTGAACAGCTGAGTATCTAAATAAATCTGATAGTTGGATAGATCTATCAGCCAAACTTATTATCATTGATCTTTTTTGTGACATAGGATAATACAAATTGAATTTTAAATATCTTGAGGACCAAGTTGGTTTCGTATACCAGTCTGCTTTTATGTTATTGTTAATTTCGTATAATGTGACATTAAGAAAATTGATTCAATTATTTTGCTCAACCTCGATTGTGAATTGAAGTTTTTCATGTTCATGTTTTTAATTTGATTCTTTGGTACAGCAGTAATGCAATCATCTACATATCGGAAAAAGAATGGAATATTTATATCAAATTTGCTTAGAACCGTTTCCTCAAGATCTTCCATTACCAATTGTGCTATAACACTTGAAAAGAAGCTCCCATAGCACAACCATCAATTTGTTTGTATACTTCATTTTCATATTTGAAATATGTTGTTGTAAGTGTGCGTTTATAAATTCATTTTGAGGTTTTTCTGTATATTCTTGACAATGGTAATAGGAATATTTGTATATAAAGCAACCACATCTGAAGAAATAAATACATATTCATTAGGAATTTTGATACTTTCAATTTTTTCCATAGAAATCCTATGTGTTTTTGATATAAAATTTTTTTCAAAATATTTTTCAAATAATTAGATAATGGGGTGAGAGGAGTTTGAATACTTGAAACAATCGGTCGAAGGGGAATATCAGATTTGTGGAGCTTTTGAAAACCATATATTTTAGGGGGTAAGGCATTGTGAATTTTCAATTTTTTGCGTCTGATGGCGAAATAAAAAGTTGTTCTACCTGAGATAGGAGTGGATCATTATTTTGTTGTTGATAGGAATTCATAGGGTCTTGCTTAATTTTTTTGTAAGTGGTCTTATCGTTTAATAATTTCATCATTCTTTATATACAAATATTCCTATTACCATTGTGACAAATACATAAATTAATTAAAAAATGGGACAAAATTAAAGAATATACGGAAATACCTCAAAACGAATTTATAAAAGCTATAGAATTCACATTTACAACAACATATTTCAAATATGAAAATAAAATTTATAAACAAAATGATGGTTGCGCTATGGGAGCTTCCATTTCAAGTGTTATACCACAATTGGTAATGGAAGATCTTGAGGAAACGGTTATAAGCAAACTTGATATAAATATTCCATTATTTTTCCGATATGTAGACGATAAGTTGATTTTATCCTTATTTTGATATTCATGGAGACGATCTATAGATCAATATAAATAAACAAATTGTCAGTAACAATATCATATTTTGATAAAGACTTAAAGAAAAGTCGAAACGTCAAAATATATCATTCTTTTGAAAACTATAGAAAAAAACTAATTTTGAAACAGAAGAGACCTAAAATCAAGAACATTTAGATGTATTATTATATCAAAAGGTCTAAAAAATAAGAAATCGAAGAAATTTATATATATATATATATATATATATATATATATATATATATATATATATATATATATATATATATATTCTGCTGAATATTCTTGATTATAGGTCTTTTCTATTTCAAATTTTTTTTCAATAGTTTTTGAAAGGAATGTAAAAATTGACGTTTCGACTTATTCCAGTCTTTTTCAAAAACTAATTTTGGAATTAAGATAATTTAGAAGAATAAACATATATAAAGGGTCTAAGAAATGAAAAATTAAAGAATATAAATATAACTTTCAAATGTAAAAGGCTCAAAAATATGTATTTGTGCAGAATATCTTCATTTTTACGTGAAATTCACTGCTGAAGTTTTAATTAGTTGTTGTGGCTAGAATTAACTTTACAAACAAAAAAAATAAAAAATGCTGGTATTCTAAGTAAGTTTGGAAAGAATTAAAGAAAGAAATAAATAAAAATTCAGATCAAAATTCTGTCGCGAGATTGCGGATTCACAAGCACACAAAGAAGTAAAGTGGAAAAAAGAATATTAAAAGTATAAAAAAATGATATTCTAAGAAAATGTATATTACCTATGACTACTGCTCCACAATAATCAGTTAACGAAATAGGAAATATTTTTAGAAGAAATCAGAAAAATATGACTTATAGGTATACCACAAATTCTAGGTCTACTTCCTCTGTAGAAGTACCGGTTCAGTATTTTTGCGTATGTATCTATTGAGTGATTTTCAAGAGATTTGATTTTCAATAAATTTCACTTTTAGAAACATCATTTCGTTAATACTAATATCCTAAAAGATATCACAGTATTAGAACAAGTTTGTAGCATAGTGCGGTACCAATACTAACCGAGTTTCATATGTTTTTGTAATATTTCATCGTAAAATTTTTAAATAAATCAGATTTTTTCTTCAACTTCTGTATATTTGTTTGCATTCGTTCCATCTGAGTAACTAGTGTCATATATTTTATCAGCCTGCCTGGGTCTTAGGACAAAGTAGTGGAAATGTAAGTGAACTATAAAGACAATTTAGAATAACTAAACATATAGGAAAAGTAAGTACTTATGGGAAACTGCCATTCGAAGAATTGTCAAAATGAATTAATTTCTATATAATTAATATAATACTAATATAAAATTGAAAACTAATCTAGTTAAAATTTTTTTTTCTGTTCAATGGACAGGTAAATTGGACAGATGAGAATCTACGCTGAATGAGGGAAGCGCATCTCAACGACTAGAAAAAGACATGGAATTGATTAATTGCTCATCATGTACTGAATAGAAACATAACATTTCAATAAAACTGTATACATTTCCATTGCGCAACATTTGTTAGTAAGTATATTAAAACTCTATTTCCAGACTAATTCAATAAATGATTACCAGATTACCTATATCCCCAGATCTCGACCATTTGAACCTAATTTCTTGGGGTTACTTAGAAATCCAAGTCTTTAGACCAAACCATCAAATGTTGGAAAGCTAACATATTACCAAATAGTGAAATTACAACATTATCTTTGATAGCATAACTGAACTATGATGACTTGTTTTCATAACTTTTCATGACTTTTATTATTTTGTAATTAGTGAAGACAACAGAAATGGTCTGTAAAAATACTCACCTAAACAATAGTGTTGTGTCATTGGACATTATCAATGATAACGTCATATATCTGAATTAGAACATTGTATAAATTATTATTTTACATGAAAAGAGTCGACCGGAAATATAGACGATTACGTAAAGTATTTGAACTATGTATTGTATTATAAATTATAGATGAACTCCTCATTTAATCCAGTACTTTAGTAATGAATTTTGAATTTAATCAATGAAATACTTCGGTTTATGATTATTAACACTTTGACGTCTCATTTGTAGCTGTAAACAAGAAGTAATTTAGCTATATTCTAGTTTTTACATCAAGCCTGAACCATGCATTGTCGATATTTTTAAAGGTAACGGCAATAATACATGAAACGTTTGTAAGCATATTCATATTTTGTCTTGGATACATTTTTGAGATGTCAACACAATAACAATAACACATGTACCAACACCTGGACATCATATATTTGTTCATTACAAATATTTTTTGCGACAAGTAGTGAATTTCAGAATTTTGTATCAACAATAAACAAATAGTCGCAGAAGATGCATTCAGTCTTTTGAAGATACACGAAGAGGGCGGCTCAGGACAAGAAGAAAAAATAGGGAGATCATGGGCCTCAGTGGGCTGCAGGACCATATACAAGGACGTTTAAAATCTCAAGTAATTTATAAATTTTAGTGTATGTTTTTGAAACTACATTACAACTAATTGCTTCATGTGGCTAATGATGGATTTTAAGCAAAAACTCTTTCCAATAAATGTCGGGCAAGTGCGAGAATTTGTTATAAATTTCTACTTGAAACTTTTTAATTCGTTCCGAAAATAATACACATATTGTTTTGGATTTTTTTATATTTATGTCATATTGCACTTAAAATTACAACAAGAACGGTATATATTTTATCGAAAAGGAATTAATGCAGGTTCGTCAACTCTTGTTTAGTTTCGATGATTTTAAAGTTTCGTCTCTAATATCCCGAGTTCTAATAAAGATAAATTGTTCTTTTCAGACTAACAACACTCAGTAAATCAAGCCCTTTCAGTTAGGATATGAATGAATCGGTTGAGTATTCGGAAAATTAAACGCGGACTTTCAACGTCACTTCACAATTTTTTTGAGATTTTTTATGCATTACTTGAGCTCTAATCAAGGTAAGTTGTTCGTTTATTCTAAGAACATCACTTAAAATTTTTTCTAAGATTTTTTATGCATAGTTTGAACAAACTAAATCTTATTTAAAAATATATGGGTGAAGTTTTGCAAAGAGCAGCCGAATTACATGGAAAAATTGCAAAAGTATTTTTCACATTTCTTGAATCAACGGAATGATGTGGACTTCTAAAAAACTATTTCTCGGATCCTTCTCACATAACTACATTCACATAATCTATTTTTTATGATATATTAATTTAATGCTGTGTAAATAAGAAAAAAATTTGATGGTGAAACTTAGTTATAGAGATGAATCTCCAATAAAAAATAAAAAAAATCCGGTGATGGGTGGCTCAGGTATAATGTTGAACTACGTGAAAAGAAGAAGAGAAAGTTTAGAGATATTTCCAGTCATCTAGATTGATGCAAAATACTTTGGAACAGCTCTAACAGTTTCATCCAATTGTTGGCCGCGGATCTACTTTAGATAGCCCATGTGCAAGATCCAATTTTGGCACACTCTCTCCAACATCTCGGCCGGTATTTCACGAATAAATGCTTCAATATTGACTTTCAGTGCGTCAATCGTTGCTGGTTTGTCACTGTAAACATTAGTTTTAACATGGCCCCACAAGAAATAGTCAAAAGGCGTTGAATCAAACGATCTAGGCGGCCAATTGAAGAGCCCCAAACGTGAGATGAACTGTTCACCGAAAGCGTCTCTCAATTTGGTCATTGTTTCGCGTGGTGTATGGCATTTGGCACCGTCTTGCTGAATTTTGGGCAAAAAAGATTCGTCAATAATCACACGGTAGCGCTCGCCATTAATAGTAACGTTTTGGCCATCGTCGCTGTTGAAGATGTACGGCATGATGATACCTTAATCCACACCAAACAGTGACTTTTTAGGGATGCATTGGTAGCTCTTGCAATGCTTCTGGCTGGTCTTCATTCCAGATGTGGCAATTTTACTTGTTGACGTATCCATTCAACCAGAAATGAGCTTCGTCGCTGAATACAATGTTTTGATAAAAAAGTAGATCTCCCTCCAACTTTTCCAGCGCCCATTCACCAAATGTTAGACGTTGTGGGAGATCGTATGTCTCCAATTTTTGCACCAGTCGTATCTTATAAGGTTTTACACCGAAATTTTTTCGCAAAATTTTCCACGTAGTGGAGTAACAGAGACCCAATTGGTGCAAACGGCTACGATTCGGCATCAGTCATCAGTAATATTGGCGGATACAACCGCAATATTTTTATCAGTCGTCACTGTACGTTTGCGTGTAAGTGCTTTAATGTCAAATAGTGTCAAACTGGGTTCGAAATTTAGTCACAAGCTTCCGAATAGTTCCCTCAGTAGGTCGATTAAACTGGCCATAAATTGGAAAAATTGCGCGATGCACACTCTTAACCGAGCATGAATTTTGATAGTAAAATTCAATAATTTGCAAACGCTGTTTGAAAAATTAAAGATCCAACTGACAACTTGACAAAGAGAAAAGACACGATTCACGCGTGATCTGTCAAAAACCGTGTTGCCAAAAAGATACCAGCAAACAAAATCACTTGTTAATTTTTTAACGAAACAAGAAATTGTCGCTTGATTCGGAGGTAATAAGAATTCAAGTCATAAATTAACAAAAACTACTAAAATGAACCAAAAAGAAAGTATTAATGTTATTGCATTTGGGCGAAATACAAAATATGTTGAAATAGTCATATTGGTAGCGATGAATATGAGCATGTTATAAATATACTACGGCTACCCCATATTCCATGCATTCAACTCCAAAATATATACTTCAAGTAATTTCTCTTTCATATTGTCAAGATAAAGTCGAAAAGGTACCTAAGCCTAAAACACCAGAAATAATAGTGTCCGTTATTTGTTTACTTCATAAAAGCGCATGTTTATATTTTTTCGGTGAGTGAGACAAGTTAAAACTTGTAGTTTAGTCCCAGTTAGCCCTGTGAGGAATCTTCATAGTCTAGGCAAAAGTAACCGAGCGTTGGCGATAGAAAACCTTTAGGGCTAGCTCGGAAAACCACAACAATTGAAGATAAACGTAATAATAATGATGAGTGAACGTAACGACTCACGGACGTATAGATATCAGCTCAGATCAATGAATCTAGGGATCTGATTTCAAACTATTCTGCATTAAAAAGGAAAGAAGCTGGATTTTTTGAAAAGGTAGCAGTGACGAAATCTCTTTTAAGACGTCACAATGAAATAAATAAATCGCAGTATGCTAAAGAACATGAAAAACGGGGAACCTGAAGTGATAAGTTAAAGTTTGAGGTTTTTGGGTCTAAGAGAAGAGTGCTAATGCACAGATCAAAGAGAGAATGGATATCAGACTCATTCTCAATCCCGACTATAAAACACGGCAGAGGATCAGTAATGGTTTGAGGATGTTTTGGAGGAAGGGTAACTAGAGATTTTGGTCAAAATTTGAGGAATTATAAAGGAAGAAATCTATGAAAATTGCCAGCATATCAATGATTTGAAAGAATTGGAATAGGAGCATGTACTGAAAGTAATGATTTGACCGTCACAGTTACCCGACCTCAATCTTATTGACATGACAGTCTGTATTATAGTTATTATTAACACGTTCACATTAACATTTATTTGTAAGAAAATTTTTACATAGCTTTAACAACAGAACTTATTATATTGGTCATTTCTTCCATTCGCTCAGTAGTCGGTTGGTCGGACAGCGTTGCCAGTTTCATGAGTTTTGAATTAATTCTGGCGTGAACATACTCCCCGCGTTGAAAGCATAAGGATGGCTTTCAAAGGTCAACTGGAAGGGGGCAGATTTTTTGAAAGCTTCTTTTGATGATTTCTCCAGAGGGAGTTCTTATAGAAGCGACCCTAGCGATACCGTCAGGGCCTCTATGGAGCTTGCTGATTCTACCTAATAACCACTGAGTGGGCATAGTGTTCTCGCCTTTCACTAAAACGAGAGAATCTTCTACTAGATGGCCTTGGTTGGACTTCCATTTGGTGCGTCTTTGGAGCTCCGCAATGTACTCAGATTTCCATCTGTTCCAGAAGTGCTGTGCTAATTGTTGTACGAGCTGAAATCTGGAAAGTCGATTCATTTTTATGTCGGTGACATCTTGATCAGGTGCTGCAATTATTGGTCTTCCAATCAAGAAGTGAGCTGGAGTAAGAGGTCCAAAATCGTTGGGATCAGAGCTCAGTGGGCATAAAGGACGCGAATTCAAAATCGCCTCGATTTGTGCGAGAACTGTGGCAAATTCTTCAAATGATAAATGAACTTGGGTTAAAACGCGCCTTAAATGATGCTTTACGCTTTTGACAGCTGCTTCCCACAAACCTCCGAAATGAGGAGAGTAGGGTGGTATAAACCTCCACTCTATATTCTGAGAGCTACATTTCTCGATTATAGTGTTGCTGCCATGTTTTAGAAAATCCTTTAGCTCTCGCTGTGCCCCGACGAAGCTTGTTCCATTGTCGGACAATATTTTTGATGGTTTGCCTCGTCTAGAGACAAAACGATATAGCGCTTGAATAAATGATTCTGAAGAAAGGCTAGAAATCAATTCCAAATGGACTGCTTTAGTTGATAAACAAATAAATACGCCAATATAACATTTACTTAAACGACAACCTCTACCTTTCTTATCGTTAATCATAAATGGCCCCGCGTAATCAACTCCCACTATTGAAAATGCACTAGAAGGATTAGTTCTATCGCGCGGTAAGTTGGCCATAATTGGCTGTATGGTTTTAGCATTGAATTTGAAGCATTTCACACAATTCTTAACAGTCTTTCGTGCAAGATTTCTACCGGATATAACCCAGTAATTTTCTCTTATAGTGCTTAAGAGCAGCTGAGGGCCGCCATGCAATAGGCGTTCATGTTCTTGTAAAAATAGTAGCTTTGAAAAATGATGCTTTGAATTGATCAAAATTGGATGCCTTTTGTCAAAGGAGTAATTTGAATGTTTTAGTCGCCCTCCTACGCGTAGCAAACCATCGGGTTCTAGAAAGGGACTAAGACTTAATAGATTACTATGGGAGCTCAAAGGCTTGTTATTTTTCAATGTTTCAATTTCGGTAGAATACGATTGAGATTGACAAATTCGAATGAGACATTTTAGAGAATCACTTAACTCCTGTACTGTAAGAGAACCGCCTCTTCTGCGATTTCTCTGAAGACAATTATCCTTAAATCGTAAAATGTATGCCATTGTTCGTTGCATTCTTGAGAAATTTGAGAAACGTTCAAAGGGAAAACTCAGAGTAGGGGGCGCAACATTGGTCAGAAGACTGGATTTAAGTTCAGGTAAATCATGAACCACCTCCAGCTTGTCATTGGGCCAAAAACTTGGGTCCTTAGCTAGCCAAGTAGGGCCGCGCCACCACAAATCAGAGTTTAAAATTTGACTAGGATATATTCCCCTTGAAGCAATATCTGCTGGATTATCGTGGGTGGGGATGTGCCTCCAATCGGCGTGTTTAGTGAGAGACTGAATTTCTGCCACTCTATGGGCCGTGAATGTTTTTAGCAGATTCGGGCTTGTGCGTACCCAAGCTAGAGTTATAGTTGAGTCCGACCAAAGTGTGAAAGATTTGAATTGAATTTTCAAAGCAGTTTTAGCTTTATCTGTTAGGCGGGCTAGAAGCAATGCTGCGCATAATTCCAACCGCGGGATTGGTATTGTTTTTATAGGTGCCACCTTTGCCTTGGCGCATAACAGGGATACATGAACCTTTTGATCGGAATCAATACTTCTCAAATAAACACAGGCTCCGTAAGCCTTTTCCGAAGCGTCAGCGAAACCATGCAGTTGTAATTCAACAGCATTCTTGCAAATAGCTTGTCTGTTTAACTCAAGATCGTTCAAAATAAGAAGCTCCTTCTCCAACCTTACCCAATTTTCAGATATAGCTTTTGGAATAGCGTCATCCCAAGCTAATTTATTTTCCCATAATTTTTGCATTATCATTTTTGCGATAATAGTACATGGGCTTAGTAAACCAAGGATGTCGAATATTTTTGATATAGTAGATAAAATTGTGCGTTTTGTGACCTTTGTACCTATAGGATTGGTATGAATTTTATATTGAAGCTTATCGTTATTGCAAACCCATATCAAGCCTAATGTTTTTGTTTTGCCATCATGCGCAAATTCTAGTATATCGGATTTTAAATCATTTGAACTTATATTTTTGAGCGCGTTGGTGTCGTTAGAGCACCATTTTCGGAGTGCGAAACATCCCGATTTAAGAGTGTCACTTATCGCTTTACATATGTATTGCGCATGCTCAAGTGTAGGTGCACCTGTTAACAGGTCATCTACATAAAAGTCGTGCTTAATGATTTCGGCTATTTCCGGGTTCATTTCTTGAATATCCTCAGCGAGTTTAGCTAAACAGCGTATTGCAAGATAACTGGCAGAGGCTTGCCCGTATGTAACGGTATTTAGCTGGTAGACTTCCAGGTTATCACTCGGATTTTCGCGCCATACAATTTTTTGCAAATGCCTTTGCTCGGGCGTTATTGAAATTTGCCGGTACATTTTAACTATGTCTGCCGAAACTACATAGTTATATTTCCTAAACCTTAAGACTATTGATAGTAAATCGTCTTGTAAAACGGGTCCAATGACTTGAATATTGTTGAAGGATAGACCGTTGCTAGAGGGCGCTGATGCATCGAAAACTACCCGTAGTTTTGTGGTCAAACTCTCTTCTCTCAAAACTCCGTGATGCGGCATGAAATATTCGAAGCTTGAATCATTGCCGTTACAAATTGTCATATGGCCTAGCTCTTTATACTCGTTCATAAATTGTATATATCTGCTGTGCAGCATTGGATCTCTCCTGAATTTTCGTTCTAATGCATAGAAACGTTTTTCGGCTTGAGCTTTTGACTCACCTAAACTAGAAGGTTGTTGCTTCAAAGGTATAGTGACTGTAAAACGTCCGTTCGCGTCTCTGGTAGTAGTTTTGATGAAATTGTCCTCGCAAAATTGTTCATCTGGAGAAAGTTGTCGCGTGCTAGATATTTCCTCGATTTCCCAAAATTTGGCTATTGAATTTAATAATTCCTGGTTTATACTTAAATTACAAGAAGCCTTTTCAACGTTGTTAGTACTTATTTGCCCAGATACAACCCAACCTAGCACTGTATCAATTAATAGCGGCATATTTTTTCCTAACGAAATTTTGTTATTGCTTAAAATTGTCCAAAATAGGTCCGCGCCAATGAGCATGTCTACTGGTCCGGGAATATTGAATTGTGGATCAGCTAGCTTTAGATCACCTGGAATCGCCCAAGATTGCGTGTTGATTCGACAACACGGCATCACACTTGTAATCTCTTTTAGAATATAACAATTGCCATGCGCTTTAAAATTGGTATGTATAGATTTAAATGAAACCTTACACCTTTTACTGACCTTTGAAATATTGTTTGAAATTCCGAAAATTGAAAGATCTGTTTTATGTGTCGCAATATTCAAACGCTTTTGCAAATCCTCCGTTATAAAGGAAGTTTGAGAACCACAATCTAATAACGCTCTTGCTTTGTGAAAATTATTGAAATTGTCTGAAATGAGTAAACAGGCGGTAGATAATAGCACCTGCCCCGCCGCTGGTACCACTACGCCACTGCTTAGTGCTGCGGAACTTGAGCTCGCGTTGTCCGCTATCTCGAGTTTTTCATGCAAAATTGTATTGTGCCAAGCTTTACACACTTTGCAAGGCCCTAATTTACACTGTTTGACAGAGTGACCCGAACGCAAACAGTTATGGCAAAGATTTGATTTTTTGACAAAATCTTTTTTTTGTGTTATTGTTAATCCGAGAAACTCTGCACAACGATATATTGAATGCTCTTTCTTGCAATAGGAGCATGTATATGTACTTGAGGTCAATGACCTTACTCTACTTTGTTTATTGAATTTATTTTCCTCATTACTAAATTTTGAATCTGATTTATTTAAACTGAGACTGTTCTTTGATTCTAACATATTAAGAAAATTGGAACGTTTTTGTAAAAATTGTAGGAATTTATCTAACTTTGGCAATTCTTCCTGATCTCTATTTTCCCTTTCCCATTCAAGGTTTGAGCTAGTATCTAATTTATTAGTAATCCAAAAAATTAGTAGAGGATCCCAATTAGTTATATTTTGCCCCAATTGTTCAATAGATCCCAAATGTTTGTGAATATCGTCAGCTAAATTTTGTAGTTTTTCAGCTGTCGGTTTTTGTATATTTTCTAATGAAAAAATAGCTCTAATATGTTCATATATTAATTTTTTAGTATTGTCAAATCTTTTTGAAATTGTGGCCCATGCCACTTCATAATTGTCGGCCGTATATTTGATTTTGGAAATGGACGCCGCTGCTGTTCCTCCTAGTGCACTTCGCAAGTAATAAAATTTTTGAATATTATCTAATTTTTTACTATCATGAATAAGGCATTTATATGTGTCCCTGAATTCTAACCAATCTTCAAAGTTTCCACTGAATTTAGGAAGTGATATATCCGGAAGCTTTATACCCTCGTTTTTACAACAAGCTTTGTCTGAAATCACGCTAAGATTTGTATCATTATCGTGATTATTGTAGCTTTGTAAAATGTTTTTAGCAACAGCGATTGCATCATAATATGAATTTTCAAATCTCTCTCGTTCGATTAATTGCTCATCTAAATTTATATCATCCTGTAACTCTATTTCTAATTGATATGATTTGAATTCGTCAAGATAATTTTCGGCATCACGTAACCTATCTTTTAATTTTGTAACTTCTGTTTGGCTTAAATTAGATATAGTTGCAAATTCATTTACCGCTTTTGTGAAAATAGTTAACTGAGCTTTAATTACACCTCTTTTCTTTATTAGTTTGCCAAGTTCTGCCATTTTATATTGTCAAATTGTTCAAGCACAAACAGAGAAGCTTTGAAATCGCAAATGGAAAGAAAAATTCGGAAATAAATAATTTGGAACAAACTCACTCTGATTTCGGTCGAACTGCCTGATTCTTGCAATTGAACTAGTCGGCCAGTTGAGTTGATGTCTGGTCGCCGTGATATTGTATCGACTACTTGTTTGGTCGATCACTTTGCACTCGTTGATAGTTGCTTGCAGCACGTGGTAAATTGTTTTTGGGTTATAGTTGTTAATAATATATTGTTTATTGCGAATTTTCACTGGTTTTGTTTATAATCCGGCTCGAAGGACCATTTTTTGTATTATAGTTATTATTAACACGTTCACATTAACATTTATTTGTAAGAAAATTTTTACATAGCTTTAACAACAGAACTTATTATATTGGTCATTTCTTCCATTCGCTCAGTAGTCGGTTGGTCGGACAGCGTTGCCAGTTTCATGAGTTTTGAATTAATTCTGGCGTGAACATAATAAAGCTGAATTCGAATTCCACTCCACAATATCCTAAAAATGGAATGAAACCAGAGAGACGACGATTATTTATCGAAATTGTTACAGAAAATGCCAAAATAATACACTGTAATAATAAAATAAAAAGGGGAATTACATCGATGAATCAAAAATTCAAATATGTAACAATTACAGATTGTAGTATTATTATTACTATATTCTTATTTATGTTTCTAAATCTTCTTGATTTTAGGTTTCTTCTGTTTCAAAATAAGAATAAAATCAAACTAGAAACTTCTTCTAATAAGAAAAATTAATTTTTTCCTAGCCCTTACATCTCAAATATATAGCGGTAATCAATTAAATTATTTGTAGCTTTATTAGAATTTACAAAATGGAGCTATAAATTTTACTTAAACTATTTAGATCTTTTTTATCATTTATAGCTTTTACGTTCTTATGAATGTAAACCATTTCTATAAATTCCTCTTTTCTTGTATCTTTTGATATTTCATGGTTAATTGATACAGTTTTATTATTTTTATCGTTTTGATGACCTTTAAGTCTATTTTCTAAATACTGAGATGTCTGCCCTATATAGAGAGCGTCATAATTAGTACAGAAATTGAAGAAATTTATTCTTATTTATATATTTTCTTTGAAATATGAATAAAAAAAATCGTTCGTATTGTTTTTATTTGTTGTGCATCACGCAAACTCTATGGTGGGCAAAAACTTGTGTCCGGTAGTGTTTGTTCATTCAACAATATTTGGTCAATATAGATATCAAACAATAATAATAAACACAAATGACGAGAACTGACGAGATTCGAAAATTGATTAACTAATTTTCTGTAGTTTCGATTTCAGGTATTTACCACTAATTGTTTCTGTAAAATTTGTTACAGAATACAAATTTATAAGAATAATAAACGTTTTTTGAGATTTTACTCTATTGTATTTCATAATAATAATAAAGTACATAATAAAATTATAATTTTCTGAAACTTGAACTTTAGAAATTTACTATATTATATTCAACATTTATTTCTACTGTCATGACCAAATACATCTAAATTCAAATGAGGCGACTTTTGATTCAGATGCATTTGGTGGATGACGTTTCTTAAAAGATATAAAAGATTATTTGGAACTGTGAAGTGAAATTCTGAAGTTCTGAAAAATCTTATCTAATACTGTATGATACTTTTTTATTACAATCATACAACATCAAAGTAGAGATTGAAATAATATAATAGATGTGATTTGAGTCAATTCTAATTATTACTAAATAAATTAAAAAAAATTCTTATATGAATTTATTATCTTGACCCCACAAAGTGAATAGTATGACGGTGATACTGTGAATATTCAATTTCCAACATGATTTATTTCTCCCATAAAATACCAAATCGAAATTATATTTTCTTATTTAATTTAATCTAGTAGTAACAGTTTCGTTTATCAGGTGTAATTCAATTACAATTTACGTTGAACAAAAAAGAAATTTTTACGCAATTCTGACACACACAAAAATCCTCCAAAATGTCTATTAATGAATGGGAACTTTTTCTATTATTATTCATAATATTTGTTATAAACAAATCAGTTGATTCGATACTGAATTGAAGTTCACTTTTTATGTGCAAAATAGTAAAAGGGGGTACGTGAAGCGTAAATCATAATTGTGATCACATTAAGTGTGACATATAGAGCATAAGACATCTTAGAAATTATTATTTCATAGTACACTGGTTGCTACTTTCTATTATTACGACAAGATTTTTGAACTAGTTATTATAATTATTATAAAATCATTTTTGATCACTGTAAATTGAACAGTTGTCGTTTAAGTATTCGTTGGTACTTTAGATCATAGTCTATTTAGTACATCCGTTCAAAACTTATTGTTGAAACCCCACGCGAAGTTTCCTCTTACAGGCCCATCTCCCTTCTCCTTATTTTGTCGAAGCTATCTCGAAAACTGCTGCTTAAACAGCTGAAACCAATTGTAGAAAAGAATAATCTTATTCCATCTGATCAGTTCGGGCATAGAGAAAGCCACACTATATCGATCAGGTCTACAGAATTACAAATGTCATAGAAAAGTCGTTAGAAGAAAAAGTCGGTTCCACAATATTTCTCGACTTGGCCTAACCTAACCAAGCTCATTTTATACAAAAAAAAAATGGTTTTTAATACATTACACACTTATTCATGTGGAAAGTAACTTGAAGAAAAATTGAAATAAAAACAAAAAGACAATCAATTGTAGTGATTAAAAAATTTTTCTTATTATTTCAAGATTTTCACGGTATAGATGTCCTTTTTATTTTTGACGTCATCTATGCAAGGGTGATGACGTCATCGCAAAAATTTTTAAATGTGAAAAGATCTTTTAAATACCTATTCAGCCATATCAATATGTACAGTAATTGATTTTTGTATTTGTTTGAAAAATTGATAAAATTTCATTATAACAATATATATTTAATATGTATTACTTATTAAATACAACGAAACCTAAATTAAGTGCTCAAATTGTTTGCCTTCGGCTAAAATACAATGAGAAAGACATGATGCGAACTCTTCATTGATATTTTGTGGTCTATTTTGGTACTCTTTACTTTTCGAGTATCCCCATAAAAAGAAATTAAGAGGAGTCAAATCAGGTGACCTAAGCGGCCATTCTATTGTTCTTCTTCGACCTATCCACCGATATGGAAAGACGTTGTTCAAATAGTTACGCACCAATACAACATAGTGTGGAGGCGCACCATATTGCTGCAGCCATAAATCATTTTTGTTTGGAAACAGCCGGTTCAATTCAGGTAGCAAGAAGTTTTGGAGAAATTCTAAATATCGAGGACCTGTTAAGGTTTCTTCGAAAAAGTATGGCCCTATAATCCTATTATCTATTATTCCCGCCCAAACATTAACTTTCTCTGGGTATTGAGTACTGTACTCTTGTATCCAATGTGGATTGTCTGTAGCCCAGTACCGATAAGTTTGAAGATTGACATGACCGTTTAGGAGAAATGTAGCTTCATCCGTGAGAAGAACCATTTTCAAAAACATCGGATCTCTGTTATTTTGTTCCATCAAAATTTCACACTCACTCAATTCGTCTATTAAAATCATCTTCCATAAGCTCTTGTACTAAACTTACTTTGTAGGGTTGCCACTTTTCCTTTAGCTTTCTAAGTACTGTTAAATGGTCAATGTCATTATCTAATGCTACTTGCCGTGAACTGGTATGGGGATTATCTTGAATGTATTATTATTAGAATTTTAATTCTTTGCGTTTCAGTCAGCTTCATATTAATAGATACAAGACTTTTTGAATTGGACTAATACAATAATACTATCAATCATTTGACAGAAAGTTGATTATGTCCAAGTGTTAATGTTGATGTTGTCTACAGAGAGGGAAAATACGCAATTGTTTCAGTTTTTCTTAAAGTGGTGATTGATACAAGCAAAGAAAATTTGTCCAACATTGAAATTTTGCTTATGATAGTACAAATTATTTACTTTATATCAAACTAGATCTTGAAATAAAATAATAATTCGAGTATAGTGATCAAGAAAGGCTTTGTCGCAACAAGTGATGCATTAAACAAATTATTGTTTCAATTTGAAATTTTGGAAGAAAAGACGGTGTTAATAATTTGATTTTTTTGGTTCATCTTAACATGTTACCAAAGTTATATTTATCTCTTCAATCAAATGTTTCTTGTAATATGAATTTTCAAACCAAATTAATTTATGGTAGATAAAGTATGGAGTTTAGTATTATCAATAGAGGATTCCTATAAATAATTTTTGCTTGTGCTAACCTCTTACCCTCATACAAACCAGGAAGAAAATCAGGAATATGTTAGGTAAGTATGATTGTAGTAGTCCAAGGCAATTCTCATGAGTACCATGTGAAGTAATCCTGATTAGATCCATATAAGGTAATCCTCATAAGAAACATAAGAAAAAAGATAATCCTTATAACGACCGTATAAGGTAAATCTGATCAGGACCTCATTATTGATCTAGGTTACATTCTCATCAGGTGCTTGTTAGGTTATCCTGACCTGTACTTACCAGGTTGTCCTCATAAAAAATTCTAATCGGGTTGTTGCATGCTCTATATTTTGACCCATATAAGAAATTTGCATTTGCAAATCCATTTTCAAGTATTTTTAAAGTAATAAATTTCTAAACAAGCTTCCAAGTAAATCAAAGTCATAGGTATCAATTATAATTAGAATATAATTTTACTTGTGAGAATTTTTTGTAATCGTAAACGTAGGAAGAAGACTCCGGTATGGTTCTCTTAGGATTTTTGTTAAAATAATATTTTTGATAATTCTCGACACAATTTCTTGCACCAAAATTACTTTCTAGAAAATTAGTTTTGCAAGTTGAATTTTCTCACTCATTTATTCAATTCTTTTAGTTTTTACAAGCTTTTTGACAATAAATCATTTCTCTCTCTCTCTCTTATGACTTTCTACTGTTACGCATGTAAGACATGGGGTTGAGTTCCTTTCTTCTTCGGGTCTCTTTCCCAAAATTCTCTCTATTTCTCACCATCCTTTGTTTGTGGTAGCACCTCTTCTAGTTTGTTTCCTCTATTCTTAGTAACTTTATTAATATCATCAATCCAGGTCTTCCTCTGCTCCTGGTTCTTATTTTTCTGGCTTCCAATATTCTTATTATTACTCAGTTTCATTTTTTATGTGGTTCAATGCTTGTTATTTAGTTTTAGGTCCATATGCATAAATCCATGTTAAGATCTTATAGACGTCTTTTGAAGCAACGCGGTTAATTATTTTCGTCATTTTTTGAGCGATTGTCAAATTAAGCGGAATCTAACGCAAACAAATCTTGTTGTTATCCAATGTTCATGAAATATAGAGTGTATGTAAGTAAGCTTTAATCAATGTCACTTGACGATCTTGCAGCATCAGTTTACGCATAGCATTGACGTTTTCTGGCACAAGAGCCGATTTTGGAGGACCTTCACGAAATTCATCCTGGAGCGAATTGCGACCACGATTGAATTGAATTGTAAACCAGCGAAACAAGGTGGCTCCAGATAGTGCTTCATTACTAAAAGTTGAAGCGAGTTGATCCGCACACTGCTGTTGATTTAATCCACGTCGAAAGTCATAAAAAATCATCGCATAAAAAAGTTCCCGATTTAATTACATGTTTTGGCCAAGATGAATGTTTCAAGTATATTTAAATAAAACAGTTCTCGTATGACAACACGTTCAGAGTTCGTTCACCATTATAGATTTCAAACTTTATGATGGCAATGTCAGATTTGGCATGTTCATATAAGTGTTGCCACATCTAAAAACCTAAGTAGCAACCCCCGTATAACAATGAGCTCTGTTGTGTTTATTATTGAAATTAAATAGTTCCTTACTCTTTTTGTTCAATTAAAGTATTTAAAATGATTAATATATTATTAAACTTGACAACCCACCTTTTGCATGAACAATCTTGTTACCTAGACAATATTTATATCATGTAAATTTTATGGATTCTACTGAATATACATAAGAAACCTGTAGAATACTCGTAAGTAATGAGTCTGTTTGACCGGATGTGACGATAAAGGTTAAGGGAAGTCAGGTTAGAAGTCAATTATATGCCGATGTCATTATGGTAGATAACTGCTATAATATATTTTCATGTTTTATTTGTACGGTCAACAACAAGCTTTATACCAACCTTCCAAAATTATATTGCAAATTCAATTAACGGTTTGTTTAAGCATCAGTAGTTTGATTACTTATGTTTTCAACTTTTATGTAAATATTTGTTGACGCAAAATCAACTCATGGTAATTGGTACTAGTAATAAAATTGCATTGTACGAATACTGCCATCTATTGCTCTCAGAACTACTTCTATTCGTACATGAATAGCAGAAATAAAAAAAATTCAAATTGATAATGGTAACAGAAATACTGATATACTCGTTATATGGGCATTTTTCAACAAAATAAAATATATCCACATAGAGAATAGTCATTTATATACGATGTTTAATTAAAAACTAGATATAGGGGAATAATAAAAAGGTATTAGGCGAGGAAAATCAACAGTAAATGCCATACATACTATAAAACAAGTTATCGAAAAAAGCTATGAGTACAACATTAATATGCAAACGCTACTCATCGACTTCAAACAAGCACTCGACAGTCTGAAAAGGAGGACGATTATAAAGGACATGGAAAAACTACAAGTGCCCCAAAAGTTGACACGATTGGTGAAAATGACTATGCTAAATTCTAGGGCATGCGGGATATAGGGCAAAGAGAGTTTGTGCGATAAAACCAGTAGTTACAAATGCCGCTGAAACAATGAGACTAACAAATACAGACAAAAAACAACTGAGGATATATGAGACGAAAATAATTAGGAAAATTCATGGACCAGTGAAAGTTGGGAATAATAGTTTAGAGGACTTATGGACTACCAAATTAAGAATATATTAGAAAATGAGGATATAGTAGATACGATTACAGCAAAAAGAATACAATGGTACGGACACATTAAAAGAATGGAAAAACGGCAGAGTATAAGGAAAATCACAGATTGGAGACCGAGCGAGAAAAGAATGCCTGGTAGACCAAAAATTAGATGAGAAGATCAGATTGTGCAAGATATGGAAAATCTGGGAGTACGTGACTGGAACAAACAGATGCAGGACGGAGAAAAATGGAGGACAATAGTCGAAGCTGCAAAAATATGTGATAAGATGTAATTAAATAGGGTGAAATTGGGCTGACCACCCACAAAAATACAGGGTCAAAAGAGCTCAATCTGAGCGGCTACAATTCTCAATAGAATGTATAGCCTTGTATATATAATTAAAAACTCCAGTGAATGAATTTTTATAGAATCAATTACTTTTGCTATGTTTCATACCTCGTGTTGAGGCAAACGGCGACATGTTATCTGTTACTATAGCCGCTCTAGTAAGATCTTGAGCAATGTAATAACATTAAGCTTGATTTTAATTTGAGAAAATGATTTGATAAAAGTTTTCTTCCTCATAGAGAAAGAAGTCTTCCAAAATTGGTTGATTTTATTAATATACTTTGAAAGATTAACCAGAGATTGTTTAGAGGCTCACAACATACCTTTTTTTAAGAAAGACTTCAGATCTTCCTCAGTCTCTCCCTATTGAAGAGATTTTATTGAGTAGAAAAGTATATAATAAGAATTCGGAAGCCGAAAATGAGTAGAATATTTCGAAAAATTCTCGAAATTTACAATCACATCGTTACGCGCAATTGAATAACATTACCCTTTAAATATAGGTAATTCAAATTGTGTTTCAAAAGTGCTGAATGTATGAATTGTTTCAAAATTGCACTACAAATTTTTTTCGAAACCTTTTGTTACATACGTTGGGTTTATGATTTTTTTGTTGTTATAACGGAAAACTATTATTTTGTTATATGACATCGACAGAAAACTATTAGTAGAGCTCAGAACCATAACTGAAACAATCGTATAATTAATGTCCGATTCCAATATTCTGTTTCTATCCCACATTTTGTGAAAAGTTATTTTAATTTCTATTAAACCGAAACTTTTTATTTACTTTTCTTTCTTCTTGACCATGTGAGTTTTTAAATAAAACTTGTCCTATAATTATCAATTACTTGCTAATTTTTAATTATTAAAAAGTTTTGATTTACTAATAGAGCTCACAGGTGATGAAACCAAACTTTACAAATTCAATTTAACCTCATTTTAGTCAAAGTTCGACCTTCATATATAGATGGCTTATTTTCATCGAATAGTTCCTCAATGTCCGATAAATCAGAATATTAATCATTTTCGGTGCTATCAGTGTCTGAATTTATACCAATATCACTATTCAAATTTATAAACACATATAACAATATTATCAACCAATGGTTCATTTTTCATAAATTATTGCTCGATAGGTAGAAGATCATCGATTTCATGTCTTGTTTAAGGGTGTATGTTGTACAGTTTTTCGACAAACGGAATGTTTTGAAATCTTATCTATCTCTGTTCAATAGTTATTCTTATTACAAAGGTTAGTAATGTCGCTTTTAATTTATTATGATGGAACACATTAGTTTGGTGAATGAGATATCCATTATTAAGTAACCAATTTTTTGTAAAACAAGTGCCTTTAGAAATACGTAAATTTAAAATTATTTTGGTTAAAAGAGCACGATCATGTTTTCAAGCATAACCGGCAATTTTCTTTCTTTTTTTATTGGGTATTGAAAGAATCGGTATTTTACAACTATCAACCTTTTTACCTTCAATGTTAATACACTTAATTGTTTCAATACTCATACTTGTTACTGCAGCAAAACCTTTGAATTTTGTATATTTGAAAATTGGGAAAATAAGAAACCTCAAAATTAATGTAAGGTTTTGCGAACTACTTTATTGTGTGTGTTTCTTCTTCTTGCTCAAAAAATTTTAATACATTGTTTAAACTTTCACGGCATTCAGCTTCGAAAATCACTTCTGAATAAATTAAAAACTTAAAACAAACACATTGTTGTTCTAGATTATACTAATAATATAAAGTGCGTGAATACAATTATTTATTAGGTAAGTGGTACAGGCTGGTCTACGGCTGATCAAAACCTTACGTTTGCCAAGCTGTAATAACTTGTTGGATATTGATATGAGTAATATAAACGCGGAACTTAACTCAAAATATTTATCATCACAATGTTTATCATTACATTCTTTTGTATTTCTCACAATACCCATTTCACGTTGTTAATTGATCAAAATATTTAATTCGTATCTCCTGGTTAAATTTTCAAAACCTTATTACGTGTTAGCAAAATTAATTAGCACAAAATGCGTGAAGTGAAACTGTTTGTATCGGTATTAACGACAGCGTAATTATTTTTTGTGAGCAGCGTCAAACTACATATATTCGTTTTCACTTTTGCGACTTTTTAACGAACCATGACAATCATGAAAGTTGAATTTCTTTAAACGAAAAGAGTGTCTCTTTCGAGACACTTCTTTCGCCCCAGTAACTGAAAATATGGCTTCTTCTAATCAGCTTCTATGTGAAAGTTTACCGGTGCTTAAACTAGAAAATAGTTTGCGTAATTTTCAAGTTGAAAAATCTTGAAAATGTTGTTCCATATGAATAAATGTACTTTTATAAACTACATAAACTTTCCTAAATGAACAACTTTCTTCTCCAAAATCAAAAAATATATTCTATGTAAATACCTATTCAAAAGTTGAGCATATATTTTATGAATCTGTGATGGACAGTCCCAATTTAGATTTGCTTATTTCTATTTGTAACAAAATATTGAAGACATCGTCATAGACGGATGTCACAAATCGGTCCCAAAATGTTGATCATTATCTGAGATTAACATCTCGTATGAATTCTTGTAATATATGGAGAATCCTGGAAAGAAGACTTGAATGCTATGGTTGTTTCTACATAGATCTCAGCAATAAGGAGAAGAATCCGTTATGGTAATATTTTAAAGTACCATTGTAACCTGCGCATAGGCAACCTTGGATATTGGAGCACCAGTACTGACGTAATGAGTGGAAGAACGCTTTCTTCACAGATGAGTCTTGTTTTTGATGGTTTTTATACAGTAAACTAGAACAAATATGGATTTATCCATTAACAGTATTCTCATTTAATTCCTTGATATATTCATTTTTATGGTAGTTTATATTATAATAATCTTCAGTGTTTTGGGATAAGCAAAATTATTTTTTACTTCGTTTTTGGCAGCTGTTCTTAATTTTACTCAATGTCCTTAACTTTAGAACAGTTGTCTCTCAAATCTACCTTATTAGATTTGATATATTTCAATAAATATTTCACTTATCCAATTTCGTTTGGACTTTGGTGTCTTCTTTGTAGATCTTTCTCAGTGGCACAGAATAAGCAACAGTGTGAATGATTTTAAGTCTTATTATGGAATAACATAGTTCATAGGTTTGATGAGATCACAATAGGCGTCATCATAATTATTGTTTGATTTTAGTTATGTAACAATAAACATAACATAATAAAAATAACAATTACTTTTATTAAAATTGTTTATTATAGACGTATTTGAATACTGCAATATATAGATGAATATTCATCACTATTCTGTCATTTCAAAAAATAATGTCTGTCCAAGTTGTCTTCAGAGACTGAAGATTAGTATCGTGAAGTTTACCTTCATTCTCTGAAGACGATAACTTGGTTATCGGAATGCGCGTCGACAGTATATTTGTAAAGAGCTACGCCATGTTCCAACTAAGCTAAGTGAACTAAACTAAGCTAACGGTAGCTAGAATAGAAATAAGTTGGATGTCCACCATGAAATAAGCCAATTATAATCAGTTGCTATTTGTATGTCAAGTCCAAAAAACGTAACAAATATGATTGATAAAGAAAGTTCCGATGATTCCAATACTCAACGCAGAAGACAAAAAAAAACGAAATACACGATTTTAGCTAAGTAAGCACATTCAACGTAGGCCAGAATGTGAGGAATTTGTTAACTTTTGGGAACTAGACGTTAGAATATTTCTAGTTACTTGACTGTAATTCAAGTTCACAGTTTTAAGATCTATACTAAACCAGACACTAATTATCGTAAAGCTATAACTTCAGAGGAAAGGTTGGCAATTGATAAAAACCCGTTATCATTTTATTCATTTATGACAGTTAGTTTGTTCAATAAATTATATTATTATTAATGAAAAATTACAAGAATATGATGAATTAACTTGATTATAGGTTGGTAAAATTATCAGTTTGGTCCTGTGGTATTGAATGGGAACCAACAACTCTAACTCAGCTGGAAACGAAACTAGTGCTCAACTAACCCATCTTGACACAGTTCACTTAGTTTAGCTCTGTTTGTTCGAGACTGATACAACTATATGTAGAAAATATGCAGAGGTAATCTAACTTAATTTAGCACTTGGTCGACAAAGTGTTGTGCAGTTGTTGTGTAAACAGTGTATTCAGTATGAATATCACCAACGGATTCAGAAATTCGATTTTAGTTCATATATGTCAATAACATGAAAAGTACGAAAATAAATATTTCGATATTAGTCCTTTTGGTTATGTAAGTACAATACAACAATAATTTTACAGCTTGTAAATCAAATATGATGAACTTTTCTATACATATTATTTCTCAATATTTGATTTCTTCAGATGCTGTCAAATGCTTTTTGAATGTCTATAAAACCAAAATATACTTATTGATTTGTTGTTTTTCTCTATTATTTGTCCTTATGTAAATATGTTCTTGTGCAGCTCTTTTTTCTTAACGCTGCTTCCTCAGTCTGTACTCTAATATATTCTCGTGAACTGTTAGTACCAATATTAACAATATTATGCTGCTCAAGAATGTCTTCAGACAATTTTTTATTCCTTTATTATACTCATGCATATTACCTCACCAACCAGATTAACTAAAACCAGTTCTGGAACTATAGACTATGTTGCTTAATCTTAATATTCAGAAGCCATAGACTGTATTTCTTAATTCAGGTCTCTCCAATCATGAAGCAGTATCAACAAAATTTTCGTTAAAATCCAATACTAAAAATGCTTCTCGCAAATTATACCTTATATTTTCGGCAAATATTTTTAAAAACTCCAAGCACCGTTGTCTAACAACTAACTAGAATATTCTCTCTGGTGATGTGGACTTCTTATTTTTTAAATTCATAAAAACATTAGCATCCACTTCTTTCCACCTCAGGTGAATTGAAAATTAGCTAAATAAATCCTGGTTCACTACAGGCTTACGTACATTTGCAAAGAACACGCCATTTTTATCCCACCTAAGGAAATTCTAGAATAGTGTATCATTTTAAAATTACCTAGAACTTTTGACATCCGCCAAGGATATTTATTATAATAGGCGACTCGCCAGTTTTCGTAATTTGACTGAAGAAACATTGTTTATTGTGAATGATCTAAGAAATACGGCTTCTCCGACGATCATAATCTCTACTTTACCTGATAACCTTAATGAATGTAGCCAAAAATTTAAGGAATTCTATAACTCCTTCTCATGATCCGTATTAATATCTTTCTGATGCTAATATGAATTTACATAGATTCACAGTAGTTTCACAGTATACTTGATGACTTAAGAAATAGGTCTTCATCTGGTACTGATTATCTTACATTGAAAACGTTTTCGAGTCCTCCGGAATGCACATTAAATCACCTTACCACTTTAATGAACATTTCATTTCAAAATGGCAATTTTCCAAATTGCCCTAAGACGGCAAATATCTCTACATAAGAGAGAAGATAAGGATCAAATTTGAAACTATCACCCAGTAGCACTTCTTCTCACGTTATCTAAGATCAAAGAATGTTTGGTCATTTGGTCAAAGACTTTTATCGTTTTTATTTAAATATAAAATACTTACTACCCATCAATTTGGATTTTCAAGTGACAAATGCACAACTGATGCTATATTCTCCTTCCTAACTAATGTCTGCTCTAGCCTAAACAACAATCACTCCACTGCAACAACTTTATCATTTTCGTCTTTTTTCATATTCTCCCCATTTTTTTCTTTAGTCTGGTTTGCTCTGGTATATCTCTGTTCCATTATTCGTTGCTTTTCCAATGCTATCATCTCTGATATACTTTCATTCCTAACGCGACATCAGTTTGGTTATGTAAGACGTTGAAATATTTTTTCTTCAACAATAGAGCAAAACTTGAACAATTTGCACACAAATCATTATAGTTGAAATAGTTCCAGAAGCATGCAGTTTAACTATAACTGATATCACACATATTATGGTGGATAATATGAGTTAATAAAAAGAATAAAATTGTAACTAATACAAGAATATAGAAAATCTGACAAAGATACAACAAAGGCTTAAATATTTCATAAAAATATGAACCGAAAAAAGTTGAAATTAGTCAAAGTGAAGAAACGACAAAGCAAATCACTGAATCGAAGAACTAAAAATGTGACTGAAACTTTAATGTGAGGAAGCTATTTTGATAGAGTTTTGTCAGCTGAACTTCATCTGTGCATGCTTTTGATCAAGAAATATTGCATCCTGCATTGCATTGCACGTTTTATTATATGTGAAGCGGCCTTAAATGCGAAATTTAACCATCGAGAAGGTCGTACCTCATCGTATATTGTGATCGGTCGGTTTCTTATTGATAACGTGGCAATGAAACATCAAAGTGGACTAACTTCAATATATTTTCCGAGCTTTCGAATATATACTTATGTATTCATCGTCTGGGACTGAAATTATGGTCAAATACAATATAAGAAATATATATATAAATGTATAAAAATAATAAAATTTTACAATACATACAATACAATACAATTTTACTTACAATAATTAATAAAGATTTTCGCTGGTTTTCAATTGTATTAATTCTTGTAAAAATTTTAAATTCATAGGTTTCAAAATTCAAAAAATATTCAAATTGACGTTGATAGAAATATTGATTAATTAAAATATTGATTCTGGTTACTATAGGGATTTTCATTAATTTTTTATTGGTTGGATTATGAATGACGTTGATTTTTATAGTTTAGATAAAGATAAGTTTCAGTGAATAATGTTTAATATTGATTGGTTAATTTATGGATAACATTAAGTTTCAATAGGCTAGGTCATTATGAATGTAGCTGAATTTATTGGTTTGAATATAAATAAGAATAAAAATAATTGTGGAATAAAAATTTTATAAGCTAGGTCGTTATAAGTGAAGTTGAAATTTATAGGTTAGGTGAGGTTAGTTGGTACACTAAGGTTATTTAAATCAGTTTTCTTATAAATGCATTGATTATTTTGGGCAATATATATTGTTTCTAGAAATAGACATTTTTTGTAACTTTTATCAGTTGTCAGAACAGATTCATAATTCATATTGTATCCTTCATGATAGACATGAGTCGCTAATGAACATCTATCAAGATATAATCTGCTATCACTCTTGTGGGAAGTTATCCGATTAATCAGTAACCTTTTTGACTAACCAATCTACGTTTTGTCATTTTGGTGTTTCATTGCCACGTTCCCAATAAGAAACCGCGCATAATATAACTTTCAATGACTTCGTTACAATTTATATATATATATATATATATATATATATATATATATATATATATCAAATCTAAATCTAAATAATTCAAAATTAGTTTCTTTTAAAAGAAAATAAATTTTGACGTTTCGACGTATCAAAATATGATATTGATATTGACATTTTGCTTATTTATATTGATAAAAATAAATAAACAAATAAAACACCCGGGGAAGTTTAAGAAAGGTTTCATTCTTGCATAAAGGCCGCTTGACTTGGTGCAAGACAACATGCAAGAAATTGCATGCAATTTCATGCTGGGTCAAAATATTGCATTGATGAATATTGGACGTCGCTTAATAATATTCAAGTCTCTTTCCATTGCATTATGGCTGCCACTAACAAAAACTCCATTAGTGGAAGCAAACAAATTCTTAACCTCAATGTATGTTCAATATTTTATGGCCGGTTTGGAAATGGGAACAACAAATATGCATTAGCCGCAATAGTTCAAACAGGCTTCGAATTAATCGAGCAACTGCCACATTATCCACATTTAATTTCCAGCTTTCACAGCAATTTTAGTAGAGACGTGGAACAATATTTCATTTGAATCGCATTAGAAATACAAGATGAGCACTGGAAAAAATATGTTAACGGAGATGGAGACTAGTTTTTATAAATGGTTATGGCTTTATTGTTTCTAAAAATATTCATTAACTTCAATACACTTTGCATGCGTTTGAACCAATTGTCGAAGCATCTTTTCCATTCCGATTAAGGTTCCTCCAAAACATGTGGTTGGAAAACATTAACCACTTCTTCGGGTGTAGAAAAACGTTGACTTTGAAATTTATTTTTGATCTGCGAGCATAAGAAGTAATCATTAGGTGCGTAATAAGGATTGTACAGAGGATCCATCAAATCGATGTTGTGACTGTTCAAAAACGTATTTGTTTAAAATGATGAGTGAGAGTTCGCATTGTGGTGGTGAAGAATGATTGGTATCTTTGATTTCCAAATTCAAAATTGACCGCTATTTAGAAAAAGCAGGCGATCATTTGCTTCGAAGTGCTTAGTGCCCGAAATTTTATTGGATTTGGCACATCCTGGAAGACTCATACAGTCGAATATTGTTTAGTTTCGGGTCCATATGCATGATTCGCAGCCTGTCACCTATAGATTTAATATTTTTAGCATTTCTGTGCACCAATCGACTCGAGCTTTTTTTGATCTTGACCTCCAAATGTTCATGCAATATTGAATATATGCGTGTGGAACTGATGTCCAAGTATGTCTCACGGTATGTCACATGACGATCTTGCAATATCAGTTTACACACAACATCGATGTTTTCGGCCATAATAGTCGATTTTTGACGACCTTCACGAAATTCATCCTGTAGTGAAGTGCGACCACAATTGAATCCGGAAAACGAAACACCGCGACGGTGCTTCATCATCAAAAGTCGAAACTCATAGAAGTCATCGCACGAAAATGTTCATTCAAATAGAACTCGTATGACAACACGTTCTGAATACGGTCACCATTAAAATTGTTGAACTTTATTATAGCAATGTCAGATTTGATATATTGTACTCGTACATCTCTTGCAGATACTGATATTAATTGCATCAGATAATAATGTTTATTTAATTAGAGCTACTGAATCGAAACTTCGTAAGGAACATTTTAAAATTGAAGGAAAAGCAGGACAGGCCGTTAATAGAATTAAAATGCGATACTAATAACTGCTCGTGATTTATATATTTATGTTAATTGCAACATATACACATCTAGGTTCAAAATCTCCTTGAGCACAATAATTTGTTATAAAGTTTCCGCACTTGCGATGGGAAAATATCTGACTGTGGGATCCATTGTTACTTGGTAAACGCAAGGTTAAAATGCGACTGCTCTAACTGTTCAAAAGACTAGGAAGGAACTCCATAATTTAGTTTGTAATTAACAGAGATTCTCACATAATAAATGAATAACGGTACCATTTTCATATCAAGCACTACTTTTAGTTAACACCGATGCTTAAATTATAGAAAAATTATAATTATATTATAAAGAACACCTACTTTAATATATAACATCAAGAAAAATTTCTTCGCCTTAAACTTAATATATGATTTTTCGGTTAATGATCAAAAAATACCTCTTTTTCTGAGGTGACAGGAATTTTGTCATTCTATTCCTATTAACAGATAACAGAATATCACTTTTTATTAAATTGCCTTTTTACCCATGAAAAAAATTAGTACTTTTTCCCGAATATTGTATAAACACATAAGTAAAGGTAGATATTTAATTTTAGAATATTTCTGTATATAATAAAGTTACATTTCCTTTATATTAGAAGTGAAATTATTAAATGTACATCGCATGGATGACACCTTCCTTGAACTATTCGGTAAAACAGTCGATTTTTCTTGAGTGGAATTTTATTTTTTTCCTGACATCACAACTTTCGTTGATGTACTTGGTCATAGATCCAGTGTTATTCCAGCACTCCACACGTTCTAAACAATTTATTAGCTATTTATATCCTGTGTGCTATCGATTTATCAATATACCCTTAAGGCACCATTGATGACTTAATAACATTCGCGAATATTCAATATTATCTAACGTTACCGGTATGATTTCAAAAATTCGCATCTTTCTTATGCTTGTAACCTTTCCTATTTTCTTCTCTGCTTCAGAAATGTAATTAGTTGGAAATATTTTGGAATGTCTATATTATTATTGTATTGTAAAATACTTTTAATCATTGAATAATTCACTCACACTGTTGATGGCGTTTGTTGAATGAATCCTGAATACGCAGTTTCGTAACTTTCGTACTTCTTATTCCGGTGGTGTCAAAGAAAACTCGAAATCAGACATTTTTACTTTATAGTATTGGAAATAACTTCTGTACAGCCACTGAGTTCACAATTTTTGAATCAAATCACAAAATTCGATTCACAGCTATTTAGTACAACATAGCTTATTAATTCCCAATCCAAAATAATCTGACTTTAATATTGTAATAATTTAATTTTTCAATATTGTGTTATCCTTATTCCCGTCGCATAAAAAAATGTGTATTATATATACACGGAAAATTACTAGATTTTAGCTTTCGGTTTTTTGTTTAAGTTACCGTAATATTCTATTTGACCAAGAAATATACAAAGTAGAACTATACGCCTCTATAAACGTACATAAACCTAGGTACAATGCTTATGAAATTGATGATCTTTCCTTTTCGAGTGAAAATTTATGGAATGTGAACTAATTATTAAACGTATTGCCGACGATTTGGTAAGAAATTTGAATATTGATGATAACAAAAATTAACCATCTACAAGTGAAAGAAGAATTTGATTAAAATGAGGTTCTATTGAATTTGTCAAATTCTATCACATTTGTTAGTAGTAAATCAATATTGTGAAATTAGCAAGCAATTAAAAAATATCCAACAAGTACATACGGTTTTATTTATAAAACTTACATGGTCAGGAAGGTGGAGTATTCAATTAAAAGTTCTTATTTAGAATAAAGGTCAATTTATTTAATATAAATTAAAATGACTTCACACAAAATGTTAGAGAAATAAAATAATTGTGTAATAAAAAGATGATATTACAATGGATTATTGATTTGACGATCGTTACTTTACCATGATACCAAAGTAAATCATAAATATATTTTAAAAATTATGAAATTGTAACTAAAATTTAGAATAGCAAAGAATTCAGCCTGTTCACCAAGCCAATAGTTCCTATCTTGTACCACCTATTGAACTTTACCAAAATAGTGAGTTCTATTCTTCACATAGCTGTTTGTTTTCTGCATATTTCAGGGTCAACCGTCAATTTCCAAGTAGTACATTATCACCAGCTTTCATTAGCTACCTTTCAGTTTTTCAATTTGAAGCAAAACCAAAATAGACAATTATCGTTTTCCTTTACACAGCAAAATTCACCGTTTATCTTCAGTGCATATCCTTCGTTTGCCAATTAGTACCTCAAAGTGAAGTATCTACTGCACATAGGCATTTCTTGAGGGATTCAATTGGAATGACTCCCATTTGCTCTATTGTGGCTTTCACTGATGTCAAAACGTTTCTCTTTCAGAATATTTTTCATTTGGATGGACAGGAAGACTTGTTAATCAAAAGCGAATCGTAGTAGGTACAAAGTAGAAAAACACAGTTGGTCCACTTTATATATCACTTTGCACTCGTAAACGTTAATAACGAGAAATTTTAATTCCTTGATACTTTGTATTGATAGATATCCTAATTCATTGCGAGGTAAGTTGCTGCTTTTCAATTAAAATCTCTGGTATTTTCTATCAAGGTAACATTCTTAGACTTAAATTCAATCTTCAGTAACAATTTTGGCCAATTGGCAATTAAAATTGAAGCATGAAGACCTTTAGGCAATTAACAAACCAAGATAAGAAGAACACATGAATGTCGTCGAAAAAATTACATCTATCTAAATTCTCACATACTTTCTCCACTTTCCATATTTTGTTGAAGATATTGTTGGTGTGTGTTTCATAGAATTTATGTTGAGTACCTGTTAAGCAAATGTAATGTCAATATTAATTTAACGTTCGATACTAGTCACAACTAACTCGCTCCTGACAATGTTGGAATGGGAATCTAAGACATAGTTTTTTTTAAATTTTTTATGTTAAATTTCTTTTCTCCAAAATACCAAACTCTCTTTGACCTTTCTTAGTAATTCTGCATAAAAAATCTTTCGACCTAATTTTCTATACGGATGCCTTCAAAGCTGAATCCGGTGTAGTGTTTACACTGGTGAACTATCCTTCAAGCTTCCAAATTTATCTTTCCTTCCCATAAACATATCGCCATTTGTACTGGCTCTCTTTCATCCATACAGTCAATCACAACCATATTTACCGACCATCCAACAGTCCAAAACATTCATGACGTCTACCAAACTCTTATTGCTCTCGATGTAACAGTCTCTCTCATCTGGTTTACATCGCACACTGAAATTGATGGAAAAGAATCAGCGGATCGCCATGCCGAAGAAGCCACAAAGAATCCGAGTTCAGTTTGCCAATGATCTGAAGTTTTTTTGACAGTTGTACAAAAAAATTATGTATTTAAACAGATTTCAACTTTGATATTCTTGTTGTGTTTGATTAATTGATTAATATAATTATGCAAATTGTTAATGTCAGATTATATTTTGCTTAAGGGTAAAATATTTTCACTTTTTTTAAGAATCAATTTTGATTCAAGATGAATTATAAACAATTAAATATACTACAAATTTAATTGGCAGTATGATTCTCCAAAGATTATTCGATGAATATAGGATTTTAGTGTATTCTACGTCTTTTTTCACATAATTTGTTGTATTGAGACTTAACTCAAGTGTATTTGGTATATTACAAGTAATAGAAACATAAGAAATATGCAATATTTTAAAAACAGTTTGTTCCTGTCGTGTTCATAAGCCAAAACCTAAGCAGTGTAGTGAAAAATTAATCCAGTCACCTAAGATCAAAATGGGTTATCACCCTGAAATTTATTGGAAAGAACAGGAATATTTGTCAAGAATTCAGACAATTGAAAAAATAATATAGAACTTCTTGAACACATTGATGGAACATTGAAAACTTTATTTGTTGTAAGGTAACTATTCATTATGACGAATAATCTATTGGCTCAAGTTTTGATACTACATTCGAAAAATGAAGTTAATCACTTTATGTTCATCACAACTATGTCGATTTTCATTCAAAAAACTTTTATTCTAGTTTATTTTCAAGAATTTTGAGTTCTAATGCTCAAAATTATCTGCTCTGTTGTGGAAAAACAAAAATATAAATTAGTCCATTCTCCAATTGTGGAAATTTAGTATCACCCTACAATTTTTTTCGATAAATTTATTTATTGTAAGGTAACTTTTCATTATGAAGGAGAATCTATTGGTTCAATTTTTTATTTTTTTCTCGAAACATCTTTTTGTTTATCACAACTATGTAATTTTCATACAAAGAATTTTCATCGTAGTTTATGTTCAGGGTTTTCTAGTTCCTCAAAAAAGATATTGAAAATTGATCGTTTTTCTGTTTACCTCTCAAATGTCTCAAATCTTCAACTACGAATTGAAATATTTCTTCAGCGGTAAATATTGCAGCTAAAAACATTCCTCGCTGAGTTTTTTACTTGAAATTTATTTGAAATTAGCTCATTGTATTATGAAATTCACTTGTCAATACAAAAGTGAAATAAAAATAAATAATAAGCTGAACTGAGTTATTTTTGTAAAACAAAAGCTGGTACTTAATCAATAAGGAGGGAAGTGAATATCCCAGTTCAGATGCTTTAAGTAAAATTAAATGGAACGTAGAATTGATTGAATGACACAATAAGTTCAGATTACACCACATATAAAAATCTCTCCACATATGATTTAATAAAAATAGCTGTTTCTAAAATGTTTTTTATGCTGATTCTATATCTGCATTCCGGTTTTCTCTATCACGTCTAGATTTTGTACAATTTCATTATCTACTTTCACTCAATATTTATTTTATGAAGAAAATCACATTTTTTCCTACATCACCAATACAAATTTTGTTTTCAATATAAGTTCACCTGTACAAAGATGTACGAATGGAAATTGATAGTTGACAAAGTATAAATTTTCAATTAATTGAAAAAATACCATGAAGGCATTTCGAATTATGTAGAATTAGATAAGATAGTAACGTAAAAGTATATTATACTAGCTTAAGAATTTTCGTTTCTACAATTTCCTACACATCTCTTGGGTGTCATCACCATCCCTCTTGAAATTCCAGCAGTAGTCAGCTAACATATTTTTATTCCACCTACCTTGGTACCGTTTTTCCATTTCTTTTATGTCTTAATGGAACCATTCACCTTGCTCTTTATTATAATCCCCAAGGTTCTCAGGGAAATAGTTGAGGTGAGAAAGTAGGAAGTCCACTTTCACGCTCATACAGCATCCAAGATTTTAATAATAGCGTAACATTGTTCCTACTAGGTTTTTGCACTAGGGATCTTTATTGTTGCCCAGAATACCGCAAACAGCAGATAACCCCGCCCAGATAACCGCAAGTTTCATCCAAGCTAGTTTTTCTTTCTGATTCATACTTTTTTTAAAATTTGTGTCGCCCTTCAAAATCGGATTAGTGAACCCACGAAAATTCCTGCCTTGATTTTTTCTGAGGTAATGAGGGGAAATTTTTCTGAAAGATACTTGAAGCAGGCGCCTTCTTTTGATAAAGCGATTAAAAACTGCTTCATCATTCCTAGCTTTATGTGCAGTGATGGTAGCAAAATCTTCTTAGGGTCACTCAACGGTTAATGCCGGATGTTTTTCATACCAGATACAAAATTTTGTCGTTTAGGCCAGAATTTTTGTTTCCAGTGTTTGTCCCGAGCTCTACTATCCCATTCACATAAGAAGTACGGCATTTTCGTTTAACCCAGCTGTTGAACTAACAGAAGACAAGATTGAAAGGAATTTGCCTCTCGTCACTAAGGACGACAGACGAGAAAAACACACAGACCAACGTTGTACATGTAAATCCTAGCTTTAATAAGAATCATGAATGTACGCTTTAGGCTTAATCACCACGGTGTCGGGGGTGTCTGATTACTAAGTGGCTGGGAATAAATCCTCACGATACAAATTATCAATTTGTCAGTTGACCAGACGTAGTAGGAAAAAAAGAATTGCATTTTTGAAATCATAGTGAAAAACTGTGTGTAAAAGAAATGCTATAATTAAACGTTAAAAGTTTAAAAAAATATATTTTTTGATCGAAAACTCGAATTTTATTATAATTAGCTGAAAAGAATTGCATTTATAGAAAATATGTGAACATTTTTGCTTGAAATTGACTTATTTTTCAAATTCTGAGATTAGTTTGCATTTATTAATTCCCATCATATGGCATTTACCGCCAAGGTAGAACTTGAGGTATTCACCACTCACATGCTAAATTTCATGATGGTGATGGTGACTAAACTAAATGTAGAGTTGACTAAGTATTGTTCATTTTTCATATAAATAGAGATTGAGAGTTTAATTTTTTGCTATGGAAAAATACAAATTATTGAATCTGCGATTAAGCAGTAACGATAGGCCTCTATAATTTAATATTTACATAATGCTATTAGCTTACTAAAACGATTAATAAGGATAGTAAGAATGAGGAAAAAATGATTTTTTATCTAACAAATCTTAATTTCTACTTCGACTTAATGTGTTAATAATTATAACCGCTATAATTTTTATATCTAATTATCCATCCATTTCCGTTGTGTTAGTTCCCAGGATAGAAATTTTTGCATTTTAACAATAGATCGAAAACGATACGTCTTAAGAAATGACGAACGAGATGAAGGTAAAAATAGGACATGTATGTTTTATATCTAGTTTCTTAATCCTTGATTAACAACAGCTAATGAGAAAATTAAATGATGGAAACTAGTTCACAGAGAAATTTCCGTAAATTTCACTTCAACAGGGTTATCGTTAATTTGAATAAATATGAATATAAATTGCCATCATCAGTTTCATAGTTTTGGAATGATGGCTATAATGTTTTTGGTAGATATTTGTTGAGAGGAACATGTTTACATATATACTGAAACCACATCATTCAGCATCGATTAATTTTTAGAGGTTTTCTTAAGAAAATACTGAAATTCCAATTATATTTATCTAGAACATGAACAAATATGCTCTATGATTTGAAACACATCAAACCTCGTAGATTTGATTTTTTTTTTTAGTCTACTCGGGATATTGATTTTGATTAATAACAAAAACGATTGATCCTTCTGTTCAAGTATCATCCAATCGCACCTATTTCAAGAAACATCAAAATCTCTTTCACGTAAAGCTTCATAAAGAAATATGATGGAAATGATGGAAGACATTAGAAAATTAGTGAATCTAACTGTATTTTTTAGAAAAAAAAGTGAACAAAAATTAACTGATAATCAGATGCTGAATATGTACGCTGGTAGACAAACAAATTATTTTGATGTAATGGAGCTGAATAGCATATGGTAGTAGAATGAACGTAACGGAATAAGAAAATGGCCAGAAAAAATCTGTAACACGTTTTCTCTTATTTTTAAAATATCACTTACAAAACAGTTACGTTCATTATTTATTTATTAATTGACTTTGCAGGATTTTTAACGTTGCTTGTCGTCTTTATTTGTATTATTATTCATATTGAACTAACAGAAGAAATCAAAAATTCTTATTTTCCCTGTAACGGGAAGAAGTTGGATAATTTATCTGTTGATATGTAACCAAATGTCACTTTTTATGAAATACATTTTTTCCAGGTATTGTATAAACATATAAGCAAAGGTAAATATTTAATTTTAGAACATAACATTTTCTCTATATCAAAACTATGATTATTAATTTTGCATTGCATAACTGACACGCTTCTTAAACTATTCGGTGCAACAGTCGAATTTTCTTGTGTTGAAATTCTTCCTGTACAACTACCGTTGATGTACTTGGTCGCAAATCTGGTATTATTTCAGCACTACCACACGTTCTGAACATTTTATTAAATATTTGCTTTGGTGCTAAATATTCATCAACATATTCTTCAGCGACCGGTGATGACTTCCAACCGCCATGTTTCTTTAGTGTCATTAAGTCTCCTCCAGATTCAACTAAAAGTATAGCAGAAGATGGTCGAAATGAATGACCTGTATATGAGTTAGTATTTTCAAGCTGAAGAAATTGAACGGAAACCTAATCAAACTAGTTTCTACCCAAAACCTGATCGATACATTTTTTATTGTGATAAAAGGGCTATGTACAATTATGTATTTATTTCGTTGTTTATTTCCTCAAATTTCACTCCGTTTAAAAACGTTCCCGAATCTTCTACTGTTACCTAGCTGATTTCACAAATTCGACAAGCACCTGCAATCCCAAATACAACAACAACCTTGACCAGTAGATGAACTTAATCGGAAGCTTCATTTAAAAAATAACTAATCTGTGAACTGGTAAAAATCGCGGCTTTCTTAAACTTGTAACCTCTTTTCTATTTTGTTTCAGAAATGTAATTAATTTGAAATATTTTGAAATGTCTACATTATTATTGGGTCGTAACATATTCTAAATCTTTGAATAATTCGACCACCCTATTAATTGCTTTTGATGTTGTGCCAATTTCGAAAAATAAGCCAATAACATGGTCTCCGAGAAATTTCTGAATGTTTTTTTCATCTTCCATTCTCCAAAACTCGAATACGCAGTTTGTGTCAAGATAAAATCTAGTACTTTTTTTTTTGTATACGTAAAACATTTTATTTTTTATAAGGGAGGTTATATTTTCCTTTTTCAAAACCCATCATAATATTCAATATAGGCTTGATCCTATGGCTTTTGGCACCGAATTTCTGTTCTGTTATGATATTTTGGTGGAACCTTTCTGCTTGCTCGTCACTGACTGCTCCTAAATTCTCTCTCAAATGATAGATGGGAATGGTGAAAATGAGTTTTAACTGAGACCCAAGCAATTTATAGGAATCTAGAAGTTCATTAACTAGATATTCTTAGTTCGCATCCATATTCTTGCTAGAAATTTTTGTATAACCTTTTCGACTGACCAATGTACTTTTTGTCAGGGTTTGAGTGTGAAACCCTTAATATTCAATCTATTTTTACTGAATTAAAAGATAAAACACCAATCAATAAATTGGATAACACAGTATATGAAATACCTTCTTAAATTGAGACAAAAAGTACATTTGTCAGTCGAAAAGGTCACTGATCAGTCGGATAACTTCTCAAAAGTGTAATATCAGATTATATCCTGATAGATTTTCATTAGCGACTCATGTCTATCATGTATGAATTATGAATCCGCCAAAGTGTGACAACTGAAAAAAAACTACAAAAAAGTCTATTTTTAAAAACAACATATTTTGTCCAAAATGATCAATGCATTAATAAAAAAACTGATTTAAATAAACTTAATGTAATTTATGCATATCTTTTGGATTTAAAAAAAAAACAAATTCTATAAAAATTCAACGCTATTAACAACCAACTAACTTCACCTAACCTATAAATTTCAACGTATCCTTATCTAACATATAAAAATTCAACGTCAATGATAATCTAACCAATTAAAAATTAATAAAAATTCCTAAAGTAACTAGAATCAATATTTCTATCAACGTCAATTTGAATATTGAATCCTATGAATTCAATTCAATTCAATACAAAGCTACCGAAAATTTTGATTAATTATTGTAAGTGAAATTTTATTACTGTTATACATTTATACATATTTTTTATATTGTATTTGATCATAATTTTAGTCTCAGACGATGAATAAATAAGTATTCAAAAGCTCGGAAAATATATTAAAGTTAGTCCACTTTGGTGTTTCATTGCCACCTTCCCAATAAGATATATATATATAAGATAAATATATATATTTAAATGCATCTAAATGTTCTTGATTTTAGGTCTCTTCTGTTTTAAAATGAGTTTTTTTTTTAAATTTTTAGAAGAAAGCAAAATCTTCGTCAATACAATGTTCGAACGTTTTGATAAATTTAAAATATTTTTTTCTCAGACCAACTCCTCTTTCACTAGAATGGGCATATCAACAAACAAAATTACAGATTTTGGAATAGAAGAAAGCCCAAGTTAAAAGAAAAAGGACGTCCACATTCTCCAAAAGTGACAATTTGATTCACCCACTCTTTTCTGGAAAAGCACGCGGCGAATCGGTAATTATTGTGTGAAAATGTTACGAGATTTTTTCCTACAATTTTGATGGTTACAACAGTAGAACATGTATGCAGTAAGATGGCGCAATCTCTCATATATCCAACAAGTGTTTGCCTCCCGTGGTTAAATAAATGGTTACAATGAATATAATGTCGCGTAGAGGAGATATTTCTTGGGCTTCTAGCAGTCTAGACCTATATACATCTGATTTCCTTTCATGCAGTTTTCTTAGAAATCTACGCGAATAAATCAAGAGCAATCATCCAATTGAGTATAAGTCGTTATTTCCAGCATTTATAATGAATAGTATTAAATTTCAGATCTTCACTATTTTCCAATCAATTTATTCAAAAAATTATAAATTATGATGTTTATTTTTTTTCTTTACAGCTTTTGATTTTGGAAGAAAACTATTTGTAAATAAAACAAAGGTTATAAGTTGTAATTTCCATTCATAAAAATTCATAAAAGTTCATCTTAAAAAAATGTTTTGTTATGAAATAAAATAACAAGAATATCGAAAAAAATGGTTAGTTCTTTGCGAGTGTACGAAAATTACAGAATTTCAAGTTTCTAGCTGTACTGAAATTTTAGAAGGAAGGTTTATTATAGGAAAGATCCATCTAAATTCCATATATGCAAATACTTCCTGAATTTGGTCGCATAAACTTAGAATCACCCTATATATGAGGATAAAACTATGAAATATGAAGTACTGAATTGCGAATTCGAAAATGCTTTAATGCGACATTCTGTGACCCTTAAAAATGGCAAGTAGTTAGCAGTAAAAATTAATATTTGCTGACAAGATCCAATTCACAAGTGGTCTTTCTAAATTGGCACAAAAAATATGACTTGAATCGAACTAAACATGAGTATTCTATTGTAAACACACTCGTAGAATAAAAGATGGTGGAAGACAACCTCTAAACAGATAGTCCTAATACTGCTAATAATTTAGCTAAACCAGAGGACAATAATCCTAGCTACGCAAGACAAAGTATAGGAGTCCAAGCTGATGAAACCGACATAAGACGAGAGTTACTCGATCTTACAAATGAAATACGTACCAGGGTTGAGACGCAAATAACAGCAAGAAAAGGATGGACAGGGCTAGAAGAGGTAATACATCTCGAGTGGCCAGAAAGCTGCTACCAAAGCACCGTTGTTACAGAGCTGGGATCGCTTAGAGAGCTTCGAGGAGACCTGGTAATAGTAGCAGACCCTGATGTAACCTTGACCACCACTACGGAAAGCGACCTAAAATGCAACTTTCCGGAAATAACAAGCCTTATGTGCGAAGAACTTGAGGAAGGGTGTATTGAATATGTGAGGACGAACACCGAGGTCATACTCAGCAAAGGCAAAAATGGAGCAAGGTCAAGAACCATGTACATGCTACCGTACAAGGTCAACCCAGAAGGGAAAAACGACATGGGTCAACTATATCAGTTGCTAGGCAAACTGCAAGCAGAGGTTCAAAACCATGGAGTGACGGAAATTCAAGTAGTAGCCTTCGGCAAAATTGATAAAATCTACCTTAGAAAGTGCGCAGAAGGTATCTTCAGAGGATCTGAGGTCAAAGTGCAAGTTATTATACCTAGAGATCCAAGCCGACTAGCACCTAAGTCAAGTAAGGGAGGACCAGCGACGACAACAGAGAAGATTATAATCAAATCTGAAGGAAAGCAATATGCTGACATACTCCGTTCGATCAAGAGTAGTGTGAACATAGATGAGATGGGTGTTAAGGTAAAAGGCATTAAGAAAACCGCTAAGGGTGATGTCCTTATGGAGATACTTGGAGAAAAAAATCAAGTAACCGCCCTCAGACAAGCTATAATGGACAAGGATAAAGATACCCAGGTAGAAATTAAAAGAGATGAAGACATTATTCATATCTCGGACATAGACGGAGATATGAACGCAAAACAGATAGAGCAAGATGTCAGGAAAAGCGTAGCAAACGCAAAAGAAGATGACGTCCGAGTGCTCTCTTGCAGACCAAACCAGAGGGGAAACCAAACTGCTACACTTGCGGTCAAAAGAAGAGTGGCCAGCGAATTACTCAAAATGGATACTGTGAGAATAGGGTGGGCACCGTGCCAGGTCCGAGCAAGGGTCAAAATCACCAGGTGTTACAAATGTTTGGAGTTTGGCCACCGCACCAATGAATGCAAAGGAACCGATAACTCGAAGATGTGCCTTAAATGCGGCAAAGATAACCACAAGGCCAAAGACTGTACTAACAAAAGCTATTGCCTAACATGCAAAAAAGACGGTCACAGAGCTGACCAGACTGCTTGCCCTTACTACCTTAAGCTTGTAAAGGAAAAATCAAAAGCAATTAGTGACACCAGACGCAGGCTCAGCACTGCACGCGGTCAAAACTTTAGTGTTCAATATTAAAATACTTCAAGCCAACGTTGGACGTGCCTATACAGCCCAAGACATGGCGTATGCCACCGCAGTTCAGCAAGGTATTGATATTATGGTAACTGGGGAACCGAACAAAAAAAGGACCAAAGAAGCAAACTGGATCAAGGACAGCAGGCATAATGTGGGGGTCCTACTTCTGAATAAAAAGCTTAGCGTAATAAACCACGTAGTCGGAGATGGTCACGTAATTATCAAACTCAAAGATCTTGAGCTGATATGTTGCTATATATCCCCAAACATCAGCATGGAAGACTACAAAACTGAGGTGGACAGTATAATGGAGCACATAACGAACAACAGTGATGCCATTATTCTGGGAGACCTAAATGCCAAGTCCCCAATGTGGGGATCACCTGTAACCGATGAAAAGGGTCAATACTGGGTGGAATGGATCAACGCTCGCGATTTGGTGGTTCTGAATACTGGAAATGAGCCCACATTTATCCGAGGAGATAGCGAGTCCTTTATTGATGTCACCATAGCAACCAATCGTGTATCTCAAAGAGTAACCAACTGGGAGATACTTGATACCGAAACACTGACAGAGCACAGATATATCGCATTCGAAATTAAAGTAGATAGAGCGAAGACCAAAACAACTTCAATAAGGCCCCTTATTGATTGGACCGCCTTTAAAGCCTGCATAGAGTTGCTTACCATTACTCCAGATGAAATGAGTCATGAAACAGTAACCAAGCTGATACAGATGGCAAGCAAGAACAGCACGCAAAATCGAATTCTAAAGACTGAAACATCATATTGGTGGAATGAAAACATTGCTGAAAAACGGTCACTATGCAACAGATTAAGAAGGGTACAACAACGTGCGGCGAGAAGAAACAACCCAAATCGAGACGATATTGAAGCAATGAAAGAGGCGTACAAGACCAATAGAAGGGAACTCTGCTGCCTAATTAAGGAATCAAAGAAGAAATACTGGAACGACATATGCAAAGAACTCGATAATAATATATGGGGAGATGCGTATAAGCTAGTAGCAAAAAAGCTTAATACTCTAAAACCCTATGAGCTTGACATCGAAAAGAAATCCGAAATCGTGGCAGTACTGTTTCCACCCGGAAATGATAAGTGGAGATACCCTGAAAAGGAAGCTCCAGCCCCACCCTTCACAGCAGAAGAGCTAAGGAAGGTAGCCCAAAGTATCAAATGTGGAAAATCACCTGGAATTGACCAAATTCCCCCTAAGGCTATCAAAATAGTAGCAGATTGTGCCCCAGATTGGTTATTAGGCATGATGAACAAACTACTTCAAAAACAGGAATTTCCAAATGAATGGAAAGTTGCAAAGATGGTTTTAATACTAAAACCAGGAAAGCCAGCTGAGTTACCTAGTTCCTACAGACCACTCTGTCTGTTAAATTCCTTGAGCAAGTTACTAGAAGCGTTCATACGGGGAAGACTACAAGATGAGCTTGAAGACAGAGGAGGGTTGCACATGTGTCAGTATGGCTTTCAAAAAGGGAAATCCACGATCCAGGCTGTAGAAGCTGCACTGAATACTGTAACGGAGTTCAAAAGTAGATTCTGCACCCTTGTCACAATTGACGTTAAGAATGCTTTCAACACTGCATGTCACAGCCTGATTATCAAAGAGCTACAAAAAAGGAATATATCGACATATCTAATAAACCTTGTCTCTAACTATTTAAGAAACAGAAAGCTGCAATTAGAAAAGAATAGGGAGATGGATATTACGTCAGGTGTTCCCCAGGGTTCCGTCCTAGGCCCACTGCTATGGAATGTACTATATGACGGCGTGCTGAGCTTAGAACTAACTCGTAATGCTGTAACAATAGGATTTGCTGACGATCTGGCGCTGATAGTCGGAGCAGAAAGCCAACAGACATTGGTTACTAACACCAACATGTGCCTGGAAAAAATAAATACCTGGATGAGAGACAACAAGCTTGCTCTTGCCCCCCACAAAACTGAGGCAATCCTACTAAAGGGTAAACAAAAGAGGGAGAAAATAAGCTTCAGCGTAGACGGAGTCAATATAAAGCCAGCAAAGAACTTGAGATACCTAGGTATAACCATTGACGAAAGTAGAAATTTTGGCAAACATGTAGAAACAGTAACAAAGAAAGCTACAGAAAGGGTGTCCAAACTTGCTCGGATTATACCAAACGTAGGAGGTCCTAGGCAAAGCAAAAGAGCAGTGTTGTGTAGTGCTATGCAAAATATTGTCCTATATGGAGCCCCAATATGGCAAAAAGCGCTTATGAGAAAAAAGCACTTTACTACGGTCAATAGAGCACAAAGAGACATGCTGTTGCGAGTAGCCTCCGCCTTCCGAACTGTGTCTGGAGTAGCACTCCAAGTAATTACGGCTACGGTGCCCATTGACCTCTTAGCCCAGGAAAGAACATCCAAGTACAAATCGCTACAGAATAGCAACGAAGCTAGAGAAAGTTCCCTCACAACATGGCAAACTAGATGGGAAGGTGAGACAGTAAAGGCCCAATGGACCAAAAGGTTAATACCAGACATCAAGCCGTGGGTTAAGTGCGAGCACCGCCAGGTAGACTACTACCTGACACAGGTCCTAACAGGACATGGCGTCTTTCGATGCTATGCTAAACGGTTCAGAAAAGACACCACGGATAGATGTATATACTGTGCCGCCGTAGACACCGCCGAACATACCATCTTCGTATGCTACAAGTGGAGAGAGGTCAGAGACAGGACTTACAGACAGCTGGAATGCGAGCTCACTCCAGACAACATTGTAGAGAAGATGCTTGACAGCACAGAGAACTGGAAATTGGTGCAGAACTTGGCTAAGAGTATTCTCAGCAACAAGGAAAAAGATGAAAGGCAAAGACAGCAGAGAGAAAGGAACCCGAACTCCTAATCCCGAGAGGGGAAGGGAGACGTAGGGTAAAAGGAAACCACTGATAGCCCGTCACTCATGAAGTATGTTCCAGGAACGATGCCATAAGTGACAAAAGGGGCCGTAGACGACTAGAAGGACACTCCAACCGTCCGAGCCTCTCTGCAAAGCAGGACTCCGCAGAGGTGGTGAATGTTTCCCAGCAAATTGCTGAGGAAGTGTGACAAGTCGTTATTTAAAAAAAAAAAAAAACAGATAGTCCTGATCGCACAAAACTTGGATGTTTGGGAAATACTAGAACCTTCCCAATTAGTATTTTTTACTCAATTAGAGTGTGAAGTGCTTGGAGAAGTGAACAGTTCTAAGGAAAATTGAAGAAATTGATCTTAATGGTGTAGAAAATATAGGCAAGAAAAATTCACTTACTATTAAAAAAGCTCTGTATTTAGTTATGAAAGCAAACTAAACTTAACTTCAGTACAATATTATAGGGACCTCTGCTGAGATATTAACCACAATATGCTTCCAGAACAGCAGCAAAAAAGCAACATTACCATAATAATATAGTTTACAAGGAATTATGTGCTGAAATTTCATTTCTGATGAAACATACCTGAAAGGTTACTTTCATCATTGTTTGACGTAATTATTCGCTAGTTAAGTTTTGCGACAAATAAAAAAAATAATTATTACTAGTTATGAGTTATGGCTTTATTGTTCTTCAAAATAGTCTCCACTAAGATCAATACACTTTTGTATGCATTTGACCTCATTTCCATTTCGATTGAGGTACCTCCAAAACATGTGATTTGAACGCATCAACCCCTTCTTCAGGTGTAGGAAAACGTTGACCTTGCAATATGATCTTGATCTGCGGGAATAAGAAGGAATCATTGGGTGCCAAACAAAGACTGTACGGCAAGTGTCCCAACAATGCGATGTTTTGACTGTTCAAATACCTTTTTGTTTGAACTGATGTGTGAAAGCTCGCATTGTTGAAATGGAGTTTCCCAGATTTTTTTCGAAAATATTGAAATGTCTTAAAAGACTCATACAGTCGATTTGTCTAGTTTCGGGTGCATATCCATAGATCGCCTGTTACAATCTTATAGATGTCCCTTTTTTCAGCATTCTTTTGCACTAATACGAACTTATTATGGTTTCTAACGGGAACAAAGCTTTTTGACAGTCAAATGTTCATGCAATATTAAATGTATGCGAGTGGAATGTGCAATCAACACTTGTATGACAACACGCTCTGAGTAAGTTCATCATAAAAATTGTCAAATTTCATGATGGCAACGTCAGATTTAATATATTCACATCATTGTCGATATCTCAAAATTTTAGCCCTCGTATATAAACCAAATTCAAATAATTGAGCACATTCTCTGCTGATAGTGATTATATCCAGTGAATTAGGATCCCTAATACTACGCATAATTTACCAAAATGCTTATCCATCATCACAAAGATATTGTCGCCCTTTGAAGTTATAAATGGTTCACAAAACTCATAAACTCATAAGAAAGAGAATATAAAAATTTTCAAGCCAAGCTCTACACTCTTACACCTAGTAGAATTAATGCGAAAGAAAATTTTATTGAAACACTATTTGGTTATGACAATGATAGATATAAAAATGATTAATGCCATAATTGAGGGCAAAAGATTTTCTATGGAAATCAGTTTAAAGTAATATTTATTGCAATTTTTGATCGAATTCATCGGAGCTTGTAAATAAAAGATTCAATTTTGCAAAGACTCCATCGATTAGAGTGTTTGCGTTTATTGTAGCTTCGTTTGAAGATACCACATCAATGTTATATGTTATATTGAAATCTCTACAAAATATGACATTATAGTAATTTAACAAATTTTTGTTTAGATCTATTTCAAGTTTGAATAAAAGTTTGTATGAGATGAATGAAATTCTGATTAATTTAATTAGTTTCTTCCTAATAATGCCCATTTATTCCATTTCGGCACATATATATAGCTATACATGAAATAAATGCAAAAAACCCGTGCTCGGTACATGCTTCCTGTGAAGAGATGTCGATTCTACAGACAGACGGACGGACGGACAAAACGCTAGTAATACGCTAAAAATAAAAAATTGAGAAATATATTTTATACATAACTTTATAATCTTTGTCATCAACTTCCTTCTTAAACAATTATATTATAATTTAGTTATTTCTATTCTAACTACTTTCATCTGAATATTTTTTGAGTCATCTAAACTAGCTCTATATAGGTATTTGGCAAGAAATTTTTAGAATACTTATTTCGCATATGATATGGTCTATTATTATTACGAGAGAAGAATTTGGAGCGATATATCAATTATTATTATCACTAGCCTTAATACTGTGCAACGTGGACATAACGGGAGTTATGATAGAAATCAGCGGAATCATCAAGAAGAGAGACCACCTGCTGATCATTAGAAAGATGATAAGAGATGTCTTTGCTAGCGTCAGATAAAACTTAAAGTTTTTAAGAACATCAGAATAAAATACATAAGACAGGGATAGACGGATCCATATAAACCAAAAAAATAGAAAAGAGACTATGTAAGAAAAAAGGATAACTCCATGGGGAGTTCGAAGTTTTTCGCAGAATACACAGCTCTTTAACTGTTGTATTTTGGAAGTAATGTATTTGGATTGTGTGTATTTCGATTAATTTAACATTCTCCGCGCCTTGGCACAGGACATTCCATATACAATCGGAAATTCAAAACAGACTTTTCGTTACATATTACAATTCATCACAAAAATCGTGAAATCTTTGGCAATTTAAAACTGTAATCAATGTTCTATTAGCGACAAAAGAATTTCGACAATACATTCAAACACAAATAAGCAATTTACTGCCCATCAATACTGAGTCATAGAAATAATCTTTTGAATATTATATATGTGAAGTTAACCATCTAGAACCAAATTTTCTTATATTTACAAGTGTGTGTATGTATGTGATGAATCTGGTGAAATACACTATCAAAATATCAAACTAACTCATTAGATAGACAGAATACTGAAATACGGGTTAAAACCCTTACACCTGTTCCGTGACGTCAAGTATTTCCTGTTCTCACGAGATTTCATCGTGCCGAAATAATTACATCCGAACGGACATCATTCTATCCTTTTCTTTTACTTTATTATCGTTCTAGCATGTAAGAGGGTCAAAGTTAACTATTAAGTAAGATGGAAGTAACGGAGGCAATGTCTTTATAATTTTATACCTTGAGACAAAATTCGCATGAAAATAGGGGTGGATTAATAGTAATAAACTATCAATTTAATGTGTGCTGAAAAAATTTTTCTAGATCAAATATACAGAAAAACAGTTTTTTCATAAAATATAGATATAATTTCACAAATAGACTGAAACTAAATTGAGATAAAAATATTCTTATAAAAACATTCATAACTGGAAATTGTCTACCCCTCTTTGGCACCCCAATTGTAATATCGTCACGTAATTCATTTCTTTCTTATAATACAGGCAATGAATTCTTGCACTCTCGATTTTGCCATGGAAAGACAAATTGTATGCAAACAAATATGTTTGAAATACATAAAATGGAAAATTATTTTTTTGCTATCTCATCTCTGGTTTCCTAAAATTTGATCCACACAGGCGACAAATATAAAGATTATTTATTATAAAAAAAATTATTTTAAATAAACTGATTTTTGAGTAGAATAATATATTTTTATTCTTAAATTGAGCTAATAGAGCCAAAATATTTCGTTCCCTAACAGTATTACTACCAAGAAGATAACAAATACTAAGTAGTATGAAAAATAGTTATGAGGACATAAAACATATTATTAGGTTCGCGTGATAAATTTGAAACTGATTCTGATAATCCTGTTTTTCTTGAAAGCGATATTTTACGCTCAGTAATACATGGATCCCAGGAGCCTATGAGTCTTTCATAATGTATCTTGCATGGTCTGAGTTTTTTCTGGAAAACTGTTGTCTGTATTTTCAGATATCATTAAGATTTTCTTCAGCATCTGTATCTGATAGACCAATGGTGTTATCTTATCTTCATGTTATGTTGAAGGCATATGTCCCTATGTATAATTTAGTGCCACAGCAAGCATGTACCGAGCACGGGTTTTTTGCATTTCCTTTCTGCATAGCTGTAGAGGTGCCGAGGAGGAAACTAATTAAATTATAATCGAAATGTGATTTATCTCATACAAAATTTCATTCAAACTTGAAATAGATCTAAACTAAAATTTGTTAAATCACTATAATGTCATATTTTGTAGAGATTTCAATCAATACAATAAACACAAACACAATAATCGATGGAGTCTTTTCAAAATTGAGTGCTTACAAAACTTTTTTTTATAAATCATGTTTATTAATATTTACTGATCGACAAAAGTAGTCTTATTATATCCAAAATAAACATCTAACTCCATTTGGAACTTTGCTCCGATGAATTCGATCAAAAATTGCAATAGATATTACTTTAAACTGATTTCCATATTTTTGCTCTAGTAGAAATCCAATAAAATGGATTGATTTGAAGTCATCTAATTGAATCAATCAATAATCAATCAGTACAACATTATATTGAAAACATATCCCATGGGCTGTTTTAATTTTATCACATTGCCATGGATACCTATTGATTTATTTCGATTTTGACTTGTCACGATATGATTGAAATACTGACGAAAATATTAATGAAATTATAGAATCAAACATATCAAAAAATACAGTTTATAGTAAAAAATTTGTAGGGAAAGTATTTATGAACTTTTAGAATGATAGAAAGTGTCATTTAGATGGAATTCGGACGGCGAAAGAATTGACATTGATTTTAAAGAATTAGGCAGTGATGATGATACAGAGTTCAAAACCATGTGAAACCTAACAGGTAAGCTGTTACAATAAAAATATTCTAAATAAATGACCTATTCAAAAATGTTGTTTTTCAAGAAGGACGTTTTGCCCGCCATTCTATACGATGAAAACTGCAATCAAATCCCTGAAGAAGAAAACAAAGTTCGATAGCATCAAGCTCTGTATAAATAACGAAAATGAAAGATTTATGGAATTAAATATACTATCACATAGCAGCAGTACAATTAGTTTGACTAGATGAGGAAGCTGCTGCTTGCTTGACTGGCTTTTTTGTATGGAATAAAAAACGATGGTTCTGTTACAAATCGAGTTGAGTATATGTATTCAGCAAGACTTATCAAAGTGGTTCAAGAATGTGTGCTGGAATAAAATTTTTAATAGAAAATGAGGACAACAACGTTTGTCATGCCAGATTATTTCAAAAATTGATGCCAAAAAGGGGGCCAAATATTAAAATCAAGAGATTAATCCTACGAATAAATCGTCTCTGGAATTTCAAAAATGATCACTAGTATGAAAATATGCCCATTGTAAGAAGTACTATTCAAAATTGGACAAAATCGTATGCCGAAGCAATTGGTTTGAATACCAAGGAGAAAAAATTACTAATGACTTCACTAAATCCACAGCTGTTAACCGATTGGTCGAAAATGGTGTACAAAAACAAGAGCTTGTAAAAATTACGGGTCACAACAATGCAAACTGAATAAACACCCTACTTGAATGTTGACGAAGAACATCATAATCAAGTTAATAGCAGTATGCATATTGGAAATACATCTTTCTCAGTTATAGAAAATAACACGTCTGGATCTTCACTTAACTTTTCTAATTATTCTTTTTGTAATTATACCTTTAAATGAATTGTTTTTGCTCTGTAATTTTTTCCATAATTAGCAAAAAAATTCCTATCCGAATAACCCTCGAACATTGATAAATCCTGATAAAACGTCGTGTTACTTTGTCAGGTCAGAAAATTTTTAGATATTTCCCGTAACTCTTGAAACAGCAACTTATAAGAGTTCTGAAGAGTAGCTTCGGCTAATGTCTGTCTAAAGTGAATATTTTTAACAAAATAAAAATAAAGATGTCCATCAGAAATTTAAGTAACAGATTTAACTACTTGATTGAAGTAATTAAAGGTAAAATCTAAATTGCTTTTTCTATCTTTCATTAATCTTTTATACAAAATAAAGACGTTTAACATACTCACAAGATTTTTACAGGAAGAACAGTTAGTGAATATGGAATTAAGTTTAAAAGGTCTTGCGAGTTTAACGGTCTCTAATTTTTAAAGGAAACGACACAGACTAGACCCCTCGGGTCTATAAAATAAAAATTTTATAAGTATGGCGTTTGAAGACAAACATTTAATGATTACGTTGATAGTAATGTTGTAAGAATGTAATATTCAAAATATTTAATTGGCAACTTAAGTTTTGCATAAATTTCATATTTCTGAATCTATATTTGATATTTGGTTCGTATATCTCATTAAAATCAACCAATAATGAGATGAGTAAGTTAGGTTGAATGTTTTTCAATTGAGATTAGAGAATAGTAAATTTGGAAAGATAGCAATTTGCTCTTTCAAGTAAAATTAGATGAACTAGGGAAGCCAAAGAATAATAGAAATGTGAAATTAATCTTTGTTTTAGTAGTTATATTATCTACCTCTTTCTGAATCAATACACCTTGTATGTTGAGATTGCATCATATATATATATATATATATATATATATATATATATATATACAGGGTGATTCATTAAGAATGTCCAATCTCTGAACTGTAGATTCTAGACCTCAAAATATGATGATTGTGCTCAACATGCCGTATGCAAATATTGCTAGTTTCCGAGATACGGAGTGTTCACAGTTTAAATTTAAATTTTGATTTTCGCTATAATTTTTTGTTTTCACAATTTCTCTTTGAAAATTGGCAATATTACGTTTTTTTGGCATGAGGAATCATAATTTGCACTCTAATTTAACATTGCTAATAGAGGGCGCTAGTTACACTTGTTTGTGTTTATTAAATCAAAATGAACTTTTTTTCGGCTAAACTTACAACTAAAATGATAAAATAATATTAAAAAACGTTAAATTCTACAAAAAAAAAAGTTACTCTTCTTTGATTCCTGTAACTAAATCGGTTATCGGTTATTGCTTCTAAAATGTTCAATAAATTTTCATTTCTTCATAAAAAAATTTTATTATTCCTTAAATATGTAGCAATAACAAATTTGTAAACAAAAATAAGAAACTTCAAAGCAAATCCTGCTCAAAATGCCCACCATTTACTTCAATACACTTTATGATCCGCTTTCGTAAAGATATCTTAATATCAAAACCATATTCGTGAATTAAGCCGTTGTTCAATTTTTCAAATTTTTTCAAATAAAATAATTTACAGTCTTAAAACGAACTTCGATATAGAAGAATTTCAATTTCAAAAAATATAAAAAAATAGGAAGATGGTAGATACCTTCGAAGTCTATATTTTGAAATTATCTCGAGCTACACGTTGTATAGGAGTATTGTTTATCTCCATCACCAAAAACATGTAAATATGTATTTTATATGGAATACTGAATGCTCATATTTTTTTAGAGCTTGTGAAATAATGTTTTTTAGCAATCAAACAATAAAGTTGCTCTTTTTAATGTAGATTCCGAGCTTTCTAATACTCATGTATTCATTGTCGGGGACTGAAACTATGATCAAAGTACATATTTTTATCATGTAATTATAAATGTGTGAATCTGTTGTCAACAGAGGTAGTTCAAATGGCACAGATCAATTTTGTTTTAGATCGATACTTCCATTCTAGAGAAAAATAATTTTCAATTTCACATAGTTCATATATTTATATGGTTAATTTCGAATAGTATATTATACTCTCAATTATTGTTGATTAGCTTATTAACAATGAAAAATAAGACATTTTGATTAAAATAAAAAAAAACAGAGTTCAACTAAACAGAACATAATGTAAACACACACACAAACTACATGAATACAAAACACGGTCCTATCGGTCCCATCTCCATCAACCGAACTTCATTAGTCTACCGGAACCGGAAACAGGCTATAGCTACACAAGCGTTAATTTTCTTTTACGCTTCCGACCCATCCTAGATCGGTGGCCAACTTATCCACATCATGAATCCTCTCCCGCGCTGAACTATTACTTGTTGCAATCAAATGAAAAAAAGCAATTTGTGCTTAACGATCCGATCAAAAAAAAATAAACATATCTTTGGCAAAACATCAAGAATGTACGGGGAATTTATTTGCATATTATGATCAAGGATTACATCTACATATATCAGATCAGAGAATAACTATTAATGGAAATGGTGAATTTATTCGTGGGGTCTATATTTGCAGGTAGACATAGGAAAACCAAATAATTCGATTTACTCCAAATGATTGATTATCTCTACGAGGTGTCAACAAAATGAAGGTATACTGTGAGATATATTTCTAATAAAACGTATTCGCATTCAAGGTCAGACAACTGATAATGTGGCTGTTAACTTTACAATGATGTCTCCTTCGGAAACTTCAGTTCCCGGTTTTAAAAAGCATTTTTTATGTATCGCACATATTCTAAACTTACTTTTAGACAAACTAAAAAAAAGGGCCAATGAACTTAATAGTAAAGTTGAGAGAGACGCTACCAATGCGATGAGCAAATTATTTTCTGTATTCAAGCTGCAAGATGTAAAATACGGAAAGACTATAACAAAACTAATTGGATATATTCTGAATCCTCTATATAAATTCGAAGAATTTTCCACTTTTTTATGAAGAAAGCTTCTACAATCAGAGGTAGTTAAAAAACTGGAGAAATATGAAATTAGCTACTTTAATAAATCACAGAATTATATATACAATCCAATTCAAGAACCAACACTTAACACTGAGTCTTGAAAAAGAAGATAATGGATTTGATTTAAATATCACTTACCTACATAAAAAAAGGTATATTATAAATAATGGTAAGTCAAAATCTAGGAAGTATGAAATTGAAAAGTGTTTAAAAAATGATCCTAGGACAGACAATTCTGAGAATATACTTGATTGGTGGAGGAAGCACGAAAATATTTAGCATTCATTGTTGAAAATTGGCAAGGATTTTCTCCCTAAAAGCCTATTTTCAAAAGCAGCTTTAACAATAAGAAAGCTAAAAATTTGACTAGTCGTTGACTACATAAGAAGTCTTATGAGTATTAATTCATGGCTCTTGAAATTCCGGTCTAGTTTGGAATTTTAGTTTCAATAAGATTATCATCTATTATTTTGAATTTACATTTTTGTGAATAAATCTAACAAGAAATGTATTCATCAAATATACTTTTCACAAATAAATACGTTTTAGCGTTTTCATTCTTAATCAAGATAATTCAAGATTTTTAGTTTTCTAGACAAGAAATCTTGATATTCATATAGAATTTCTTACCCTGTCCTGAAATCTAAAATTATATGTTCACCTGACTAGAAACTATATTTTCCAACAATCTCATTTATAAAAGAAAATCAGTTAGTACAGAAAATCGTACTGTGAAAAAGGGCACATTTAGTTATGTCGCATTGCTTTTGTTAGAATTTCATTAAACTTCTCTATATAAATCAAGTATTAATTATAGATATATCCGATGTCTATTAAATAATTAATCTTTAGTGAATATATAACCTATGATATATGTAGATGAATTCCTTAATTTTTTTTTTTTCATTTTCCGTTTTTCAAACTAAACGGTCCTAACGTTATATTCAAAGACCCTTTCTGAAGAATGACCGCTTTGTCCGTACCTCGAAACCATCAACGAGTAAAATCAATCATTAGAGCCCCAAAAAATCTACCGGCGATCCAAAATGTTGATTGATAATTGAAGTATAAAAAATTACTGTAATTATGCTAGTGACACATTCGAAATTTGACAAATCAAGTAGAGTTACTGAGGAGACAGATAAAGAACTGTCATTGATCACCTGCTGGTTGACTAATGGTAAATTGTCAAGAGGTTCTGTCTATGAATTTGAGTGACTTGTGGGAAAGGTAACCTGTTATTAATATGATTCGAGTAGGTGGTACATGGTTTCTTAACGTTTCTTTGGCAGAAACAGATCTGATTTGTGTGTAGTTTTAATATTATGTATTTGTATGTTTTGGTCGCGTCAGATGAAATGTATTAATATTCAAATCAAACATCTAAACACTTTATTTATGGTAATTTGATTCACGACTAGAATATAGTGACAATATTATTTTAAATACGGGGTTATTTGAAACGCGTAACTTAACTCTCTTAACACCAGTGGCGGATTTACCGATTTGTCTCCAGTAGACTATTTATCTTTTGCCGCCTCTACTGTCCTCTGTAATTTGATGCTTTTGTTTGAGAACTAAAGTTTCGTCTAAGATTTTGATCATTTTCACGGCAAAAAATTGTGAAAGGACATTAATTTAGGCATATTTTACAAATCATTCGGCAATTGTTCATTTAGAGAAGTTAAAGCGTAATACTATATTTCAATTTTTATTAAATTACTTCTACTTCTGTTAAAATTTCAAAACTTTATGTGAACAATATTGTTTATTAGTTTTGCTAATTGCTAATTGAAATTTTTGGCTAAATTGGCCGCCCCTTGAAATCTGCCGCAGTAGGCTACAGCCTACTCAGCTTGCTGGTAAATTCACGGCTGATTAACACTATCATTCGAATAAATTAGGATCGATAAACCTGAAAATTGAATATCATATTAAATATTGAAATCAGTAACGTAGTTCCTGTTGATATGTTTTTACATGTGCTGAAACAAAATTTTCTATTTTCCGTACACATATATAAACCTAGGTCAAAAGATTTTGCCCATCCAATACGATAGAATATGATATTTATATTTTAAAGAACTTATATAGATAAGAATATAGTAAGAATGTTCTGTAACTCTGTAATTTTAACATATTTAAATTGTTAATTCATCCATGTTACTCTCCCTTTTGCTTGTAATAATTCGGTGCACAATTTTGGCATTCTCTGTGGAAATATCGACAAAGAATCGTCATCTTTTAGTTTCTGGATAGGTTTAATCAAAATTTTTGTTAAACAAAGAGGATCTTGATTCACTTCACATACTTTTACCATATGTAGAGTGTTTGAAAATATGCATTCTCCCAATACTACCTTACAGATTGTTTAGGGAGTTGGTTTGGCTTTCCAGCCACTTTCCATGAGCTATAATCTTAAGGTGATTTGTCAGAATATCGAGCACTTCTTTTGAAGTTTTTCTCTAGTAAGACTCCATCTGATTCCTTAGTTATTCTTTCAGTTCATTATTGATGTAGCATCTAATGAGGCCACAGTAGGATTCTGGCCCTAAGTATGGAGCTATTTTGGCACGACTATCTTTTTCCTCATTGTCTAATACCCATTTTAGGATTACTTTGTGTCCAGCTCTACCACGCTTGGTTGGACGTGTATTCTTCAGCTTTCGGGCTTTCATGAGGCTAATAAAAAGCAAATTTTATAAATTTCTAGTCTTTCAATGGAAATGAATAGGTACAACATAATCTAATTGTTTAATACAACTACATCATCACTGTCACTTTGTATTATCTTTATGAAAAGAATCAATTGGTTTTCAATTTTGAATCTTTAAACAAAAATCGCATTGGGGCGTTATTTTCGATAAATAATGATTGTAGTGTGTTGATTGTAAATGTCAGATAATAATACATTGTTTCAATTGTACTAATTGAAAATAACAAGTATCTCTGAAAAGTATTAAAATCAAATTTGGTGCGCTGACCGTTTGACGTTCCATAATATTCAAAAATATCACAGATCAGAGATTTCCTGATCTTCGAATTCTCAGTAATCCAACATTTGGGTAAGTTTTTGAATATTTGCGAGAAAATGGCATTTTCCCTAGTGTAAAAGCAGAACAACAAGTAGGTGTAGTGTAGAATGATGAAATGATTCTATGACTATGATACTGTACAGGACACTATTCACAGATGAAGCTAACAAGAGACGGATTAAATAATTCCTATGATTCACATGTATAGGCAGAGGAAAACCTCCGTGCCCTTCGAGAATGTCGTTTCTAGTTAAGTCTTTCGATTAACGTATGGAGTGGTGTCATATATAACAAATTAGTAGGTCCTCACTTTTTCGATGGCTTTTTAATAGATCAGACCTATATGAAATTTCTATGGAATATTTTGTCCGATTTTCTTGCTATCGCAAACATTGTTATCCGAGGGACGTATTTTTATCATGAAAAGGCAGCCATGTCCACTTTTTACTGACAGTGAGACAACATCTAAATAATGTATATGGTAACAGGTGAATAGAACGTGAAGGTCAAATGTCATAGCCTTCAAGATTCCCTGATTTCAATCACGTTGATTATCATATTAGGGGACGATTGTAGTGACTAGTTTACAGAGAATATTATTAGGCGACAGCAATTGATGATAGAATTATACTTTTTTGTAATATTATTAGAAACAATCCCCACAGTATCCGTTATTCAAGTCAATCAATTCGACAGCTAAAATGTGTAGAGGCTGCTGGGCTCCATTTCGAGAATCTATTTTATATTATTTTTATTTTTTTGAAACTATTGTATTTTTTCAGCTATTATTTATGCGTTATAACTACATAATTTTAGTTACTGATTTAAAATTGTTGTTTTTTATTGTTATTAGTTACTATTTTTTCTTCTTAGGTGTTAGTCGTTATTGTAATTTAATAGTTTATCGTTTTAGTGAAAATTTATAAGAGAGATATATCAGAATGTAAATACTAACAAGCAATAGATACCTAAAACTATAGAATGTATGCAAAATACACCACCTTAGAAATACCTCAGGTAAAAGTATTCATTCGTTTATAAAAATCCGGTAACTCATCTGAAGTAAAAAATTCAGCATTTCTATATTTTTGTTGATGAACTTAAAATATATTGAATAAGGTCATGACGTCAGTAAAATGCTGTAGGAAAATATGTAGTAGACAGACCCACTAAAAAGTATTGAGTCATTGGACCTACCTGCCTGTTATTTCTTATTTTATCATTCATGATGAATACTCGGATTTATTAAAAATTAAGGGTTTGGCTTGCGCTAACATACTTAATAGTGTCAGAGGCGTTACAAAAAGGTTCAAATTGTATTAAATACTTCTTATAACCTACCAAGATTTATTGTGAATGAAATGAAATAATTATAAAATAAGAAATAGTATCCTATATATTGGGATAGAGACCAAAAGTAGTAATAACTTCAAAATTATGAAAAGAAATACTGAAGCAGACAGAAAAGTAAAGTAAGATGTCCACTCTAACGAAAACACTTTTTAGAAGGACTAATAGATCCTTTGCCTAAAATTGTATATGACATCCTGAACTGCAACATACGTACATTCAAATATGGAATGTTTCGATAATCTCAGCAATGGTTTGCACGATTTCTAAAAATTCTCATTTGGAAAAATTATGTGATATGTTTTAATTTACCTTGGTGTCAGTACTATAATTTTTCTTGAAATATAATGTGAATGAAAATATTTAACAAAAGTCTATATGTAATTTTGTAATATGTTTTAATTCACCTTGGTGTCAGTACTATAATTTTTCTTGAAATATAATGTGAATGTAAATATTTAACAAAAGTCTATATGTAATTTTTCCGTAATTGTTGTAATAATACGTAATAAGTTGACATTGACCACATAAATAACAAATTCTAAGAAATTACAATAAATCATTTATTTAAGGAAAGAAAAAGTAAAAGAGTTCGGAAGAAACGTGTAATATTTCTAATAATTTATTTTCTATCCAGAGTCCGATAATAAATCCCATTATAGTTAGTAGAAGAGTGCCTCCGAGATGTTTGCGGATGAAGTAATGTTTTTGAGATTGCTGAATTCTGTATTAATAGTTGAAAAAGAGAGTCCCATAAACGATATTCACGATATGATAAATGGGCTGGTATAATATATATTTACAGTACTATATGCCTTCAAGGCCCATGGTCTATTTTTATTTTTATTTAATTGTTTTTGCAAATCTATTTACCGGCATCCTTTTAGTATATCCCAACCACCTCACTCTTTCTTTAGGCTTTCATGTATCTTGTGATTAATGGGTATTTTTACTAATTCGTTGGTTTTTATTTCCTCTCAAAAATATCCTTTAACACCTTCCTCTCCTATATAACACGTTTTGTTTCTTCAGCGTTTGTTAAAACTCATGCTCCACTTTTGTATGTAGCTGTTGGTGGTATTATTATTCGGAATATTCTTGTTTTGGCTGATCTAGATAACTCCAGCGATCTTAATAATTTACTTAATTATTATGGCTATTCTTTTATTTATTTCAGTCCGGTCTTCATTTTTATTTGACAATGTTGTCGAGTTCACAAACTTTCTTATATTTCTTTTCTTTCCCGCTGTTATCTCTAATTACCTATTCCTCTCTACCAATCATATTTTGTCTTAGCATTACATATTTTTTCTCTTGATTTATTCTTAAACCATAATTTCTTGCAGCCTCTTCAAGTTTAGAGAATGCTGTTTCCATTTTTTTTTGTTATAGTTATTGAATCTAAGTCGTTTGTATATGCAATTATTTGCCGTTTATGGTGATAAATTTGTATCTAGTAAGATATTTGCTAGCACCAGAATAAAAACCAATGTAAATTTCTCTGATACAATTTCATCACTCGTTACTCTACTCTATGTCATCTCAATTAGCTTCACAAATTTTTCGGGATTTCTAGTATAATGAGGAAACATACTTTTATTTCTATTTACCGTATCATAAGCCCGCTTAAAATCTTTAAACATGAAGGCCCATATTTCGCTCTTTGCTTCTATTCATGGTAGTTTTAAAGGTAAATATCTCATCAATTGTACATCTTCCTTACTTGAAACCTTCTTGGTATACTTTTACTACCCTTTCTTGGTACTCGTTAAGTTTGTTTCGCACCACTTTATTCAAAACTATACACCACATTCAAAAGTGATATCTTCCATAATTTTAACATCATCTTCCTTCTTGAATGGTAGACATATCATTCCATTATTCCGTCTCTTAACTATTTGTTCTTTCCGTATTATTCTGCATATATACTTCTCTGTAAATATTCCCCGCCATATTTGATAATATCTGCTGGAAATTCATTCTCTATTGCACTCGTATAGTTTTCAAATTTTCAATCTGTTTCTTGAATATTTGATTTCTCCATTTGGATCTATTAAAAGCCTTTCTCCGTTGTTTGCGATAAAAAGTATTTGATTATAACTGTCCTCTCTTGATTTTTTTGGCCTCTTGGTAAAAATTTCTTAAATATTTGTTTCTAAAGTGTTCTTAAATATTTTGTAGTTTATTGCGCACTTTTTAGTTTTCTCTTGGACCTCTGAGTATTTTCTGTCAAGTTTCTAATGTACGCAGTCGTACTGGATTCCTTTCCTTCAGTTTCTCTTTACCTTCCTTGCCGAACCATCATTTCTTGTTTATTTTTTTCTCCAGCCTACCGTTCAATTTAATACGTTCAAGTTTTGACGATGTGGAAGAATATGGGTGCTTTATTCTGTGTTTTTGCAAGCTAGGAAAAATCATGTATAAATAAGTTTTACCATCACCAATGAGAGATGTACATTCGAACTCTGTGCACTGCACTGTAAATGTGCAGATCCACGGCCTAAAAATATGAACAGCAGACAATTATTTGTTGTACACCGAAATCGTAGGTGTTACACCCAACATTTTGAATGCCGTACCATCAGCGCTGTCCAGAAACTTGTTGCAAAATACCTGAAACTGAAAAATCTCAAAAAATATACAGGACATAGACTAAGGCGTTCTTCAGCAACCATGTTGGTGGAGAATAGCGCTGATTTGGTGAATCTGAAAAGACACTGGGGATAGTGGAGCAGTATGATACGTTGAAGAATCCATATAAAGAGAAGTCGAAGTATCACAAAAATTCTTTAATCCTTATCAGCAAAATACAAGCTCTGCGACATTCCATCAATTGTTTTTTCTTATAAATAATTTAAATTATATTTTTTGATTTAGAGCATGGGAAAAATTGAAATTGCGAAAAAATTCTCTGCTGAAAATGCTACCTTTACGTCCTAGTGAAAACAGATGAAAACATGTTGTTTTTACATAATCCAAGTAACACACAACTCACTAGAGAGAAATATTATTGGAATTTATGGTTAATTTGGAGTACTATCTATGTTTTATAAACGTTTATTCTATATGGTTTGTAGTTTTTCATAAAACAACTTTATTATTGGTTTTTAAAAGCTTCAAAAAAACGTTAAAGTAATTTATTATGTCCACACAAGTTCCGTTTTTCGCATCGTTCAAACACAGAAGCTGCTTTCTGTTTAAGGGATAAGTTTTCTATCACCTATATAAATATTCTTAAAACTTTCAAAAGATTTGATGAAATTAGAAAAATTATTAAGGTTTTCTCTAAGTTGATTATTCAAAACATTGTAACGGCCGGTCTGTGTTGGCATCATGGTCATGAATATAATTTGCTCAATCTTCTGAAATGTATTGATAATGTGTCAGTTGAAGTTTCCGTAAACATCAATATTGATGGATTGGTTTTGTCCAAAAGTTCGAAACAAAAGCTTTGGACCATCTTATGCAATATTTTTTCACATTTTACCTCAATAATACGATTTAGTAAAGTGGTCCTATTCAGATGAATAAAAATTGTTTAAATAGTGTATAATCTAACTATTTTGAGCACAATTCATCTTCCGAAAATTTGTTACGTAAACGGTTATTTTTCGTTGATAAAACCAATTGTACTTACTACTTGGGAAGTATTATGAAAATAATGTATTTGAAAGAAGATGGGACCTGTATTCTCCCGACTAATAACTTTAGATTATTACTACATGGCTACTCAGTAATATTTCATCGAAAATTTATCTCACCATTATTCAGGAACCAAAAAATGAAAGTATTAGATATAACAACAATTTAGTGGTCACTGCATTAGTTTCGTTGCACAGTTTTTATAAAAAAAAAGTTGTTACTACTACTAATGTTGAATCTTGAAACAATAATAAGAAGCCAATAAGTTATATACCAAAAGTCACTTTTTACTGGTAATCGCAGCTGAATGTGCAAAGTAACAATTAAATTAGTTGTTAGGTTAGTTACATTCAGTTTATTGCTGTATATAAACACCACTGGTATTGCTTCGCAACGGTACTAAATCATTTTCTTGATAAGTAATTATAATTTCAACATTTTTGTTTTCTTTTCGAAAAAAGGACTGGCGTTTGACGCACGTTTTACCTTTTAATCAACAAACAACGGATAAATGTTGTCGAGAATTAACACGTTCCCTTTGTTATATTCATTGACATGTCACTGGTAAGTATACTCCAGCACGCGCCAGACATTCTACATACACACTGAATATGCAACAAAGTCATCTTTTGAATACTAATTAATGAAATAATAAACATGGTTGATACTTGTAAGGAACAGGACAGTTCCTATAAACCGATGCAGGTGGCTTTAAAATCCTGATGCGGTGCTGTACTTAAATGGTTATTTCGTGAAGGTCAATAACTTCTAACTGCTTGTAAATTCAAAAAAAATACTTAAAATTAATTCTGGGCACTTACATTCTATGTCATTTTCAAATCGAAGGTTTAATTCGGTACTTATAATACTTGTTATTTTTAAATAGTTGCTGATCACGATTCATTCTTTTGTATTGCCGTTCAGTTTATTTGTAAAGAAAAATCGTCTCCTGCAAGTCTCATTTCAAAACAGGGATATATCGTGAAAAATAAATCCTGTAATTTACACATCTTAAGGAGGCCTTACACTATCAAGCGGCTTGATCAAATGCTTGAGGTACCGATTTATGGGCGCTTCAAGAGTACTTTAATCAACACTTCAATCTTTTGATCAAAAGTCTCAGTCGAAGCTGAGAAGTTGAGGAGTGTGGAACATATAATGGTGTCAAATGTAGATTTGGGCTTCCTGGCCTTAGCATTGGTTGCTTTGAAAGGGAGAAACCACAAAAAGAGAAAAAGACAGTGGTCTAAGGACTGGTATAAAATGAGGAACGGATTCACTCATTATCATCTCCTTAACTTTCTGAGTGGTTCAGAACTAGAGGATTATAGAAACTTTCTACGCATGGACCAAGAAAGTATAATCTACTCGATTTAGTCCGCCAAGACATCGAGAAGAAGGACACGAAAATGCATGAGGCGATTCCTGCAGGTCAGAGATTGTCTGTCACGTTTAGGTACCTAGCATCTGGCATGGATTTGGGAGACCTGAAATTCACGTGTGCCATTGCTCCGCAGACTCTGGACTCATCATAATGGAAACTTGTTTTGCAATTATCAAGACTTCGAAGTAAAACATCCGGATGAGAAATTATTGCCCAAGTAATTATTTTCATATTTTAAGAAAGGAAAAAAATTACAAGTTCACATTGAGGTTAATGAGGAGAAGAACTTAGCAACATTTCCTTCATCAGACGTTTTGTGGTGTTGCTCTGGGTATAAACGGCTTTCACTTGGATGCCCTGAGCTGGAGTACCTTTGCCAGCTATTTATTGAAAAAGATAACGATGGAGGTAACGATGGTAACCAACGAGTAGGGTGGGTTTAAAAACGCACTCATTCTCCTATCAAGTTCCTATTTCTGCTTCAAAAAGCGTGTCATTTGTGAGTTTTTTCGGCAAAGCGTCGTTGGCCTGAAGTTAACTTTTCTAATTTCATAGCCCATCCCTTAGCCATAATATCTTCATGAGTCTCAGGTCGCTTGAAACATTCAGTCGCTGGTCCTTCTAATTGATCAGTGCTATCAGGCACACCTTTCCTTTTTTTATCCGTTTTTACAGATGGCTGGTTTGGGTGTAACTACGTCAGAAGGAGACCCTACACTTTCGAAACTGAGTTGTGATTGCGATTCTTCATTCGGAATCGGTTGCTGTAACAAAACATACAATACAGTGAATGAAAGGTTAGAAACTCGAATTACTACAAGCCTGAATTACAACATACGTTACAGAGCCGCTCTGTTTTACCGTCGAACGGCAGCCGAGGGTTTGAAAAACTATGCGGCTCCCCGGCATGGTGTAATTTAGGCACAATAGCAATTTTATAATTAAATTTCTATTCACAGTAAGTGTTAATTCTTCATTTCGTTATTTGTCTCTCTTCTAGGTTCGTAAATCGCAGGATGGATGAAAATGGGTTGCTCAGGACTTCGAAAAACAGTGGAATTTTCCCAACTTCGTGGGGAAAGAAAGAGAAGCATGACTTGAACAGTTAATACAAAATCCGGAATCAGGAAAACTACCAAACATTCACATTGAGGGATGATACACTAGTATCATCCGTCAATTAGAAAACAACACTATCGCCACATTTGTAGACGAAACGGCTATTTTGACTGTAGACAACACCCACGAAGAATCAGCAATCAACCTACAAACATCAATTAATAAAATTGTTATTGGACAATTGACGATGAACAGGTACTATATGCTCATTTTTCTGAGACTATTACTAGAAGCGAAGTTACGCTGGATACCTTTGATAAAAAAGAAACGAGAAGAACAAGATATTGGATACAAGAGAATGTATCGGTTGCTGAGAAGGCAATCCACTTTATAAATTTTTAATAAATTATTTGTATGTAAACAAATCCTGAAACGGCCATGGGCCTACGCGATTCAACTATAGGGGTGAGCCAGCGAAAGGAACACCCACATAAAACAGAGATTGCAAAATACAGTGCTAAGGAGCATCGTTGATGTATCCTGATACTTTCGAATTAACGATCTTCTTCGGGACCTAGATATAGACAATGTAATGTAAGACACGAACAGCGGCTCTTAGAACATATGAACATCGAAGCAATCTAACTTGTCGACAATTCCAACTCATAGAGAAGACCGGAGAGGCAGAAGCCTTGAGTTAGTTATCAAGTGTAAAACCAAAGCAAAGTGCGTAATCTTACATCTTAGGCCCTCCGCACACGGGTCGACTCATTTGTAATTTGAGTTAGCAACTTGACTGCGCAACGCGCAATCGGAATCGTGCAATCGGAGTTGTACAACCTTATTGCAACTGGAGTCCGCACACAGATGGGCCATGTAAACAACTTCATTTCGCAACTCTTGGCTGATAGTTGGTTTCAGTTAGCAACAGAGCTCGGAGTGAAATTATATTTCTATAATATTACTTTAAGTAGTGCTAGTTTTTGAAAATGCATTCTAGCAGTAGTGAGTTTAAGGAAAAATGATAGATTATTATTATTATTATCATCACAATAAGGTACGGGCAGGTACCCTAAGATCCATAAGCCCTGAAATATACTATATATATTACAAAAATTGAAGTAATTAAAGTACCTAGCTAGAAAATTAAAAATTACAAGGGAAAAAAAATTAAATAGAAAATACAGAAGCGTCCAGTCTATTCTTAAAAATATTGACAGACGGTGCTGTTACAATATCCTCAGGTACATGATTCCATGTTGAAAAAACACGATTACACAAAAAATGTTGCCTTGTCCGACAAGTGAATATTTCTTTTTTCAATTTCCATCTGTGTTCTCGAAGCCGATTATCAGTGTCCACATTAAATATGTTTCTTAAGTTACCATAATTGAAATTTAAAATGCGATAGGTGATTATCATATCCCCACGAAGACGACGTTGTTCAAAGGTCGGTAAATCCATTATATTTAGTCTTTCGGTATAACTAGGTCTTGTACGCCCGAGGGATAATCTGGTTGATCGACGCTGAACTTTTTCGAGATCTTTATCCCGCACTAGTTCCGGACACCACACAGTTCCACAATACTCTATAATTGAGCGAATATAAGTTTTATATAAACGAGTTGAATTATGTAATGATATCCTTCCGAAAGACTTGCGGAGAAGAAACAGCTTACTTTTTGGTTTGTTGGCAATACTTATAACATGTTCGGACCAACTCAAATCAACTCAATCAACGCAACTGACTCAGTACAGACAGTATCGTAGAGGAGGAAGAAGGAAATATTGGTGTCATCCGTATATTCAAAATAACTTAAACCGCAGGTTGTTTGTTGCTGCCGAAGAACTGAAAGAGACAAATGCAAAGTTTGTAGCATTCTATAGAATGACAAAAGAAAGCATTGAAGAATTGGTGAGATTGGTTGCTCCTACAATACAAAGGCAGAATACCAATATGAGAGAATCTGTACCATAACATCTTTTTTTGAATAACCAGGAAGGTGGTCTTCTGGTCAGCGTTGTGTGCAACTCATGCGATTCACGTTGCCAACTGGATTTGAGTTGACGACTGGCAGTTGGACCGTGTAAAACACAGACAAGATTGCACGCGCCTCCCGTTGACAACTCGAATTGCAAGTGAGTCGACGCGTGTGCGGAGGGCCTTATTAGTGTTAGTGTTGATTATAATTGCAGTTATTATAATTGGAGGACCTTCTACTGAGTAAGACCCTTAGATTTCAGTTTTTTACAGTACTTTAGGACAGTCTTAAGCCGGCATCGGTTCGGTGACATTTTTTTACTATATGGGCACGGTGGGATATGCGATAATGTTTATTTTGAATATATTGTTTGATGAGACAAAAAGCAAAAATCATCGTTTTAGGATGTATAAAGTGGAAATAAATAGTTAAATATGCTGAGTAGATATTTGAAAGTTTTTAATGTTCATTCATGGATCACAAGTAATACATACTCTAATCAAACAAATGTTGTTACACTCACAAATTGGGCAACTGCCAGATTTTCTTTGCTTTTTTCCACGTTTATCTTCGGTTTTTTCGTACCCAGAACTGGGTATTCCAGTTAAGCAGGCTTATGGTTCTTTGTCGAAGTTTTAAATGCTGAAGTATTAGATTTTTTCCCAATTTCATCACAAACGAACGATTTGCGTAGATTTAAGGTTACTTCTGAATTGGAATTGACATCTATAAAGGCGTTTATTGAAGCTGTATTCAAAGGTGAGGAAAATACTGTCTATGGCCATCTATGACTATTACGTGAAACATTGTAATTGCTGGAAAGCTCATCAACTACATTTAATCCACCTTTAGTTAAGTTATAGGAAGTAATGATTTCTGATAAGCATTTATATCATGAATATTCGTCAATTGTATCCGAATGATGTATAAAAGAAACACATTTTTCCCTTTTTTAGGAACGTATGAAACGAGAGTTACATCTTTTTGAAAACGAACATAAAACTATTTACATCTTGTTCTTCTTTTCCATTGTGATATGCACAAAACAGGCGGGGATCCTTTGCTCCTGCTGGACGAAGGGCTATGTAGTACATTCGGTAGAATTTAACATTTAACAATATCATCTAATGTTGCCTGGCTGATTTCCCAAATACAACAGCTATGACTATTGAATGAATTTCATCGGGAATATTATTTAAGAAATCACTAATTTATGTACTCGTATAAACCGCAGCTTTCTTGGACTTGTAGCCTTTTCTATTTTGTTTCAGAAAAGTAATTAGTTTGAAATATTTAAAAATATCTACATTATTATTGGATTGTAAGATACTTTTAATTATTGAATACTCCGTCCACACTATTAATTGCTTTTGTTGTGGCAATTTCAAAAAATAAGCCGATGACACCATCTCCAAGAAAGAACCGCATGTTTTTTTCATTTTCCATTCAATAAATCTTAAATACGCGGTCTCGAATTCTTTATTACAATTATAATAGTTATTCATGAAAGAAGGGAAAAAATTAGTAGATTTTAGCTTTCGCTTTTTTGTTAATACAACTTCAAGCTAAAATCTAGTATTTCTTCCCTTGTATAATAAATAACCATTGTAAAATTGTGACACATTTTTCTCTCTCATATCTTCCCTCTACAAAAACCAGCAGTAATCACTTATACTGGCTAAATCCTCTGAACCTTTCAGCCTGCTGATCAATGACAGCTCCTAAAAACTCCCTCAAATGATGGATAAGAATGGAGAAAATTAATTTATAATGACACTTGAGCAATTTATAGGAATATAGAAGTTCATTAACTGGCTGTGCGTAGTTTGGATCCATATTTTTGCTCGAAAATCCCTCACGACCCATACAAATGAATTCCGAGCTCTAGGCTCTTTCATGAGGGAAATAATATGTTTTGGTCCTCTGATTTTCAACACCATGATTATGGTTGTCAAAATTAAATGCCAAAGAAGCAAACCATTCAAGAAATTGAACGAGTGATCTCATAGACTTCACTATATTTAAAGTAGTATCTGTATTTTTTGTATAACAATATATTTAATTTGCAATCATCTATGTAATAAAGCATTTAAAAATTTTCAGTCTAAAAATTTTGATCTCAAATGAAATATAGATACATTTAAATTTCGATAATGTCTGCTACTATTAGACCACACAATATTATTGATCACAAATATACCATGGATCCTGCCACGTCCCAATATTCTTTTCACATCTTCATGTTATGGATTTATCTGATCAAAAACTAAATAATTATCTGGTATTTAAAAGTGTTCTGCACTAAAATATACCATGTTAGACCACTCCTCTGTTCGGATAATGTTTTCCCTAATAACTATAATCATGTAAGTAAATATATAATCAGTTTATTCCTAAGGCTAGCTGAACGCCCACACATGTTTGTAGAACCGATCGCTCTCTCCAATAATCCATTCAATTATTAAGATTTTTTTATTTTTAAATACAAAGCGATTGCATAAATAAGTCTCGATATTTTAGAAAAGACATTGGGATATACGCGTATTGTAGTAATATTTCAGTTTATGTAATCATTAAGAAATAATACATATTTACTATATTTCACTTGTAATTCATATTAAAAGAGGCTACAAGAAATGTATGTTCCAAGTAGTCAATTACAGACGTTTAAATTAAAACCATTATATTCCAATTAATTGAGGAAACCTCAATTTATATAATTTATTTCGATGTATCAAATATAGGCGCAGGTGTTGGTTATTTTATTTTACTAACTGCACTGATAATTGTTAGAACAATTTCTATAGACTGACTATCCACTTTCCCTCTGAAAAAAACTTGTAGTATTATCCTTTTTTTCAAATCTCATGGTGCGCCAAAATTTGAAAATTTGTTTGCTTTAATCTCTCTAACCTTGTCCAAAGCATCTTATGAGCTCAATTACTGCTATTTTTTCCAGCATTTAGATTCTTCTAATATTGAAAACTTTGACAAATGAAATGTTATCAAATGCTCCTCTTCTCTTATTTCCGGAGTATTTTTAACATGACTTTATTAACTTTCGTTCGTTACAAAAGTGAATCCACTATCTCTTGATACAATTTTGAGGTACTTGAACACTCAAATCCTAGATCCAAAAACATAACTCTGATGCATCACACCATAAAACTCTCTCCCAATGTTCACGCGTCTAATTTTCATGTTCTTTAACCCACAGCAACTTTTTAATTTCATTTTGACGTATTAAAAGAGGTTTTTTCATTGCTACCCTTCCAAAAAGGTCAGCTTCTCTCAATCTCATTTTTCCTGAAGTATTTAACGGTAGATCTCTAGATTCTTGTTCTGAGCCGCTATCTCTGATCCCGTGAGTCGTCGATCACGTTTACGCAATACATTTATCTCCCGAGGCTTCGATTTTTTAAGGCCTCACTTTCTATCGCCAAAGCTCCTGGCGTATGCAAATTCAAGGCAATGATACGGTTACTTTTGCCTAGACTGTGAAGAATTGCAATTAATACACATGTTTCAACCGATAGTTTCTTGGTTTCATACATTTAAAACCAGCAAGTCTGAATTTTCGAAAACGAAAACAATTTGTATACGAACTTCACAAAAAGATATTTTGGTCCAAAAAATATAAATCACAGCGTCTCACAGGGCTAACTGGGATTAAACTACAATCATGAAAACCAAAGAAACAATTTCCAGTCAAATAGTAGGTAATAAACAAATCAGCATATACTTGTCGTACTCATAGACAAAATATAAGCGTGTACACGTATAAAGTAAAAAAAATAACGGATATTATTATTTTTGGTTTCGACCTTTGCTGTGTGTGTTAATTTGAAATTTAATGAATCGATTATGGGGTGATCAAAAACAATTGACCTGTAGTGTACAAAGTCATAAAATTTGACCAGGATCGGTGCATGTAAATGGCACGTGGTTAATATTTTGTCTCTAAATTGATACAAACACAAACTTTTTTGATGTTAGTGTGAAGTTTGGGTGCCATGTCTCAATTTGTTTGTGTTTGCCTGATGTTTGTTCACGATGCGTAAAGTTTGGCAATACTGATTATGGAAAAAAGTTTAGCAACGAGTTTGCTAAACTAAAATTTTGTATTTCTAATGGAATATCGGTTACGGAATCTTTGAAAATATCACAGTATTTTTTTGAGTCTAGTTTATTGCAAGTCTAGTTTGAGTGGTACAAAGCATTTAGTGAAGGCCTTATGCAAATCGGCCATCCACGTTTGTTAACAATAATCGACATCCAAGAGATAACAGAGATTCTTAACATGTCCTGTGGATTGACTCAACATATTTTTGTTAATGTTTTGAATATGAATCAGGACACGACTAAACTCGTACCACAAAATCTATATCTTTTGTAAAAAATAACGACGATTAGAGGTCAGAAAAGAGATGCTTAACAAGCTAGCTGAGGTTAAATTCCACTAAGAATCTAGAGATAGGCGCTTCAAAAATGGTTAATAAAGAATTCGTTCCGCAGAGCAAAATGTTCAATAAGGGGCACTACTTGATCGTTATGAGTCGTATTCAAGAGAAAACTGGTCAGTAACGACCGGTTTTGTGCATAGAGAATTTATCGATATTCACCACGTTCATGTCACATTCCACCATAATTGAGACTGGTTTTTGGCCAAACACGGGACTATAGCCAGATTTCGCTTACTGGGATTTTTGCCTATTTCAGAAACTCAAAAATCTGCTTCAGGGATCGTGCCATGAATCTATTGAAGCTATAAAAAGTAGTTGGCTTTACAGAAGACCTTCCCAACCAAGAAAAGTGTATGTAATATTAGGTAAGTATTGTGATGGAAAGAGCCTGTTTTAAAGATGACAAACAAAATTTGTATTTAAATACTTGAAAATATGCCACTGATTTTACTGTAGGGGGCAACACTGTCGGATTCTGGAATGCCTACATAACTTACAGAGTCTGGGACCATTGCTAAGAATTTTTTTAAAATTTGAGTCACCATAACAAACTTTCCGCTCTCTGCATACTATACAGTTAGATACAGGAATGTAATATACAAGTTTCTGGTTTTTACAAGAAACAACAAACCCTAAATATGTGAAAATTAGTTTACAAATTAAGGGTTAAGGGTTATTTTCAACTTGAATGTAAGAATGTATCATGGTCTATTATTTTGGATTTGAGGTTCCTTTGCGCGAGAGCTTTAAATTTTTCGGGAAATAGTAAACGAGTATACAAGACAAGAGAGAGACTGGCTGTCCGTTAATTGTCTTCATCATATTATGTCAGATAAATTAATAGTGAAATTGTAACGTACCATTCGACTTGTTACGTATGTCTTCCAATATTTTGAATATTAATTTGTTCACGTACTGCGGCTTAGTAGTTACTTCGGATTTATTTATTCTAACATTTGAGTATTTGAATAAATTTTTATCAACCTCCCAATCCATTCGAATAATTCAATAAAACTCCAATTTTTTTGCTTAAATGTTTTCTATCTATCTACCAGGGTTGCTACTTAAGTTATATATGGCAACACCGATATGAATACGTCAAATCTGACATCGCCAGTAGGACATTTTTATTGGTAAACGTACTTAGAACGTGTTGTTATAAGACTGATATTTGAGTTGTTTACAGATACTTCCAACATTCATCTTGTGCATAAAATGGAACTAAATCGCGAATTTTTCGTTTGATGATTCTCTATAACTTTCGCCGAGGATTAAAACCAATAACAGAATGACGAGCAACGCGGTGCGACTTCTCCAGCCACTATTTTTACCTGGTTTAAATAATCCCATTTGAATAAAATCGTTATCCATCATAAATTTATAACAGAGAAATATATTTTTAACCACATATTTCAGAGCGGTTCAGGACCCTTTGTTTAAGTTTGAGCTGGATAGTTTTGTTTTCAAAATTTATTCAAAAACCTTTTCAATACGTTCAATCTTATCCCAAGCTTAATTCATTTCAAATTTTTCATCGTGTTTTTTCTTTCAAGTCTAAACTTTTCTATTAATTTACTTTCCTTTTATTCCGATATGTTTGTGGTTTGTGATTTTATCTAATGTCAGTGATTTGAAATCGAAATCTACATCATTAGCCGACACATTTCGATTGATTTTCAATCTTAATATACTATAAATAACAATAATAGTCATGAGCGAAAGTAAAAATTTTATAAATGAAGAACTTGTGCCCACCAACGCAAAATATTAATAATATATTACCGTCATGACTTATTAAAATTACAGTAATAACGTTTGGTTAATATTTGCACTGTAATATTAAATATTGTGTATAAATTATCGTGTAGGTAATAATAAGGTTTGAGACCATTAAATTTCATAAAGCAAAACTGAGATCTTGATGCACGACGTACCTACTAAATGAAGGTAATCTGAAATAAGGTATCCTTGTGAAGGCATCTCTTTATTTTGTCTACATCATCATTTAAAGAGGTGGAGTTTCGGTTGGTGGTCGATTTATTTATCCAACTATTAACTCTAGTTTAAATTAGTTTACTCACAAATTTATCTTTATAAAATCTATTTGTGGAAACTATTGAGCAGAAAACGTATCAGTATATAAGAATCGTACCTACAGGGTGTTTTATAAAAACTCTTAGGAATTACAATAATGGTACATAGGCACTTTGATAGGTTACAAATCCAAAACAAATATATCACACAAATACAAAAAAATATTTAGGCGTTCTCACTGAAATTACAATGAGCACGCAGTGTTGTGTATTCTTTGTTAGGAGGAAGAAGGGAAAATATGTTCTGACGGGATCTAAGGAATCGTCTCAATCGTCTTCTTCTTCTTCTTTTTCTTACTCTTTCAATAGGACCAGATGCTGTTCAATCCTGTACGTTTGGCCCTCTTCCTGGATCTTCCTGAGAAGCTGAACTCCAGCTCTCGTACCACCTGTTTGGTGGTCTGCCTACAGGTCTGTGTGTATTCGGTCTCTGAGTCTTAGCCCACTTTGCCCATCTGTCTTCTAGCATTCTTTCTATGTGATCCCTCCAGAATCTTTTTCGTGCCCTGACCCATCTCACCACATCCTGTACGCCCAATTCTTCTCTTATGTCATCACTCCTTGTTCAGTCCCTCAGGGTGACTCCCTTGATGGTTCGCAGTATTTTTATCTCTGTGGTTCTCATTATTCTTTTTGTTGCTGATGTCTCGGCTCTGGTTTCTGAGGCATATGTGAGAATATATGCACACGTTTTATACATTCTGGTCTTGCTCTGTAATCTCATCGCTTTGTTTCTCTACACTATACCTCCCAGACAGCCGCTGACTTTTGATGCTTTCATTGTCTCAATCGTCTCACATAAAAGTAACATATTGCCCGAAATAAATAGTATTGAAACTAAAACATACTCAAGTTAACTAGTTTATACCTGTCATGTAAACCTTAAATAAGTGATTAGTAGGGCCTAATAGTTAATTATGGAGTTAGTACAGAAGAGAAAGTGTTTCTGGTAGAGAATTATTCTTGTTCAGACGGCCGACATAATGTTACAAGTAATAACTCAATACACGTGTGGGGTAATTCACAAAACGAATCAATAAACATTCTCAAAGTAATAATGTATTGTGGCAACAAAAAGGAAACACTGTCCTAGGACAGTTGACAACGACAATTACCATGAACGTATTTTTGAGCAGATCTTAGAAAATTGGAAAGCTTACCAGACAAGGAGACCGGTGCATCTTGTCTTAAAAAGAACAATCTTGAAGGAGCTGGATGCATTTTCGTATGTTATTCAGATACATCAACAATTATATCCTCGGGATTATCGCAATAGAATAGAATACTCCGCCAGACGAAACACATTTTTATTTGTTGGACTATGTAAATTGTCGCACAAATTGGTTTCTGGGCTTTTCCAGATCAGATGAGTTTCAAGTAGGTTTTTACATTGTGAAAACGTGATTTTTTGGTGTGCAGTTTCGAGATAGAGTATCATTGGTTCGTACTTTATAGGAGAGAATGGTGGGCAAGTCACATTTAAGCAACAGATTAAATGTGACTTGTGTGACAACAGAAGTACATACAAATTTCAACAAACTTTATCATGATCTTAGTCAATTTGACATTTCCGGCAGATTCATTTCACGATTTATTGACTTATCGACTTCCCATTCTCCAGACCTCTGCAGTTTTTAAACGGCAATCCATCGATTAAATAAAAAATGTCGTTAGAGCCTTCTTCCCGGTCATAATTCAACCCTCATTCCGTAATATGATTAAAAACCCGGAACAACTATATGAAGTCTGTTTTGAGCGAGGAGGAGCATATTTAGAACGTTTAATGGAGTGTCAATAATATGTATTTCTAAAAACAATAGCAAAGCAGTTTGCTTCTGGAAAAAATCAAAATGAAACTTAACCTGGGAAGGAATAGAGAACCAAGAGCACACACAGAAAAAATAAACATCGAATCCATGTGGGACACAACCATAAGAGAACTATATAAAAACCGTTTAAAAGGGAAAATCGATAAAAACCCGATAGAAGAAAATGATATTAACAACAGTTGGAAGAGATTAAAAGAAAATATCATAGAAGCAGCAAGTGAATCGCTTGGAACTCGGACTATAAGACCACAAAAACAAGGAACGAACAAAACATTATGCTTCTCCAGCAAGGTCAAAGAACAGTGCAAAAAGAAAAAGAAAGCGTACTTAAACTACATGTCGTCACAAACGGCAGAAGCATATAAAGAATACAAGAGAATTCGTAACGATACAAAAACACTAGTGAGACAAATGAAAGACAACTACTGGGAAACCTTCTCCGAAAGAATGGAAAGCGACTTCTATGGGTTACAAAAACAAATCTGGCGATTAATAAGAAATCAGAGAACAGAAGCAAATGAACTCATCAGAACCAGACACGTAGAAAGAGATACTTGGGTAAAATATTTAGAGGAACTATACAAGGAAGAAGAGACCGAAACCGAACCAAATACACCAGAGATAGTAATAAGTGATGAGACTAATATAAAAAAGGAAGATATAGAAACAGCACTCTAAAAACTAAAAAACAGAAAGAGCCCAGGTCCGGATAACATCGCCAACGAATTACTTAAATATGGAGGAGAGAAGCTAAACCAACAACTAACAACCCTAATCAAAAAAATATTTACCCAACACAGAATACCAGCTGAGTGGAGAAATAGCATTACGATTCCACTATTTAAAAAGGGAGATAAAAAATGCCCGAGAACTATAGAGGAATAAATCTACTATGCACAACGCTGAAATTAACCACAAAGATAATAACAAATAATAAAATGAATGTATCTCACTAGCAGATGAACAACAGGGTTTCAGATCGGGAAGATCCTGCACGGACGCAATATTTGTCATAAGACAAATAACGGAAAAATCGATCGAATATAATCGACCAGCCTTCATGTGTTTCATTGACTTGCAGAAGGCCTTCGATCGAATACAATTAAAAGACATAATACACCTTCTTTATGATAGACAGATACCATATAATGTCATTAAAATAATCGAAAATATATACTCAAAAAATACAATCCAAGCAAAAATAAATGATGACCTAACTGAACAGATACCTGCAAATAGGGGCATTAGGCAAGGGGACTCTCTCAGTCCGCTCCTATTTAACATAGTGATGGATGAAATCATAAAACAAGTACGCAAACTAAGAGGATAAAAAATGGGAAATAAAAAAGTCAAAATCCTGTGCTATGCAGACGATGCGGTACTGTTGGCGGAGAACGAGGACGATCTGCAAAGGCTACTGTACCAATTTAACAAAACAGCAAAAAAATTCAATATGATAATATCAGCGGCAAAGACAAAATCAATGGTTACTTCCAAGACACCGATCAGATGAAAGCTTGTGGTGGATAACAAAATAATACACCAGGAAATGAAATTTAAATATCTGGGAATCGAAATATCTGGACACGGGGACGTGGAGACGGAAGTAAGAAACCAAGCTACAAGAGCCTCAAGAACAGCAGCATACCTAAATGACACAATCTGGCGAAATAAATACATTCGAACTGAAGCAAAAGCCCGCATTTACAAGACCGCAATCAGACCTATATTATCCTATGCAGCAGAGACCCGACCTGAGACCTCTAAAACGAAACGGATATTGGAGACTACAGAAATGAAAATAGTTCGAAGAATAGCGGGAAGAACACTACTGGATAGAGAAAGGAGTGAAAACATAAGACGAACATGCGGGATAGATAACATCAATGACTGGGTACTGGATAGAAAGATAAAATGGAATGAGCACATTGACCGCATGACGGAAGAACGAATTGTGAAAATATCAAGGGACAAATCACCAGCAGGACAAAGAAGCATTGGAAGACCTAGGAAAAGATGGAGTGACAACCTCCCAGGTGACTGAGCAGAGGCAATGACGTGAAGAAAAACAGGCAATGATGCCTATACACAGCAGGAAGAAGAAGAAGAAAAACAATAGAATAATTACAAGTTCAGTACTGTTTATTTCGAGCTAAATTTGATCACATTTGCTCAGAAAAATTATTCATGCTTTGAATTAATCGAGGACAATTAGTATAAATGATATGTAGTTAAGTTTGGAGAAATAAACATATTATACAGGGTATCCTACGACGAGTTAAAACTATCTGTATATTGCAAAATACTTATAGTAAAATCATGAAAATTTCTACGTTTGGGTTTTCGGATACAATATTTTTAACTAGAGTATTTTCAAAGATGGCCAATTTCCGGTTCTACCGGAAATCGACTGTAACTTTGTTATTTTTAATGGAACACCCTGTTAGATTTATGAAATCTACTTAAAATTTTAGCATATTTTTGTATTTTTTTGTAAAAAAATTGACCATTGCGGACCCTTATAAATTATTTGATTATTTGATTTTGACCCGTTGATACAAGGTAAATATGGCAAAGTTGTTACAAGAACATGTGCTTTCTTTGAAAGTAAGATATCTAGATAGGCCACTATCCAAATCGCACATTGTTAAAAGAATATTTCAACAATTTGAAGCTATTCGGTTCATTTTAACCAAAAGTTAATCGAATTAAACCATTTGAGACAGTAGTAAAATATTCTACAAAATCTTTTGGAACATTAAAAGCCAAATGAAAATAGTCTGATGTTTTAAAGTAAATGTTCAAAGTTGCTCCCTTGAACTTCAATGCATTTTTCAACCCTTCTCAGTACGACTTCATTCGTCGCACGCCTTATCATCTCAGAAAGGGAATTGAAGGAATTTCGAATTCTTAATTCACAATCTTCTCTAGTGTTGAGGCTTGTGATTAAACCTCTTGCTTTATGTGTCCTCATATAAAAAAATCAATGGGCGTCATATCGGGAGAACGAGGTGGCCACCGAAAAGGACTATTATTTGCTAACTCCCTGTCTTCAAATTGTTCTTCTAAAAATATATTTATAACGATTGAATTGTGAGCACGAGCACTGTCATGAATAAAAAAAGTTTGTTTAATTCGTTTGATGGCCAGCGGTCTAAATAATTTTGTTTGAAATTTCTTAAAATATCAATATCACCTAAAAATAAAACAAAAAACATTTAAAATACAAAAACAGTGTCTTTTACATTATTAATTAAGAATAAATTAATTGATTGTGGTTCCTAACTATTCAAATTCCCATCGTAAAAATGAAGCACAAAAGACATTGAACTGCCACCAATCTTGAAAAGCACGTTCTTTGATTAAATAAAGAGTATTTTGACTCCGATAATGGGAACATGTCTATTAAATAATCCATTTTTCGTGAATTTCGATTCGTCTCCCCTCAACTAATTTTTTTTTTTTTGAAAATCTTCGTCTTCTGTGATTTTATTATTATAAATTCAGCAAACTCTACTCGTTTAATAAAATCTTTTGGTTTTAAATTTTGACACAAGCTGTAAGAATAGGGATGAATTTTATGTTTTCGTAAAATACAGTGAATCGACGATTTGCTTACTGCAAGATCTACGGCAACACGTATTGATGCTTCTGGACAACAGTAAAATAAGCAACAACATTAATTTCGGCATTATGATTGTCAATAACTGGTTTAATTCGATTAACTTTTGCTTCAAATGAACCGTATAGCTTCAAATTGTTGAAAGCAGTATCCGAGTTTGATCGGGGTCTATCTGGATATCTTGCAGCAAATAAAGTACATGTTCTTGTAACAACTTTGTCACTTTCACCATGTATTAAAGGCACATTTATATAATCTTAAAGTGAGAACGAGCCATTTTAACGGTTTTCGAAAGTATCAACAATTAACAAATGACAGTTAAAAAAGTGTCATTTATTACAAAGCCTACTAAAAGTATACATAAAAAATTGATACAATAATAATTTAAAACCTCAAATATCTCGGAAACGACTAAATGTTGGAATAAGATTAGTAAATACAATTTGATTTGATTTTTTTACAGACCTTGACCAGATAAAGAAAAATACTTTTTTATTTTTATAGGGCTTGTATCAACGGATCAAAATAAAATTTAGACCACACCTGCATCTCTAAAAGTTCACAGAAAACATTTAATATCTGGATAACCGTGAGGTTTAGGTATATATTTTACCATTGAATGTATTAAAATAAAAAAAACGGGTGATTCTATTTGAAAAAAATAGAAAAAAGAAATTTGATATTTATGAAGTTAAACTTTGAACACACACATATACCATTGCTCATGTCCTTTAAAAATAATAATAAGGGAGTAGAAAGTATAGTAAAGACTTCAGTAAACACGTTAAGATGTGTTTGGTGATTAAGATTATTCATTAGTGGTAAACGTTCTAACAATTCATTATGTTAACTGGGATACCAAAAAACTCAATAGAAATTTGATGCAGTTGACAACAAGGTAACTATTATAAGGAACATTGCAGAACACCTAAAACTTTTTACCACGAGGTATCAATGATAGGAACGAATGCGGCTTCTTTAGGTTATCTAGCCTCGTTACAATATATTGTCATTTCATCATGGCAAAGATATTTATATTAAATCACAAAAAAGTCGTGTCACTTTGTAAATATTTGCTTTTTCTACTATTAATTTGTCTGTTTAAGAAAATAGTGTCTATAAAGATGCTATTTTTGTATTCTTCTTCTTCAGTTAATCTTGCGTCCCTACTACCTTATCTATCTTCTTTATTCCTACTGCTAATCTGTACTGTGAATCAATAGTGAATTATGAATGCGGAAATGTTAAATGAATGCTATTAATTTTATATAGGTACTTATTTTTATAGTTAGTATGCTCAGAAATCTAGGCCATGAAGTGATAACCAAACGTGTGAGATAAAGCGTCGAATACAGTTAGGATGGATAGCTTTTGGCAAGTTGAGTAGTACCTTGAAATCAGACTTACCAATAAGCCTAAAGAGAAAAGTATATGAGCAGTGTGTTATACCTGTGATGTCCTATGGGGCAGAGACGCTTACCCTCACGAGACAAACTGCAGGAAAGATGAGAGTGGCGCAACGGGCAATGGAAAGGGTAATATTGGGAATTACGAGAAGGGATAGAATTACAAATGAGAACATAAGAAGAAGAACAAACGTTAAGGACATTATTGAAATTATAGCCCAAAAGAAATGGAAATGGGCAGGCCATGTAGCCCGAATGACGGATAATAGATGGACGAAAAGAATATTGGAGTGGAGGCCAAGAATGGATAAGAGAAGTAGAGGCAGGCCGCCAACAAGATGGAGTGACGATGTAAAGAAAATTGTAGGAAATTGGATACATACAGCTCAAGATAGAGATAGATGGTTTAAACTAGAGGAAGCCTATATCCAGCAGTGGATGGAAGATGGCTGATAGATGATGATGCTCAGAATTACGAATAGAATGAACAGCCACCAGAAACTCTTAAAAATGCTAGCGGTAGAAGAATCAAATACAGAAAACCAATGACAAATCGTCGATCATCTGATAATTTGGATAAAATTATTTATGCTGCTCCAGTTGAAGGCTAAGGACGAGAGACGCCTCAAATATTTCGATATATTGGTTATAGGGAAGACGGACAAAGCGAACATCCAAGGCAAAGCGAATAGGTATCTTAGATTATAGAAATAGTCATTTATGTTCACTTAAAAAAATATCAGTCAGCAATATAAGTATTTTGATGTTTTTCCAATATTTATAATTATAGTTTCTCAGATATATTATCATTGTATAAGAAATCAGTTAGTTTCAAAATTTATCTAGTCGGGCAAAGTAGTACCTAATTATTAAAAAATATTTCACAATAGCATAATGTTTTTTGTTTATTTTAGATGGTTAATAAATATAAAAAAAATTCAATTAAGGCTCATCGGATCCTAATGGAATTCAAACGGCTATAAATTTATGCAATGCAGAAAAGTCAATAAAGAGCACGGCCAAAAATTATGGGCTAACCGTAGAGACATGTAAAAAACAATAGTGTTGCTCCTAAACTCGATCGATTCCGCCCTGTTTTCACTGAAGACGGAGAAGAAGGAGATAGAATTAATAACATATCTCAAGGACCTTAAGGGCTTTCACTTATGCAAAGAAAAACAATTGAAAATACTTAACTTTCGAATGAAGTGCAGTTACAAATTCCCAAAAAAGTGACACAGTGGCCAGAGACTCAAATAGTTATTACACTTAGATCTAGCTATCAAAACTCTCCTGAACCAGAACCTGGTTGTTCAACTTCTCAATGCAGCCTTTGAGACCTATACCACAGCTACCAAGATTAAAAAATATCTGTAGAAGGTAAAATACCAAAGAATATCAGAAAATTTAAGGATATTTCATGTTTTATTTATAGCTCAATGTACAGGGTTCTTCACGATAAGCTGAATCGATATGCATATGGGAAAGTAGTTGGACTAGTGTTCTGAAAATTTGCTTGTATCAGTTTTTCCAAATGCTTGTTTCAACTGAATTAATTTCAGTTTTCTGAAACTTGCGGTTATACCGAAAGTAGACCGACCCTTCGTTATTTTAAACTGATTGCTATGGTTCCCATAAATTTTTTGGAATCTTTGCAAAATTTCAATATAACACTTACAGCTTTCAAAATCTGTGAAATCCTTAACAAAAATTTAAATAGGGTGTTCAGAAAGTGGTGACGAATTTCGCTATCTAAAAACTTCGAAAACTTAATTTTTTCAAATCGCAACCCCTTGTTTTTCTCTTTACCATTGGATTCTACGATTCGAATTAAAGAGACTTCATTACTAAATTCATATATCTCAAATTAACTTGAGTTCTGAAATTTTCATGGGTTTTAATTGTCACTGCCAATGGCGAACAACGAATAACAAAAGTTAACGTATCAAAAATTGAAATACTTTAGTCAATTAAAAAATATTTAAAAACACTACACTAAGAGAAGTTTTTTCAAGTTTCTCCAACAACCGATAATTTGAGATATATGAATTTACTAACGAAGTCGTCTCCTCAATTTAAAGCGTAGAATCGAATAGTAAAGAAAAAAATGGAGATTGCCGGTTGAAAAAACTAAGTTTTTGAAGTTTTTACATAGCGTAATTCGGCACCCTATAAAAATTTTTGTCAAGATTTTGACAGATTTTGAAAGCTGTAAGTGTTATTTGACCAAATCCCAAAAATATTAGATTGGACTCACTTAAACTTAGAAATATGATTTTTTCAGTGGAGGGGGGTTGCATGTGTCCAAAAATTTCGAAAATGTGAATTAAATAAAAAATGGTGGACTTTGGGCATATTATGCCTTACATAAAGTTATATTGAAATTCTTCGTAGATTCAAAAAAATTTAATAAAAATCATAGCATCCCGTTAAAAATAAGTTTGAGTACATTTCCGGTATAACCGGAAATTTCAGAAAACTGAAATTATTTTAGCTGTAACGAGCATTTCGGAAAACTCATGCAAGCACATTTTCAGAACACTAGTCGCAGTACCTTCCCATATACATATCGATTTAGATCGTCGTGAAGGACCCTGTATATTGAAGGAGACGAAATCCAATTTAAAACAGGATTCGAGGTGACAGTCACCGTTAGAGTCTCGAAGAGTGTTAGGCTTTTAAACGTACTATAGAGTAGAGGTCTGGGCAAAGTAAATAATTTCCCATTTTTTATTATTTCAGTTACGTTTGATCTTTTTTATCATTCAAAAGAACTGATTATGTTATTTGTTGGAGCCATTGATAAAGATTGATTGGAACACTTCGCATTAACATTTTTCTTTTATACTATTTCTGCTAAAGTCATATATATCTTAAGAAATTCACTTTGCTCGGCCTTCCCTACTCATGAATATACAAAAATGTCTTACTCTTATCGGCAAAAATATTTGTTATCAGTATAACCATAAATTGAAACCAAAGTTGAAAGAAATCAGAAATGCTCGGTTTGAAGAGTATGATTAAAAATTCTCCATTTGGAAATATGGATACCAATTAAGAATATCAAAAAAGATATCCGGACCACAAATAAAAAAAATAAATATGAGACATCAACTACCACCGGAAGCACTGTACCTAACCACAATTTCTTATAAAGAAATAGACCAAGACATAAAACAAAGCCTATCACTTTTAACAGAAACCGGAGATACCATATACAAGCTATAACACCATAAGAAGTAAAATAATACAAGAAATTATGAAAAAAAATTGAAAAATATCAGATAATCATAGGAACTCATCCAAACCCACTATTGATAAAACAGTTAGTACCGAGTCACAACTAATATTTAAAAAAACCTTAGCCAATCGGTCTAACATGAAGAAGTACATTGCTTGTTGTAAACCTCAAAATGATAACACAGTTGCTTGAGATCCTAGTGATTGTTAATAAAATATATGATAAAAACGTAATATGTAGAAGCAGTTAGGTCTGAAACCAACTCAGCTAAATTTCATTAAAAGAATATCTCAAAATGTTTGTACAACGAAATTTAACGGTTTAGTAATACGAAATAATCAGGAAAACAGATCAATTATAATAAGAATGTGAATATTTTTATATTCAGTAAAAACCGAATTCAGGACCCCCGCTTAAAAAACTATAAGATGAAATGTAACATGTGGTTCATTATGGTAGATGCGAACCAAATTCATTTGTAATGTCATATCAAAATATTTCAATATTTTACCGTTAAGTCCATATAAATAGAAGTAGACCCTGTATAGAAAGAAATACACAATTGATATTAATTTAAGCTGAGATAAGAAATAAGTGATAACGATTGTTTTGTGTTTTCTTTGAATGTTTTATTTTTGTTGGAAGTATAAATTTGAATTTCGTGTAAGATATTCATGTACGTGCAGCTGCTTTGAATTTCTGGGTTAAATCACTTTATTACGCTATTATTGAATCACAAAACCTCGTAATTCCAATCTAGATCGACGTTATTTGCTTGCACGTGTGTATTTTTGCCCTTTCAAACGATAACATTTGTGGGTTTTCTAGTAGAACAGACTTTAATGATAGTGAGATTATCTCTCATGGAGGTCCGGGTAGCTACCGTTTCCTTGTAAAGACTTCGTTCGATATCATCCAAAGCAACGGCAACGCGGACTCTCTACGAACCCACTCTCTCGTATGTTACCATCTGTACTGGGGATCGCATATTTTTCGTCGGCACACAGCGTTCAGAAGAGCGAGGCCATATATTGAGCCTGGTGCTTTTAATAAACAAACTGTCTTGGCAGCTTTCTGCCAATATGGCTTTTCCACATAGTTCGGTGTTGTTTAATGCTTTATTTCACGTTGTGTTGAATTAAGGCATACTTTCTACGTTAAATGTAGTTTTCGGTTTATAATGAGATCGTATTTTGTTCATTATTTTACGATCCACCCATTTATTATATCGATAATTACAACGGCTCGTAATTTTGAATATATCTTCATATTATTAGATGTTCTGATTCATTGTGTTCCTCTGTAAAGCTTTTAATTTCAATACCATACCATAATAAAACAATTTAGTTATAAAAGTACGTTAATCCATCTCCTTCGCCATTTTCTCTGAAAAATATATATATAAAATATATGTTTTTAATGTTTTTAATTTTAGGTCTCTTCTGTTTCAAAATTAGTTTTTTTTAATAATTTTTAAAAGATAGATGAAAAAAACAGTTATAGCAACAGCTAGAAGAACTTTTATTTGATATTCTATTAAAAATACGAGGAGTTTAAATTCAAAAATAATATGTTTAGAAAATAAAATCAAAATAGAGAAATTATTGATTATTTAAATTGTAATAATTCACTAAATAGTGTTTATACTTATACATTTTGAGGACTTCATAATTAAAAAAAGGACTATTTCTGAAATATATAACGATAAGTGAATTGGGAGAAGATATTAGAAGAACTATGAGATGTATTATCAAAATTTATAAATATAATAGCAATTTTCTTTCAATAACAGATCCCTGTTAAAAACAGAAAAAAATATCTAGTAAGATGTGATGTGATTAAAGGGGGAAAACAAAAGAAGGTAGTCGTTAAAGGCACATTTATATAATCTTAAAGTAAGAACGGGCCATTTTAACGGTTTTCGAAAGTATCAACAATTAACAAATGACAGTTAAAAAAGTGTCATTTATTACAAAGCCTACCAAAAGTATACATAAAAAATTGATACAATAATAATTTAAAACCTCAAATATCTCGGAAACGACTAAAAGTTGGAATAAGATTAGTAAATACAATTTGATTTGATTTTTTTACAGACCTTGACCAGATAAAGAAAAATACTTTTTTATTTTTGTAGGTTCACTAATGTTACGTAATGATATTTCTGAAATTCAAAAACTTTTGTATTTAAAGATCTGTTGCAAAGACGACGCATTGCACTTAATCGACTTACTAAAAGTAACTAGTGACAATTCAGTTTACCAATATTAATAAAACTAGATGATAGAACTCGACAGGAATGGGAACCAAATCAGGATAATGATAATAGTAGCTTAGTTTCATTTTATAATTTACTTGAATTCTTAAAAACTGCGGAGAAAACAATCTATCGATACTAGAAAAGTTACGTGTAACCACCAGACCATTATCAATATGCATTAAGATAGTGAATATAGTGAAATATTTGGGACACGTAGCTAGAAAACTTCTTCTTCTTCTACTTCTTGGAGATCTGTCAATCTGTTAATTGTGAAGCTGCCTCTGCATCTTTTCCTGAGAGGTGGATTGCCAACTATCTTTCCACCTTTTAGGTAGTCTCTGGGGAGGCCTTGAGCCGGGCGGGTCGTTTTCTAGGACTATTCTCGGAAATCTGTTCTCGTCCATTCGTCTTACATGGTTGTACCACTGCCTCTTACGTTGTCTTCCCCATCTCACAATGTCTTGTATCCCGCATTGCTCTTTGACATCTGTATTTCTTACTCTGTCTCTTCTTGTTTTCCCCACTATTGTTCTCAATGTTTTCATCTCGGCCAACCTCAGCATTTGTTTCGTCTTGTTGGTGTCCTCGCGGACTTCCATGCCGTACGTCATAATGGGACTGATACAAGTCTTGCAGATTCTAACTTTGCTATCTTTGCGCATGTACGGGTCGGACCAGACTATATCTCGTAGGTATCCTGATAGTGCGGATGCTTTGTTAATTTGGCTTCTGAGGTCTTTAACTGGGTCGTGGGTACTTGATATGTCTATGCCCAGATATCTGAATTGCATCACTTGTTCTATGGGATTTGTCCTCCACCCCCAGCTAGAAAACGAGATGACAATATAGACAGGCTTATAGTAAAGGTTGAAAGGCAAAAAGAAGTAGAGGCCGACCGCCTATGAGATAGTCAGATCAAATCAAATGAGTTATAGACCAACACATTCGCGTATCGTCACACAAGGCTGAATATTGAGAAATATGGAAGGGAATAGAAAAATTCTAATCAGGTCACGACACTCATAAGGAAATGAGTAAAGAGATTCTTGATTGACTGCTTATCAACATTTTTCTTGAAAATACTCACGTACTTCTCTTCTTCCATAAGTCAGTAAATCAAATGGCTCCTCACTCTTTTCAATATGCGCAAAATATCTACCATAGCTTAAAAAAGAATATCCTGATACCTGAAAGGTACTTTTTCCTCTCAGAGATAAATTTGCTCTAATACCTTTCAATCCAGTTTATACAAAAGGATAAGAAGGAATATTTAACAGAGTGGGTTTTAAATTGGTTTATAAATCCAATAACACATTAAAATAATTGTTGGGCAATCCAAAGGATAAAATATCAAATTTGGAAAAGAGTGGTATATTATTAGCTGTGGTGATTGTGAAGGGAAGTATATTGGACAGACTAAGAGATCCGTTATTGTCCGGTTTAAGGAGCACATAGCTCATTTAAAATATAAATTTTCAGATGCATATGAAAGCATGGGAATTGCTTAAAATAAGAGTAGCGTTAAAAGGAGCAAAATTAGAAAGGATATATTTGAAACTAGTGATATTCATGTTTTGGTAATCATGGAATGTACTGAATTATTATATCAGCTCGTTCAGGATTTTTTATTGTTACCTATATATTGCAATTAATTGCTTCTCAGTTTACTATGACATGTGATATGAAATTCACCAGATTATGCTTTTTGGTATTTTCCATATCTTCCAGCACTCATAAGTCGCCTAAATAAAGGATGACGTGTCCCCTTACGCCCTCGGCTTAAAGGTAAACGGCGCCTTTTATCAACGAACGAAAATTACGATTTTTATGTATACGTATGTAACTCTATTATTAAACTATATTAATGCTGCCCATTGCATTATTTTTTCCTCTTAAAATACGTATCGCTTAACTAAATAATTTGATAAAAGGAAACTTTGTTGTTGCCATTAATGAGAATAATTTATATTTGCTGCATGGCCTACGAACTTGGTGCAACTAGTTAGCGAAATGAGCCTTCCGAAAGAAAATATTTTTTCTGTGAAGTAACTGCACTCAAAAGATTTTCTCATCAACTGAGTCAGCCCTACAGTTAGGAGCAACGCCACTTACTAAATTCATAGACTTTAGACAATAGTTATTGCAATGACATTTCTGCAGATATTCAAAGTAACTACATCGTTATCAGACTATTTCCAAATGAAAAACCTTGACTTTGCTCAAGCTTGGAGACTAATAGAGTCAGCAATAGTCAGACTGAAATACCTTGGAGACAGATTTAATGAAGCACTAGAAACAGTAAAGACGTTCGTTGATAAATTTTACGAGACGTTTGAGGCATCCACAGAGTTCGAGAATCTTAAAGATTTGTTGATTGAATCTAATTTTAAACTCAAACTACAATGAAAGTGAAGAAAATGGACGGAAAAAATATAACGATGGAAGTGTTTCTTCATGTCCTTAAGATGCTTTTGGGATAAACGACCTTAAATCAATAAATTAAACAACGGAAAACTGTATAAACTGTATTTGGACTTGGCTGCCTTTGACCCTCGAAAATTTAATAAAATTGCTAGAAAATGTATTGGACGGAGTAAGTGCATTGATTATATCTATTGAGAAAGATAAGCTCAGAGAAGAAATCATATGGTTTATGAATATTTGACCCGATATGAGCAGGAAGTCAATTGAGCAAGATTATTGTACCGATAAGACTGAAAGAGGTGATAGTTCTAAAAACATTCAACAAATTGAAAGTATGGGTGACGATTTATATCTACTGTAAGATGGCGAAGATAAAGTAACCGTAGATAATGATCTTAAAGGCTTCATAGCTTGCACAGTAAAATGTAAACGTTACTATAGATTCGAAATTATTGAAGATTATGACCTGTACTCTCTTCAATATACAGAACTGTCCAAAGTTTACATATATTTACAAAAGATTCCACTAACACACCTGCGAACGAGTATCTTCAAAATTAATGAAGACCAGATTGAGAGCAACAATGACTGATAACAATTTAGAAGCATTTGTCCTGATGTACACGGAGAGAGACAAGTTGACTGACATTGTCTCAAGTTTGGTTAATGACAAACTGTTTGAATCAAGTTTTGAAGAGAAGACTTTTGATCATCTAAATGAGGAGAATATTTAGATAAATTTACAATTGTGACCTGGTACTATAATTGCCTTATTTATGTAAATTTTTTAACAATCTAGCAGTTTTCTATAATTATTTTAACAGTGTCAATAGTTTTCCTTTTATGTTCATGAAGTTGAGTTATGAATTGTGTAAAATGTTGTTAGAAATATATTATTTAGGGTTTACATTTCCGAAAAATTGTCGATTTAGGTTAAGAAGTACCATAACTAATTTTATACATTCACACTCTTATGTGTAGGTGAGAAGGGCCTCAAAACTGGAAATGAAGATCAAGTCTATCAATCTATCTAATCAAGATAATGTCTATCTTCATCCCTATCCTATCCTTTCGACGTACCCAGTATAGGCCTGCGACTTGAAACGTAGATACAGTGAATTGCTATTGGCAAGAACTTATGTGCTAAGTGCTACTTAGGATATTTTTTGTAACAGATTACTTGGGACTGACTCCCGCAACATCTTTTTATGTCGCCTTCAATATAGTTTCAAGGCGTATGTCACATGGCACCTTTTATATGTTATTGGCGATGACTCTCAACACTCATTTCAAGTTAAAAGTTATTTTGATAATTTTCTGAACTCGGCTTGGTTTCCATTTCAATTCCACATGCTTTGAATTTGATTATTTGATACAAAAAGATTTAATAATGATAAATCACAATTTAGTCTTAATAATACACAATAAAATTCTTATTAAGCGCATTTCGGATTCAAATATAGAATTATTGAGAGAATTTAATTATCCATAGTCGTGGGTAAAGGCCAAATTAATTTGCTTAGTCACGTTTGATTTATTTCTTTGCATATGAAAAGGTGACCGGAGATTTATAGAATTTTCAATAATCCCTGTAAAGAATAATTCAGACACTTATCTGTTTCTCTGAATTTCTAAATTTTATTTCAGGTAAGCTATTGATTACATAAACAAGGGCAAGAAGTCATAATAAATATGGTAAATGGTAAAAGCAGTGTTATTTCAATTTAAAACTAGTTTATATAGTGTGATTAGTGTGATAAATTTCAGTACCTCCTTTGAACTTTAAGATATCGATTTTAAAATTTGAGCGATTATAGCTATTATTAGTCTTCACAATTTAAAATAATTCAGAATCTTTCAATGTGTTCCATATCAAATTAACATTTTTTTTTTTTATGAAACATCGTATATTTTATTGCAGATATGGAATCAGCTTGACTTACCCATAATAATAATAAAGGGTTATGATGTGTTATGCTATTCAGAAAGATATATCAATTTTCCATCAAAATCGTAACAACCTCAATACCCTGTAGAAATTAAGACAAATTCAAGAATGGAGATCTGTTGCGGCCAAAGCATTCGAATAGTAGTAAAATGTGGTCAATGATTTATTTCGTTTATTTTCATTGAATATTTTACAGGGTGAATCAAAATATGACTACATTATTTTTGTCGGTTTTAAAATGAATCACCCTGTTTTTAATATGGGCATCGAAAAGAGCTACCAACATACTTTTTTTAGCAAGCATGCCCTATACCTAGAATTATTACTTCATGAGATATTTCAATTTTTCTGTGCTGCACAATGTTTATGTTGATATAACTAATCTTTTAGATTTTCTTGATACCAATTACCTTTTTCATTGGTAGAAGTCCCTCTTTGTACACGTTCAAGAATTTTGTTTTTGCATGATGGTGTACCTGCCCACACTAATCAATCAGTTAATGGAGAATTTCAATAAAATAAACTCATTTTTCTGGATAAAGTGTACAATATAACTCCAACAACAAGGGATGACATGATAATCAGGAAGAGTGCATATACTGTAGTGAGTGGGATAGTTTTTTAATGTTTCGTTCCTTTTCACTACCAAACGCAATGAAAAATTGGTAGTTTTTTGTAATTAAATCATATAGCCAACTCACAATTGATTATTAAATGATTTCTTTTGCACAGAAAAATCAAATTATCTCAAGAGCTTATAATTTTAGGTACAGGAAATGTTTAATAGATGAAAAAAATGCTGGTAGTACTTTTCGATATACACATAAAATACGGGGTTCATTCGAAAAAACTGAAAAAAAATTAGTATTAGTATTTTTATTCACCCTGTATCAGATTCAGTGAATATCAAGGAAATAGATAATTTTCCAGAATTTTCACTATTATTCAAGTGCTTTGGTCACAACAGATCTTAATTCTGGATTTCCTCTTACATTGCACCTATTGAACTTGTTACGATTTTTATGGAAAATAGGATATCATTTTTCAAATACCTTGTAAAACAACACAACTCATTCGATAGGGCAGTAAAGCTGATTCCAAATATGCAATAAAATATAGGGTGTTTAATGTAAAAATGTAACTCTGATATGGGTGATTCCGTTCTAACTGTGATATTCAATGTCCTGTATTGTTTTTTTGTACTAGTCATTAATTAATAATCAATTAATAAAAATTTTGTGTTAATTGAATAATTCTTAAGATATTTAAACATTATTTTTATACAATATAACTTGCCACTTAAAGAAAACTTATACTACATCACTTGAATGTCAGTACCGTGTCATGTCCATTCCTAGAATTTACCGATAAATTATTAATTTTTTTTGTCGTAACAAATGATTTAAACTAATTACCTTATAAATTCTAATGTTTATGATCAAACTGAGGAAAATTGATGCACTTGTTGTTTAATATCTTAAGTTACCATGTCAGTACCGTGTCATGTCCATTCCTAGAATTTACCGATAAATTATTAATTTTTTTTGTCGTAACAAATGATTTAAACTAATTACCTTATAAATTCTAATGTTTATGATCAAACTGAGGAAAATTGATGCACTTGTTGTTTAATATCTTAAGTTACCATGTCAGTACCGTGGATAAATGAGTCAGTACCGTGGAACTCAAAATCCGACATTTGTGTCTTGCTCGTGATACTTTGAAGTTGTAGTAAATTCCTCTTAGAGTTTTATTTTTACAGTAAAATAGATGAATAATATGCATAAAAAAGTTAGAAAAGTTAAATTTTAAAATCTTGAAATTTTGAATACAAAAAATCACAGTTAGAACGGAATCACCCATATGGCATACCATTCTGGAGTAAATATAAATACTGATGATTGCTATAATTCATAAAATTTCTAAATTGATATCTCAAAGATGACACTGAACTTAATCACACTAATCAATCACCATGTATACTAAACCTATATATTACAAGATTGTGCATGAAATTTGACTTCGATTTTTAATCATCGCATTTCGATATTGTATATTGGTCTTCTTAAATATGTTCTAAGCTCATAAAGCGGGATCAAAAACAACAAAATAACTTAATTTTAATGACATCCTATAGCCCCAAGCGTCAAGATATTTACGTGGTTTCCAACATTGTTTTAAACTAAAAATTCAGAAAAGTGTGCCAAATTGTTCCAACTCGCTTTTGAGTACGATTCCACAACCATAGAAAGTTTTGATCGACGAAATCTGATACGGGCCAACAAAAGTACCAGCATTAGCTTTTGAAACATTTTTTCAAGTATCCGAAAGCTTCTTAAGTTTCACAGCACGACCCCTTCGGCTCCGCGATCTTAGCACCCCATCGATTGACCAATTATACCATCTGAAAGGTCAGATATCTAATAGGTCAACTTATATAAATATGTGGTCAGCTACATTTAATATTAAAAAAATTTAAATAAGTTATGATTGTCTTAACGCGCATTCCATGGGTCAGTTTATTGAATCAGGTCAGTGATCACTCATGCACAGCTCTGTATAGTGAGTAGTTTTTTATTGAGAACGTGGCAAGGAAACACCAAAGTGGACTAACTTCAATATAATTTCCGAACTTTCGAATAATTACATACAATAATTTTATTATTGTTATATATTTATACATATTTTTAATATTGTATTTGACCCTAATTCCAGTCCCAGACGATGAATACATATGTATTCGAAAGCTCGGAAAATATATTGAAGTTAGTCCACTTTGGTGCTTCCTCGCCACGTTCCCAATAAAAAACTACTCATAATATATATTCATATATAATATATATAATATAATAGGTATACATAACAAAACATACAGACGTGCATATAAAAAAAAACCCAAAACTGAACTTTATGCGTTTATCTAGCCCCCAGGATTTCACAACATCTTACCTGGGTTCGTGTAAGTAAGAAATAGGAGTGGATATCATGAAACACTGCAGAAGGTAGAGAAAAGTAGGTGTTGATTTTTTATGAAACGTGTTATTAGGTATATCGAAGAGGATTTAGTTAATTGCATGCTGTTCAAAAATTAAGAATGTTTTAAAAGAGAGGTAACTTGGAATTTCGAAAAGAAGGAAACTAGGAATTCCCTGGGTCAGACATCCGTGAATCAGGGATAGAAGTTTTATAGTATATATAGTATAATATTATATAATATATTTTCATTGAGGAAGTTGTTCGAGAAAACGGTCGAAGGATGAAAAATGTTGTAAAAAAAGTATGGTTGCCACACCCTCTCTAAATTCCCTGTAGTGGTTTCAGTTTATTTCAACTAAAAGGAGCATCTAACCAATCTATTCAATCTATTGTTTGTCATTCGACTTATAAGTTGGTCCCTTTATTCTTTACGCAGTGATAACCATTCGTTAATTTTATCTACATCACATAATCTTCTGATGTTTTCGCTTCTTTCTCGGTCTAGTTGTGTTTTCCAGAGATCCGTCTGAGAATTTTCATATCTGTGGTCTCTAAGAGTTGTTTCATTTTTGATGTTTCTGGTCTTGTTTCTTTCTGATGTATAGGTCATTATAAATTTAATTGTCGCTTTGTAAATTCGTACCTTTGTTTCTTGTCTTAGGTGTTTGTTCCGCCATACTCCGTTCTGAAGACATCCCGTTCTAGATATTTTTTCCTTTCACCACATCTTCTATGTCTCTTTTATCAACTGGTTATGTCAAATCCAAAGTAAATACTAGTATTTCATTTTCTGTTGTATTATTTGATCATCTAGTTCTAATTTGTATCTAATGTTGTCATGTAAATGGTTTTTTTAGCCGAGACACTAATTTTATACTGTTTTTTTTTGTGAGATAAGGATATTGAATAATCTTGGAAGATAATCTTTATTTTCGACATATCGGCACAGCAAAGGATTTTGATGTTTTAACCTTTGCCAAGCCACCCCTTTTTTATGATTTCATGTGGGAAATGTAGAAAACCCGTAATTTCTTTTTCTGAAATTTTAATTTTTGTTCTTTCGGCTCATTAAGACGAGAAAAAAGAATCTTTGACTGTTTAAGTGTTTTTGAGGAATGAAATGTGTCTCGCCAGAATTGGAACTTAGCGTGTTTCCTGGAGTTTCCTTGGGAATTTTATATCATTTGGAACGTGTAAGCATTAGACAAATAATTGTTTGAGCTATGTAAATCAGTATTATTATTTTGCTGTTTACATAAATTTAATATAAATTAAAACAATCGTTTTTTGATGGTGAGTTAACATATTTCACTCCTTACGATAGCCCTGTATCTAACGTGTATCTATTATCTTGCTATATTTCATCGACTTGCGCTGTTAGACTTCATATTTAACTTGGCAGGGAGTTCCGTCAGGTACCTACCTGTACACTTGTATAAAATTGAATTGTTATATACATACTAATAAGTATTGTACAACAGTTAACTGATATTGTGTTACTTGATGTGATTTACAAAAAATAGGTACTGATGAAATTCGAATTATCTAATAAATAGTTTTATGATAAAACAAATTTTTGATTATTGGAATACATTGACAGAATATCACATCATATTTATTATCAAATTAACATATATCTGATTCTTAATACGTTAGGGTTCATTGGTTGTCTCTTATTTTAGTATTGGCCACTTTATATAGAACTGCTCTAATATTCAATACTTCTTTTTCACACTAAACACCTTTTTATATTATTTTATATATATTGGTAATATCCATCAAATTCATATATTCCTTCTCTTGGCCTCTTGGCCGAAGTATAATGGTGGGTGGGCCAAACGGGGATTGCGAGATTTACTAAAGCGTGTAATAATAATATGAAGGGAGCTACCTTATTCCCGGTTAAGTACATCTACCCAATATAAGCTCTATATGTAAGGCTGTGAAGAATGAAAGATCAGTTTAATAAAAAAAAATTCATCAGAATTGCTGGAGTAAGTGAAATTGAGGTTCATTTCATACTAAGAAGTTATAAATTTATTATTGTATTATTTAATTTAGAATCGATGCCGAATCAGTTGGTAATAAATTTAGGATCGCTGTAATCCACACAATTACAGATTACGAACCTATTCAGGATGCTGATTTACCGCGAACGATTTAGGGACCACCAGTAGTTCTCTATCACTCATGCGTCTCTCGTTCCTTTTGAATTTTCTCTTGTAATTTAGAGTTTAAGTTTAATAAAATGATGGTTCTTTTAAATAAATAGTAGTGATCATACCGATTGTAGGACTATATTTTTTAATTACAAATTTCTGTATTTTATTTTTAGTTCATTACATTGACTGAAAAGTTTTTTAATAAATAAATATGTAGGAGATATATTTTTATATAATTTTTTAGAGGACACCATCTGAAATTTCTTGGTTCTGTGTTCATTTACATACCGAAAGTTGCGTTTTGAGTGTTCCATGTAGTGAAAGTGACAGTTCTGTACTGCAAAACACTTTCGGGACTCTCTGGAGTAGACAACTTTAACTTTCTTAAATGTGACTATAGCCACTTCATTGTTGACAGTTGACGGTTTCACTTCGATGATTTTGCATAACCTTAAATTTTTAATTTTCTGAAATTCATCAGCGATGAAGAGTTACGCCACCTGATCTCACCGAAGAAAGCAATGCGGCCGTTCTTATTTCATTGCTGGATAAATCTCGTGCAAGGTACGAAATACAGTACGACCTCTTTATGAGGATCAATTCAAAGAAAATCGAAAGAAAAATGTACCACTCAAAATATTCTTCAGTTATTTTAATGGTATTTTGTTATTACAAAATAACATTTGCTATAGTTCAATCAGGTGTATCGTTATTGGGGAAAACACGTTATTGATATACATCCACGCCGAATCTCCTAGCCATATCAGTCATTCTAGAATTTTAAATACGTCCAAAGAATATTCAATTGTCCATTTTTTTGTAATTTTTTAATATCAGTTGTTTTGTTTGAAAAACCTGTACCACCAGCAACTGGAAAGATTTTTTAACAAACTGAGATTCAGGTGGAATAGTCTTCAAACTTTTAATAGGTCTTCGAGGTTGTATACTATCAGCTGAGGTAACTATTTCAATACTTCTCATGTAATGGCATATTCCTTTACCACTAATATTGTTAATATTGAAATCGGCATTATCGTGCACAAATAGAACAAAGGTTTTATTTCTTGTGGAGATGCAAAATTTGCATGTAACTTAGCCCCTTTTTATGAAGCACAAAAGCGTAAGAAATGACAAATATTTATAACTTTTCTCCAAAGTTTCTATGAAACATCATAGTCAAAGTAATATGCATAGATGATAGAAATGATCTTGGTATAGCAAATATTACAGCATACGCGATAGATTTACATTTTTTTATGACCTCATTTTTTTATCTTTTAAAATTATCGCAAAACAATAGAAACTTTAAAAATAGCAGAGTTTACATATCAATATCTTCAAGCATTTTGTCACTTTCATTATCATAAACTATTATTGTGTATTTGATTGTACCAATTTTCTATTAATATATCAGGGTTGATTTTTTTAAAACATATGATGGTATTGGATTTGAGTTTGGTCAACATAACAATTTCATCGTGATAGAGTCGTTTTCTAATAGTCTTTTCATCCGGAATATGATCTCTACTTATGACATTTTCCAACTCTTGAATGGTGAATCGTCATTCTCTTCTATGTACTTATATATTTGCTCCATTGCAGTATCAATCATCACAATTCTTGGACTAATTTCAATGTTAATCAGAATTTTCAATCGAATTATTACAATCAACATGATATTTCGCTTTGAGCGTCTGTAAATCTGTTATGCCAGCAATTCTTTTATGAATTACGCGATCAAACTCATTTTTCTATACGGCTATAAAATTCATAATGTAGTCACTAAAAGTTGCAGTATTGATATATGAAATTACTTCTTCGCCGATTTTTATTCAATTTTTCTTTTTTTGCTTTATCAGCTTCTTGCCCACAAAAGAATTGCCCACAATTTTTTCTCAACCGAAGTTTAATACATCAGTGCTATTTCGAATTTTTTTTCTCGGAGCTAATTATGAAGTTCCATTGTATTTCTTATAAATTTTAATACATTTATTATTAATATATTTTTGACAACAACTTGCATAGGCATAAACGAATTCAGATTACAAGCTAGCTAATAATCCATCCTGTCGTTCGCTCAAAGCAGCTCTCAAAGCTGTTACTCCTCTGCGTATTTTTATAATTTCACCTAAATTTTCACCTAAAGTTCGTTTCGGATGATGAACCTAATTTTCCACTTAGTTTGCAACTATACTCATCAGCTATGATACTGGTACATGGTTCATCCATTTTTTGAAACCTATAATAAACAAAAAATACCAAAATTAATTGCGTTTTACTTATTTTCGTTTTATTTTATTTGGATTGACCTTCAACCATCTACCAATTATTCAATTCTTCAATATTAATTGCAGTTTTTGAACCAAATTAACTTATCCACGAAAAATCTTGAGCAGATGCTCAACTGCAAAAAATTATCTCCAATAGAATTTCCATTAGCAACATATAACAATTTCCGTAAAATTACACAATTTTCACTTTTATGTAAACAACATATACAGGATACGTGTCATTTATAACTAAACTATTCAGAAAACGTTCATCTCTTCCTCCCGTTCACTTTTTACTAACTGTCCAAGGTCTCTACGACCCTTAATAAACACAGGTATCTCCAAAAGATGATATTTTATATCTATTCGAGTCAAATTCAACATATACATAAAAAATGCTGATGTTAAATTATATGTCTCTTTTCAATTAACAAATGAAAAAACTGAAAGGATAATAAAATTTTTGGAAACTTTGCAAGTTACACTATAAAAATGAAAATGCCGCCTCAACCAAAAAACTTCATTCATTGTAACCATTTTCCGAGGTCAAAACTCCGGGGCGTTCAACTATCAGTTAGTATCTGTTATATATCCATTTTTTGTAGGTTTTTCCTCCCAGATGCTTGCATTCATGTTACTAGTATGTGCTCATAACAATAAAATTGTATTAGTTTATGAAAAATATCTTATTGTTTCAAATTATGTTCCTATAAATACAAATATTCTACTTGAAAACACACACCTTTTTATTTGCATGATATTTCCCAAGTTTTTCAATTAATAAAGTCGTATGATTCCAAAAATAAAAGAAAATTGTTAAATTTTTGCACATTATGATATTAGCCGCGAGTTTACATCACATGGAAATCGTCAAATTATTGAAAGGGGGCTTTTTATTAGATCACTTACCAACCCATGAGAAAAACTAACGCGCTCCATAACATGTTTTGTCGTCATTTTCAACCTTTACGTAAGACAATCTGTATCACGCAAACGATCAGATCAACCTACAAATTAAAAATAAGTAGAAAATTGATACTGACAACATCTGAAGCGCTCACGTATGTGATTACGAACCTATTGCCAGAATGCTTATTTACCGCGAACGACTTACCACAAGTAGTTTCTCTATACGTTTCTCGTTTCTTTTTATTTTTTTCCTGTATTTTAGAGTTTAAGTTTAATAAAATGACGGTTATTCTAAATAAATAGTTGTATTCATACTGTCAATATCTGACCCGCTCGAATATGTCCATGCAACAGTAGCTTTTCACATATTTTTCAAAATCTATAACCGTTCCCACCACCGATGGAAAGTCTCTATGACGCTCGAGTAAATCCTCATTTAGCATCGTGGGCTCCCCTACCCCTACTTCTTCAACCACAAAACTGAAGCTCTAAGAAGTAAGATATTCAGGAATTATATATTTCAATTACGAATTACTATTAGTTAAAATATTTTCATATATAATTATTTGAAAGTTTGAATTGGAATATACTGTTATAAAATATATGGCAACATGAATCGTCATAATATAAAAAATTCGATGCGGCAAAAACAACCAAAAACAAAAATTCCTCCAAAAAAAATGATTATAATCTATCTTTATGCATAAGAGAGTAAGAAAAAATAATGAAGCTTTCTTAATCCATGGATGTCTGCTTGTAGTAGATCGTTAAAATATTTTTTGAAGTTATTCCTTGAGTATTTACAAATTTGTTAAATAAAATATTAAATATAATGATTATACCGAAATTCTACAGTTGAAGGTAAAAAACTGCTCTGTGGTCGAAAACTGATGAACAAAACTAACAAAAACTCTACCAAAACTAACACAATAGTACAAAAAGTAGATACACACAAACGGTCAACGCCAATTTTTATTTTTAAACCTTTTAAATTCATCATTTATTCACAATCACAACACATTAACACCAATTTAATTCATTATATATCGAAAATAATGATCTAATGCGATTTTTGTCTAATAATTCAAAATTGAAAAATAATTGACTCTGTTCTTAGAAGCAGGTGTAGTTAAAATTATACATACATATATTATGCAGAGTTCAATATTCAATACGATTCGTATTATACAAATCTCTAAATTGATTTTTCCGAGGCGGGTTCTGAAATTTCCATTACTAGCTAATACGAGTCGAATGCTTGATAGTGTATAACTACTATAGCCAATTAAAATTAATGTTCAATTTCACAAATCACTCAGTAAATTAATAAAAAACCAGTTGACATTCGTTAGTAATATATCTTTCCTGAGGGGATATACGTATGTAACTCATGACTCACCCTGTTTAAAATATGATATTTTTATCGTAGATTTAAAACTATAATTTCAGTCCCCGAGAATGATTATAGTTACTTGCATAGTTTGAAATATATATTAATAAATACTAAGGTTTGATTTTTTATTGAAATAATCCTCACAATAATTCCACTTAAAATCAACACTATATATCAGCAAAATCATATAAAAACCTCTCTAAGAAGGAAATATATTTTTCAATTATGGAATTACTATTAGTTAAAGTATTTTCATATATAATAATTTGTTATTTAAAGGGTTCGAATTGGAATATAGTGTTATAAAATATATATGGCAACATGAATCGTCATAATATAAAAAAATCGACGCGGCAAAAACAACCAAAGCAACTTAATTGTCGCTATATAAAAATCGTGAGCACTAAATCTCTGCCAAGCATCAGCCCTTGCATCCCGAACTCATTAAATAATCTTAGAAAAAACTGACAGCCAAGTTGGCCATTCTAAATCACTTCCTCGGACTTGGCGAACTTCAGACGTCCATAACTCAGTCCAACAAGCAAAAATCTCGGGGACAAAAACACATCGGAAACAAAAAAGCACAGGCAGCTCGATACAAACGAGGGATATAAACAATTCTTAGAGTTACCATGGTAACGCGCGGACACCGGCGTCTTTGATTGTGAATTTGCATAGCCTGCTCGGATATGGAAATATTGCAGCGTTCTTGAAGTGACTGTACGAGAGTGGACAGTCGGAGGAGAGCGGTAGCCGTTTCGAGTCAACCGTGCCGCTTTTCGGCGTACTCTAACTTATGTCAACTGATTTTTGTAATTCTTTTATACTTGGGATCTGCATTACTGATGAGCGGAATAGATAAGCCTCATAGGTAAACAGTGCGCCTTCCTTTTAACGCATATTATATCATACTTAGTACTAGAAATTTGTTTACTGTATTTGTATGAAATTTTTATCAAACTATTATGTGGTTCTGAACGTATCATTGGTATTTTGTTCAGTAAAATAAAATAGTTTTAAGTTGCAGGCATTTATTAAATTAAACTATATTTTATGGAAATGAAATATAGCTCATTATTTTGTCTTCAGATTACATTTAAAACAGATAACTGTAGAGCTGGATTCAATTGATTAATTGGAATTTCGATATTATACTGGGTGAACTATGAGGAACTTTGACCATTTTTATCATATGTTGAGATACTCATGGAGAATATTATGAGGCTACTGAAAAGTGTCAATTCCTCTTCTTCATTAATCTACATTTTCTGTTGATGTCCAGTAATCGACTGGTATTAGCTAAATTTGGACTGGCTTTGGAAAAGTCAATGTTATTTATGTGTACAAGAATACAGATTTTCTGATCGCCGAAATCTCAGTCATCCAACATTTAGGTCAGCTTTCAATTATTTGCACTTTTTCTAGTAAAAGAACATAATAATATATAGATGGAGCGCAAATGACATTATTGACGCTGTTACTATGAACTATACAATAAGCACTCAAAATTACTCGATAAAAAGTAAGTATAGTCTTATAAAAAAATCATCTATACCCATATCATATTCAAATGGTTCAGTGACTACACCCTGAAGATGAAATCCATAGGATGAAATTTTCTTGATGAATTAACAATCATCGACTAAATCTGTACAGTACACTATTTACAGATGACCCCCAATCGACAAGACATGGGATAAATAATTCCCGCGATTCGCTTGTGTTGACGGAAAAAAATTCCTATGTTATTTGCGAATGTCGTCCTCAATTCGGTTTACTGGTGGATTGGTAACATAAATGTCTAATTAGTAGGTCCTCAGATTTCAGGTGGTTCTTAAAAAGGACAGGTCCATTTGGCAAAATTTTCCTGCCAACGCGAAAATTGTTATTCGAGGAATCTATTTTAATTTTGATGAGGCTTCCCTCCACTTTTTACTGGCATTGAGAGAAAATTTAAATAATGTTTATGGCAACAGGTGAACAGGAATCCCGTTGATCACCATATTTGGAGCCGATTGAAGCAACCAGTTCACATAGAGAATATTAATGACCGAAACAATTAATTGATATAATTATGCCCCCAGAATATCCGGAATTCAATATGGCAATTAACAATTCAGCAACAAAGCTATGTAGAGGCTTCTAGGCTCTATTTCGAGAAATCACTTTAAATTATTTCTTTTGTTACAATTATTATATTATTTACTTTTAGTTGTTTTAAAAATTGTTGCTCGTTATTGTTATTCGTTACAGCTCAGCATTTCAGTTAAAATACTTGGAATTTATAAAATTTGTTAAAACTATTATGGTGGCTCTATTTTTGCTAAGATTTGATGAGTCATTAAAAATTGTATAAAAGTATGACGACATTCTCATGTATGCCGTCTTCATTGGTTATTCATGTAGTTTAAAAATCACTTATTGCATTTAAAAAAATATTATACAAAGTGCAATATTCAATGCGAATTCCTAAATTGATTTTTCCCAAGATGGTTCTGGCATTTCTAAGTTTATCTGATATCAGTGGAATGCTTAATAGTAGCGTATTGCATCATAAAATAATTTAAAGAATTAAATGAGCTGTATAAACATCATAGGTAGTAAAATTTATGGTCACAAATCACCCTGTAAATTAATAGGGACACCTTTTAGTAGTCTCACTGAGGCGTTCTACATATGGTAAAAGTGTAAAGTTCCTCATGACACACTCTGTATTAAAAACACTCATGTTAATGAATTACACGTTTTATTTGATGGATTTTCTGGACAAATCCGGAATAATACCATGGTAAAATTTTCAATGATACAGTTACCGGAAATGTATGAAATCTAGAAATGTGTACAAATCCTATTTAGGAAATGTATAAAATATTGTTTCAATAACTATTTAATCAATAAATATCCTAGGAAATATGCACAATTCCTAGGAGTTGTATACATTTCCAATATCGTATTAGGAAATGTATAAAAATAATGCTTTCTGTAATAAAACACGTTGTTAAAGTGAGAATAATAATAACAACTTTCAGGTAACAGTCATATCATCAAATATTATAATTTTCATATTATCTAACTAATTGAAGCTTAGAAAATCAAGTATCTAGGAACTTTTAGAATGTATTTATTACAAAATCGACTTATTTTATTTTTATGAAGTCAAACTTTCGTTTAGTAAGTAATCAGTCTATTAATTAATTATAAATGTCACAATATTGAAGTAAGTTTTTATATTATTATATTATGTTAAATGAAAACGAGTCGAAATGGCACTTGGAAGTACACAATAATTTATTTTTATAACACAGACATCTTGCTGTAGTACAGTGCCAGCAAAGGCACTATTTAAATCCCTGGTCGATTCCAGTGGATTGTAGGTTAGCAACTGACCGTAGTACCATCTCCGTACTCGGTACATCCTTTGCATCAAGAAGAACTCTTGGGACACATTAATCGGAGATCGAGAATATATATGGTTTTAAGATACCGTTCTTGGTACTAATTTGATAAAATTTATCATCGGTTTTAGCCAAAACTACACCTATAATATTTCGGGCATCACCACGTCCTCTGTCAACCTCTGGAACTGCAATTCGTTTAGAAGTACCAATAGGTACAGAAGCAAACTTCTATTCACTCGATTTCAGCATGCTGTAGATTTTTCTCAGCACTTTGACGATTATCTTGTAATTTATATTTTTTTGAACATAATGAACACAAAACTTTAGATCCAATCCTTCATCGGATGATTCTTCAGCAACAGCGTAAATAGCGTGGATTGAACATCCACATTCTCTACATTTATGAGCCCCTATTTCTTGTGAACAGACGCTGCATTGGAGGATGCGAGCTGGAGGTTGCGTATTTGTTTCGCGTTCACTTAGAGAATTCACATGCAGTGAATTCTTCCTTTTTGGTAAGGTCCTGTATAATTTTCCAAATCTTCTTCAGTTTCTACATTTTGCGTGAAATCATTGGGTAACTGTAAACCAACTTTTACATTACACCCAAAAAGTGCCTCATAAGGAAATTGCTCAATACTAGCGTGAAAAGCTCTGTTTTCCATGAGTTGCACAAATCTCAAACCCTCACTCCAATGTGAACTATTATTGTCTTGCATTACCGATTGCTATTTAGACAATGTATAGATTTCCTGGGAAATGTATTTTTATTAATTTATTTTATATATTTCTGTACGATTTTAGAAACTACATACATTTCCTAGGAATTGTATACATTGACGGATTACATTCGTTTCCGGTAACAATACTAACATATACATAACGCGTAAATCATATTTTTCCATTCTTTTCCTCTACGCGGTCACTACCATCTGATCAAGATTTTGGAATCATTAAGATTCTGGGAAGGGAATCTGAAATTCACTTTCACTCTCAGAAGTCTGTAACTTTATTTATTTATTTGAAATTTTAATCAAATATGAGTGAAATACTCGAATGTATTAATTTCTAATGTGAAGAATGTAAATTAGTTACAATATTATATGTAACTATTAAGTTTTTCAAGTCAATAAAAATCATATCATTCAATTTTCATACTGAGATACTTATTACCTGCTTTATTTGTGATTGTTGTTAATCTGTTAAAACAAAATAATCAGCTTCATAAAATATAAAGGAATGTATTTTACGTGTGTCTACTATTTAATATTTATTTTATTCATTTAAGCAACATTCAGCTCAAGAAATTTTTATGAGAAAGGGTAGTTTACATTCCTAAATAGCAGGAAACACACCCATTTTCACCTTTGGTAACTGGACTAGTAAGTAGTCTAGGGATAGATATCAATGGTTCGATGTTATTAAAACATCAATGATTTCACGAAAACATTGATGTTTTTTCAATCGATGATTTTATTTTGATGTTTTACTGTTATCGATGGTTTTAAATAAACATCGATGTTTGGGTAATTTCAATAATTCCTAGTTGTTGAAAAGATAAATTTAAAATGAGCCAAGACTAATTATTTCATTATTTGAATCCCCTCCCATGAATAAAGAAGTTGTTGGAACACGTTTTGAGTGAATTCAGAGCGCATGGCAAAAAAAAAACAATCGATAGATATATCAAAGCCCGAAGAACTTTCGTTATACTTAAATTCCCCAAATGAGAGGATTCAGCAGAGCCCTCTGGCTTTCAGGAAAAAGACCTTACCTTACTATTTTTCAAGTAGTATTCAAATATGTGCCTGTAATTGCCACTTCCGTTCCATCTCAGCGTCTATTCTCCCATGCAGGTCTGATTTTGAACTCTCTCAAAAATCGCCTCTCAGAGGATATGGCTGCGAAACTTATTTTTCTGTAAGAACTAGATGACAAATCTTGGGAAATTTAATACCCAATATATTTATTTCAAAATTTTTATCTTTATATTAATTGATCAATTGTTATATATTGTTTTTTTGTTTTTAATTATTACACAGCGTAAAATGGAAAGGTCTATGCTCGGCATCACTATGAGGGATGGGATAAGGAATGAAGAATTGCGCAGACGATCTGAAATTAAAGATATCATAAACCAAATACTGAGACAAAAATGGCAGAGGGCAGCCACTCAGAGCAGAGAAAACTGGAAGCATTTGGAGGAGGCCTTTGTCCAGCAGTGGACGAGATTGGGCTGAAAGATGATGATGATGAATGAGTGAAAAATTACAGTTTTCGACTTTAAAAATTAGTTTTAGAATTTTATTTACCATTGAATTTTAGAGAAACAAAAAATTGTATTTACCTATCAGCTATTATGAAAAATCAGTTAATTTACAAATAGAAAAATTGTTTTTGATGATTGTTCTTTTATGATGTTTCAAAACATCGAAGATTTTCTTCCAATGATTAACAACCATCGATATTCACTAAATGAAAAAACATCGATGGCAAACATCGATGTTTTGTCTACCGATACCCATCCCTAGTAGCCACATTCTTTCGGTACAATATTTTTTCTCGAGTTTCAACAGTTGATATATCAAATTATTATCGAAGCATCCTATAAATTTCACGACATATTTCGGTAAATCAGGAGTCTCTCGCGTTTTTTCTTATTATTTATCCTGTCTGACTATGCCCAATATGACTATTGTAAGATTACTACAATATATTTGATTTGATTATTGAAACTTTAGATTTGCTATGCTATACTTCTGCTCGAAAAATCCTATAATTATGCGGTCTTCATACGCAAGCTTTTTTCTTGTGATATTATTAAAAGATAAATATTGAGTAACCGATATCGTAACAAATTATCACACAAGTTTGGAGATTAGATTGGAAACACCTATATAGGTCTAATTTCGACGCTAGCTTAGAGCGTCAAATGAGTTCATATGGCACAATGTTCACTAGAGCGTCATCTCAATTTAATGAAGCGTAAAAACTAAATATTGTTTAGCTTTTTAAATCGGCTATTCAACTTTAGATTACAATGAAATTGGGGCTTTGAAGAATTCTTGAAAAATAAATGAATTGAGACCATATTTGGGCATCAGCCAAGTCATGAGGTGAAAAAGCTTGTCGAAGCAAAGACTAGAATTGTAGAATTGGTCTATCGTTGCCAGATACCCAAAATTCGGAAAACATTGAAATACACACAGTATAGAACTATAATAAATTCTAGCGAGAAAATGACGACGACCTCGTATGCCTTAAAAGATACAGCCAACTAGAAAACATTTTCAGACAGATATATAGAAATCAACAAAGGAAGAGAAATAAAACGAAGAAGAGAGAAAAGAAAACTATAATTCGTATAGTAATATGGAAAGAAAAATGCTGCAAGCAGGTAAAATGGAACGAATAGCAGAAGAAATGGAGATATTAGCATTAGAAAAAACAAGGTGAAAAGGGGAGAACTTTGCATTATTTTACTCAGGGCACCAAAACTCAGGGCAAAATGGCTCTGCCTTTATGATTGGTTCTAGATTACTAACTAATCTGATTCACTTTTAAGCAATAATAATAAAAAAACAAACAGGCATGACTGTTGTAAATGTCAACCGGGGAAGCTAACCACGAAATCAAAGAGGAGTTACATGGCAAAATATAGGAGATATGCGAGAAGATACTTAAAAACGACATACTATTAATGTAGGGAGACTTCAACGCCCAAATCGGGAAAAAGCAAATAAATAATTATATAGCGGGTTATTAACAAACCAGAATGGAATGAGATTGGGCAATTTGGCAGCAAATACGAATACCTTCATATTGAGCACAAATTTTAAACACCCAAAATGATATAAGATAATATGGCGTAGACCGGGATCACAGATCTATTCTATAACATACTACAGAGTTTGATCTCCGAATAGTGGAAAGAAAGATCTTAAGGAAGATAATAGGACAGGTCAAGATCGACGAAGGTTAATGAATCACGTGATCAAGAGATGGCAAAATATGACTTAAACATATATGAAGAGGAGATCCGAAAGCCCTAATACAGTAGGTAATAGAACGGAAGCCAGCTATGGAACAGCCAAGAAGTAATACAGGAATATTGCAGGGGCGTAGATGAGGCACTTAAGTCAAGTCGTGGAGGATAGAAAGTAGTGGAACAGGATAGTGAGTGAAGTGAGCCATAAGTGGCTATAGGTTGGAGAGTGAGCCAAGAAAACACAAAGCGGAGTGATTCACCGCAAAAAGATGTATCCACAGAGTCCGAAACTTTAAAATGTAATCAGTTCGACAATATTTAATAGCTGACAATTTATATCTAACAAGCACTTTATATTTATGGTTAACAGATCATTGACAGAGGTGGTATATTTTAGGTTTTTTTTGACGCTCTAAGCCAACACCGCGTGTGAACATGAAATTGCACCTTTATGAAATAATCTAGCAATAATTACTCTACAAAGATTCATTTGGGAATATAGTGATATATTGAAATTTTATTTGTTCAATCTTCAACTCAAATGGGCTGAATTCGTTCCAGGATTGTTGTTTCTCGATTATCTCGGACATATATTAGCCGTGACTGTCACCCGCTACCGTTGTGACATCTGGCGGGCAATAGTTGCTAACTAACTGCTTCTTGAACGTCACGGCGGTTCGAATTCTCTTTTCAGTTTTACCTAAACCTTGTCTACACAAAACTAAATCTTTAGCGGCTTTTTAAGCGACCAATGCCAATGATCTGCCGCCTCTGGGAATTTTATTATTCTTGACAACATGCCGATTTTTATATATGCTTTCATAAATATATTCACGGTAACTTATAAGCGGTAACTATTTCGCAACGGATAATAAACACTTGCTACTTGCATAATAAATTTGACGAGGCAAAATTTATTTTATTGCATTCATTATCCACCTAACTATTATCACTGAGTAATCGTTTGATGCTAGTATTTAAAAGCGTTTTCGATTGCAGAAGGTAAACTAAAGCTAACCCATTTTGAGAATTTCATACGGCGAACATATTTCAACGGCAGAAGTTAATTTCTATCTAATGGACCATAAAGAGTAAAATAATTTCGTAAATACCGCTTTTCAAATTATTTTAACCATATGATTACTTATCAATTGTTTCAAAATATTGTTGGGCTTATTAACTTTACTCTTACTTACTTTAACTCTTAGCTTTAGAACATACACTCAACCAACAAGATGTGTAATTACAATAAAAGTATATTATTCAGCAAGATGGTGAAGACTATTATTATTGACCGAGTACCAAGATTATCTCGCGATGGGCTTTGTCCCGAGCGGGATAAAGTGCGATGCCTATAAATTCTTTACCGTCTTCGTTTATATACGCTTTTTTCCACTACTTGCTAAATTTAAGCATAACATTAAAAAAAATTTTGTAAAAATTCAGAAGCGCAGGAGCGCAAGCTGAAGTTTCACAAAAAGATTAAGTAGATTAGAAATCAAAACTAACAGAAAATTTTCTTGATGTTTCCATTGCGATTTGAAGACGATTTCTTTATGTACTTAAGTCATAAAAATAGGATACTCCTACTAAAAGGAAAAAGTTAACATCACAAGTGTAGTAAAATTACAGGTTATTTAAAATCAGCAAATACGACATCTTACACAGGCCTCAGCTTTAGAAGATCCTCTGCTATTATTTATTGCTGCTGGTGGTAGAAATATTCTGAAAAAAACCTTGCTGTTAAAAAATAATTGTGAGAATGGTGAAAAGACCATCTACTCTACATCAAATTCGCTGGCTACATCATCAGTTGAAATGTTGCCCTCAACTATTACTTCAACACCCGTTGTACCTGCTGTCAACACTGTCAACATACCCACTTTTAATTTCACCAATGCTTCCGAAAACAGACCAAGACCGGTGACTCGTATGGAATGCCATAATTGCACCATCAAATAATTGATATATGTACATGAATTGTTTTAAATATTAACCTGATGTTTATATAGACTATTTCTCTAGCCTAGCCTAATTTCAAAACGAGCATGATTTGTAACACTTCGTTTCCTATTTATTATAGTCTATTTTTATGAAGGAGAGAGTAATAAAATGATGAAGCATTCGTACTCCATAGGCGTATCACTTTGTTCAATATATAATTGAAATATTATATCTCCAGTATTTCTCCGGGTGGTTTTACCTAATTAAACTACTTCTACCAGCTGAAGATAAAAAAGTGCAATTTTTCATAAAATGTTTTGGGAAGAGCACTTTTTCATATTGCTTATATAATAGAAAATAGAAATAATTTTAATATAAAAACTCACCATTATAATCAGAGCTACTTATGAATCAATATTTACAATCATTTCAGTAATATTGTCCAACTCCTATATTTTTTCTTCTTTAACCATTTGATTTATTGCCTTTCCTCAGTTTTCAGGGTCCACATTATTCGAAGTATCCAAAAACAACTGTTTAGCATCAGTAATTTTGAAAGAATTATTTTCTGTAGTAACTTCTCCCTTTATCTGTACCTATACCAGTTAAATCCGGTTTAGTTCGCAATGATATGGTAGTCATCAATGCCGCAATTGTTGCATTTCTCTATACCTATATAGGGAACACAACGAATACAGTTCTTCCATTTGAATTTAGTCAAATCTTCTTTTAACCACCTACCTGGGTGTGGACAATTTTTATAAAAGTCTCGAGCTGTAACTTGTATTATCTATTACTATAATTCAATTCTGAGGAAGAAGATCTATCATTTGTTCGAACCATTCTCCAAACACATTCGTGTGCATGTCTTCATGGTAGTCGTCGTTACGAGTAGATTCAAAAGTCAATAAACCACCCTTAACAAAAGCGTTTAAACACCTGATGTGTACTATGACCATTCTGTGTCCTTTTGTTGATAATATGTATATTTGAGCCAGCCGACAACTTTTTAAAAAGTTGTCTTTGACTTGTAACAGTTTCATCTTATCAGAATTTATATGGTTCATGTCCCATTTGAATAAAATATATTTCTTATTTGGTTTTCCATTTCTTTTATAGTGCTTGTGTAATTTCTTCTCCATACCCAATATTGCTTCTTTTTATTCAAATAGACTTCCTTAAACGCTTTTTCTAGCGAAAACCTATATCTCTTAAAAGTTTCCATAGTGTCCTTCAAACTAGTGCAAGGTAATCCTTGTAATCTCTAGTGGTAAGAACTTTGACTTCTGTTGGAAATTCTCTTCTAGAGAATAACGCAGATACTCACCTTCGAATTTTTTTTTCAAACGATTTTCTATTTAAAATTCTTTTAATTAAAATAATGGATCAAGGCAGAAGAGACCAATCAAGAACCGAGAACTTGTATTATAACAGGTATGAAAATTTAGATAATACCAAGATTTTTCTGTAATAATATTTAAAACGACTGTACAAGTTTGGAATTAGAAATTGGGTTTTATTACTCCTTCGTACATAGACTATTGGAAATCGATAAAGATTCAAACATTTTAAAACCATATTGCAGAATAAATAAAAAAATCGTGTACACAATTATGGTTTTCTTTTTGGTAGACTCTATAGTAGGATACTACTACTTTGCGGGTCTAAGTGGAAAGGAAATCGATGAGTCATGGGCGTGTTGTGTTTTTTTTTGTAATGTAAAAAGTATAAATTAAGATAGTTACACGTTTATACTTTTGAATTAGGTACAAAAAGATTTATCTAAATAACCCTCTTGAAACGGTAGTCTATTGGGATGATAGTAACGTTAGTAAATAATTAAATATTATTGCATACAATTAAATGTTAACAGATAAAAGTAACCTTTATTCCAATCTGAGTCGTCTATTCATCAGTAGTACCATAGCCTAGCTTCACAACTACAGGCTCAATTTTAATTTAAATGCAATTATTAAGATTCTACATATTCTTTTTTTTTTTTTAATACACATCCGATACACGACCGTGAGGTTACATTGTTTGTAGCGTTTAAGCTACCATTAAACTAAACTACCTACCAATAACGGTATTGATAAGGCGTTTACTTTTTCCTGATGGAATTTTCCAACCTCTCTTCAAAAGCTTGATGTCACGGTATGTCCTCCATCCCACCACGTTTCTGTATTCTTCTATCTTTTCTTTGAAAGTATGTTGTTTTATTCACATATTTTATGCGCCATAAAGGAATTTTCTCTTTAAATACTTGAAATTAATCTCATGCAAAGCACGTAACAAAATTCGTTTTGAAATTTTTTGGTGGTTTTTATAAGATTGAAAAAAAAATTTTCTTTGCGGTTGGTTAACTTAACTTTGCTAGTCTCAGACTTTGAAGTATTGATATCGATTATTTCATCCCTTGTTTCGATTATTTTATACGAAGGCTACTACTTAAGTTTTGAGATATGCCAATTATGATATGAATATGTCAAATCTGACATGTCTATCATAAAGTTTGGCATTTTTATTGGTGGAATTACTCAAAACTTGTTGTCATACGAGTGCTATTTGAGGCATTTCAGATATTTGAAACATCCATCAAATCCCGATTATTTTCTATGACATCGACATGGGTTAAACCATTAGCAGTGTTATTGCAAGATTATCATGTGACATTCCGTGAGATTTAGGCATACTTGTGCATTAGTTGCATGGCATATATTCAATATTGTATGAACATTTGGACGTAGAAAAGATTTGTTCGCGTTGGATATCACATAATTTGGCAATGGCTCAAAAAAGCTCATGTCGATTGGTGCAAAGAAATGATGAGAAAATTCAATCGGGATGATTCAAAAAACATCTATATGATCATGACAGGCGACGAATCATTGATCCCGGAACTAAACAACAATCAACTGTATGGGTATTTCAAATCGAGCCAAGTCGAGACAAAACTTGTTCACACACGAAGCACTTAGAATCAAATGGTTGTCTGTTTTTTCGGAAAAACTAGACATATGTCTATGGTTCCATTGGAGTAACGTAGAACGATCGATTTTGAATGGTACACCAGCATTTGTTAGCCAGAAGTGTTCGAAAAAGCAGAATTTGGTACCCAATGATATCTTCTTATTCCCGCAGATCAAAAATAAATTGGGAGGTACATCAATCGGAATGGCAAAAATGGTTCGACATTTGGTTAAAACACATGCAAAAGTGTATTGATTTTAATGGAGAATAAAATCCTACATAATGTAACTACCGCATTCAAATTTTGGTCTGTGGGTCAAAGTCTTCAAGTACATTTTTGATCATGTTTTTTTCTCCAGGTGTCAGATTGTAATGTTTGTTGTGATACCTGGTTCACTATTACTATTGTCACTGTATTTATTGTCAACAAATTACTGCAATTAACATTTCTAATTATATGTGAAAAAATGTGATATATATTTTAAAAACACTGAAAAAAAGCTTTTAAAGCATACCAAACATAAAACTTGAAAATCATCTTCAAAATAAGCTTGAAACAGTAATGAATAAAAACTATTATTACTATGAAAAAAGCGTTGGGCCCTTGATGTACGTGAAGAATGGAACAAAGCCTCCTACGCTTTTTGATGAAAGTTTATTTTAAAAATTATTTTCAGCTTTTCAGTTTGATGTGCTTCAAAAGCGTATTTTTTAGTATTTTAAGCTGTCTTTCTCACTTTCTAGTTTCATATGCTACGAAAGCGTGTTTTTTTAACTATATTTATTCGAATATTTAGTTATTATATGCAAATGCAAAGAGAAAATTTGCAGTGAAAATTTCTGAAAAAAATTTGCCGATTTGGAATTTGAGACCACGACCGGAGAATCCGGAGGTTGACGCATTGAACTGGTGGGATATTCTAACAGTAATAAGCTTAGTCTAAAGAAGAGTTAAAAACAAACTCACGAGCTCACAATCCAACAAGCTCACAAACCCACATACAGGTGAAGCTAATAAAAACGTGTTAAAAATAATAAAAAAGTAGGAAACGTCTTCCCCTATTAATAAAAAAATATTTAGTTCTCTAATTTACAATCTTTAGTTTACCTGTTCAACGGCGATGTTGCCATGTTGTTTTATAGTTATTTACAAGCTCTTGTCTACAAATTTCAAACAACTTTTTGACAATAACACTTTTCTTCATCTTCTTCTCGCGTAGCTTTAATTTCCGACTCATCAGTGGTGTCATCTTTTATCTACTGTTGGAGAAAGCCTATAGCCATGCCGGTACCTTCAAGTTGAAACATACACGCTGACAATCTTTCATTTTGTATTTGTAATCTTCATTGCTTCGAAAAAATTTGAATAGTCTAGAAATAAACAAGTCGAATCAACGAAAGTCTGTTTGGAGAATAAACAATAAAAAAATTAATTAATTGAAAAAAATTATATACAACAGCGATTTTTATTAAACTACCCGATTGTATATTCTTTAGAGAGTCAGTAGAAGAAAAAGGTTTTTGTAAATTTGTAAGAGATTAATCAGTTTTTGTGAGATGCCTCTTATTTTTTCATCAGCTAATAATGAATCTCTCTCTTTTTGTCGGTATTAAGAGATTCAATGCATTCAACTATTTATAACAACTATTTTCTACAGGATTTTATTGGCCTTTACAATCGCTTTACAATGAGTCACTCTTTACAATTGAGGGGCTTGAAAATCCATCAACATTTGCCAATAGTTCGTAACAGATTCGTTCTTGCGCCTAGCAATTTGAATCTATTTTATTGGTCAAGGAGACAAGGCACATTTGATTTTCAACATAGCGTCAACAAGTTCAACAGGTAACCCCGAATCAGAGTTGGTAAATTTAAGAAAACGAGTTGTTTAACTAGCAAGTTGACCAACGTTTTCCGAAGTTCCGCTTAAATATGTATCCTTTGCTCGAATAAACTCATAGAAACTGGAATATTTCAAAGAATTACTTCCTTTTGACGCTCCTATTTACGCGCAATTAGGTGTAGAAGAGGATTAATTGGATGCCACCGATATATATAAAATAATTTAAAACACATGGATCTTAATGATGACGAAGGAAAATAGTTTTTCTAGTTTATTTTGTGTGATATCAAGATAATAATTTTTTAGGATACATTATAATAGGTCCGAACTTTTTGGTCGAAAGAGGCAATAATATAAAAATACAATGTGTTCCTAAAATCATCCGACAAACTTCAGGAGGTGATTTTTCATATGATATTAAGATGGGTCTTTCTTATAACAAAATTTCTTCAGCCCACTCCTTTTCGAGATATCACCCTTAAAATGTGACTGGAGTTTTTTTCCTAAAATTTCAGTAATGCTAGAAACTTGAAATTCTATAATTTTCGCAAAGGACTAACTGCGGATATTTTTTCAATATTCCTGTTACAGTATTATATATATATATATATATATATATATATATATATATATATATATATATATATATATATATATAAATATATATATATATATATAAAGGGTGAAATTAGCAACCCTTTATTTCATATCAAAACTTTTATTTTGAATTTTTTTTAAAACTAATAGCCTCAGAGAAGAAAAATAAACACAATAATTTATAATTTTTTTTAATAAATTGTCGTGTCGAGGATTGCCATACATTTTTAGAAAAAATAAACTCAATTTTAATCACCACCTTCTAACGGTGATCTCGAAAAGGGGTGGGATGAGAGAGTTTTGTTAAAGACCTACCTTAATTACATACGAGTAATCACCTCCTGAATTTTTTCGCATGAATTTAGAAACACCCAGTATATTACTGCATCATTAATAATTACGATTTCGGAATTTCTTTACAATATCAATTGAGGGATTCAACTATACGAGGTGTGATTATGAAATAACGAGACTAGGGCTGCTATAGAAAAAGTATGCATGCGTCAAAGTTTGAGCGTTTCAAGATGGCACAGAAGAATGATGATTTACATTCGGCTCACCCTTCCACGTCAAAACAGATGAAAATATCGAAGTCGGTAATCTTGTTCGATCTCTTCGTCGGCAAATTTTAATATGCGAAAAGTGTGTGTAAAGCTGGTGCCTGAAATCCTCATATTTGCATAACAAAAGCTCGTAACAATTTTTGTATTGACACTTTGAATGCGATTGAAAACTCATACTCATACTTATTGAAAACGGTAATAACGTATGAATCCAATCTGCATTGATAAGAACAAGATTTGAGTCTGTTGAAGCTGTTAAAGGAAAAACAGCACGCGACCTGAAGGAACTGACAAAAAAAGATTTCCTGCACTGTTTCTAACAATTGCAGATTTGTATGTAGCGATGTAGGGATAGAGGAGGAGTATATATTGAAGGTGATAATAAATAAATATACATAATATGGAAATAAAATGTTTTATATCACCAGATTCATTATTTAATAGCCAGACCTCGTACATCAAGCTGTTAAGAAAATTTTCGTTGACCTTATCACTTCATCATATATGAATCATAGAGTTAATGTTAAATATAGGAAGAGCACGAGGTATGGCACTTTGTTCAAGTGGGCTCGAATTGCCGAGAGAGAAAAAGAGAGAGGGAATATCACTATGCACTCTATAACTCTCTACGCATTTCTGGTTGGATCACCATGACGTCAAAGTGTCGAATAGTTGGAACGGGAAAGGAGAAGAATGATAAGATTTAACTTTAACATCGAGTAGAGAAAGACCGAAAGTGGTAAACCAATTCTCTCTCTCTCTCTTCCAATACAATTCCAATTACGCTCTCTCTATATTTTGAATTATCTCTATGATATTGATTCAGGATATTAGCATATTTTCTTGCGTTTTGTGAAACAAAGAGCTCATAAAAAAGGTTTTAACAATGTGTCACTAGTTTTACAATGTCAACAGTTGCAGTTTTTATTCAAAAGCATTCATTCCCGACAAATATTATAAATGTAGCAGTACTTTTATCAAATATTACTATATTACATTCATATAAAACTGATACATATTCAAATAGAAGATTAATGAACCAAAAATATATATAATCAGTTGAACAATATACAGTTTCAGAAGAACGTTCCTTTTTTATTAGTTTGACGGGATATTTAAAAGTAAAAAAGCAAAGGAAAAAGATTTGTGGTTGGCAAAGACAAGCAGGCTGTATGTGTATGTAGATAGTAAATGGTCAGATGGCATTTGGAAGTTATGGTCGCTCGCGACTGCATACCGCTTTGCAGTCTAAATCGCCGACAAATACAGGTACGGACTCGATGTAAATTTCAATCAAATGTAAACGTACAAGAAGTGAATGGTAATATAAAACAAAGAAGTGAAATTTGGAAACCGTACGGTCATTTTGAATATGATTACAAAATAATATGATTATTTCCTAAGATTTTACCTGACCCAATAGATGTTTGCGGGCTTATATTGTTCTTTTATAGCCATAAGCTGTACAGAAGAACAATAATAGAAAAAGGTTTTTGTTTGAGTAAAAAGGCCTTAACTTTACTTGATTAATAATTTAGTAATAAGTATCTCCTATCTTTCACTCATCCGATAGGAACTGCTTGCCCGACTGATGTGCTCTTGCCCTAACAAGTTGAGTTTTGCACATAATAGACATAGATAATAAGTACTATATATATATATATATATATATATATATATATATATATATATATATATATATATATATATATATATATAAATATATAAATGCATCAAAATGATCTTGATTTTAGGTCTCTTCTGTTTCAAACTTAGTTTTTTAAATAGTTTTTAAAAAAAAATAAATTTTGACGTATCGACTTCTTTAAATCTTTATCTTAAAGATATCAATAAATCAATATTATATAGTTAATTCAAAACATAAAGAAAGCGTAATTGGAAGAGAGAGAATTGGTTTACCACTTTCTGTCTTTCTCTACTCGGTATTAAAATTAAATTTTATCATTCTTCTCCTTTCCCGTTCCAACTATTCGACACTTTGACGTCATAGTGATCCAACCAGAAATGCGTAGACAGTTATAGAGTGCATAGTGATATTCCCTCTCTCTTTTTCTCTTTCGGCAGTTCGAGCCCACTTGAACAAAGTCCCATACCTCGCGCTCTTCCTATATTTAACATTAACTCTATGATTCATATATGATGACGTGATAAAGTCAACGAAAATTTTCTTAACAGCTTGATGTACGAGGTCTGGTTATTATATATATATATATATATATATATATATATATATATATATATATATATATATATATATATATATAATTGAAAGATGTAATAGTTTAACAACGTAATGTATTAGATGTAAAGAATGGCTTACATTTTTTTGTGATCTAACTAACCTAACCTAACCATACGTTAGCTTATGAGGTCTAAAGACGAATTAATGCAGAAATTCGATTTTCTACTAATATTGATTTTCTCTTGTGGGCAAACTCTGTTAAATATTTTAGCAAGTAGGAGGGGTTTTAAAATGCTCACATTTAGATTCATTATGCCAGAAATACTTGTCTTTTTTTAACCCTCGGTGATTTATTCCATCCACTAGCGCTAGTGGTAATAAACTTCACTTAGTGAATGATTACCTTTATCATACACTCGTGAATAATATAATTTATCACACACTATTATTCAACATAACGAACAATGAGTGATATTTGTCAGTAGAAAAGTGATTTATAACTGACTTCATAGATCTATATCTAGGTCTATGGAATGTTGAATATATAGAAATTATAAAATATGGAAAACTAATTGTTACAAAAAATTACCGTTACTGTGGAAAGAGGTTGAGATAATAAAAAATACGATACAATAAAATCAAGTTTCAAAAAGGAAATAGAAAAGATGACATACCTGTATTTATACGGTCTATGCTGGGCATAAGGTGTCATATTCCATTTTTTTTCTCTTAACAATATAAGCATCGATTACTACTACATATATATAATAAAAATTACTATATTTTATCTAAAATTATCTCCAGCCCAAAAAATGTACCAAGAGTAGTCAAACAAATCAAACATTTGACTTTTGGAATACTACGATATTTGATTTTATTTCTGAATTAAACATGGAAAGCTAGGTCAAATTTGCACAAAGTCCAAGGTTTTTCTCGTTTTTAAGTTACTCCATTTTCCAAGAAAATAAAGAGGGTAGAAATTTAATTCAAAAAATCCGTTTAATTTGGATAAGTTTACACCAGTGATTTAGGATACTTTGAAATATCAAACAGAAACACTGACACAAGTTAAACACTAACAACACCATACAATATTACGCCACTAAATTCATAAATAAAAAAGGACATATCCAGAGACACCAAACCCAACTAATGATATTCTAAAAAATATACTGTCTATTTGGATGTCAATCTTGGGTATTGACAGTACCACAATAACATAAAATTTAGACGTTAGAGAAATGGAATATGGGAAGAGCGAAAACTTGAAAAAAAAAACAAAAATATCAAGAAATTATAAGCGGAATATTAAAGAGAGGAGTGGTTTCCTATTGAAAACGTGGCAATGAAACACCAAAGTGGACTAACTTTAATATATTTTCCGAGCTTTCGAATACTTATGTATTCATCCTCTGGAAAATAATTAATTTGGATTTTCAAAAGTTTTGTGTGGTATTCTTGTAAAAAATTTTAGATTTTATAAGTTTCAAAATTCAATAAGAAACCGCTCATAATATAGCTGGCAAAGGCTTCTTTATAATTTATGTATATATTATATATACGAGGATGTATTGATATCTAGCTAGCCTACAATAGCTCCATGTATAAATAAAATATTGCATTACCATAGCAACCAACAATAACTTATTAGAAGTTTGACGTCAAAGAAGTAAACCAGAGTTACGCAATAAATTAAAAGAAAAGTTCTTGCTTCAGTTTTTTGGGATTGACATGGAGTAATCATGAATGATTTTTTGGATAAGGGTAGAATAATAACTGGAGATTACTATTCGATATTACTGACCACTCTATGGGAAAAAATTAAAGTGAAAAGACGCGGAAAGCTATCCAAAGCTGTTTTGTTTTTGCACGACAACGCCCCTGCACACAAATCTCATGTTACCAGGCAAAAAATTCGTGATTTAGGGTTTGAATTACTAAAACATCCCTCCTATTCACCAGATTTGGCTCCGTCCGACTATCATATCTTTTCTCAACAGTAAAAAAGTTTAAAAGGTCGTAAATTTTCTTTATCTGTTTTCTCTGTTTTCTCTGTTTTCTCTGTTTTCTCTGTTTTCTCTGTTTTCTCTGTTTTCTCTGTTTTCTCTGTTTTCTCTGTTTTCTCTGTTTTCTCTGTTTTCTCTGTTTTCTCTGTTTTCTCTGTTTTCTCTGTTTTCTCTGTTTTCTCTGTTTTCTCTGTTTTCTCTGTTTTCTCTGTTTTCTCTGTTTTCTCTGTTATCTCTGTTTTCTCTGTTTTTCAGTGCAAGAAGAAACATTTTTCTTGAAAGGTCTAGAGACGGTGCAGGTTCACTATAAGAAATGTATCTAATTAAGAGTAGAATATGTTGAGTAATAAAATATCTTGATATTGAAATTTTGTTTGATTCTATATGTATATGTATGTATGTATGTATATATATATATATATATATATATATATATATATATATATATATATATATATATATATATATATATATATAGGATATATTCTTAGTCTACTATAGAATCAAACAAAATTTCAATATCAAGATATTTTATTACTCAACATATTCTACTCTTAATTATATATATATATATATATATATATATATATATATATATATATATATATATATATATATACAACAACAACTTTCCTGGATAATGGCCTCGACGTATTTTGAATTAAAACTGGACGTTTTTGTCGATATAAACATCCCCAATGGGTCGCAACTGCAAGAATATGTAACTTCTCACTAGTTGAGTGGCGCCATCCTCGCATTCAACTGCGAACCATTGGTCAGGTAGAAATCTAGCTTTGTCGCCGATAATATAGAATTCAATGGTAAATGAGGTATGTAAAATGTCTCTAAATATTGATTTCTACTTTTCACCTCTGAAATAATTTCGAAATTCAATATTTCGAAAATGTATTCCGCCGTTCTTCAAACGAGAAAACAAATAATTTACTGGCTAATGTCTCGACGAATAATGAATTACAAATATTGATTTTCGATATTATTTCAGAAGTGAAAAGTAGAAATTTTTATTGTGATACATTTTACACGCCTCATTTACCATATTTAAATAAACCTTTTCGTAATACAGCTGACAAAGACTTTGTTCCCTGGCTAATACCACCAAAAATATTGAATTACATCTTTTCCGAACAGTGGAGCAAAACTATAGATATTCTTAAAGAAAACTACATATCAAATTGAAAAACAGTAAATCTACATCTCTATCTTTATATTATATTTTTTATAATTAAATGATACTAATAAACAGAATACATTATAGGGAGGACATCAAAACAAGAAAAAATACGTTAAATTATGAAAGTTTCAATCAAATTAAAAGTCTGAAAGTTGCAATTTTTCCAGTACCTACATGTTATCATTAGTTACTATTTCATTTTCAATTTATCCTCGTGATTTTAAGTTACATTTTTACTTTTTTTAAGACCGTACATATTTTTATTGAATTTTTTAATATGGTCATTTGTCACTTAAATTCGAAACAATTTTTAAAATCGCTTGTGGGTTCAATATCTGTAAACACTTAATTGTCTGATGTTCTTTATCATAGAAAGGAAATCTTTGTTTGATTTGGGCTACTCCTCAATGTAAAACTTTTTATATTTTCTTTAAAAATTAGTCAGTTTTCATCGACGTCCAACTCTTTAGTGTCGATTTTCAATTCAATTAAATGTGGTACCATTCCTCCAACATATGTCTACAATAACGGCAAATGGATTCGCACGTCATTTACATCAACAATTAATATTTTCTATTATTTGACATTTAATATATTCTTGGTTTGGTTTATCTTTTCTTCTGATGGTTCTAAATAAGCTGTTTCTATATAGCATTCTAAAATCGTCGCATATACAGTGTACATTTGATCATATAATAAGTGCAGCTTATAATTTTATTGCTGGAAGTTGTTCCAACAATCTATTCATGACATCGTTCAACGATAGCCATCCGGTTGGTACGGGATTTTTGGTATAAATCTTTAGCTGAGCTGTTGGCGATCGGTATCAAAGTTAGAAATGTACCTTTTACTTCATCGTTTATATTGACTAACCTCGCTATTAAAGCTAAGCTTGATTGTTGATTTATCAGTGCTCTCATATACCAATGAAAACTCGTTTTCTCTCAAATCTTTTCTCTTCAAAGGTTTGTCATGTACTACAATAGCACTTGGTTTTGTTCAGCTCATAGACATATTTTCAGCAGTTTTTGAATCTGGGCATACCGATATTATAAAATTCCTCAAATGTGAAGCAACATAAAATGCAAGGTTATGTTCCACAATGAAACATACTAGTTTAATTAAACCAGGTTTTGCCATGGTTTAATGTTGTGGCTCCTGTGATTTTGATGTTGATGCGAAGAAAAAAGTAAGCTTAGGATGCTTTTAAAATTTTTTTAAAATTTGCTTGGTGCTTTGATGATTTTTTATGTCATGGTAATTCTTGAATGCCGTATTTACGATTACAGTCATATGCAGAGCAGTAGACCTCTGTATTACCTTTTTTCTTTTTTACTTCTTCTAAGCCATCCACAACCTTTCGTCATGGATCCAAGAGTCAGTAAATTTTTACTTTCTTCTTTTTTGGGGATTTATCAAAATCTGACTCATAAATTTTTACTCAACTCATAAAGTAAATTAACAAAAAAGAGTTTAATCAGACTAATGCATGGACAAGTCAATTACATATATTTCGAATTGGCATAGCATTTGCAGGGACAAACTATTGACAGTACTTGTGATGGCCGGACTGCCCCGAAAAACACGATGTCATCGATAATCGGTCGAAATTGGCATTCCTAATGTCTCGCAAATACATGGAGAGGGTCGTAACCAATGACTAGTTTTGACGCTGTTACTTCGGAGCGGTGTAACGACTTCTTGTTCGGAGTTTCTCATCCGAACTGGAAACACAGCCAGCCAGCGCTGCTACTTGATTCATTCCGCAGTAGACGCTAACCGGCGATATCTTCACTTTCAATTGCGAACCACTAGGCAAATAGATCTCTAGCCGTCCACGGTGATATGTGAATTCAAGGATTAGGTAATATATATCAGGCATGCTCAGTCATTAAGAAACATAAACTCCTCGACGTTTCGGCTCCCCTTTGATGCCATTATCAAGAGAGGACTAGGGATAGGGTGGCTAATCGTTCATTGATAAGAAGTGATCTGATTCCTTGGAAGGCCAGCAGTGATTGCGTTAGTGTCTACGGTGTTCTCCATGGTATGCATATTTATTATTAATTTTTATTTCAATTTTAATAATTTTATAAATATTTTTTTTTGTTTCAGCTTAATATATATATATATATATATATATATATATATATTTCTTCAATTTGTTAAACACCAAAAAACAATAGAAGTAGTATTATATATTAAGTGCCTTGTACTAATTGTAGGGCAAACATATCAGTATTCAGAAAATAGACTAAGAGGTCATCAATACGATAAAAAAAATAGAAATGCATATGCGAACCATGAAATATCAAAAAAACAAATTAAATTATAAATATTCGAAAATTCTTGAAACAGAATCTGATACACGAAAAAGAGAATTTTAAGAAATGGTTCATATTCATAAGAACGAAAAAGCTGTAAATGATAAAAAAGATCAAAATAAGTAAAATTTATAGCTCTATTTTGTAAATTCTAATATATTTGAGATGTGGAAACCAAGGAAAAATTGATTTTTCTTATTGAAACAAAGTTCTAAGTTGATTTTATCCTTATTTTGATATTCATGGTGAAGGTGATCTATATATATATATATATATATATATATATATATATATATATATATATATATATATATATATATATATATATATATATATATAAATGGTCTGGCTTGTGATTTCACGATTTCACCATAAATTCTCCTCGAATATATAAAAGGTAACAGGAGAAATTTTGCAGCTGCAGCTGGGGCATATATAGCATATAATTTGCCATTTTTGTTGTTAAAAACATTTCCTCAACTACACAACTACACAGAACGTGTATTCTAGAACTAAAGCTAAAGAGAACAAACAACCCACTGTAATAAATAGAGGCCAATTCAATAGATAATAAGAATAAAATTCTTGGAAAATCATTAGAGCTCTTGTTTGTATTGAAATATCGTCATAATATCTAATTCAGTTTTTCATTTTGTTTTAAAATAGCACCCCAATATCTGGTTGAGTTTACATGTACAAATATTGCATGACAAATGTCTTTTGCCGAATTTAGCACACCACAAGGTCATCTACCAACTCCCTGGCCGAAGTTACTACCGTCCAGAACATATTGAAAAGAGGTACATATTTTCTATTATTTGGAAGGTTTTAGAATTATAAAAATAATTGTTTAAACACTGTTACAAAAATCGTGTAGGCCAATGTAATGAACCGCAACCATTAGAAATATCAGGATTTATTATTTTATCTTTTTGGTGAGGTTATAAATTGATTTCATTAGTGAAAACCTGTCACAGATCACGTAAACGTAAACATGGTCAAAAATTTTCAATGGTATTAATATTTTGTTGGAAATCCCTTCTAATACACATACAGAATGATTTTTATTCATATCCATATCAATGGATATGAAGCATTATGAATACCTCGTATATTTAGACACATAAAAAGAATCAAACTGTATTGAATCCAGTGATAAAAAAAAACTGAAACAAAAAGTTGATACGATAAACGAACGAATAAGTAAATATAGTTATTGTATTTTGGATATTGATTCTTTTTACGTATTGTTCCAGTGTGCTTGATCGATTCGGTGTAATAATCTTAAGGTAATTTATTAATAATATTATAAAATTATTTGTTTCTTGAAAATTTATACTGTTTTCCAATTTTTTATATTACATTTTTACAGTAGAAATAGATTTAATTGGAAATGAATCTAATAGGTTGTTGAAATTGTTTGTTTTTCAGTCGATTTTTTTTATCGGATAGTCATTTTCTTAACAGTTTATCATCAGAGGAAAAGCAAGAGTAGAATTGTCATAGGTTGAAATTTATTTTATACTTTAATATTCTGATCAGCTAACTGGGGCCAAAAAAAATTTGGAAGCACTGTAAAATTTTTTGTTCATCTAACTAATTGATATTTATTCCGATTTTTCCTTCGATTTTGGAATAGCGAACAATTAACGATGTTAAATTTACAAAAGAATACGCTTTAGGGTAACAGATCTTAAGGCAATTGCCATTTCGATTAATTAAACTGTAGATGTCTACCGTAATGGAGAAGTTTGAATTTTGAAAATGCAAGGTATCAATTTAAAAAGTTACACCCTATAAACTTTTATTATTAGAGTGACTCCTTTGTCTCACCTTGGACAGGGTGGTACATGTTCCATAATGCTGTGCCATATCAAAGTTACATTTTTTTAAATAAAACACACGTTAGCATTCATCAAATCTAATACAGGGTGAATCAAAATACTAATACATTATTTTTTCGTTTTTTTTTTTTTTTGAAATGAACCCCGTATTTTATGTGAATATCTAAAAGTACTACCAACATTCTTTTTTTCTTTTAACCATTTCCTGTACCTAAAATTATAAATTCTTGACATAATTTGATTTTTCTATGTAAAACAATGATTATATACCTATATCCAATTTTTTAACAATTAATTGTAAGTTTGATTTATTTTTCACAAAAATAATATTTGACAATGATATGACATGACAATAGGTAGAATATTGTTTTCTAATTTAGCGGCTTGGTACATTGGTATTTTGAAGGATTTGAACTAGGACAGAAATGAGTTTCACTAGTGATAAAATGATTGATATGATCCGGATATTGGTAGAATGCAACGGCGCGGCGGCAACCAACAATAGCAAACTTGGACATACTGATGTAGCGGTTCAATCGCACGAGTTCAGTTGATCATGAAAAGCAAAAAATTAAGTGAAGCTGATTTTGAAGACGACTAGCATTTAGTAGGTGGGCGTTACGAAAAGTTAATCAGTAGAAAAGTTTCTCGACTATGTTCTATTTGGAGATAAAGCCACGTCCACGTTTAATGAAAATGGTTGTATTTATAGTCAAACCAGATGGTCGTAGAATGTGGGGAGGTATTGTTGGTGAATACGTAGTAGGATCAAATTTTTTTGAAGAACATTCAAATGCTGAAATGTATTTAGTATGTATATATATATATATATATATATATATATATATATATATATATATATATACTAATACTCGTTTTTTCTTTGTATTTGCATTTGCAATGATAAAATGACAGTTTTCACAAATAAATCATATAGTCAACTCACAATTAATTGTTAAATGATTAATTAGTTATAGTACATAATCATTGTTTTCCATAGAAGAATCATCTCGAGAACTAATAATTTTAGGTATGCTTGATAAAAAAAAGAAGTATGCTGGTAGTAATTACTCACATAAAATACTCTTTGTGGAGAATTGGTTATAACTTTTTAAGCACTCTATTTCATTGAAGATAAGCTAATTCCAAATATGCAATGAAATAGAGTTTAGAAAGTGTAACTTGAATATGAAACACATTAAGATTTTTAATAATTTTGAAATATGAAGACTAATAATGGTTATAATCCCTCAAATTTTCTACCCATATGAAACATTCAAAACTTTTTAGGATTGGCTCTAAATTAAATTACATCAACGCTATAGCGCGCATAGACGAAATCCCTAAAAATGGAAAAGGGATTAACTGGTACTCCATTATATTAATAGAATTATTTTTGTATAATACTTTTGTTTTGCAATAGTCCATAAAAAATTAATATAAAGTAATTTATTCTATTAAATAATCGAAATGTCCATTATTTTCCAAACAGTGATTAAAGTCTGCTCTCAAACTCCAATCTATCATTATTAGAATCTTCTGTCTGTACTAATCTTCACGCGACTGTTATTCTGCTATTCACATTTTCCAAATATTTTAGAGCTAGATTATGCAAATCTTACCCAGCAAAGAAGCCTTAAACATTGAAAAAGACCTATAATTGAAAATATTTATAAGCAAAAACGTGTGATACATATATTGTTTCAATTTTAGTTTTAGTTTTTAATTTTAGTTTTTAAAACATGTATAAAATATACGTTTCCGCCAATTTCCGACTTGGCATCGACAATTTACACCATTAAATTGATCAATAAAAATATTGAGACAAAAATCTATTCTAACCACAAATAATTTTTCTTTAATTTGTATGGAGCATTAATTAAATCATTAGTAGTTTTATTAAAATGTATAAAATAGAATTATAAATGTTACTTCAATTGTATAGGACTTTTTTTTCATTGACACCATTCTTGTTCCTATGTATGTAAAACATTTCTTAAAATTGAATGTATGTTTCATATTTATTAATGCAGTTTTATTTTTTCAATTATTTTTCATCATTACAAGGTACAAGGTACAATATTAGATTTTAGTTGAGTCTCAATATTTCGATAAGGTATCGTGTCCTTCATGACTACACTTATAACATTAATTGAAATAATTGGACTGTTCTTGGGACAGTTCTTCTAGGTAGGTACATGTAGTAAGGAGAGTGTATTTCGTTTTGAAGTAAATATTCAGTTTTGCTCCTCAAATGATTATAGATTTAATGAAATAAAAAGTTTTATCGAATATTTTATTTATAATTTTTTTAAGATAATTATTTCCTCTTTATGCAGCTTTTGCTTTTTAAATAGCTAACATAGATGACATGAATTGAAGTTTCAATATCTTGTGTATTTTTTATATTATTCTTGTTTTACGATATAATATTATACGAAAATTTTTTATTTATGTTTTCAATTTCGTTCTTTGGTACAGCAGTAATGCAATCATCTACATGACGGAATATTTATGTGAAGTTCGCTTAAAACAGTTTCTGAAAGATCTTCCATAACTAATTGTTCTATAACCATGGATATGGATGCTCCCATAACATAAACGTTACTCATTGTCAAATTCGAAATATCATGTTTAGTTTGGTGTTTGTTCTATAGCTTTGATAAACCCGATTGAAGGAATATTATATCTGATGAATATATATTTATTTCGTAAGAAGTAATTTCTTTATGAACAAATATTCCTATTACTATTGTTAAAGATAAAGTAGTACAATTGAAGAATACACCTTAAAAACGAATTTTCAAAGCTATAGAATCAACATAGATTTGAGAATGAAATATATGAAAAAATTGATGTTGTCCTATGGGAGTATCCTTATCAAGTGTTATAGCACAATTAGTTATGGAAGATCTTCAGGAATGTGTCTTAAGCAATCTTACCAGGAATATTCCATTATTTCTTCGGTATGTAGATGAATAAAGTACTGCTGAACAAAAAAATTAAACTGAAAACATTAGTCAAAAACTCATTCCTTATCATAAAATACTCCAATTCACTACCGAAAGCGAACAAAATAATGAAATTGATTTTCTTGATGTCACATATAAAATTAATAATAACATAAGAACAGAATGGTACACGAAACCAACTTGGTCCTCAAGATATTTAAACTTCAATTCGTGTCATCCTATGTCATAATAAAGATCAGTGATGATAAGTGTGGCTGATAGATTTATCCAACTATCAGATCCTAAATTTATATGCAAAAGTTAAATTGTATTCAAAATAAATTGTTATCCTGAAGCCATAATACTACAACATAGACGTTCATAAACTTTCCTGAATTACCGTGAAGCCAACCTAAACTGACATTATTTTTGCGTAGTTGTTTAAGTCGGTACTATGTCAAGTATTTTGCCTGAAAGGCGCTCGCACGAAATTCTAGCTATAGTGGGTATTCGATACCAAAACCTAAAGTCTAACTTTAGCTCCTGTCGTGATTTTTTTACCATCTGTGTGTATTTTCCTTGATCATTTATATCCACTTTCCCAATATATCTTTCCATTTAACATCGTCGTGGACTCCTTCTAGATGCTGCATCACTGGGGAAATTCAGTTTTTTTCAGTATTAAACTCAAGTAGTTCGAGTAGTGCCTTCCGTGTGGAGATTCATGTGGATATTGATCTTCAACTTCTCCAGGTTGTAGTGTGCGGTAAAGACGTGTCGTGGTAGCTGATGTAATAGGCTAGCACTTCTCCAAAGATAGGAGTTCCGATAAATTGAGGTTCAGGGCGTCTGCAAGCGAACTCATGAGCCACGTCTGCCTGTCGAGTAGGTCTTGCAAATACATCTCTGGGTGAGATTATGCTGAACACATCGGAAGAGCATCTGCCGTGGTAGTGACGGTGAAATAGAGTAAGGTCGGCGATTTCAGGGTATGTTTGGGAGCCGAGCTCCAAATCTGCGAGCAATATTCCAAAGATGGACGGAGTAGTTGAGGATTATACACTTTTTTGATCTTAAATAAGGAACTGAGTTTTTTGAAGCTGTTCCAACAAGTAAATTTGTGGTAATGGTGATATTTTATGTCTAAATAGGACCCAATTTGATTGCTTCCATCCCACTCCAAAATTTTTTCAAGATTGGTATTGTTGTTGGTAATCTGTTGCTGTCTACGAATGCGCGCAGGGTACAGCTATATACAAGGTGTTTCTAAATTCATACGACAAGATTCAGGAAGTGATTGCTCATATGAAATTAAGATGGGTCATTAGTATAACAAAATGTCTACCCTTTTCCGAGTTATAACCCTTGAAATGTGGTGACTAAAATTCAGTTTTTATTTTTTTTTCTAAAATTCCATCGAAGCTAGATATTTTAAATTCTGTAATTTTTGGTGAACTCGCCAAGGAATAACCACGGGTATTTTTTTACTATTCCTGTTACATTATACGGGGGTGAAATTAGCAACACTTACTTTATTTCATATCAAAACATTTTTTCAAGATAAAATTTTATGAAACAATATTATAACTTACAATCCTTGTTTTATTGAATTTTTTATTTATTTTTATATTTTTTCCTAAAACCAATAGCTGCAGAGAAAAAATAATAAACATCATAATTTATAATTTTATCAATAAATTGAGTAGAAAACAGTAAATATGTAAAATATAACACGATTCATAAAAAATTCTGGAAATAACCATCTCTTGCAAAATACATGAAGGTAGCCTACGTGTCTTGGATTGGCGTACACGTTCAAAGATTTGAGGTGTATTTCCTATAGTATCACACGCTAATTGAATTCGATTCTTCGAATCGTAACAACTAAGGGTGTCATGTAGACTCATGATTTTAGGTTACCCCACAAACAGAAATCACAACTTGGAGATCGAGAAAGCCAATGTTGGGACTCTCCTCGACCAACCCAACAGTTGGGATATGTTGCATCTAAATGTTGCCTAGGAGTTCGACTGAAGTGTACTGGATGACCATAATACATGAGTTTTGACTGATGTTAAGTTCGGTATCTTCAAGTAGTTCAGTCAGGGAGATCATTTTCGGAAAAACTGATATCAATACAGCAAATGTAGCCCAATTAAGTTATCCCTTATAATACCAATCCATACGTTCGATGAAAAAACATTTTGAAAATAGTATAATTTTACGAGGATTCTCGTCTGCGCCATTATGATAGATACTCTTAAAAAATGTTCTCGTCCGTAAACAATACATTATATAAAAACAACGCATTTCTTATGTTAACCATTCACAAAATCTAGCTCGTTGAGGAAAATCTCTAGGTAAAAGAGCTTGAATCCGTATGGATGTAATAAGGATATAATTGCTGCTCTTTTCAAACTCGACACATAGATGAATGGCTGTTATTTTTTCTCTTATTCTTGTTCTATTATTACATTTCTAACTATCCGAAAACCGAATTTTTTTTAACATTCCAATTGCGGATTGTGAATACGTGCAAATACGGAATGATGAGGCGTCATTCGTTAGGGATATTTTTCAGCATCAAGACGTCTAGCTTGTCGAGAATTAGCATTTGCCATACCATACACAAAATGCATGACAGCCATTTCAGCGTTTGTATACATGTTTAAATACACAAATAATGCAAAAATTACAACCTAAAAACTCACAAGTAAAACCTCGATTGGTAAATAGTAACAACAGTGTTAACATCAGTTTACTACTTTAAATAAACATGGCAAATGAATTTTGTCGAAGTGACAACAGTCTACTATTCTAAAACTTTCTAATTAAAAACAAGCTAGAGGTGGTTATTTCCAGCATTTATTATGAACCGTATTACTTTTTATATTTTTACTATTTTCTACCCAATTTATTGAAAAAAATTTAAATTATGGTAATCATTTGTTTTCTCTGCAACTATTGGTTTTGGAAAAAAAGAATGAGAATAAATTTTTTTAAGAAGGATTTTAATTTATAATCAATTCTATTCCACAAAACTTCATCTTGAAAGAAGTTTTGAGATGAAATAATGTATGGGCTGCTAATTTCACCCCCGTATAATATAACAGGAATATTAAAAAAAATACCCGTGGTAAGTCCTTTGTGAGTACACGAAAATAACAGAATCTTAAGTTTCTAGCTTCACTGAAATTGCACACATATAGAATATGATCTGGAATAACATATACCTTTTATAATAGTAAAATAAATCTGTTAGATATTTTTCTTTATATTGTTCTTTATTTGAACGTTTCGTGTTATGTATAAATTGTTTAACGATTTGGTTGAAAAACTTTATAAATAATAATAATTTTAAATGGAATGGGCACATATCGCGGGCGGAGCCGCGACGGGAAACGATAGTATCAAATATTTTATCTTTAGATTTTGAAACCAGAAAATAGAAAGGATGGGAGTTTGAAAAACTGTCTTCGTATATCATTTGATAATATTTATTTAGTTTATAAAAGACATTCATACACATATAAAGTACAAACGACTGCATCATGATGTGTGATTAACACTCCTGTACAGTGTGGAGAAGATTGTATGTGTTAGTTTTCAAATATATTTTCACTAAAATTACAATAAAACGACAAGGTGAGCTTTTATACTTATGTACCATTTGACACACACGACGTTTATTACACAAAAGTAAATACAACCTCATATTAAATAGTAAATATAGTCACAAACTAAAAGAAATGTATAAGACAATCTTTTTTTCTGAATCATCTTAATATACGAGGATGTAATGATATCTAGTTAGCCAATACCTGTTCCATGCATAAACAAAATATTGCGTCACCATAGCAACGAACAATAACTTATTAAAAGTGTCAGTGCAAAGTTTAACGTCAAAAAATGTAAACCAGAGTTACGCAATAAATTAAAAGAAAAACAAATGTCCACCGAAATTGTGAAAATCGAAAAATTGGAGTATCTAGCCATCATAAAGTACCTGTATTAAAACAGAGTTAAGAGGTTAGCAGATTTACGAAGATATGCTTAATACCCTTAGTGATCAATGTCCTTCGTATGCGACCGTGAAAAATTTGACTGCAAACTTCAAATTGGGCTGAAACGGATATTTGAAGCATTGAATATTTCATACGAAGGCGTTCATCATATAGTTCACGTCAATTTGGACATGAGAAAAATTGCTGAAAAATGGATCCCCAAATGTTTGAATGTTATTCAAAAGCGTGCAAGGGTAGAAGCATCGCGTTCGATCTGTGCTCGATTTGAAAACAATGCAGACTTCTTAAAACGAATTGTTATTATGGATGAGACTTGGATACATTTCTACGATCCAGAAACAAAGCAACAATCGATGGAATGGCGACACTCTGGTTCTCCAAGACCTAAGAAGTTTCGTATCCAAAAATCTGCTGGAAAAGTTCTTGCTTCAATTTTTAGGGATTGCCATGGAGTAGTAATCATAGGAAAAAATCTACGGGAAAATATTAGAGAGAAAAGACGCGGAAAGCTATCCAAAGGTGTTTTGTTTTTGCAGGACAACGCCCCTGCACACAAATCTCATGTTCTTTTTTCTTCTTTTAATGCTTATCCATTGATGGATGTTCGCGACCACATTTTTCATGGCTTCTCTATCTCTAGCGGTATGGATCAATGTCTGAATATCTTGTATACCCGTCCACTGCCTCACGTTCCGCAACCATGGCATCCTCTTCCTCCGTCTCAATCCTCTCTTACCTTCAATCTTGCCCTCGACTATCAGCTGAAGGAATTGATATTTATGGCCTCGCATTATATGGCCAAGATATGCAATCTTTCGTTTCTTCACGATGTTAAAGAGTTCACGGTCTTTATTGATACGCCTGAGATTATCCTCATTCCTCACTTTGGCAGTCCATGGTATCTTCAGGATTCTACGATATACCCACATTTCGAATGCCTCTAATTTGTTGATGTTTTCTACCTTAAGGGCCCAATCTCATGTTGCCATGCATAAAATTAGTGATTTAGGGTTTGAATTACTAGAACACGCCCTTATTCACCAAATTTGGCTCCGTCCAACTATCATCTCTTTCCTCAACTGAAAAAAAATTAAGGTCGTAAATTTTCTTCCAACGAGAAGGTAATAAAAGCTGTGGAAGTCTGGTTTGCAGAGCAAGAAGAAACATTTTTTTTAAATGGTCTAGAGACGTTGCAGGTTCGCTGTAATAAATGTATCCAATTAAGAGGGGAATATTATGTTGAGTAATAAATTATTTGGACATTGAAATTTTTGTATGGTTCTATAGTAGGCTAAGAATTTTTCAATATATCGTCGTATATAATTCTACTGTACGTGAGTATGTCACTGAACTTCTAAACGGCTGTACCGATTTGAATGAATTTTTTTGTATGCGAGGCGCCCTGAATGGCTTAGATTCACAAATCAACCCGACAAACGGCGCTGCACTCGGTATCTAGGTTATTTATATATCTATACTGCAACTAAAGGGCTGGATCGAATTACATCATTTTTTGTGTATGCATTCGAGTGGGAGCCCGGAAAATTCACATTTTGAAATCAGCCCGGTAGGTGACGCTGCATTTTTGTGTGCATACAAGTGGATCGGTTTATAGATTATTTATCTAAACTACTATCACTAGATGCAGTTGGTGTTGAATATTGTTGTATTCGACGTACAAATCAATAGCTTGGCATTGTTTCATTATATCAAGTATTGTATATATTGAATGTATATCGTTTATTCATTGGCATTTAATATTTAGTGTATTATATTAAATTAGTGTCGTTATTATGACATTTCAATTTTTTTGTACGCGTTGTTTTGATATAACTGCTTCTCTATTCGAACCCACCACACAGATGAATGGCTGATATTTAGCGTGTTTAGGGTTTAGGGTTTATTTAGTACTCGTTTCTAGATGTACAACAATTTCACCTAAAATTTCTTGTGCTATCATCACATTTATAGTTCTACGGAAACCACAAGTGTTGGTTGAATTTTGTTTAATATTCCAGCTTCGGATAAGCGGCTCTGATTCCATTCCAAATACGGAATGATGAGGCGTCATATTGAATGTATTTCGTATATTTATTGGCATTTAATTTTAATGTATTGTATTAAATTAGCTTCATTATGACATTTCAATTATTTGTAAGCGGTGTTTTGATATTATATGCATTGCGTTATGAGAAATGCTTTGATTGAAAGCACATTTCAAGATTTACAAGTTAATTATATTAATCATATGTGGCTTCGTGAACTAACTATTTTAACCGCAAAAATATTGATGTTGACGCTACTAACATCAGTATACAACAATCATTACCCGACAATGAGATATTCTTCATTTCGATCGACACTGTTACCGATCCTGACTAAGCAGTCAACTATCCTGTTGAATTTTTGAATTCGTTGGATATACGAGTACTATACTATACATCACTTGCAATTAAAAATTGGTTCACCTATTATATTGGTCGGAATTTAAGTACACTTAAGCTATACAACGGTACAAGATTGTTCTCCTTCTTCTTACGTGTATTAGGCGTAGTCGCCTATTTTATCGTCGACATGGGCATGTTGCCGGTCCCAAGCCCGGATAAAGAGGGTTTTTGGGTTAGGTTAGCTCCCAGCCTAAGGTTAAAACAGACATCGCTCTAAGAATCGAAACTTTGTCTCGGAACAGGACAGTACAAGATTAGTCATAAAAAAAATTATGGGCTATGTTGTTGAAGCTACAATTGTTGAACTGCAAGTTTCACGCGCCACGAATCACAATGATCCTTTCAGACTCACCCATCCCATTAGGACTTCTACAATTTCCAATTCGTTTGTGATTTACCATGACTTTTGATAAATCACAGGTCGTTTTGAGGGCAGGATCTAGAAAATCCCATCTTTTCACATGGCTAATTGTATGAGGCGATTTTTCACATTGGAAAACCGTCGAGTTTATTCATTTTTATTTCTCTGGAATCGACTAAAAACATTATTCATTAATTCTTATTAAGATAAAATTAAAATTAAACAAATTGATTAGAATAGATTGTTTATCGAAAAATTAAGTTATTTCAAAATAACGAATAATGAATCATACTTTTCATACCGGACTTCTGTCGGGTCCGCTAGTAATTTATATAACTATTATAAACAAGTTTCAGTACCGCGAGGTTTTGCTTATTTGCTAAATTACTAGGCTGTAAATAGGACAATATTCCAGAAAAAAGAAATAGAAAGACATTCATATAATAACAATGCCTATCTCAATATATGGACGTGAAACTTATGTAATGGATAAAAAGACACAAAGTAGAATAACTGCAGCTTAGATAAAACAAAGGAAAATAACAGGGAAAATCATTAGAAAAAATAGTTGAAAGATGCTCAAGCTTGTACACCACAAACCTAAAACCCTAATAATTTGACGCTTGAAAGGTAATAAAAATTCTGGAGAAAAAGAAGAAGATCTACATACGATTTTTGCATCTAGTTTCTAGTTACTCAACTATCAAGGAATTGGTCAATGGTTCTGAAGGAAAATCGAAAAAATTGAATTCATGATCACAAACCGCAATCAAAAACCATATATGAATTCAAAAATCGACTTCCTCAACTTTGGATAGAAATTGCACAAAATTTATTGAACAATTTGGTTTGCCAAGAAGTTGTGTTGCTGCGATACGTGCGTCTAAGGGTCATACATTATATCAATTGTCTATTTTTTTATATACCTAGTATACTGAGATTTTACGATTAGTTCTAGTCATTCAACTATTAACAAATATCAAATTTTTTTTATTCTGTGTTTCAAAATCAAATTTAAGCAATATCTTCAACGATCCAACTGCTGTTTATAAGATGATCGATTGAATGATCAGTGTAAAGCAGTAAATAAAATTATGGCATTGAATCAAAGTGGTGTCAATGTATTTTGTTTATAATCTTCGTAGATAACTCGACTAGAATACGAGAAAGCCACCATCAACTAGGTATAATTTTAAAGAAATTATTTGATTGCTTTTATTTCCGTGTTTCTAGTAGGTACCCCAATGGACCATATTGATTATTGTTTTGATGCTGAATGCGTAGATTTGAAAGATATTATAGTATGTTCATAAAAGAAGCTTACAGCTTTCATTATCCTTCGAGTGCATTAAACTATTTTTATTTATTTATAGAATGTTCACAATTCTGCTCCTAGGAGCAATAACAACATCTTCAGCAATTCTCAATTCCGTAGAAGCATTTCAGTGCTCAGTCGATCAATTTGAATGCAAAAATCAAGAATGTATCGATCTACAGTTAAAATGTAACGGCTTCAATAACTGTGAAGATGGATCGGATGAAATAGGTTGCGGTAAGCTAGAATTCGATAATATTTACTCATTCAAGGTTTATGCATAAAGTGTGAAATAATTGTTTCTAATTTCCCAATTCTGCTGCATTTCAACGTTTAAATTGAATTGCGTAAATTTGAAACATAAATGTTAATATACTGGGTGACTCCCATCAATCCAGTATATGTGCTTTATTTTTAAAAGCTCCAAAAAAAATCTGATTCCAAAGACGTGATAAAAATGGAAATACACTTAGTAACATTAGAAGTATTACACCCAGAAAGTATAATTTACCGACCTTCATGTTCTTGTAATGTGGTTAATTTAAAATATATTTAAATAAATGCTTAAAAGCTCCACTTTATTGGTGACAATAACAGTCTCTCGCTTTCTATCTCTCATATCTTGGTTTTTTTACTATCCAAATGCTTAAGGTCTGACGATCTAGTTTTGTCCTATTTCAGGAACAACTTCGTTTCTAACAATACTTAAATATTTCTTGACTGTGAAATTTTCTCATAAATATATTGGTGACTATCAAATAGTTGTGATTTTTACGGCTCAAAGTTGTTAAAAACCAAAAACTCTTCAAAATCTGTGTTTTGGATACGATTGTTTCTTCATTATGCTTAATTAAGCCTGTAGCTCTACTATAACTTTAACACGTTGACGGTTAAGCTGTATAAGGTAACATAATTCCCTGTGGCTGAAAATTATTTTGGTTAAATCTTTGAACTAACATTATTCCTGAGATGCTGAAATCCGAATGAAATATTAGGAGTATTTACCTAAATATTTTTAAAATGTTGAAACAATCAAACGAATGATGAATTTTGAGGCTTTGAAAAATATTTTTGTAAAAACAAATATTTATAATTGGATACTATTTTAGTGTTTTTCAAAATTATCAAGATTAATACACTTTTGCATGCGTTTGAACCATTTTTCGAAGCTTTGCTCCTATACCGATTCAAGTACCTCCAAAACATGTGATTTGAACGTATCAACCGCTTCTTCAGGTGTATAAAAACGTTAATCTCGCAAATTATTTTTGATATGCGTGAATAAGAAGAAATCATTATGTACCAAACAAGGACTGAACGGCGGATGACCCATCAATTCGATGTTTTGACTGGTTAGTTATTCCGAACAAACGGGCGACCAATTGATTCGAAGTGCTTCGTGCACGAACAACTTTTTTTAGAGATTCATACGTTTGATTTTTGTTTAGTTTCGGAAAAATGTGCATTGATTCATTAATCGTTGCTGTCACCATCTTATAGTCGTCTTTTGAAGCACCGCAATTGAATGTTTTCAGCATTTCTTTGCATCATTTTCCACGAGCTTTTTTTACGATTGTCAAATTATGCGCACAGCCAATTGCTCATGCAATATTGAATGTTTGCGACTGGAGCTATCGCCCATATATGCATCAATCTCACAGTATGTCATATGCGAAACTTGCAATATCAATTTACGCATAGCATCGATGTTTCCTAGCACAATAGCAGATTTTGGACGACCTTCGAATCAGCGAAATGATTCGCACACTGCCGTTGGTTTAATCCACGTCGAAAGTCACAGAACATTATCGCACAAAATTTAATTCCTTTTTTTGATTAAGATGAATATTTAAGTCTATCTGTAAACAACTCAAATAGCACCGTATTCCACCATTAAAAATGTCAAACTTTATGATTGCGATGTTCTACTGACTATTGTTGTCACCGCATTTTCCTGTTGAAAATGCATCAACAGAAGATTTTGGAAAAGTAGATGCAGATAGTTTTTTCACTGATAACCTTTGTTTTTGAAAACTGTCAACTTTTTTCTTCAACTGGTCATTTATTTTTTTGTTGTTGTTTCGGTAACTTTTTGTTGTCATGATTTTTATCACAAATTTTGCATATGGTCGAGACACTCTTATTTATTACTGAGCTCTGTTGTTTTTTTGACAATATTGCTCATTACTTTGGGTTTTCCTTTATTTTCTGCCACCGTACCCTTTTTTCTAAAAATTTTTCATTCTGCTGAAACTGAGTGTTAATACACTTTTATCACTTGTTGTGACAGCTAACTAAGGTACAAGATAGGAACCCAGATATGTTTTTGAGCAAAACTAAAACCACTGAAAATATTAAGATATGAAAATATTCAAGAAATATAAATAAGAAGACCTCGTTACCTGGGACTGAAATCCAAATTTGGATTCATAATCAACCTAGACTAATTACTTGCATATAATTAGAAAAAACTTGTAGCCCTCTTTAATGTCAAAAAACTATATACTCTGCATCAGCTTCTACAAAGCCCAGATTCGTCCATCTTCAGAGTATTGTTCGCATATTTGAAGCACTGCTTCCAAGCATACCCTGAGGATACTTGACTCAATACACAAGAACTTAAAGACTACAGATACTATCATGGCAGATTATCTTTCGAACTGTCCAGGATGATCCAACCTAGAGCAGTATCTCCAAGACCTACTCGACAGACAGACGTGGCTCATGAACATCGCGTTCGCTCTCAGATGCCCAGAACGTCAATTTATCGTTTTAGAGAAGTGCAAGCCTCTGGAATTGGGTACTAACGCTACTACTTTCCGAACACTACAACCTACAAAAGCTCAAGTTCAAAATCCTCAGGCATCTCCATACGGCAGTCACCACTCGAATTGCTCTAATTTAATATAATTCATCCATGAATAGGGATGAAGAGACTCTAGGTAGCAGCCTTGTTGATCATTCATTATTCAAATTGAAGCGCTAAGAATCTGTCATTTTTCTTTCCTACTCTTTTAAAAATATTAGTTCTTATATCTTTAGGTGTTTCATTGTTCCCTACAAAAGATATTTTTATTGCGTCAAATAATTTTCCTTTGCTTTTTGCCTTATGCCTTATGTAATTTATTTGTCTAATTTTCCAGCTCCTGCTATTGTTCAAAGTATTTGTAGTTTCTATTTGATTTATTTGTTTTCTATTTTAATCGAATGTGTGTACTTATAACCATTATATTCGTTTTATCTATATTCATGTTAGGTTAAGAAACATTGATCCAAAGTGAGCAATGTCACACCCAACGCGCGGATAGTTTACGCATATATAATTCTTGTGATATAAGGCATATGTTTCCATTTGATATCCCGATAGCCTCTTCTATCTCTCTTAAGCTTAATCTTAAGGTCCTCCGATTGCGATTTTTGGCCGTCCCAAGCTCTAGTCTTCAGTCATGTTGATGCGGCTATATTATAATTCAGACGACCAAAATTTTATGGTCTTAAATAATAATGCAGAGTTTCCATACACGGTGTCTAGATTCTCTTCACTTATACTATTGTTAAACAGAAATTAAGCAGCCTCCCAATGCATACGTACATACATTTCCCAATATATATTGATAAGTGTTGATATCTTCAGGTCGGAAACTTTTCAGACAACCATCGTAAAGATTGCGGCTTGTGTTCCTCCATTGGGTCGAAATCAGAAGTGAATGAGTTGCTTGCTTTTTTCCTTAATATTTTCTTTATGATTTTAGCAAATTTTAGTTAGATTACTCGTATTCTGTAGTTGTTACATTCGTTTGTCACTTTCTCATGCCATGGTGCCTTACCTCTATTGGCTTTACTTATTGCATTGCATCTCTTCTAATGTGATTTCCTTTTCCATATTTGCGCCATTTTAGTCTTTCTCTTCTTTCTTCACTTTCGTTTTGTCCATTCAGAGGTTCTTTCAAGTATTATCGCCACCTTTCTCTAACTTGGTCTACCTCAGTGATTATTACGCCTTTTTTGTCTTTTATATTTCCCAGGGTTATATTTTTCTTGTGCCATTGTTTCCTCATCATACCAAAGAAAAACTTCTGATATCTCTATATGTTGTTGAAGTTTTCCCATATATTTTTCTTTTTTTCCTGAATTATTTTTTTGACTTTTGATTTTTCTAACCTGTGTTTCTCATAGTTTTTCTTGTACGACGTTTGTTCGGAAAATATTTTCACTATTATTCTGGTATTACAATATGGTTTTCTTCAAAGTACTCTACCTAAGACAAGACCCACTCCTGCAAACGCCTTTTCCACTGTTAATAACATTGCTGAATTGTGATGCTGTTCAGTTACCGTGTCGTTTCTTCCATGAGGCTTCCACATATTCAAAGTGCCGCGCTCGAAGCTCTATTTTGCATTTAGGGAACAAGAAGAAGGGGCTGTATCGGCTATATCGGGTGAATAAAGCGAGTGGTCTGTTACGGTGATTGAGCTTCGGACCAAAAACTCACACAAAACAACGGGCGCATTGTCATGATGAGGGTTCCACCTGCCCCCTTGTGGTAAATCCGATCAAACTCAAACCAAACGAGACGTCTTAAAACTTCAATGACAAATTCCTTGCGAACGATGCCTCTAGAATAAAAGAAATCAATTGTCGTTAACAGCTGGTCAACTATAATTCTGACTGTCAATGTAGGTTCATCAAGAACACAATTAATTCGTTTATAACATTTTCATCATATCTCAATGTTGAAAGGCGTCCTGGGCGAGAGTCTCCTTTCACTTCTTGGATTTTCCGGAACCTTTTTAACCACTTGTTCATGGTTGGTTCCTTAAGCGAATTGTGTCTGTAAACTTATTTCAAACACTCAAAAATCTCACGGCCATTCTTGCATAGCTTTGAAAGAAATTTGATGTTGATGCGCTGTACCTCAATTAGAGAGAACTCCACGCCGACGGCAGGTGAAAAAAGGTGGAACATGGTGGCGTCTGTAACCTGTAAAATAAAGTTATTATTCAACTTTTATAGGTATTTTTTGAACAAACCTCGTATTATTCGTCTGAGTTCTATCTTTTTCCATTATTTGTTTATATTTCTTATACTTATCTGTAGCGGACGCAAGTCACAAACAGTTTAACGCGGGTCAGGGCATTTCACCTGGTATTTGGTGTATTAAACAACATTCGCGGGTCTAATTGCGACTCAGTTTAGAGAAAGATTGTATGTGCACTTTCAGAATTGTAGTTCGCGGGGAGGAGAATCAACACGAGTCACTATTTTGAAAGTCCGCATGCGATCGGTCCTTAAACAGATCGGAATCAGACCCGTTTAATCACTCGAGTGTAATAGGGTTTACCCTCATGTGTCTACTGTCAACAAAAAAATAATAAAATAAACTTAATATAGATATTCATCTCAAAATAATATTCGAAAATTTTTCAATTTTATTGTGATTTGTAATGTAATAAAAAATGAAATTAACATTACACTAAATTTGTTAATATTTTCTCCTTGCAATTAGTCATTTATAGTGAATTTTTTGCTTTCCTCGATTTCTTCACACGCTATATATCTTCAATATTTGTATAATTTTGTTACATTACAGATATTTGCAAAGGACCGAATTATTTCAAATGTCATAATAACAGATGCATTAGTACGGCTTTTGTTTGTGACGCCGAAAATGACTGTGGAGATTATTCAGATGAGAGAGACTGTGAAAACTTCAAGGTAGGTTTCAATTTGGCATTTAATACTAAGAATATATGTTAAGAAACTACCTACATTAGCATTTAGCTGCCTATATTCACATTAATAAGTATTTGTAGAAAGTACCCTTAACAATAACAACCTAGCTTCATCCTCTTGCAACCTCACGTAATTTCTTATGCATTCAACAACCTTTGGTTTTCTCTGTAGCAGGATTCGAAAAAGGTGGTTAGCTGATATACTACGGAAGTTACACTGAGGCATAAGTTTAGGATGTTTTTTTGCAGTTCAATTTTATGGATAAAGAATTTGTAATAGCAGTATGAACAAAAGTAGTGAAAGACCTTATCCCACTTAGGTTGCTTATTACACTCGCCTACACAATTTTTGTAACACAGTTGAGACAATTATTTTTATATTGTTAATACCTTTCAAATCATACGAAACCCGAAAAATTTGAACAGATAAACAAAATGTAATGCCAAAGACTAACTCTTAACAAAAAGATGAGACGAGTATGAGGTTTTCTCACGCGCACGTGTGTGTGTTAAAATCACCCGTCTAGTGTAAATTTTCCTGGTTTCAGATATATTTATATAGTGAGCAACATAAAAAATAAATTAAGAATATTTTGGGTGGTTGCTCCTTCTTGCCAGGTGTTGTACATCTAAAAAGAACAAAACTTTTACTTTTAACTGTTGCACCATTTTTCATTTGAATGAATACTGATCAAAAATAATTTAATCTCTATGCTATGTGAGAAATAAATCACAATTGTAATCGATTCACATTAAAAATGTACACATATTACAATAAATTCCCATTCTAAAATTAATAATTTTTCTTCACACTTTTTCATGCTTAGGACTGACAAAAAAATATTCTTAACTGGCGTGTTTAAAAAATTAATCAACACTTGTTGAGTGTAGCTTTGTGGATTCTAAAAAAATATTATATTTAATTATGTAGTAATTAAAAGTAATATATCATAACCCTTACAATCTAACTTTTTATTCAGGTAGAATGTTTGTTTATCTACGAGGATATATTGAAAAATTCTCAGCCTATTAGAGAACCAACCAAAATTTCAAAATATTTTATTACTCAACATATTCTCCTCTTAATTGGATACATTTATTACAGCGAACCTGCAACGTCTCTAGACCTTTCAAAAAAAATGTTTCTTCTTGCTCTGCAAATCAGATCTCCATAGCTTTTATTACCTTCCCGTTGCAAGATAATTTACGACCTTTTAAATTTTTTTTCAGTTGAGGAAAGAGCTGATAGTCGAACGGGGCCAAATCTGGTGAATAAGAGGGTGATCTAGTAATTCATACATGAGATTTCTGTGCAGGGGCGTCATGCAAAAACAACACACCTTTGGATAGCTTTCTCCGTCTTTTCTCTTTAATTTTTTCCCTTAAAGTGTAGCCATTCCATCGATTGTTGCTTTGTTTCTGGATCGTGGAAATGTACCCAAGTCTCATCCACATTAACAATTCGGTTTAAGAAGTATACATCGTTTTCAAATCGAGCACATATCGAACGCGATGCTTCTACCCTTGCACGCTTTTGATTAGAATTCAAAAATTTGAGGATCCATTTTGCAGCAATTTTTCTCATGTCTAAATTGACATGAACTATATGATGAACGCGTTCGTATGAAATATTCAGTGCCCCAAATATCTGTTTTAACCAAATTCGAAGGTCTGATAAAATCATATCATGAACTGCATCGATATTTTCGGGGACTCCCACAGAAACTGGCCTTCCCGATCAGTCATCAATTTCAATGGAAATTGAAGCTTGTAGTCCAATTTTTCACGGTCGCATACGAAGAACATTGCTCTCCAAGAGTATTAAGGATATCTTCATAAATTTGCTTACCTCGTAACCCTTTTAAATACAGGTACATGATGATGGCTCGATACTCCAATTTTTCGATTTTCACAATTTCGGTGGACATCTTGTTTCTTTTTTTGTTTTTGTTTTTTGTTTCTTGTTTCTTTTAGTAACTCTGGTTTACTCTTTTAACGTCAAACTTTACACTTACACTTCTAATAAGTTATTGTTCGTTACTTTGGTAACGAAATATTTTGTTTATGCATGGAACTGGTCTAGGCTAACCAGACATCAATACATCCTCGTATTTCGTTTTTTTCACTGGGTTGGGTATTAAAATTTTCAATATTTTCGTTAAAACTACTATAATTCTCGTCTTGCACATTTAGAAGTTCTTAATTCAAATGTTCAATTTCTACAAATCACAAAATATATAGTTAAAATATAAAAATCATGATTACTTCTCTGTTTCTTTTCATCTGTTTCTTAGTTAATTTCATTTCCATTATTAAATGCTTAGTGAGCGAATCATTGTTGAGAAAAGATTTTAACATGTGTTTATTTTGAGTTCTGATGGTAAAAAAATTTTTGTTGATTATTCAAACTTAAATTAAATAAATCTAAAATTGGCTGTATGTACAGTTATGGAGTTACATAACCAAATAACAATAAATATGTCGTTGTACATTTTCTTTAATAAATGTTTAAGATAGTTGTATTTGTTAAAAATCGCACTTGAAAATAGGCAACTATTATTTCCTGGTTACCGAATCTTAATTATTTCTCAATTAGATAGGTTAAATGGTAACACCAAACACTATAACAATAAAATCGCTTAACATTCTTTCAAAATGTTTCTAAGAGCTTGAAAAAGTTATTAATGCATAACTTAAATCACATAAACGTTTTTGGCGACTACATTAAACAAATAATCACAATCACAAAAAAAAACCAAATTCTAGAAACAAAGCCAGAGACACAGTTGAGAAAATCAGGCTATCTTTCAATTTCGTTGCCCTCGCGTCGTTGGCGTTCGAAGTTATCGGATAAAGTCGAAATAATACACTTCAACGAGTTTCTTTTTCATATTGTCAAGCAAAGGTCAAAACGATATCTTTCAAACCAAAAATAATAGTTTTTGGTTTACTATATACGAACGCATGTTTATATTTTGTCGGTGAGTGTGACTAGTTTAAAAGTTGCCAGAACCAGCTCGATTTGCTCATTATTCTTTAACTGTCCATAATTTCTTTCTGTTTATGATTGTAGTTTAGTCCAATTTAGCTCTGTGAGACGCAAGAGCGGACTGTGATTCATACTTCTTGAACCAAGACATCTTAACGTTGGTATAAGAATTGTTTTCGTTCTCGCAAATTCAGACTAGTAAGTTTTAAAATGGGTAAAACCAAGAAACTATCGGTTGAAATTCGTGCACTAATTGCAATCGTATCATCACCGCCGAATTAAAAATACGTCGACGAATTCTTGGGCTACAATGTGTGCTGTGTTAATTGAAGCGTATCATTGGTTCAGTACTGATGACGTCTTTGAATTTACAACAGTTATCCAACAAACTTCAAGAAATTGTGTACTGATACCACATTCACGCCTCTTTCTAGTTCCGTTAAGCCCATATGATTGTAAATAAATACAGTAGCTTTTCCAAAAAAGTTCAGTACAAACTTTTACATCCCTTACGATAAATTTTCAAAATGTATATCATTTGAAATCGATCATAGTTCAATAAATATAGATTATGGGTGGTTTGGGTGATTGTTTTAGAAGGTTTCTGAAAGTGAAAAGTTGATCATTGAAACGCACGGAAGAAAATATAATTGCCAGTTAAGCTCAATGTTCTTACAAATAGTCGTTTGCAAATTTTGCATTTCAAATTTTTTTAAAGAAAAATCAGCATATATTTTCCACTTTTTTTTTAAATTCCGCTTCTATAAACTGAACTTTCAGGTAACAGTCAACTCAGAATGTGAAGAAGGCCATTGGAAATGTACGGATCAATTATGTATACCAAATGATTGGGTATGTAATGGCGTATCAGAATGCTTAGATGGGTCAGATGAGACGATAGGATGCAGTAGACACATCGATTGTGATGGGTTCAAATGTAAAAATAGTCATTGTGTACCAAATGAATGGGTATGTGATGGAGTTAACGATTGTAACGATAATAGTGATGAACAAGATTGTGGTAAGACATATTTGTTATCAATTCATACCTTTATATAACTGTTAAGTTTACCCTTTTCCAATTTTAAGGAAAACACTGCAATCTTCATCGTATCAAATATTACGTTCCATAAAATAAAAATAAGCCCTTCTTGGATCCGCATTTGTAAGTTCCCCACTAGATATGGAAGCCGTTTAGTCAGTACTTTTTCCGTACTTATTCCGTACCTTCTTTCTCGTTTTCAAGTTTTTGGTCAAATAATCTGAAAGGCAAAAAAGTTTTTGATGATTTACTCAACTCATTTATTCAACTGCTAATCATCTTAGCAGATATGTATTGCCACAGTGTTCCTATTTCGAGCAAATGCCTCACTAGCTCGTGGTAAACATTCTCGCAATCATCGCTGATACTACTTTAGCATAATGAGCATTAATATGAGTTTGAGTACATTTTTTTTCTGTTGCCCCTTGTCGTCAGGATTCTCTTAGTTAATGTCCATCTCCTCCACATCTATCGACAACTTCTTTTATTCCAGTAGTCCAGAGGCATAGAAACTTACTTAAATTTCTGTACATCGCTCGCGTTAAAGAAGAGTGAAAAAGTTCACATGTTTTCATTTGGGCCAAGGAATAGTTCTTTCTCAAACCTATAATAAATAGTGTACCCTTTATCTTCAAGTATCTTGCGGGTTAGGTTGTCTATAAACTTTAGTGTTTTACAGTTTATGATGATAAACTTCTAATTTTGTTGCCAAAATTCAATTTTCTGTAATGAGCGAGAACTCAATGTAGGCTTTGGGTGAAACCGTGATTCTAATAACATTTACAACAGCTGCATAGAAGAGGAGGTACCCAGCTTTCTCTTTTCTCCTTTGTAAGATATATTCTTGACACTCTCCTTTGGTCTTCCTTGCTTCCCTAATGATAGTCCCTGTTTATGGAACCAAAAGACCATCTGATACATTAGCGGATCAGTTCTTTTTTCTGGGACTACTCAGTTTACGAGGATCAATGGTTCTTTTAGTCTGTTTGTCACAGGAATATTCTCAGACACAATATTCTCACAGACTCTTTTATCTGTCAAGAATGTTGAGGAGGTGGACTTTGTTTCTGTTGTCTGAATTTCGTTTTTTCTTATCAACCGTTGCTTGAGTCTTAAAATATGTCGATTTGTCAAATATCATATTATTTTGTATAAGATCAAGTGCTTACAAATCCGAAATATAGAATCTTGAGATTGGTCAGAAAATTTATTTGACGTGAAATTTACAATCTGCATTAATTTTCCAGAAAATCACGTACCATTCGATAAATGTATACCAGATAATGGAAAATATCTCTGTCAAAATAAGAAAACTTGCATCGATACTCATTTAGTATGTAATGGGGTCGATAACTGCCCGGATCGATCGGATGAAGGTGGAATGTGTAATTCTTCATTTATAACCTGTCAACATTTGAAGTGTTCACATGCATGTGTACCGCTACCAACTGGACCGAAATGCGTATGCCCAGCAGGACATGTTTCACATGATAATAACTGTACAGATATCAATGAGTGCGATACGTATGGTAAGTATGTAATCTAGTCGAATAATTCTCTTATTCAGGATTATCATAAAATACGAGGGTAGTCCAAGTATAAGCCTGAATTTTGCTATAAAAATTTTTATTATTAAATTACAGAGCTGGAATTTTTTACAGTGTTCTATAGATAGTCTCCGTCACACTTTATACACTACGGAAGCTTTTGGATGCCTTTTCCGTAAAAATATATCGGCTTCTTACGTATCCATTTGCGTACGAAGGATCCTACCTCCTCATTGTTTTCTAATCAGAAATAATAGTCGCATGACAATAAATCGGGACTATAAGCAGGATGTTGAAGGGTTTTCCAGCCCAATTCATTCAGCTATATGTAGTCCGGCCCTGTCTTGCAACAAAAATGCTCTACGGACTGAAATATCACGTTGTTTTGATGTCTTACAGGATTCACTGTATTTTGTAGAAAGTTACTATGATACATTATGAGCTCACAATTCGTTATCAGTGAGAAAATCAGAAAATCAGAAAATCAACGGCGATTACTCCTTTTATGTCCCAAAACATGGTATACAACACCTTTCCCGCTGACACTGTAACCTTCACTTTAATTGGTGCGCCTTCGTCTTTCTTTCTTAATTCCATAGACACGTGCGTACTAGTAACATCTGTGGTGAATATTCGATACAATAAATTTTCTCCTTTCTCTTCATAACGTTCCAGAAGGCGCGTTCAAACTTCCCTGCTCAAAATTCAGAAGTCTTGGCACCCATCTGGCTGAAATTTTGCGGTAACCGAGCCGTTCCGGAATTATTTGCTCTATACTACCTACGCCGATGCTGAATTTTTCTGTCATATCGGGAACAGTACTGCGTCGGTCTACAAAAATGAGTTTTTCAACTCGACGTTTTCGTCGATAACACTCGTTCTGGGCCTTTTCGGAAAGCGAAACATCATTCATACACTTAAGGCTTGGAGAAGTACTCATTTTCAAATTGCTCGAATAATTTTCGATAAATTTCCGCGGATTTTACATTATATTTAACCAAAAATACGGACTGCATTGCGCAACAGACACTGGTACATCCTTTCTCGCTATAAGTACACTAAAAAGCGAGGTAATGCGATTACGGCTGTTCTCTACGCTTCATAACAGATCAGTCTAATATACATTTTTACAATTTCTCGCGCGTTCATTTAAAAATTCTGGTTTATGTTTGATCACCCTCGTACATTTCCTTTAATTTTCACTACTGCTTCGTTAATCCTGTTTCTTAATACTACTGTCTCTGCTTATAGCTTGGTTTGCATTCAGTTAGTTATTCTCTCAATATGTTTTTGTTTCCAAACAGAATAAAATAAATTTGAAGGGTTTATAATAGTGTATATTTATTATCTTAGGTATTTGTGACCAGATGTGCAGAAATACAGTAGGATCCTATGAATGCTACTGTTCCGAAAAATACTATTTGGAATCAGATAAGAGAACGTGCAAAGCTCGAGGTGGTAACGGTTTAATGATCTTTAGTACAAAAAAGGAAATTCGTGCTCTAACATTAGACTCTAAATCATACTTTACTGTTGCTAATGATTTGAAGCAAGTAGTTGGAGTAGATACTGATGGAGTCCACGTTTTCTGGACTGAGATATTCACTGGTCACGAAAGTATTGTAAAATCTATAGAGGACGGCTCTGAAAGAGAGGTTAGTATATTTTATGATATAGAACGAAATTCATGAATTTCATTTACTACGAATGATATTGCTAATAATTTTATGATAGAAAATAACAAGATAAAAAACCAAGGTCAATCAAATTAACACTAATATCTACGCTATTAGTTTTTTAGAAAGAGTGTTCACCAAGTTCAATGGGAATAGTGTTTTCCAAGGTTAATTTACTCATCATTATTTCATATTCAACTTAATAATACAGTGATTCAAATGCTCAATTCACATTAGTTTTCAACAACATAAAGTTCGCAAAAAAAATAGAAGAATAATATATGAAAAGAAATATTAAGCAAGCAAAAAAAATTCCATCACGCTCTTGAGTGAGTTCGTCAGCACAGAATAGAAAACAAATACGAGTAGTGTCAACCAGGATATGTTGGAGTGCACTGTAGCAAGTTTTTGGAGAATTCTTTTTATAAAAAATGTTCAAAAAAAGCACATTATCATCCTAGTAAAGTCCGAATCATCCATGAGTTGCCTAAATATGACAATTCTCACAGAGTTAAATTCTGAGAGGACTGGGTTTTCACTTCCATATATATATATTACAAATAGAGATAAATGAAAATATCCCATACCAAAGCTGCCATTTCATTATACCCTATATTATTATTTATTCTAGCTCGTTCTCCGTCTTTTGGAAGTACAAAATACATGAGGAATACATGGTTAGGTTAAATTTGCTGTGGACTTGTGCATTTTAACTACGCGAGTAAATTTTGTTCAAAAGTGAACACACTTTTACTGTTGCCACTACACCAACACTTACAATTGGGTGTTTTTCTGTAAACTGGGCAACTCATTGTCCCAGGCTAATTTTGTCAAAAGAAATAAAACAACGTGAATACTTCGTAGATAATTCCAAAAATCAATACCTTAATCTACCGCTGCTCAACATAAAAAATCCACTGAAATAAACTTTATTATATTAAAAACGCTGTTATAGTTCTTAAAAACCAGTCCCTGGCATGTCACCAAAGCAGTATAGTTACTTCAGACTAAATTAATCAAGATAGTATCTATTGGAATTAATCAAATTGTTGCATTATTAAATAAATATTGTTTCATTGTCAATGAGACCTTTTTATTTTACATAAATATCATTTTACAATTTAAAGAAAGGCAATGAAACTTTGTCTTCGCATTTAGTGAACAGTCCTGTCTATATTTTAAATTACGTGTCACGTAACCAAAAGGTTAAACAACGCCTTTTATGCGTGTAACGAAACGCAACGAGTTTAAAGTTTGCGCAGTTGCCGCTAGATAACCCGAACGCCATCTTATTTAGTAGTGTTCGAGCGTCCTTCCGTGGAAGCCGCGTTGTAACCTAACAGCCAACAGTCCGTAAGTCTGGTAAGGATTAATTTACTTCTATTCGTATTTTTTAATGATTCCTTTAAATATTTCTATAGATACATACTTCCTATGTGCACCAAAGTACCATAGATCAATTACATTTTGTACTACTCATCAATGAAATAAAATTAAACAGTCCCCTGGCAGTCTCTCTACAGGACAGGGGACTGTTCCAGCATCCAGGGGAAATTTTTTCGTCACGAAAGAAATATTGTACATCAGTTCAATGCAATTAAGAAACTTGAATGTACACTGACAGAAGAAGACGCTCTTATTCACATGGGCTTTTCTGAAAATTATTCAATTAAATATTCCCAAGATATTCAAGCTTTTCATTTTAAAGGTTCACGCACACAAATAAGCCTGCATACGGTTCTAGTACATTTGAAAGACACAACAAAATCTTACTGCACAATTTCTACGAATGTTTCTCATTCTCCAGCAGGCATTTGGGCTCATCTTAATCCAATTTTTAATGCTTTGCCACTTCAAATTACACATGCATTTTTTGAGTGATGGGCCAGTTACTCAATTCAGAAATAAAAGCATGTTTTACATTATGGTAACGAAAATACCAAAAAGATTTCCACATGTGCAAAATTTTACTTGGAACTATACGGAAAATGGCTACGGTAAAGGCGCTCCAGATCGCGTTTTGTTACCTGCAAGAGGACTGCAGATACCCTGGTCGCTACTGGAGGCGATGAAGAGATGTCCTGCAATTAGTATGAGCCTTATACCAGATGAAGCGATTTAAGAAATGAGCGCCGAAATCGATCGAGATGTAACCAGAATAACAAATTTTGTTGGCACCCTCAAAGCCTATCAAGTCACTGGAAAATTTTTTAATCCAACAGGAATAAAATTAAATTTTACTGAGATAGTGATGAAAAATTTAAGCTGTTTTTGCGACAATGACTGTTGTATGCACGTTAATAACGGAAAAATAATTTATGAAGTTAAGCCAAAACTTAATGTAGAAGATGTGTACACTAATTCAGAATCTGAGAATGAGGCTGGACCTAGTTCTGCTATAGTACAAGCATTCAAAACTGGAGATTACATTGTTGTGAAATTGCTTGGCAAAACAAATATGGAATATAGATATGCGAGAATAATTGACAAGATTGATGAAGAATATGGCGAAATCCGAGTTACATTCTTAAAGTTGTGTGCTAATAAAAGCCAATTATTTAGGCACGATAAAGATAATGTGGTACATTACAGTGGATCAAGTGGTACAGAAGCTGTCTAATCCCAATTTTAGAAAGCAATAGAATGTTTTACAAGTTTGATTCACCTGTAGGTGTTTTCGAGAAAAAATAAGACTTCAAATACTGTTTTTTTATAAATAATTTTATAAATAACTTCATTTTTCAAGACCGATTCTGTATTGTAAGTTTCGAAGTACTGAACATCCTTTCAATATATGTGATTTCAATTAATAATAAGTGAATATCAAGATTACAGTAATAAGTACAATATCACATAAAGATAGTTGATTCTTTAATTTTTTATTATTCAGTTACTCAATTCTTAAGCTTCAAAGTTTATAATAATAAAAAAACATTTAATTTCGATACTAAAATTATATTTTTTATTTAAGTTCACAGTCCCCTGGCTTTGACAACAGTCCCTTGTATACATTTTTCAGAAAATGCTTAATATTTTCTACAGTAATGTAAATATTTGTGGTTCATCTGCCCTATATTAATATATAGACGGATACTTGTTCCCTAAATAAAACTTATTATATTATGAGGAAAAAATTTGGCCAGTTTACAGAGAAACACCCAATTACACTTTTGAAGTGCGTTACGTATCCGACGATGACAACTTGGTTATCGAAAGACGTGGAGTTAAATTAAATAAATTAAATAGTTTATTTAGTACCAAAGGTTCCGGAAATTATAGCTTAGTGTTCAATGATATTATACCATATTATATGAGTACACCATAGCTAATCTAATGAGTCACTTAAATTTTCTTAAATTTCCAGAACATTGTGTTCAAAGCTTTTATTCCCAAATTTTTCTTCTAATTCTTCAACAGAAATTTGAGCTACCCCTGACATAATGATTTCTTAACAAGTTTCTAGTGTTAATGTGCACAATTGTTTTATTAAAAATGCGATAACTAACAGAGTGCGGATTTTTTAATTTAAACGACTGCTTCTATTCTTTGAACAACTTAATTCAAGTTGAGGCAGACTGTTTATACTAGGTTTGTTCCAACCTGCTAGTCTGGACGGAAGCATATATATATATATATATATATATATATATATATATATATATATATATATATATATATATATTACTTGTGACGGTACTTGCTATCTTATCAATTATCGAAAATACCGTCTCGGAAACGGTACATAAACGATACCAAAGTCGGTTGGAACACAAATCATAACGTAATCTATATTGCACACAATCGTCACTGTACCAAGGACCGAACCTACTACCATCACTCCAATACATTCACATTGTTTGGCGCGCGTTTCGATAGCCAAGTTATTACCTTCAGAGACTGTAGGTAAAATAAAACGTCTTAACTTGACCAACCTATTTATAGTAAATTTTGCTACGGATGAACTTTCTCCCGCGGAAAATAACTCCAGCGGGAAAACCACTGGGAAAAATTTCACATGTATTCTTCAATTAATGAATCATGAAGTTGACTCTAAAGGATGAGCCCTCTTTCCCATTTTTAACGCGCTGTTAATAGCATTTTGTCTGTCGCTCCGGACGTCTGTCTGTAGCAGCGATATCTCCTTATAGGAAGCTCAGGTTTTCCGTATTTAATTCCTATATAGCTGTAGATGTGCGGAAACGAAGGAAAATTTTTCACATTTTGATCAATATTTACTATTTGTATTTATTTCATGATTATGATTGACACCCAATTTGTCTATCCGTCCTTATTTTACATTAACTGTGTATTCTGCAAAACATATATTAATAGACTTCTTAATATACCCAACATACTTTCCATCACAATCACCTCAGCTACTCTCACAAATACCATACTCTTCTCCAAATTTATATTCATACTGAAAAATCCCTTTCAATTTTTAATAGAGGGGCACTTAAAATTGGTTAATAAATAGAGCAAAACATAAAAACAATTGTTGGGTAATCCCAAGGATAGAATACTCCAATTTGGAAAAAAGTGGTGTTTATGAAATCAACTGTAATAATATATAATATATTAAGACACCGAAAAAAAAATAATAAATTTTGAGAGTATTTAATAGTGTTGAGAGTTTTCTATGGCGAAATAATTTAAATAGAAACAAAGAGACCATTCTTTGAAGCTAACTCAATAGTTTATTGGTAGAGGAATGCATGTGCAGTTCTCTACTGAAGTGATTTTTCCCGCTAGAATCGTTTTTTGCGGACCCAAGTTCTTTGATCGGAAAATTTAGTATAAAATGGGTAAGTCAAGTTAAGAGGTTTTAGTTTACATTCAGCCTCTGAAGATGATAACTTGCTTATCGAAACGCATCAGACTGTGTAATTGAGAGTGTTGGGGTAGTGGTAGTGGTAGTGTAAGCAGTGTGTTTAATATAATTTTAAGCCTACTCTGTTAAAGATTAAAGATGCTTTCCAAGACCTCATGAATTAAATAGGGTCATATTATATTGGAAAAACCAGTATTAGATGTAAGAACAATAATAATTCAGATAATAATTTAAGTGATAACGTTTTAGTTTAGGTTTCAACAGGTATGCTCACTAATCAAGATAATACTCCATTCTATCCAAATCTATCTCCACTTAATCCGACCTCTCGACGGTTTTTTACTGCCTCTCCCAACCTGTGGCTATTGCCCCATCATTCTTGACCTAGCTTTCGGAACAGCTCTCCATGAATGTCACAGTCATCTTACTCTTTCTATGTTCAACACAATATCTTTCTTTCATAAATCTTCTTTTGTTTCCCTTCCTTATACGTCATTTGCGGCCTCTATCTTTGTCATATCGTCGTTGAAGTTCTAACACCACGTAAGTCACTTTTCGGCTATTTTGACATTTTGATGCCATTCGCTAGAGAACCAGAAGACGTAATGCCCGGTAGCTACCAACAATTAATTGAAAAAGGTAGGAAAATGTTATTATATTATTAAAACTTTGTATTTTTCGTTATTTTAGATATTGCTACTCCTTAACTTCGATATTTTTATATTGTTATTTTTGTATAATCTATTGTTATAATCTTGTTTTCATTAGTTAATGCTATTAAAAATTGGTGAAATGACTTAAGTGGTGTGGTGTTGCTCTAAGGCCCGGGAGTTACGTGGTGTTGTATTGTAACGGTTTTCTGGTTTACCAAATGATCACATTTTAAATTTTAAGTTAAATAGTTAATAAATAATTAACATAAAATTTAAAATACAATAATTGTAATTAGTGCAAGTAGGTTATCCATTTATTCGGTAATAATTATTTCGGAAAATATATATATATATATATATATATATATATATATATATATGAGCAGTGATGAGGAAGAAACTATACTTGAACTTTGCAAAGAATTAAAAATTAAGATATCCCCGAAAAACGTAAAACAAAAATCAATTACCCAGAATGCTATATACCCGATTTCAAACCTTGAAAATTTGGATCTAAATAATTTACTTATTCTAATATTACATAAAAATGAAAATACAACTGTTTCCGAGTTAGTTAATTCACCACAAATTTTAACAGATGATCATTTAAATATAATTACTGAAAATGTAATTATTACATCGAGGGAAGGTGAACAGTCTTCATCGATAATAACAGAAGAAGTTATAGAAACATGTATGATACAAGAGTCAGAAGAATCACGTGAAACCCAATCACGATTATTATCGTCAGAAGAAGTAATCACCGAGAAAATACCAGATGCAGCGACCCAAACTGTAACAGATGGACTAAGTAATAAAGAGCAGAATTTTATTCAAGATATTGATATAGTAGAAACTAATGAAAACGAAAAAACAATTAACGACGAATATTGTGTAGATCTTAATTCTCAACGTAAGAGAAAATGTCAGGTAAAGTCAGATACCAAAAGTGAGTGGACCAAAAATAAATGCAAGAAACTAAGATTAGAGGGAGAGCAGTACATGGGATATCGACGAGATAGTAAATAAGAAAAGTTTAAAGTTTTACATGACATTATGCGGCCTGCGCGAGAAATAGGACCTCACTGCTCTTCTGAAATCTGTGCGAAGTCCAAACTTCGTGGATGTATTACCATAGCAGAGACAGAAAGACAAGATATTTTTTCTATTTTTTGGAAACAAATGGACTGGTCTCAGAGGCAACAGTATGTTGTTTCTAATGTTGAATGTGGAAGTAGAAAAAAAATAAAGAAGACAGATTCTGACTCAAGACGAAATGTTAGTAAGCAATATTACAGTAAACAGTGAGTCTCAAGGTCGTGTTCAAATCTGTATGAAAACGTTTTTAAGTACTCTAGGTATTCCAGAAAATTCTGTGCGTTATTGGATTGAACATTTAGAGAAAGGCATGGCAAGATAACAAGAAGTGACACGACCAGCTACGGAGAGAAAAACAAAAGATTGTGTTACCTTTCTAAAGAAGTTTTTTGATGAGTTACCTAAAATGCCATCTCACTATTGTCGGGCATCAAGTACAAAACTTTATTTAGAACCGGTTGTTCAGAGCAAATTGAAACTATAATTTATACTGTGAGAAATGTAACGAACAGCAGGAAAAGCCCACCTCTCGATGGTAATTCGATCAAATATTCAATGAAAAGAATTTAAGCTTATTTTCGCCTAAGAAAGACCAATGTGATTTGTGTTGTTCTCATAATGTAGGAAACATCAAGGAAGCTAAATATCGTGAGCATATATTTTAGAAGGATAGAGCTAGACACGAAAAAACTCAAGATAAATTAAGAGCTACCAATAAAGAAGTGCATGTATTTACGCATGACTTACAATCGGTACAGCTGTGTCCCAGACTTGAAGCCATGAGACAAAATTATGTGGCCATAACTTCACCATCTACAATCTTGAAAACAAAGACGTAGACTGTTATTGGTTCGATGAGTGTACTGCAGGGCTGGTGGCTTCTGTGTATACTTCCTGCATTATAGACTGTTTGAAAAAACCTTGTCTAAGAAACTACTTCATATAATTCTATATTCCGATGGTTGCACAGCACAAAATTGCAATGCCCTTTTATCCAATGCACTGCTGGAGTTAGCAATGGACTATAACATTAGGATCGATCAAAAAATTCTAGAAAAGGGTCATACTCAGATGAAGGTAGATTCTTGTCACAGTACAATAGAGTGTCAAAGACAGAGACATTTACTTGCCTTCGCAGTTCGCGTCTATTTCAAAGGAAGCTCGTCTTAAGCAACTACAAAGTACATTTTCTCAATTATGAATTTTTCTTCGACTTTTCAAAATCTCATGTATGATTCGATTCGACCAGGTAGAGCAGCTAATGACCCAGTAGTTACGGATATTACAGCATTACTTTATGAACCTGAAGGGCTTATAAAATATAAATTAAGCTATGGTGATGACTACGTATTATTTCCCAAAAGACCTAAACCTAGAAACACTCTGCCAAAACCAAAGTTGTATTAAGTAGAATACCAATTTCTCAGATAAAATGGACCCATTTACAAGAATTAAAACGTGACATACCTAGTGATTGTCATAGCTTTTACGACGGTTTGCCACAGTAAAATCTCAAATTTCGCTAGATATTTTATCTTGTTATTAATTTTATTTCATGAGAAGTTTTCGAGTTTTGTTTTTTTTGCGAATATTTAAAATGTCTTCGAGACTGTTTATATTAGTATCGATGTCTCCATGTACAAAGTAAATTTATGAATAATAATAATAAAAGTGCAATTAAACTTAAAATGTTTGTTAAGGGTAAATGTTTAAATACTTAATTAATACATATAATGTTTAATAAATATGAAGACTGATTGCATTGTAGTAAAATAAATTCATAAAATACATTTTTTGTTTTTTAATTCCTTAAAGAAAATGAAGTAAGTCATTTAAATTTTGATATTAAATTTACAACACAACGTATGTCATTACATTTGGGTTAATAGCTGTTTTTTATAAAAAGTCAATGATTCTACATTAAATAGAACTGTAATTAAGTATACACAAACAGTAAATTCATTTTATTAAAGTACCTATACAAAATTATGCATTTTTTTCTCTCTCCTGAAAAGTTGCTATTTTTGACTTCTGTGGTGTTAGAACTTCAACTACAGCAGAAGTCATAATAGGCTTCATTGTTGTTTTACATATTTCAATTTTACGTTATCTCTTTTTTCGTCTTACCTTTTTCAGTATCACAGTATTCTTACTCTAGCATTTTAGTCCTAGTCCCATGGTTAGTTTTATCAACTTTTTGTTTGTTTCGTTTCGTTATATGACAGAGGTCTGCTAGAAATCTATGAATAAAATGTCTATATTGTTTTCCTAGGTCTAGTATTACCTTTAGTCTAGAGAAACACTAAATATTGTTGCAGCATAAAATTCAATTTCAAATTGTCAATTTCCTACTCGTATTAATTTCAATTTTAATTTTTCACAGATGATTGTAACTTCAGGATTGAATTTACCAGAAGATTTATCGGTTGATTGGTTAACAGGTAACATATACTTCACGGATGCAGAGAAACAGCATATAGGTGTTTGTACCAACACGGGTGTACATTGTACGATTTTGATAAATAAGGATATCCGTGTACCTCGCGGTATTGTTGTGAACGTTGATGATGGGTAAGTTAATGTTTATCTAGATAAATATTTATCTAGACGAATACTTTATTTATTTTCACGGCCGGGTCTTGTCCAATGCTATATTTTATAATGTAAGATATTTTTATAAGGTACAGAAAAGACAAATATGTGAGTTAACTATAGTAGGCGTCCGTTCAATCGGACAATTACTGAAATTTTAACTGGATCATCCAAAGATACCGGCTACGTTTTTAGCCAACGTCGGCGCTGATGTTTTTTGATAGTTAGAAAAATATATATGTAAAAAGTAAGATATGTACACATGTGGTGCGATTGATGTGAAGTAGGAACACTTTTCTTCAGTTCTTCAACTTCGCATCATTTGTCGTATTGTTTTCCCTTTCTTTCTCCATCCTGCCGATACTTGTTCTGCCAGTTCTACTTTTCTGAGTCTTCCTTTCCTTCTTTTCTGGTGTCTTTTTGCTTCTGCCACTTTGTCAGACTTTGTGGTGTTCTTCTCTTTAGATCTCCGTACCATTTTAAATATCTTTTAAATATTCTATCATATAATTTCCCCCCAATTCTTCTCCTCTTGTCACGTTGTCGTCTCTGTGGCTGATTTTTTTTATCAAAAATCTCCTTCCTCGCCTCTAATATATCTTCGGTGTTCAATTTTCTACTGTACCATTTTAATTTCTTATTCTTATTTCCTTTTAAATATCCCTCCTATCTCTTCGATTTTGTATCTTTAAACTTTACTATTGTCTATTATACTAATTCTTCTCAAAATTTTTTCCACGCTTTGTTTTTTAAATTCCTTTTTATTCTTAATAGAATTATTCCAAATTTTTTTTCTTTTAACTATTTTCCTCATTTCTTTCAGTCAGTTTCAATTCCAAAACATCTTCCGGAGCGGATAAATGGTTTTAAAGACTACCCGGTTATTCCTTCAAATAATATGTGGATTAACACATTGAGTCCCAACCAAACTTGAGGTATAATCCAAGAAATGAATTTATTTGAAATACAAGAGCGACAAAATGATGTTTTTTGTATGCGGTCCATAGTCCCACTCTGGGCCCGAGGGAGAGTTGTTTTTTTTAACCTTTGAACGATGATTTACGCTTTTAAGTAAAGCGATGTCTTTCGAAAAATATTATTTGATATCAAGATAACGTGAAGGTAGAGCAAAAGAAAAATTTTAATCAAATATTATTTGAATTATGTTGAAGGAAACAAAAAAAATAGGAAAAGTAAGATTTTCAGTTGAAAAAAACAAGTAGTCCAAGAATAGGTGCAATCAAACTTTAAAGCACATTTAGATACGGTCCCTTGGGTGTGGAGTAGGTGTGTTACACCGATGAAAAATGTTTTAAATTTTACCACTAATCAATTTTGAGTTGCGCCGTCAAAAGGAATTTCCAAGAGTAAGCGAAAAAGCGATGCCTTTTGTCTTATATGTGTGGAACTGCATTCTCAGCCTTGGTATATTTAAAAAATGGCATACTTAAAAAATGAAAAATACTGAGTGATGAAAAACATTATCACCCTCACACTATAATCAAAATATGTAAAACAAAATGAACTCTTCGTGCTAGTCACTTACAACTCCGATATTTTGTGGAAAGTAATTAAGATGTGTTTGCAAAACGTATATTTTTTAAGACATTTTGAATCTAATATTGGATAAACATTGCTCTGACTATTTTTACATATTGCGGAAATTTGTGATTACATAGAAAATTTTAGTCACTTCTAAAAAAGACAACCACTTTTCTTTTTCAAAGTCGTTTAATGCAGCCTAAAACTCTTAATCCTTCATGAGGTTGAATTTGGTTTAGCCAGTTTGGAGTCCTAAAACTAATATTCAAATCAGCACAGATGGTCCACTTAAAGTCTTTGTAGTTTATTTTGTCCAAAACAAATCATATGTTTCTTTTAAATTAGCACTGTACGCTACATGAATGGATGAAATTTTGTTATCATTATTTAGAAGCACGGCTCTTAAACTAGTCTTAGAGGGGTCGATGAAAAACTGCCATTCAAAAGAAACATGCTTGTGACCTGATTTGACTAACAATCCATTAACATCAATACGAAACACTTTTCTCTTTCGAAAAAAAAAAAACAAAACTCTGACGTTTGCTACATTTACATTTGTCGACTCAGAGCTCAAGCAAATATCACTATTAAAGTCGGCCTCTTACTTCTATGGATTCAGATCACTGGATGTATGTATGTATATAGATATTGGGGTATCATATACACTGCGACACAAAGAATCTATTGTGACTGCCTCTCTTGCTGTGATACTGGAGAACCCAGTGTTTACAGCGGATCTATTGATGCCGTTCCTTTTAGAATGTCCAGAATGTGGAAAGGCAGTAGCTGCCAGGGATCTTCGTCTTCTATTTCATACGCCCCTAGGTGTAGTTCGCTGGAGCTCCGTAGTGTTTCACAACTCGTCTGTGCAACAAATTCTGCACGCCGCATTATTTGCTAAGTCTAGGTGTCTATTGAGGGAGGCGATAGTGCCCCGATAGGACTTCTGTTAGTATCAATAAATTAGATTAATACATTCAAGAGATCTTTTCTGATTATTGTTTTCCAGGAAAGTCTTAGCCTGTCTCAGCCCCTGTAGGTTGTTCCAATAATTGGTTTCGCTCCTTTATACCTTCTTTTCCAATGCTTATTCTATTTAAGGTTTCCCATGAAGGGCTCGTCTGCTCCCGCTTTCAGCTAATTATTTTCCCTTCACACTGATGTGTCCCAGAATTTATCATAGGGTAATTTAATTTTACTTGCCTTACTCGTTTAATTTTTCTAGGCAATCCCAAACGAGTTTGAATTTTATGATATTAAGAACAGGCAGCTCTGATGGCTATTGGACAGGATGATAATCTTTTTTTGATAGTTCCTCTCTATATTGAACTGGACACATTTTTCAATTGCATAAATTCCTGCTTGAAAAATGCTTGGTGTGCTGCTCAGGTTTTCAGAGCTTTTGGTTCTGCTGCTTTAGATCTGTTCGTATACGCTTTGATGGCATTTCTGTTCATTTGTTATATGATGTTATAATTCCACTTACTTCTACAGCTTATCATTGGGGTAAATTTTTCCTCAAAGCTAAACTTTTTCGATGCATTATCCTGAGGCATGTCCTAGGTCTGGTCATTACTTACGAACGATTTTTCTTTACGGCTGCGCTTGCACATAAGCAAGCCAGTCTTTGTATCTTCGAGGGATTGTTTCTCATGGTATTCAGACTAGCTCTAGTACCCCAAACCACTCTCCATATGTGATGATTGGACTCATAATTGCCGTGTACATCTACAGTAGGATCTTTGAGCTAAAACACTTATTCCTCTGTGCGAAGTTTCTGCACGCCATCAGGATTTTTGTGTACAGTTAAATTTTAAAATGATTAAAATAACGCTCTATGATATATGTAGTTATAAACTTTTTATCAGTCTGTCGTGAATTTTCTACATACGTAACAAAAGTAATCGGGAGAATTCATGCAACTGCGTGGCATTTTAGTAGCTTATTGCCTTGCTTATCGAACACGACTGTTGTTTCAACTACTAACTTATTCTTAAGCATGTAATTTACCATAATAAACACACTTTACATACAAAAACAAAAATTGGAATCGAGAATATTTTACTTTACAAAAGTTGTTTCAATTATCCGGGGACACTTGTATAACACAAACACAAATTATATCTCACTCATGTCTCATTATCGTCCCTCAAGATGATTTTTAACCAATTAGGCGTAGTATCTGTTGAAGTTATTAAATAAAACCGTATGTATCGAATTTCAGAGATATGTACTGGACCGATTGGGGAATACCAGCAGAAATTGGTTATTCATTAATGGATGGTTCTGGAGATAGACCATTTGTTAAAGATGACATTCACTGGCCGAACGGGATAGCCTTAGATAGGCCAAATAGAAGACTTTATTGGACAGATGCTAAAAAGAAGACGTTAGAAAGTATCGCCTTAGACGGGACTGATCGTAGAGTACGTATATTTTGAAACACTGTTTACACCACCACTACACCAACACTCACAATTACACTGTCTGACGCTCATTTCGATAACCAAGTTGTCGTCTTCAGTGACTGAAGGTAAACTAAACCTTATGATTTGACTTGACAATAAACCTTCTCCCTCTAAAATTAATTCCAGCAGGAAAACCTTGGCGGGAATCCTCATATTTATTCCTTGACTACTAAACTATGGAGTGGGTTGTAACGAATTAGCCCTATATCCCTACTTCCAAAATTTAGTACAAAATAAGTAAGTCAACATTGGGTTTTAATTTACATTCTCTCTGTCTTTGAAGACGATAACGAAACGCGCGTCAGTCTATGTAATAATGAGTGTTGGTGCAGTGTTGGCGTAACAGTATATTCATTGAGAATTACTTGATTAGTTTCGGGTGAAATGTTTCAAAAACAAAGATTGACTTATTGTACGCGAGTAGAAGTTGTAACGAGTGTATGAGTATATTTGAAGTTCTGTCTTCAAGTGGTCATACTATTTTTTCCAGTTTAAATAACCCTCTTGGTGACTATTTCCTCTTTCAAGAAAATTTCGTTACAATGTTAGCATTTATTCGAAAGTTTTCTATCGATTGGTCACATACAAGGAACTATATAATTTCTTTTCTGGTATTTTTAACATCATCTGAGATTATTGCCCCAGATTTTACTTTTTACAATGACGTTTTATCAGGATAGTAAGAACAGTACTAACTATGAAATAATTCATAATCTATGATACTTACATATAAAAATGAGGAAGTCTGATGATGGTATGAATAGTTGCCTACCCAATAGGTTCAGTACTTTGGTAGACTTGACAAATGATGTTTGTTATATGAAAAATATATTCTTTAGTGATTGTTGACTCTTTTGTGAAAGTTTCATTTCGTATTTTGATCAACATCTACTAAAATCTAACAAATTGTTTTATTGGTACATAAAAAGATTCGTCAGAGGGATCGCAGCTAGTAGAATAAGAGCCAGTGCCCGTCAGACATACGTTTAAAGTATTAAGCTGAAAATTTTTTTGCGTGTTCTCACTGGTGTAGGGAACAATGTTTGGGGGTTACAAACCTTGAGTAACGGTGCCTTCGGTAGGTATCAGGTAATCAAGGTGCACAGTATCTGAGCTCTCTCACATTAAATTACAAAAGCTGAAATTTACACAGAGTATTCAAATGACCATTCTAAGTCATTATTCAAAATTCAAAACCTATCCGAAGGGTCAAACACTCCGCCAGACGCGGTAGAAGATCAAATGCATTGAGAGAGAGCATTGCTCAGGTACATGAATGCATTTAAGAGAGTATTCCTGCAGTTTAAATTTTATAATTAACAAAAAATTTATGTGAATATTACTGAAAAATTATCTTACAATAATTTTTAAATAACCAGACATATTCAAAGGGTTAAACACCCCTTTGGACTGGATAAAGCCTACCTAGAACTATACATGAGAGAGCATCAGAAAACTGTTAAGTGAATTTAAAAATAATATAAAATATACATAAATAGATATGTATTATTCAGTAATCATGACATAACTTAAAAAATTTAGAATAATTTAATAATATTGAACGAAACTTGATTATAATATTTCAAATATTATTTTATATATATTTCTTGAGAATTATTTTGTAAGAATATTCAAAGGCTTAGATCTATTTGGAGGGTCTCATATATTTCTTCTTATCTTCGTGTACGTGAATGCGTATAAAGTAGTATTAGTGGGTTTTAGAGATATTGAAATATACAGGTATGAAGTAAATGCCTATTTCACAGTACACTCTGAACAGCTGAACAATTTCGAAGGGTCTAAAATCCTTCCAAACGAAGCACAAGGTCAAAATTCTAAATTTTTGGGGCACTGGATTCAACAGATGCCAGTATACTTTTGACTCCGAAAGTTGAAGGTACTGTTTCGAAAGAAAATTTTAGGAGCAAAATTGCAGTGAAAAAAGTTTATAATCATGGAAGAAAATGTAGATTGTGTATTTTGTCATGAAAGTAGTGGAATTGTGATTTTATTTCTTGAACAAACATTGAAAAGGTGTATTAAAATCACGACAAAAATATAAACTTAAATATAAAGATGCAGTTTTACCAAGTGGAGAGATGGAATGTGGTTACCATAGAGAGTGCTACAAGACATTTACAGCACTGATGAAAAAATATTATGAAGATCCAGACGTGATTCCAACACCATCAACTTCGACGGATGAATCAACCATCTCTACTACACCAAGATCATCAGAAAAAACATTACAATTTGTAGAACAATTTCAATGACCCATGAGGTATTTGAGGATGTAAGTGATCTTGATTCAACCTTAGAAGAGATTCCTACCAAAAGTGATGCAAATTTTGAAATTAGTTGTAAAATTTGCGTGTTTTGCAACCTTAAAAGAAAAAACATCGATCTAAAGTCCAACCCCTTCATGAATCTGAAGCAGAATCATTTGAATCCTCGATAATAGATTTCATTAAAGATCGAGAGGAACACAAAGATTTATACAAGAGATAATAAATTATTTTACTCCAAATAAAGATGATTGAATATATTATAATATTAAGCATGAATAATATAAATAATAATATAAAGCTAAATTCAATTTATTTACTTATATTAATGAATAAAAAATCTAAATTTAATTTCTATGTACAGGCGGGGTGTTTAACCCTTTGAATATGTCTGGTTATTTAAAAATTATTGTATGATAAGTTTTCAGTAATATTCACATAAATTTTTTGTTAATTATAAAATTTAAATTACAGGAATACGCTCTTAAATACATTCATGTACCTGAGCAATGCTCTCTCTCAGTGACAAAAATGACAAAAAAAATTTCAGCTTTATTCTTTAACGTGTGGCAGGCACAGGATCTCACTCTATAGTGTGTTTGAACTACGAGATATGTACTAGGAATAGGACAATAATTATATGTATTTTTTCGATAATAGAAAGAAAAAGGTGAAGGCTTGATGTAATATCTAATAAAGATGGATATGGTTGCAAACAATTAGCAGTTTAACCCAAACAGAAAGTGTATAGCGTCAATGACGGCTCTTGGAAAAAATAATTTTTTTAGGTGTTTTGAGGAGGTGCTATTTCCTTTGGTTCCTTTAAGAAACGAGGATAGTTTCTATGATGTTTTTCAGGTGGAAATTTACTAAATGGTATACAATGGGCGCACAAGTAATTCTTCCTTAGCTCGTATTTGCTTAAAAAAAGGACTTTTGGGCTAATTTAGTAAAATGAGACGTTTATTCGATTTTTTCAAACCTGGAGTTTTACTCCATGTTTCTGATCCATTATCATAGCTGGATAATTTCTGAAAAATACATTAAAGTTTGAGGTTTTATGGAAAAGTTCACACCGAGATATTTAATATCTATATGAAGGATTTTGGAAAATACTTGCTTCTTCTTAGGAATAGAACTAGAGTGGTCTTGAAGCAATTTATGCTCAGATCTTCATTGATACCCAATCTCTGAGCGATTAGGGCAGGTCACATTTGATATATTGATTATAACCTGCATTGGTTAACTTTCTAGGCAATTGATCGACTGCTAAAGACCATAGTAGTGGAGACACACTGCCACATGGGCAGCAGTTATCATCTAGATTGATAATTCCAGTATCCAGTGTTGCTATACCCCAAGCTAACATGCTTAGTTCGACTCTTTGTCTTGATGAATAGAATGTCTTGGCCTTCTATACAGAGAGATCTTAATAAGCAGTTATGTTCTAATTTAAGAATCAATAATTTCTATTTTCTTCATTTCCAATCGGTAGCTGTTCATGAAATCTCTGGCTTTTAAAGCCTCCTAACTAACATGATCAATCGAGAAAACCACTGCTGCACAATTCTTGCTTGTGTCGGTGAATACAAAGATTTTCTAGTGCTTGTCAGAGCAGTTATTCTGATGGCATAAAACGACAAAAATTCGTCTGTTCTATGTTCTATGTTTACTACTACTGTCAATGTGATAAGGAATTGTGGATAATGTATTACAAGTTTACCCTATCGTAGTTGGTTGCTGCAATTGATAACATGGTCTGAAGATGCCCCCTCGATACACGGGTCATATTTTTCTATAGGAAAGATTGATGCTGCTAGTCGATCTTGTAGTTGCTGCTCAGTGATTAAGGCATCCTGGGAGCGGTTGCCCGAAACAATACAAACCTTCACTACTTCCAGAGTCTCGTTATCATTTGGAGGATTTCTTGTATATGTTGTTTTGATAGACTCATTAGACTCTGCTATTTTAGCTTCTTGCTGGGGGTGATTTGGAGTGAATGCTTCCGACCTAACTCACTTTCCAGCAGGTGCAGCTGGTTTTTCTTCTCTCTCAACGAAAGCTATTCGGCACAACCTCGTTGCATGCTCAAGCATGTATCCATAAGTCTTCAATCGTCGTTATTACTTCCTTTGAGTTTTTTCAAACAGCGGCTTTTTAATCGACAACTGTGTAGTCTCAGAGTATGAGGAAACTATCGGAGCATCTTTTTTGGCCACTAATTTCGGAGGTAGAGAAATAATTTAGTTTGCCTCTACTAGCTCAAAATTTCTGAATCATACAACTATATCTCAAGTTAGTATTCTAAGACTACTTTGTCCCAGCTCAATCAACAAGTATAATCTTTATTAACTAAGATATTTTGATAAAGACCAAAAATAGATCGAATATTATTATCTATATAAAAAGCCATAGCAATGTAAAAAGACCTTAAATCAAGTTGATTTATCAGTAGAAGCATAAAAAGATATCTAAAAATTATGAAAATAAAGAAATTTATGTTGCTTTTTAGATTGTTTTAGAAGAGGTAACGAAACATCCATACGCAATTGCAGTATTCGAAAACCAGTTGTTCTGGTCCGATTGGGATACGCACACTATTCAAACCTGTGATAAATTCGATGGAAAAAATCATCGCACACTTGTGGATGAACACAAAGATTTAATTTATGGGATCGCCATTTTTCATTCGGCACTCCATGAACGTAAATATAATCCTTGTGAACGTGCGCTTTGCAGCGACATCTGTTTATTAAGAGGACAAAATTATACATGTGCGTGTCCGGAGAATAAAATGCTTGGTGTGGATAAACACGTTTGCAAAGGTTAGTATCTTATAATTTTCTGTTTATATTCGACGTCCAATTTCCGATAATATCAACTGAAATTGATAATAAAAGAAGAAAATGAAACCGATTACTTATTTTAGAAATAATACCAAATCATATGCTGATAGGCGCAACAGGCAATTTATTGATGCACATTGAACACCAACATCTTGGCAAACACGACATATCCATCTTACCTAGTGTGGTTGAACATGCAGGAAGTTTGGCTTTCGACAGTAATAAAAATATATTATTCGTCAGTGACAAGAAATTGAAAAAAATTGTTACTCTCAATTTACATACCGGATTTAACAAAACATTAGATATTAGTGGTTTGGGACAAATAATCGCAATGGATTTTGGTGAGTACTTTTAAATAATCAATTCAGTTCGGTGTGTTGTGATGGGGTTCCGGTTCCGAAACAGCTCCGCGAAGCTGCGGATTTTAAGGCATTTTTGTATAGGAATAAGTAGAAACTATATAAATCTAATATATTACCGTTATATTCAATACCTATTTCATAGAATATAATATCGACCTTACTACCCATGCCTAATATTTGTTGAAAACATCTGGCAACACTGAACCTCCTTCCGGACATAATTCCGGGAATCACAGACCGACTCAGCAGTCCGTGAATAGAGATTTGATTCACTATTTCCAGCCCGCATTTTCATTAACTATTCACCATCTACGCATATTCAAGATTCATCGAATGGAAGTTAAAAAAAACATGTAGCTCATTTTCGGAGACGCTGTTATTGGCTGTTTTTCAAAATTTGCACAACAACAAATGCCATCAACATTAATGATTGAAAGTATGTTACAATTCAATAATATTTATTTACATTACCCTACAGCCCAAGGGCCCATTAAAACGTGGGAAAGAGTTAGTAAAGTTGTAAAGTACAAATCAACAATGGTACATTTAGATGAAGTGTTAATAAGATACACACAAAAATAGGATAAAAAGTAAGCAGTTCAAATTTTCCATGATAACTGTGGGAAAGTTATAGAACAGCAAAAATCTTCTCTTTTATGTTAGAGGTGCTACATAAAATATCCATATCCCCAGCTCTGCATATCACAGTGATATTGATTAATTCCATATAAAGGAGAAAATTTGAAATAAAGAGTGAAATAGGCCGGCAACTCGAGGAGTATGTATTCTTAAAAGACCTAACAATTCTGAACAGTCAATTTTATTCGTCACAATTTTGTGATGGAATATCAAGGAAGAACACGTACGTCTAATCGCTAGATCGTTCAGGTTAAACCGTTCTAACAGTGTGTTTTGAGGTATTTCTTGTGGTGTATAAATATTGTCAGACCTGAACCACATATATTTAACATACTGTTAATATAATTTATTTTTCTGATATGAGTTTGGTAGCTTGGGTCCCTTGTAAGAGAACCATATTCTAGTTTTGGAAGAACGAATGCAGTAAAAAGTAAAGATACAGTTTTAACTTTGATAAACTGCCTAAAGTTTCTCAGTACGAAACCGAGGTTTCTAAAGGTTCCACTACAGATAATGCTCAACAAAGCACATTATTAGAAATGCGATCATTGAAATGAAGGGGGTTAAGTTTTCTAGTGAAAGATAAGGTATTACACTTTGAAATGCTGAGAGGGATTGCAATTCTATCGCACTAATCACAAATTGAAAGTGGCAGTCATTAATGTTCGATATGGAATGATACAGGTTCAGATCATCTGCATAAAGAAGAACATAAGAATTTAATCCCAAGAAAATGTCATTCATAAATATTAAAAATAATAGTGGCCCACGTACTGAGCCCTGAGGTACTCCAGAATATGCGTTATGGAGTTGAAACCATGATGGTAAGTAACTAAGTTATGGCATAAAAAAGTTGGTAAATGAATTAGTTAAATCAATGTTGGATAGCTTAATCAGAAGAAAGCCATGATCCAAGCGATCAAAAGCTTTGGAAAAATCTATATAGATGACATCAACCTGACCCCCGCTATACAATTGTGCTGCAGTATACTGCGTTAAAAATATTAAATTCAAGACCGTAGATCTACCAGAATAACAACAATGTTGTTCATTAGATATGGATGGTTTCAAATAGTGGAAAACAACTTGTTAAAGCAGAGTTTTAAATACCTACCTTAGAAAAGTTGGAAATAATTGTGATGGATCGATAATTCTCAATAACAACCTTATTACCTTTTTCAAAAATGAGTCAAATTTTTCCAGTTTTCCATATCAGCGAAAATTAACCACATTTTAACGAGAGATTAAAAAGGTAACACAATGGTTTTACAAGAGACACACAGTCTCATGATACAAACGCTGGTAACCCATCTAGACCAGATAAAGAGTTTGGTTTTAATTTTTTGAGGCTAGTGAAAACTTCAGACTCAGTGAACTAGGGAGTAACAGAAGGCAAACAATTTAAAGTTGAATCAATATGGTGAAAATTAGGTATAGATGCGGTAATATATCCTGACTGAAAATAATCAGCAAAAGCATTTTCAATGTCATCTGGTTCTTTTTTTAGAGGACATACTATAAGGTTAAGCTGGTAGTTTTCATATTGGTATTTAAATAGGGCCAATACTTTTTAGGGTCACTTATTAGCTGTTGTTCCTCATTCTTTATGTATAATGATATATATTATGACTCCGACGTATATTTTTCTTAATTTTGGCTCGCAGATTACTAAATTCAATGTAGTCATCATAATTATTAGTACTCTTAAATTTTTGTCACAAAGGTTACCAATAATTTCGATGTTGAACCATAAAGGGTATCTTTTGAAAGGTTTGGGAATTGTTTTGAGAACGCTATTGAGCAAATTAGTATTGAGTACACAAATTAGTGATTTTTTAAATGATGCTACCGATGAAGTTTATTCAATGGTCAAGGCTGTTGGTGTATTTGCGATTGCAGAAGATTGTGAAATCAGCCAGATAGCATAAGATAATATTAAAGATTCGGGAAAGTTGTGAAACTCAAGGAAACAATACATGATGTAAACAGTGGATTTCTAGTTATTGAAAATATGTTAAGTTTTACATGAATTAGCCATTCGCCCAGCAGCAGTTAAGGATCGCCGCCTGTTTCATGCTTATCACAATGGAAAATGTATCAATCATGTTATGGGTAAAAACCAGTTTTATAAGGTTCCCGAGTGGCTAATATTCTTCAACTTAAAAATGCTAACTTATATACAGGTCATTCATTTCGAAGATGGTCTGTTACACTTACACAGCGATCATCAACGGTCGCTGAAGGGTAATTTGATGAATGGGTAGCACACATGACATAAATAGCTAATAAAGTGTTTAGAACGTGTGGTAGTGCTAAACTAACACTGGATTTGCGACCTAGTACATCAACGGAAGTTGAGATGGCAGGAAGAAATATAATTTCACAAGAAAATTCAACTGTTGTACCGAAAAAAGTAATTTCATATGTAATGACACTTTATCACCTGTCAACAGTTATAAAACGTCAAACTTCTTTCGCGAGATAGAAAAAAGAATTTTATATCAGACAATATCTCATAGAGGTCGTAATTAAGTCACAAATTCTATGCTTTGACCATTTTTCCCATTCTGTATAATGACAGTGACTATGATCTGACCACTTTTCTAACACATTTCTCTGAATAGACTACAATTGGAGGGAAAGTTTTGTGAATACATTTAGAAATATGACATGGATAGTATCTCACTTAGTTGTAGGAAAAGAAAGCCAGAAATGAATTTCATAACACTACAAATTCAATTACATAATTTACATGTAAGAACAGAATAAATAAAATAAATTAATCTATCATTATATGTATAATATTACAACTATTTTTATGAATATTAAGTATTATTTGGTGTATTATTGGAAAAAATCACTACATAATCTGTAAACTTCGTTTTTTTATATTATTTTAGATGTGACGAGTAACAATCTTTATATATGTGACTTAGACAGACTCGTTGTGGAAGTGATTAGCCTTAATACAATGGCTAAAAAAGTACTTATGCATGATACGCTGGGAGAAATTCCAGAAAGTATTGTTTTGGTACCAGAAGAAGGGTGAGTTCTATTTTTTTATAAAAGAACAACTCAAATACATACATACAGAAAATACTCACAGTATATATCTTTATATACATTAATGTATCTAAATGTTCTTGATGTATTTAAATATCTTTTAATAAAGACTTAAAGAAAAGTAGAAACGTCGAATTTTATCTTCCAAAAATTATTAAGAAAAAACTAATGTTAAAACAGAAGAGACCTAAAATCAAGAACATTTAGATGCATTAATATATCAAAAGGTTTAGGTCTAAGAAAAAAGAAATTAAAAAAATTTATATATATATATATATATATATATAAATATAAACATTATTACGTCCGTACAAAAGTCATACACTGTTGCGTCCTCAAGAAAACCAAGAGTTAACCATGATCTTATTGTGTATACTGGTTTACCAATGAAGTAGATGGATAGGACTATATGTAGATAATTGATATTCACAATTTTCAAATATACAAATTTTCATTCATTCTACAACAATGCTGCTTCCTTATAACAAGTAACTTTGTCAGCTCCATATAATGACTACACCATACATTGCTGCATCCGTGCGGTGTTGTCAAACCGCCAGGACGCAATAATATACTATCATTAAATATCACATGAAATGTATATAATCTTAAAAGAGTTTCCTTGTAGAAATATATCTCTGATTTTAAGAATATGGAAAAGACAATGTAAAATACGCAATAACTCTAATAATTGGCAACTGGTATACACTTTTTCCGACTCAAAAAAATGGAAAGCATGTGGGGATTGATCAGGTATGCCTCTAAAATATACCTCCAGAGGAAAGTGATAACTATACTTGTGAAACATCGCAATCCAACAATAACCATAAATCGTGCAAAGTCAATTGTTACCAACTTTTTAATCGTATTTTAAAGAGAATAGCCAGGAGGAAATGGATTGACCAAATCGAAAATATGGATATTGATAAAGAGAAAACAGAAATTGAGACAATAGCTAGGGACAGAAAGGGAACAGTACAAATAAATCATGAAGCTAAATTTATACCAGTTTTATTGATTTTTTAAAATATAATAGAAATCCTTTATATGCACTATCAACTCTATTTTCTGCTTTTAGTATAATAATTTTGAACAAATACTTTGATTTTTAGCCAATCTTTGTTTAGAATTTTTTCATATTTTGTTTTCAGATCTTCACATTCGAATCTTTTAGGGGGCTTCTTAGTTTTAATATGATCTTTAAAATAGTTTAGTGTGACTTTTTTTTGGTCATCTGTCCAAGGAACCAGTTTACGAGTTTTTTTCTTTTTAGTCCCTGCAACAGGTTTCCCATCAACGTTGTTTGTTGGAACAAAATCTTGAGCAGATGGCTTTGACGTATCTAACAGTTCCCTTATTATTGGATTTTCATCCTCGTCACTATCATTATCAGAGTCTCGGTCACTTAGAAGATTTTTTTCCATATCAATGTTTATTTCATCAATAGATTTTCCTTTATATTGATCTGCTCCGCCTTTTTCCATTACCATCAACAGTTTAGATATCTTCGCCGTTTGATAAACATCATCGGGTAGTCGATAGGAATTTCTGTGAACACCACTTGTGTGTCCCATAAATGTCGCCAACTGTTCTATTTCCCCATCTGATAAGTTGAATAATTGCGATAAAGTTGCAAGATGTTTGCGCAGTCGGGTTGACGTAATTGATGATGGGTTTTGTGCTCCACATAATTTAGCATGTTTGGCTAACACTTTATAACTATCAAATGTGAATTTGAATTCGCCATTGCGAAAAGATATGGGTTATTTATGGTCACAAAATGGTGTCTAACTTCTAACATTTTTTTGATATTGTCTTGTATGTCAGATTATTAAATGCTTGAATTGTATCAGACTTTTTTTGATATTGCTGATGGTCGATATCATCTTCTATGATATATTTCATATCCTCAGCTCCTTTAATTAGGACTCTTAAAGATTCTCCAGATAAGTCGATGAGATGATTCCTTAATAAACGCAAATCACTGGCAAGAGGTACAATGGTTACTTTGTTCCATTTGTTAAGATTAAGGTTGTAACTGGCATGTGAAGAAATCTCACAACTCCAATTAGTTTCAAAAAGACGAATCAACGTTTTCAAGTCCGCCTCTATTTCCGCAGTAGATAAAGTGGTACCTTTATTTTTAGTGTAAATATCGCAACACAGTTTCAAAGACGTAACAATATTCATGGCGAAAGTTGGAGACAGATAAACATCTCGTTCCGAATCATATTTAGCAATTCGTTTTGTGGCTTCCACGAAAATGTCGAAATACTTTGGCTTCAAAGCTGAAATGAATGTGGTTATGGATGGATCCAACTTTCTTATTTCCAAAAGGATTTTAGAAAGTTCTCTCATTTTGCGTGATGTTACGTAAATAAAATGTTTTTCAGGGTGCGTTTTTAAGTACTTAGCTCCGAACTCGCAAATAAGTGGATCTTTTTGAGCTTCCAAAGACAACTTGTCCGCTCTAATATGCGGGAATTCCTCTTTCAGTCGTTGATCTACTTTGGCATTATGGAATAGTTTTAACTGTTTGCTATTTTGAGAGCTACCAGAATCTCTCTTTACACATTTTTTCTTATGTCTGTATAAAAGTTTCGAGGAAAAATACCCTAAACAGTTGTTACAAGGTACTTTATCTCTCTCTGGTACATAACCCTCCCTAACAGGCTTAAAACAAGTGCCACCGTCGGCCAAATAATTTCCCTTTCTTCTAAGGTCATTGAATAGCTCTTTTCTTTCTTTACTTTTAACGGGCTTTGCTAAAATTCTTGCTACATCTATTTCGTTTGAATGGTTCCGTATCACATGGCGGCCGAAATTTAGAACCTTAGTTTCGCAATAATAACAATGATCCGATTTTCTCTTATATGGTGTTTTAATTGGTTTTGTACAACTTAAAGTACTCGGTTACCTTGAATTGTTACATAAATCTTGGTCTTCATCCATCGTTTTAGTAGTAATCAACTGTCTACTGCTTGAAGTATTCGGTACATTTAAATCGTATTCGTTATCTTTAGCTGTATCATACACTCCAATAGAGGGCGAATTAACATAATCAGTAGTAATCTTCATCTGGGTTGAGCTTTTGTTTATATTAGGTTTCTTAGTCTTCTTCGGTGCTGGATTCTCATCAACATCTGAGCAGCTATCCTGCGAAAAAAATGTAACGTGAATTATCTCGTGAACCAATTAGGTGATAAATGTATAAGAATTTCTAAAACTAGAAAGAATTTAGTGAATAGCTATTTAAGTTCTTAGTGCCATAATAAGTGTTTTATAGTACGCGTCTGGAAGTTTGCCGAACGAGCTGTATGCTAATTCTCTTACCAGACAAAAGTACTATAAAACAAGAATATGCCATGTATAATATACAAGGTTTTATCTTCGATCCCTCACCGCAATTTTGATCGACTATTTCTGCAATTTTTTATAATCACTAAGAACAAAAGTAATACTAGTTTTTCTAAAACCCCTTAACAAAGTAGAATTCGACGCTTTCAAATCCCAACACAAAGTAAACGTTTTCCGGGAAATCAGTATGGGCCTGGATATTTATCTACTCACAGGCAAGGTCCAAAACCTATATTCACAATTTAATGAAAATGGAAAAAAAATTTTACTTACTTCGTCACTACTAGGACAATATAGAGAATCTTCACTTGACGAAGCATTAAAAGGATCTTCCGGTGTACATGGAGATGACTCTGTATTCATTTGAATTTTATCATATTCAAATATTTTGTTTGAGGTAATATTCAGTTCTGACTAAAATATAAAAAGCAAAAAAACGTTTGGATAATGGAGAAATTATTAGTTTTGTTTGGGAATACAAAATGAAGGAGAAGGCGTTTTACCTATTTTGAATTTGAAAAATATTTGTAGAAAAATTAACACATGACAACATGTTTTTCAGTAGCTACAAAATTAAATTAAATTGCAAAATTTCAAAACTATCACTTTTACTCAATAAAAGACAATGAGTGACATTACCAATAATTATTAGTAATTGGAGGTAACTGAAAATTTTTATAAAGACAAAAGTCATAAGAAAATCACGAATGTAATAATTTCATATATATTATAAAAATACTTACCTTCTTCAGTATCAAAACTCAAGTTACTGAATATTTTATCAATGCGCCTTGTCATATTAGCACACTGGAAGCAACAATGTCTTAGAATAACACGATCTCACAAGCACAAGAAACGTTAAAACACAATATTTTGGGTCTAAAAATAGAGAGCAGTGTTGCCATACCTCGGACGCAACAACATATTACGTTTCTAAAATATATACTTAAGTGTGTATACAATATTTGGTACTCTGCCGGAAAATCAATGAACTAACAATATACATTTTCATCCATATTAGTAATATTATTGCGTCCAATTCCAAATAGAAAATCCAATAAAATCATAGAGAGATCACTAGATGACGTTGAGTTTTATAAAGAAATAGAAATGTAGGAACCTTTGTTGACTGTTCTTGTTAATATTTTTCACAAACGTTGGCAAAAATCCACAAAAACATGGATTGACATTGTTGCGTCCGATATTCGGACGCAATAATTCGAAGGAAGCAATAGTGTATGTGTTTGGGATGTTTATGGACGCAACAATGATAGAAGTTTATATATATATATATATATATATATATATATATATATATATATATATATATATATATATATATATATATATATATATATATATATATATATGAATTGTAAAGAAATCTTTGCCAGCTATATTATTAGTATAGAGTAGTTTTTTATTGGGAACGTGACAAGAAAACACAAAAGTGGACTAACTTCAACATTTTCCGAGCCTTCGAATACTTATGTATTCATCGCCCATATATATATATATATATATATATATATATATATATATATATATATATATATATATATATATATATATAGTTAGTTTAAAGACTCAAACCTGGCTTTATCCGGGCAAAACTTGTTATATCCGCTCTCGCTTGGGTAAAATCGGGCGATTATTCTTCTATAATATTTCATTATAACTACGTGCAGTAACTGAAGAGACCGGATGCGTACGTTTAAAGGAGCATGTTATTGCAGTTTTCAATTAGTGGTGTCTTCGAAAAGTTCAAACAAATTTCAATTTAATAACGAACAAAAAATGTTAGAATCAGTTAAATTGTTAATGTGTTGAATGTTTGATATTTTGCATGATGCACATTTGGCTATTGGACATGGTGGTAAACACATTATGCTTAGTGAGTTTAAGAAAAAATACAAGAATTTAATTCAAGAGGTTATTAAATTATATCTGCGCTTATGTAAAGGGTGCCACAAGAAACTTAAATTTGTCTTCAAAGGACTTGTACTTAAACCGATGCTTTTTTCAAGGGCGAACAGCGTTGTTAAGTGGACCTAATTGACAATCCCACTCCCTATACTGATATGTTTCGACATGATATTAAAGACGGTCTATCCACATCAGCTTCTCCAAAAAAAATGATAAAAATTTACGAACCGAAGACGAGCTGGAGAAAGTCGACAGGGAATTTGATATAGGAAAACAACCCCAGCAAGGACAAAACAAAAGTTAGTTTATGGATAGTGACCAGGAAGATAGTATGGAAAATGTAGATAACAATTACAGAGAAAACGCATATATATATATATATATATATATATATATATATATATATATATATAAACGTAAAGAATGTGATGATCCGAGTACACTAGTGAATATAATCTGTGAACTTTGTTTGTGACAAAAAAATATACAGTCAAACAGACTAAATGCAAAAATAAATTTAGGAAACCAAGCAAAAGAGATGAAACTTTATCTAATTCAAAGCTCCTTCGATATTTTGTAAGAAATACAGTGAGAATAAAAATTCCAAAAGTTGGTCGATGGAGAGGCGATGACAGTATTGAGAAAACCGACGACGTTTTTTATAAGCTATCAAACAAGAAAGGAACTATCGAGGAAATGTTTTCAAGTAACCAGTTTTCTGTGTGTAATGAAAAATTTATAGACCTATAGACCGGAAAAAGTTTGGTAGTTCGAAGAGAGAATAGTATGTAATAACACAAAATAACTCGACGAATCAAAGCGCTGTTGGAGTGTATTGGCTAGGCGGAAGGGCGGATACTTCCAGTTTTCGGTCATTTGGCTGATGAAAGAGTTAATGAGAAGAAAGCGCATAAAACTTTTACTAATGAAGCATGGGGCTAGCATTCACCTAATGGCTATAGCCAAATTGTCGAGGAAAGCTTTAAAACTCTTGAAGATTGACTTCTCACTGACAAAAACCTTTTAAGAAGGTGATTGATAATGTGCAAGAGGCTTGATATTCGATTATGAGTCAGGTGTATGTTTTATGTATATAAAGTAGGGTAGAGCGGTGGGTGCGATTGAACTTTCTTCCAAAACCCTTAATGAGTGAAACTCGCTTTACTCTATCGGAGTAGCATTTAAATTGGCCGTCCAAGTAAGAATACGAGTAAATCGCACACCCAAATAAACGACCTCTACCATGGATGTCCATGCGCACTAACAGATATTCTGAATAATTTTCTCTATATATTTCAGTGTCATGTTCATAAGTTTTCATAATGAAGAATTAAAACGTAGTCACATTGACCGTTTCACGATGGATGGAGCTGGTAGAACCCATATTATAGAAGAACAACTGACTGGGTCTATTTCTATGATGTTCGATAGAGAGCTTAATCGAATTTTCTTCGCTGATGCTCAAAGAGGAACCATAGATTCATTTGCACCGGAAGGTAATGTACTTGAAATTATATGTGAGTGCATAAGAAAACTAAATACCGTTACCGCGTATTCTCTTCTACTAAAAGTGTGTCTTTTTTTGTTTTCATTGAGGTTTGGAAAGTACTTTTTACATATCATTAGGACAAGATATTATGCCTGGTTTAACGGACTTGTTTCCCCTATCGACTAAGAACCTACTCTTCACTCTTCGACCTCTGTTTTCCCCACAGCACTGCCGTTAAGTATTACTGCGCTCCGGAGACGTGACGTGCTTAAAACGATACAGGTATTCTCGGAAGCACCTATGCCCTAATTTTATACCTCTCCATGCTCACTGCTTTTCGTCGATAGAGGGCACTTATCTCTTCAGTAAGTAAGGCATTTCAGCTATAACGTTCACTGCGTCTTGAGACGACACCGTACGGAAAGCGCTTTCCACTCTCAAGGCACTCAGTCGATATACTGTCATTACATTATTGGAATGCCAAAAGTGGGTAGAGTCCCTACAGATGAGTAGAGAATAGTTTCCTCTTTTTCTGCTTTCGACCTCCTATGTTTGGCATAGCCATGCTAAGACTATTCTGACACTTTGGCACACAAGAGCTGTGTCTGCTGTTTGAGGGTAAGTCGAGGGTCAATCATTTCACCTAGGTAGCGAATGTAATGCTTAGATATTATTTCATGCGCCCCGACTTGCAGTGTAATCGTTTCCAGCTGCTTTCTACTGGTGATGAACACTGCCACAGTTTTCTTTTTAGCCAATTTCAATCCAACCGTGTTCATCCATTGTCTGATTTTCTCAAAGATAATGACAAATGCTAAGTTAATCTCTTCTAGATGTTTTTCTACGATTACCACGGCAATATCGTCGGTGTACTCACAAGCTTGACATCCCTCGAAATTCCAGCTTGAGTAGTACCTCTTACATGACATTCCACAGTAGCGGACCTAGAATGGAGCCTCAAGGTATCCCTTCAGTGATTCTGTACTCTTTTGGACTGGTCTTATTGTCTAATTTCAGGATCCTACCAGACAAGTAGCTTTCCACTATCTTTAGTAGGTATTTTGGAACGGTTATGTCGCTCAGGACTCTCAAGATATCCCATTTAGCGGAATTGAAGGCGTTCTTGATATGAAGTGTTACCACCAAGAAGTTATTGGTGGTTTTTTCGTTTTCGAAAACCATATTGCTTACGGGAGAAGAGCGATTCGATAGATCTTTCAAACCTACTGTGGATAATCCTTTCCAGTATATTTCCGCGGTATCTAGCATGCAAAACGGACGATAGAGAGGTCAGGAAGTTTTTCCCCTTAGGGAGAAGCATTAGTCTCTTGTTTTAACTTCATAGGAAAATTTCCTTATATGAGACACTCGTCGTAACCTCGTAAGAATAGTGAAGGGTCTAATTTGATAGTTTTTTAATTTAATGTGTGAAAATGTTGAGTTTTTTCAATGTTGCACTCTTCTGCTTGTATTATAGTTTCTGCTCAGGATCAAAGTTATTCGCTTTCCATACAACTGTATGCGTTTTTTGTACTCTTTTTTAGGGTGGATCATAGTGCTATAGAAGTTTATTCCTCCTAGCTTCACCTCCTCAAAACCAACTCCAATACCATTGACAACGTCTTGGAAACGCGTATTTGTCACATGATCAAATGACAGCCTTAGGTTTATCGCACGCAAGAGCAAATTATGCGCCACTTCAAAGTGATTGAGGTTTATCTGCAATATCTTCATACTCTTTTTTTTTCACCTTCTGGAATGCTTTTTTTAGGAAAGGGCATCTGCTACTTCCAGCGATGTGATCCTGATGATCCTGATATTTTGTGTTGTCTTTTCGGCGCAGATAGAGCTTCTTGCGTAATTCTTGCAGGCAACAGCAAAACCCTCCGTTAAACTGTCTCCTGATTTTGCTACGCTAAAAGGGCGCGCTTCTTCCAACGTCTTTAGCTTTCTGAAACCACTGCCAATACTAGCTACTTTGATTTTGATATCCTCGTGGACATTTATCTTTGGCTGGACAAACTCTTGAAGCTTATTGATGGCGTTACCGAGTGTTTCAGCGATTGCATCTTCGTCTCAGCACTTGAGTCTGATGCTGCCTGCTGTTCACCTCTCTATATCGTTTTATTGAGTGTGTACAAAATTATCAAAATATTATGAAATCGAACGTTGTATTTTGAATTGTTAAACAGAAATTGAATTAGTAGAACTGCACCACATCAATGGTTTATCTTTTACTTGATTCATAATTCACCAAAATCTTCACTTTTTCATTGATTTAAATAAGAGGTATGATCAAAACGTATAGTAGATGGATGTTTATAACAGTAATTACTCTCGTTGTATCTATTATGGAAAAAATGCTCTCCCACTACCATTTTCAGTTGTTTTGGGCTAATTAAGCTGTTTGGAATGGTATCCAGTCGGAAATATATCGCTGCTTCTAAATCTGTGAAAAGTTATGAGACAGTTGATTTATATTAAATTCATATGGTGAGTTTTCAAATTTGGCTTTTGTATATTAAGGTTTTTAGTATTAATAGTGACTTTATTTTCTTTTTTAGCAATATTAGTGGAAAATTTGGTTAGTAGTTTGCTTTTTCCAACCAACTATTTTGAAGCTTTCCTTTCTCATTATTTCTCTCTGTGGTATTTTCTTTGATATCTTGGATCCTCTTGTTGATGTCTGTATACATATATACCTTCAGGTCTTTTCCTTATTGCTGTATAGTTTTTGTTTGGAAAAGTCGATGTGAATTTTAGTCTATCGCCGACAAGAATATATAACTTAGGGTTGTTGTGGGTTAACTTCTACAACTTAAAGATCTATCATTCCCTGACCAATCGTCAACAACGTGGAGTATGTATGAGGTAGGGTAGAGGGGTGAGTTCGTTCTAACTTTCCTCCGAGTGCCTTAATGAGAGGGACTAGCCTCCGTACTCTGTCCAGAGTAGCGCTCAAATAGGCCGTCCAAGTAACGAGTAAATCGAACTCACGCCCTCTCCGGGGATTTTGATGAGCACTGACAAATATTCTGAATAATTTTCTCTCTACTAATTTTAGTGTCATGTTCATAGTTTCTATAATGAAAAATTAAGAAGTAGAAATAGATTTTGTTGAGTTCTTCCATTTCGTGTTGAGTATTGCTTCTCCCTTTCTTCCAATAAATCGTCAACAACAAGTTCTTAGGAATCGTAGGAGAGCGTTTCATCCCAGAGGGTTAAATTATTTTCAGTTTTATCGCTATTTTATCAATTTAGAGTTTGGATCCTTTAGTGACAACAACTCTTTGAGAGGATGATGAGTTGCAAATGACCTAGGAAGATAACTTCCTGTTTCATATACTTTTCCTCTTCACTCCTCCATGAAATTTTGGGTTTTAATTTTACTATCTTTTAGGTCATTGTTTCAATTTGATGTAGGGGAAGGGTGTACAAAATGACATACATTTTATAAAACTAGAAAAATTTAATCAAAAAATTGCATTTTTCAAACGAATATTAAACAAAACCTATAATAACCCTTTCGCAACATCTTAGACGAGTCTTTACCTCGATAAAATAAAACACAAATTTTTAGTAAAAAAAATCAAAATGAACAAGAAAAATTCATTTTACCCCACCTGGAGAGCAAAATGACACATCAATATTTTTTAATATATTTTTAGTCTGTACAAAGTTCACAAACAAAACTTTTTGTTTTTTTGTCTACCCCGGCACAGTCGGCATGTGCCCACTTTTGACAGGAACAGCAACGTAGCCACAGTTCACCTTGTTTGGAAAATTTATACACTTCTGTGCAATAATTGCAAGCACAATCGTCTTCATCTTCGTCGGCAGAAAAAGCCTCTTTTTCTGTGTCTGACTCGTCAGGCTCTGCAAGGACTTTTCTTGATACCACCCTTTTTCTTTTTTCTCGAATTATCAGTTTTGGTTTGCTTTTTTCTTTGGCCTCTTCCAAATTTGGGGTAGAGTTTAAGACGGAAGTTCCCTGACGTTTCCTTGGCTTTCGCTTTCCCTGGCCTGAAACAAATGATCCGATCGGAACTGGACTTAAATCAGCCGGTGTAACCAAAATTCAAACCCCACGTGTTGAATTTTGCAAGTTTTCCTGAGTGGCTGTAGGAATGATGAGGGGAGGTTTTATGGCGGAAGTATTTTTTTAACTAGGTCCAGGTTGACCATTATCATCAGTCAGAACATTAGCAGCTTTTTGGACGGGAGGATCTATGGCGGAAGCATTTTCTGAACTAGGTCCAGGTTGAGCATTATTATCGGTAAGGCCATTTGTAGCCTGTTGGACAGAACCATCGACTACAATATTTGTAGTTTCAGATGCTTGAAACATATAGTCAGGGAACACATCAGGGTTTATTGGGTAGATGCCTGTTTTAGCAAATCCATGAGTGGCATTCTGGACTGTAGCCGCTTTTCCATACGCTTCATTTAGCAGACCACCAATTTGAAACTGTGTCACAACTCGTCTAGGATGAGCTTTGAGCCATCTGGTTATTGCTTGGTCATAATTTATGACTTGCATGTCCATCCACGATTAACAAAACCTTTTCAGTGGGAGATGCCTTGTTGACATATTTTTGGAAATGTTGCAGCCACTGTAAAAACACTGGGCCAGTCATCCAGCCGGACTCCTGGGCAATGCATAAAGTTCCTGCAGGTGCATGGTCAGCCAATTCTTTTTTCATATTTTTCCGGGGAAAATTAGGGCAGGCGGAATAAAGTGTCCAGCGGTGCACATGCAGCAAACAACTGTTACATGAGAACCTCTTTCAGCGCTGGTGATTGCTCCTACTTGCTTCCGACCGGCAAATATTTTCTGCGGGCGCTGCACTGTAGATAGAGCAGATTCATCTGCATTGTATATCTTCATGGGGTCGATATTTTCTTTTTGCATGATCTGGTCGAAGACCTTAAAAAACTGAGCCACTTGAGGCTTATTAAATGCCTGCGCTCTCGCTGCCGATGTAGCTTCGGGTTTACGCAGTGTTATATCTCGATTTCTTTTCCGAAATCCTCTTAACCAGTCTTTTCCTGCAGCCTTTTTCTGAATATTAAACTGGTGCTCAAACCCATTTTTTACTGCTAAATTGTAGGCTAACTCCAGTACGTCTTGTCTTGTGAGTCCAAAGAACCTTGATTCTAGCAGTTTTAAATGCTCCACCAACTGCCGTTCTACTTCTACAGGAAATGTGGTTTTAAACCTGCCCAGTCGTTTTTCGCCTTTTTTTAAAGTCTTATTTTTTTGCAAGGCATGTCTCCTTAGAGTTGCTTGAGGTATGTGGTAAGTTTTTGATGCCTTGAGCCACCCCATTTCACCATTATTAACAGCTTCTATTGCCTTTAACATAGAAGCAGGATCCCATGATTGCCTACTAGATTTTCTTACGTAATTTCTTGGCATTATCTATAAGAAAATGCATATTTTAATACGTTTATTATGATGGGGCAAAATGACATAGTATGTCAATTTGCCCTCCCACATTCTATGTCATTTTACCCCATATGAACCTTATGTAAACAAATGCAATTTTTGCCAAAACAAGAACCCGCTTAACAAATCTGAATAATTCAATTCTAAAAGCAACAATCACATAACTCAACATAAATATTCCAACTCAACAGTTTATCGCATTAAAAAGTTATAGCAGTTTTTAATGTTTCACGACAAAAAATTTTGGCGGTTAAAAATACTATAATCGGACGTGCACTTACTCTGAGTGACGAAGCGGTACTAAATGTAAAGGAGCATACCTGCTACCCATTCCGCAATAGCATATTCGTTTCCGAGCGCTTCCGAACGAAAATTTGTGTGTATTCGAGCGCTGTGTCATTTTACCCCACTATGTCATTTTGTACACCCTTCCCTTATACAGTGAGTACAGGAACATTGGGATGAAACTTAAAACACGCAAACATATAGTATTGTTATGTTCATCTAACTAATTTTTAACACATTAAAATCATTTTTTAATAATATCAACTTTATCACTTTGCACAGGGTGTGTCATAAATTTTTTCAACTTTTAAAACTGCTGAGAAAAAAAGGGGGCACTTTTTATTCAACATAAATAACAATATAAGAAATTATTTCTTCAAAATAATATAATCTAAGTGACCGCCATCTCGTCGCTGGCAATTCTGAAGCCTTGAGAAAACTCTACGACACAGCACTGGGTATGCAACAAATTTTTTGACAAATGCTCTCATTTAATGCTAGAATCGTTCGTGCTTTATTCACATAGACTAGACTTTTGGAAAGTTCCAAGTTCATGTGAAGGAAGACCTGGGCTGTGGGGAGGCCATGAAATATCTCTTATGCGCTAAATCAATTTGTTAGATGTATGACAGATTGCGTCATCTTGTTGCATCCGTGTTGTATTGTATCTATTGTTTTATTGTTGTAACCCCCTAAAATGTTCTAATTGTCGTATTTTGCATTTTCTGATGAGTCACCAGCCAGGTGCATTTTGGGAAATACATTAATATTGTATAATTAGTAATACAATCAAAATAGACGGCGGATAATGACATAAGAATAATTGTTTCTGTAAAATAGTTCTACGCAGAACGTAATTACGTTGTTGTTTATAATAAATTTTCAAGAATTGAGGAAACACGCGAGAGCAGCCTCAGCCTCTTTCTCCAGGGAGGTTCATTCATAAGACATGCTGAAAGCTTCTGATAACTCTCAGATGTCGTAATTCTAATGTAAAATTTCAAGCAAACTAGTTGCTCAATTTTTCAATTTTTCTTCCATAGTCAATGTTGCCAGAAAAACCTTTCGCATCGTAAACAAACACGTATTCTAATAGAGATATGGTTCTCAAACTCCACACCAACATCATAAAAGGTTAACCCAAGCTAGGAAAAAAGTGTTACCAATTCGATTTCTAAAGGCAAACCTTATAAAGCATAATTTTATTTGTCGGTATATTTCGAATAAACTACTGTTTTAACAAAATTTCATCTATTTTTTTTGTTTATTAAGGCAAAGCTTCATTCAATTCAAGTTGAAATAATGAATTTTTTAAAGGTGACAGCAGACACAGTTTTCATAGCTTAAACACACATCCGGTGAGTCTGACATCTTCGAAAGATTATGTGTTCTGGATAAATGGTCACTCGAAGGAATTATATTGGACAGAAAAGAAAGCAGTATCTTCTTATGATAAGAAAATCGTGCTAGGTGAGTAAATCGACAATTAATCCTACAATTTAATTGGCTAATATGTACTAAATAAATACTAGTTATAGCTGGTTGTTATTTAATGACACCGGTTGGTGTTTAATATTGGAATCAATCTAACGAACCAATGATCTATGATTGGCATAAATTACATAATGAAAGTTGTTATTAGAAAAGTTATGATTTGTTTATTGTTAGACTTCCGATGAAATGTTCATTCTTTAATAGTTTATAGAGCTTTTCTTATTCACAAAGAATTGGTTTCTGGGTTCAACAATAAATCTTCCAATCCATTTATACGTTTGTAAATATATTATAATATAAATTTCAGGGAAAACCATAAAGTAGGTCGTTGACGGATTTTGACTCCATTACGCATATCTGTTTAATGGTGACAAAGTATCAGAGAAATGTAAAAATTAATCCGACTGTTGAAACCAGAGGAAACAGAGGACCGAACCTTTCCTTGTTCACTATGAAACAAGTTAGAGGTTTGATGTTATTTGTCACGCGTTTTTCCGTAGAGTATTGTGTAATCATTTTACGTAATAAAACAGGAACAGTATTTTGAAAAATATTAAGCGGTATGTCTGCATTAGGATCAATATGACCATTCAGAACTTCTATTAATTTTTGTTACAACATGAATAGAATCATTATAATCCGATACAATTAATTGTTCCTTTATCAAAGTTATTGAAAGAGTTATTCAAATATTGTGGAATGGAACTCTTCGACTATCCCCTTTGACTATAAACTATCCACAACTGTGTAACGAATTTTAATATTAAGAATATCGAAAAACTATCGTAAAAGTCCATTCTTGAACTGTATCACTGTTAGCTACAATCATGTGTAGTAGTTAAAATGTATTACATAGATGAAGAGTACGTTAAGGCCATTGACGGAATTAGATACTTCTTTTGAATAACCTGGTGCATATTTGAAGAACCCTTTAAATACTCTCACACTACCACTACACGTTATCGTCTTCCAGATACTGAAGTCAAACTATTTACCTTCAGTATGAGTATCATCATACATTCCCAATTACTAGATTACTAGAAGTATATAACAATTTTTTTAATCACTTTCCACCAAGCTAGAAGGTCGACGTTATTTATCAAGTATTTTTTGGTAGAGTATTTATTATGTGATAGTTTTACGGATTAAAACGTGAACAGGAAAAGTATTAAGCGGTATTCCTGTTCCTTCACTGCTTCACTAAACTCACTGTTTATTTCAAAGATGCACTTTTATTTGTTTATATATTCTATGACCTGCTCTTTAGTGGACTTATAAAAACTTGTTTTTGAACCTTTGAAGAACCCCATGGCGAATAAAAGTTCATTCTTCAATCAGAACATTTGCTATTGATATCGTCTTTTAAAAAGGTATTCGTATTAGCAGTGTGTTGATAAAAAGCATTAAAATAACTAATAATTTTATTTAGAGTGACAATTAAAGAAATAACAAAAGATATGGAAACAACGACAACACCCTTTAGTCAGTTCTTCAAATGATCCTAGTACCCGGATATCTTCTCAATAATTCATATTTATGTCTCATAAATATATCCTGCCTTGAAGTCGTATTTTAAATCAAATGAAAAGAATTTGATAATCCAGAAACAGAAACATCACTTGTTTTCTTCCTATACATGTAGGGCACTTCGGGAATCCTCATGTTTGATTCTGTTAGCTCATCTTGCCTCAATACGAGTAACCTTTTCTGTCTGTAAAAGGATCTTCTTTCCTAATACACGAACAGACAGTACTCCGAGGATTATACATTGTGTTGATTGAAGGTGAGGAGCCTCCAATTATTTGTAAGTTAATAAAACCATATCTTCAAAATCGCTGGTATATTTTCAACTTTTTAATAACTCATACTATCTAACATGTCGGTACTGATGTCCGTCAACACATTGTTGACTGGCTACATGTATACTTACCTTGATAACAATGTCACTGTATGTATACACATTGCTGATTCTTACATTTATACAAAATATGATGTTATGAGTTACAATGTGAATGTTTAGATAAAAAGTTTGTTATATTGTTCTCGATTTATGTGGTCTATAATCTGACTATTTTTTAACGGCCTTCTGTACGTTATGCGCAGGCAACTTTCAGGAGACTTTCCCAATAAACTGAAGCGACTCCTTCGTGGTTCCTGTGACCACTGACGACAATAGAGCTTTTCTTCTTTGTTGTGGAATTCCGAAGTTCTAGTTAACCTGAGGCCTTTTTGTTCACGAGCTCTGTTTGCTTTATGAAATTCAGTCGGGTATCAATCATCGCTGTTAGATATCAGATAGCTTGGTATATGATCATCTCCTCCGTGATTTGTAGCTTCATTGTATCCACTTTATTTATGCTGGTAATCATCATAGTCTTTGTTTTGTGGTCTGTTAGTTTCAGACCTACTGAATCCACTTCTCAATAATACATATTCACCGTTACGATCTGCTGTTGATCGTGTCTTACAAAGATACCCTAATTTATTTTCATAATTCAGAAAAAGAAATAAGGCTATTTATATTTTATATATCATAGAAACTAGCCAACCTTAAAATAAAACTAGTAAAAAAAATATTATCCTTCCACGGTGGAAATTGAAAAAGCAGGAGGCTGTGTTAAAAAGTGTTGTAGTTCTATGAAACATGTCTTCTGTATTTATATAAATGGGAAGATCTTTTCCAGCACATGGAAAAATTAGATTGGATGCATTCCTAATTCCCAATCTACCCATAATAAGAGACAAGTTTGCAATGATTATATTAATGATTTTTTATGCGCTCCACTACAGAAGAAAAAAATGCCATTCAGTAAGCATATTGTTTTCTACAAAACTCAACTTAGCAGAATATGGACTGCTTTAACCTTCTATGCAGCAGGGATGTAACGGAAGTGGTTATATCGGAAGCGATGCCGGAATTTTTAAATTTGAGTTGTCGTAGGCACAGGCAGATGAGAGATGTAGAAAAATGAATGAACAAATCGTCCCTCATTGTATTTTCGTATTATAATATTAAAAATTTATATGGACAAAATCCATCACGAAGATTTTATATTATCGGGAAACAGTAACACCATCTACGATATTTGAAAATGATAAACTGCTAAACAATCATTTTCCTTGACTGTACATCTAAGAGCAGGTTTAATAAAATAAACTTTACAAAGATATTTTAGCCTCTTTGATTCCAGTACTAATAAATTAATGAAAACTGAAATATTATATAAGTTCTATATTAAATCACAGGATATTTAAGAAGCAAAATAGTGAATTTTCTCATTTGTGATTTCTCATTCCGTCAAATTTCATTAATTTCTCTTTGATTATGTTTCCTGTATGTCCTTTGAATGTGTGACATTTCAAAATAATTTTAACTGTGTTAAGTTCTCCATTTATGCCGTGCGCTCTTAAAACTTCATTAATATACGTTTAAATTTGGTTCACTCCAAATATCTAGTTTAAATGAAATTTTTTCATTCTGTAAAGAACTGTCTTCCCTATAACTGATAATGCCTTCTACGAAATTGAGGGGAAGATCTTGCAAACAACTCAATTCAAAAATCAATATCATTCTATTTCCATTGATTTAGGACTAGAACCACACCACTTTTGATTCTTCATCAAAGTATCTTTGAGAGTAATTTGTTTTTTGGCTGCTTGGGAAAGCGTTGAAGTAGAAAGCTGCAATGCACTTTTCTTTTCAGTTTCTATTTTATTTAAATTCTCCGTACTCAGAAGTATGTGCACATTGTAAATGACCTGAACGATGTAGTCATGCCTTCCTTTCGTGAATATATGTTATTACAAAGTTTAGAACTTTAACAAAATGTCCCCTATTAAATAAAAACACACATCAGAAATTCAAGCGTAAAAAATAATAATAAGCAGAGGACGCGCGTAGCAATTCTCCGCATGACAATTATAAACCTGTATATATACACTACGCACTGCCTTTTTCTTCCTCCGATTTAAAAGTATCTGAACCGAAGTCGAAATTGAAAATTTAATATCAATCAGAAGTTCCCACTTTTCTGAATCAGAGTTGAATCTCGGTAACATTCCTATAATGTAGCTACCGAACGAATTTTTTCATTCATTCAACAGTCTTTGGAACATTGATAACATCCAATTGCAATTTGAAATTATTCTTAGGAGTCACATTTCTATACGTGTAAGCATTTTGTAGTCTTGTAAATACTATTTCATTAAAAAAATTACGGCATATATCAAAGAAGTAGTTTTTCGATAATAAAGCCGAGAAAAAATTTTTATTTTCGAACACAGATTATAATTACAAGTATATAATCACAGTTTACCTAGTGATTATAAATTAATTTCTAGTAGAAATGTATTTAGAGGTTTAATCAATTCTTGTTCAACAATGTAACAAATCGCTTTATTGAAAATACTTCTAAACTTCTACTCAAGTAACATATTTTCATAAATATGTATATACTTTTATAGTGTTTTTCTTGTTTTTTAGGTGTAAGTGGTGAACCAGAACGTATTCATCTAATATCAGCAGCACTGACTAAAATGGAACCAAATGCTTGTCGTGTTAACAACAATGGCTGCAGTCATCTTTGTCTCTTATCGCATAAATCAATAGTTTGCGATTGCCCAATTGGTTGGGAATTATCCACAAACAATCACACATGCATTAAGAGAGTTGACTGCGATATGAATGAATTCCTTTGTCCACATTCTAATCTATGCATCCCCAAAAAATTTCGGTAAGCATTTCAACACAATTTTAGCTGACTGGTCTTTAGTTATAGCTCCGATACTTGAATCACGATTGAATTGCAAATGCCAAAACATTTATTAGGTTTTCCTGCTAGCAGACTTTGTCTCTTCTTTTATTAACAGAAAAAATATATTAAGATACCACAATTCTACAGAGTGGCTCATTTTGTTGTAAGAGGCCATCTAAGTTTTATTTTATTTTATATAGTTATCATATATTAGTAAGTTTAATAATTCGGCTTTCAATACTGGTTAATTGAATTTTTTGAATATTTTCCTTAGTAAGCCAATCTGTGATTTGGTTTGGATTTGAGGAAAATATATGAAAACCATTATTCATATTGTTCTGCATCCATTTCCTCAAAATAGTCTACAGGTTTTTTAAAGACAAATGCGTTCAAATTTAATTGTCAGCTGCAGGTTGAGTTTAATGCCGATTATATTCATAATTCGGTATGCTTCCACAGGATTTACAGTATTCCGTAGACTTCTTAGTCTACTTTAAAACTAGATTTAGAAAGTTTTCTGTTTCGAGTGATGACGTGCTTTGGTAGGTGGCTTTCCAGAGCTAAGCTACATTTTTCCTCTCTCATGATTCACGTATTTGCTAACAATCGTTTCGTTATGAGTTCTAAGCCAACTGATTAAAATGTACAAGATCATTCACGGGAACCGAATGTTTTTGAAGTGGGTTGTAGGGGCACGTGACTGGTATCTAACGTTTCCTTTGTTCATAGCATTTACATTTCAGTCATTAAGATGGAGCCGTGGATGCTAGACCAACGCTTGTATGCGTATGACAGTTTTGTACGAAATGGCGAATCCGTAACTGCTGTTCAGCGAGATTCCTGCCATCCATTTAATATCCATCATAATGCAAATGTCCCTTCTCGTAACACAATATTGCGATGGGTAAACAACCTTGGAACAAGTGGATCAATATTGAAGAAAAAACCACCGGGTCTCCAACGATTTGTCGCCAAAATTGTTATCACTGCTGAGATCTTGCTCTTTTAATTGCTGCACGACGGCTATCTTGTAAGGATGGAAATTTAAATCTGTATGCAGAATTCGTCTTACAGTACTTGTGCTCATTTGACAAAGGCTTCCCTTACTCGTTCAATGTTCTCCGGAGTGTTAGCAGTTCGATAGGGACCCGGTGGTTTTTTCTTCAATATTGATCCACTTGTTCGAACGCTGTTTACCCAGTCACGTATCCCTCTCACCATGAACCCTAATAAACTCGAGTAGTTCGAGTGATGCCTGCCGTAGGGAGATACCTGCGGATATTGACCTTGAACTCCTTTTGGTGTGTTTGGAAAATTTATGCCTGATTCCACAGGCTTAAACTTTTTCAAAGAAAGTAGGCTCAATAAATTGACGTTCTGGGCGTGTGCAAGCGAACTCGGCGTTCACTAGCCACGTCCGCCTGTTGAGTAGGTCTTGCAAATATTGCTCTAGGTAGTATCTGTAAAACAGAGTTAGTTCAGCGACCTTTCTTCTATGCTCTAAGCTGTCCAAGTTTCTGGATTGCCTGTAAGTCGAATTGCTCCTTCTGTATTGAGTTGAGAGTATCCAGGGTATTCTCCAAAGTTGAACGAATATGGAACTGGTGGAGGTTTAGAAGCTGTTACGGAATATATAGCTTTTTGGTCTTATAAGGGCTCCAAGCTTTTGTGAAGCTATCTTAGTTAATTCGGCCACGTAACTAAGACAGGTAATATTGCTCCCTTCTACCCTCTACCTATACACCCAACAAGTGAATTTGCAAGGATGGTGATATTTCATGTCCAGACAGGACAAAATCCTGAGCCACAGTGCCAGCCTTCTTTGAAAAATAGCAGTCTGGGTCTTTGTTGCATTAAACTCAATCAGATCGCTTTCACCCCACTCCAGAATGTTTTCAAGATCAGTATTGATGGTAGTGATCTGTTACTGCCTATCGATTTGGGTGTTAGTCGAACTTATTGGGACGGTTGATTTGAACGATGACACCATTGTGATATCGTCGGAGAAGCTATAGATTAGGTTTGCAGATTTGTGGACTGTCAACCAACGTTGACCTCAAACCATCGATAGCGACCTAGATGGATCAGTCTTTATGTAAGCTGCTATAAGCCAGTCGATAAGTGAGGACGACAAACCGTATGATCTCAATTTAATTGGAGTATTTGCATGCTAAACCCTGTTAAAAGCCTTAGATGTTGATGACATAGGCCAGAAGATCCACGGTTGATCTTTGTTCACGAATGCCGTACTGATGGTTGCTAATGATGTAAGTAAACTCGAGATACTTCAAAATTTGCTAGTTAACGGCATTCTCTATGACCTTTTCATTGGCTGGTTCTAAAGCAAACGGACGGTAGTTGCTGGGAACCGTCTTTTTGCCTTTATTGGTTTGACTCGAGCAAATTTCCAATCTGCAAAGAAGAGATCTTTTTTATATGAAAAGAGTTTACATAGCGGACTTGTTAGTTTAGATGCGCATTCCTTCCAGCATTGGCTTGGCTATAAAAATTCAAAAAAAAAATCATTTTTGTCAATTCGTCTCCCAGAGGTTCGACATGAGTGGTGAGAGAAGTGGATAGCAGTCCTAGTCATCCACACTCTTGATTTATTCGATATTTACGTGGTCACGTCTTTTAACTCACGCTAGAAAAAGCAAGGCGAGTGTAGGCTAGAGGAGACAACGTATGGATATGTTTTTCGCTCTGGTTGATTGGTGGTGATGGAATTTCTTTGTGACATTGTATATTATTTATTATTCATGTATTTTCTATTCTATTCTGATAACAATAGGAGTGATGTAAATGTTCTAGTAACAATTCCATGGAGATAAAATACTGTCGAAAAATTTCCTAAAATATCTATACTTTAAAATCAATCTTATTTCTTCTCCTTCCCAAAATTAGCTTTTGAAATGACCACCTAAAATTGGTTCTGGCTCTTACTAGCTGTTAATGATTATCACAATTATAGACAAGTAAATATAAAACAGATCCAATTGTAGTAAAGAAAAAGAGATCGCTTCTTTTTCTGACCGCCCAATAATTATCAAAGTCTACCCAAATGATTATAAGTAAATTTTTTATTTATTTTGTAGATGTAATGGTCATATGGACTGCAGTTTTGGTGAAGATGAAATCAACTGTGAACCGATTTCGAATTGTTCAGCTGGTCAGTTCCAGTGCACTGATGGACAATGTATTCAAAATTATCAAGTATGCGATCATATTTATGATTGCCAGGATAAATCTGATGAACAAAAATGTGAAAGCGGACAGGATAGAAAAGGTAGTTAACCTCGGTAGTTATATATCACTACATACTGTCAATCTGTTCGCGATAAACCTAAAAACTTTGGAACTGATTTTTATGCAATTTTCACCAATATAGAGAGTAATTCGAGGGAAAACTTAAAATGTACGATATGTGACTTCATCCAAATTGATTGAAATAAGACAACATTTGTTGGAAATGTAGAGAAAAATTAGCGCCTCATCAAAAACTTTGCCAATTTCTTCAAATATAACAAAACGATGTATGTTCCTCCTATATACATCTACACAGTCCGAAAAGACATATATGTATCTCCAGGGCTCCCACTACCATATGTGCAAAAAGTGCAATGCACACGGGCACCATCTTTTAGAGGCGCAAAAACACAGGGTCCAAAAAAATTGCAAAAAAATTAATTTTAAAACAAAAGTTTAGAAATTAAATAGAATTAGGTAAATACACACGAAATTTGTAAAGTGTTAAGTATTTATTTACACAATGCTAGGTATTTCACGGTTCCTCTTACTTTTGCAACATAATCATGGAAATTTTCTAAAAGCCGTTGAGATTATTGCCTCTGTTGATTCAGTGCTGAAACTGTGAGTTAGCCGAGTGCGTAAATCCCAAAAAAATATATTAAGAGGAATCATTATTTAGGCATACAAATACAGAATGAAATAATTAAATTATTGTCATCAAAAGTAAAGTAATATTTTAGAAGTGGATCGCAGTTCAATATATATATATATATATATATATATATATATATATATATATATATATATATATATATATATATATATATTTATATATATATAAATATATATTGCGATATATGCATTCATGACAGAAGTTTTGAAAAAATTGAATTTGGATATAAAAAACTATTAGGAGACAAGGTTAGGATAATGAGACAAACACGAAGGAAGATCATATATATAAACTTCATTTAATTAAAGTTTGCGAATATCTTCTTGAAGTAGCTGAAGATAATTCCTTTCATATTGATACAAGACATAAAGTGAGTTCCCTATTAACGTCTGTACGAAATTGTCAATTTATTTGTGCAATTATTATTTGGCATGACGTTTATTTCATATAAATATTGTCACCAAGCAAACGCAGAGTGCTACAATTAATATTAAATATGCAAAACCTACCTAAAAAATTTAGTTGATAACTTCCAGTAATATAAATCTGATCAATCATTTCAAGAAATTCTTGTATAAGCGAAAGAAATAGCATCATCTCTCGAAATTTAAGACTTTCCGCCGTTACCAACGATCAGGAAGGAATTTTAACCAAAACTATTTGGCTATGAACACCTAGATGAGACCCAATGATCTAAAAACTGTCTTTAAAATTAGTTTTTTCTTAAAAATAATAGATAGAAATTTGAGCTCTCTAAAGAAACGATTTGACTTATTAAATGAGTATGATGATATTTTCGCATGCTTTAGCGACATAATCAAAAAAACATTGTTCTGCTCTTGAAGAATGACTGACAGATCACGATAATAAGGATATAGACTACAATGTTTTGTTTAATGACACTAAAGCGTCAAAGTTGTTTTCATTACCTGATAATACCTGATAATATAGTATTTTACAAAATTTATTTGAAAAAAATTTAATCTCCATCCTTCCAAACGTAAACATTTCACTAAAAATTCTTAAGACATTGCCTGTATCTGTAACTACTAGCAAGCGATCTTTTACAAAGTTAAAAATCATTAAAAAATATTTAAGATCGATGCTTCAAGAAAGATTGATGGTATAAATTTAAGTTATGTAATTAATGAATTTACAACAGCAAAGTCCCGGAAAATATCGCTACTACAATAACGATTGTTGTTGACAATAACAATCGTTATTGACTAAGACTTTTAAAGCACAGCTTTTTGCTTTATTTCAAGCACCTACCTACCATCAAAACAATAAATAAAAAAATATAATCCAAAATGCCTTAAGGGGTGCCAAAAACTCTTTTTTGCACAAAGGATAGCTAATATTTTATTGAAAAAAATGGATATGTAGTTGGAAAGCTTTTTAGGTGGCTATAATATCAATCCGTATTAAGATATTTGACACTATAAGTGCTTCTCAAAAGTCCCCTTCCTTCGTTTTGAACTTAGACTGATGAAATTTGGACGGTGAAATATTGTGCGAATAGACATCGGTGACATCACCAGGCAACTGAAACTAATAATATTGAATGCTACTCACAACTCGTTTGAACCTATTACCAATTCGATCATGCTTATTTTTTTTGGATTCACAATGATTTTGATAGTTAAAATACATAAACACTAAAATTTTAGTTCTTTCTAAATAAACACTATCTATTTGTTAAAACTTATGAAAAAGCTTCTTTCCTCAAATAATAAGTCCTCGATTTTGAGCGAACCGAATCTTTATTTTTACGCTCCAAATTTCAGTGTTCAAAACAAAAGAGTGGGCGGCTATGTCAACTTAAGCATCATAGGTCCATACTTTTGTAAGAACATGATCGTGAGGTTACTGTTATTTCAATGCAACAGGTGGCAAATATCGAGGACTTTTGTACACCAGAATTTTCCAAACTTCAGCATCCGGACGTGGTTTTAACAGTATGACGCAGCGGTTCATCTCTCTAATACCGTTATGTCTATCGTCTGTCAATTTTTCCCTAACAAACATATCATTTCTTTTGGCCGTATAGAAATAGAAAATTCGAAACCCAAGTTGTAAGTATCAATACCTTTTCAAAAATTCCCTCGCTTATCACAACATATTTGAATTGACCTAATCCAAAGAACTACACTAGGCATACATTTCGACGCTCTTCGGCGTCTCTGTTGGTGGATTCTGGTGGTAATATAATTCAACTAAAGAAGCATGGTGGGTGAAAATCCAACACAATTGCGGAGGGTTACGTAGACGACTCAATAAAAAACAAAATGAATTCCGCAGTGAAAATTTTATCGACCTCAAGCAACATTAACGTTAACGTTAACGTTAATGTTCACGATCCTACCAACAATCCTATAAGTACTAATACAACTATAGACGATGTTATTTCTTTGAACTCGTTAAATGTTCCCAATTCAAGTACCAATAGTAACATAACTTCTTCTACTTGACATGGGTATGGACATGGACATGGACGTAGAAAAAGTTTTGTATGAAACTCGTGAGTAAAGTTACTTTTTTTCACTCGTAGTAATTGCCGTACTACTCGAGAAAAAAAGTTACTCAACTCACTTATTGCATAAATAACTATTTGGTATATTTTAATCTGTTTCAAGGATTTTTTAATTCTTATAATTAAATATATTGATAACTTTTTAATCCATTCACTGAATAATGAGGTGTCTTCCATATATTATATAATTATTCAAGTTGTCAGTGTCGAATTATATTTCGTCAAAAACCAATATAAAATAGGAATGTTAAGAATATTCTTTATTAAAAAATATATTACATTAAAAAAATTATAATGTACAAAAATGCAATTTAGCAGCAGAATACTTCCTCTACTTTTGGTATATTTTGAAGAGTTTGTTGTTGATTATACTTTTTTCCATTCTCATTATTTTAGCCAAATAAATTCCTAGTATTCTCCACATAAAATGATCTTTTGATATTCTCTATTCACCAATTCTTGAATGTAGTAATTTTTGTAGAAAAATCAGAAACATTTGAATTTTATTTTTGCAGATTGCCCTCCTGGACATTTTAGGTGTAATAATTCAGAATGTGTATCGTCTACATTCGTATGCGATGGGCATGCAGATTGTGATGATAGCTCAGATGAACATAATTGTATTGAGAATATATGCTTCGACAACCAATTCAGGTACAAATTTTTTTCATAGAAAAAAGACACTAGAAAAAATACTCTAAGGTAATATACGCATATGAAAAGGGCGTCCAATAATTTTTGTAAAATGTTACATTTGTCACTTGAATATTGCATTGTGAAGTATGACTTTACCGCACTTTGTTAAGTGATTATATTTGAGACAGAGTTTTTGAATTAATTATATAAGAGCTCCTTGACTCGTTTTTTGTGATGAGTCTATCCACGTTTTATTCATTTTTCTTTTTTTTTAACCAAATACCTAGCATGTTTTGGCTTTTTCCGCTATTTTTCTTCATTTTTCCTGTCCTGGGTATTAGGCCACCGGACTTCCATTTTGTTCAGACCGGTTTTCTAACGGTTATTTTTTTAACGTCACTATTATTTTTCATTCGCTTAATGTGTGTTAGACATTCGCTGCTATTTTTAAGGTAAGGTAGTAATCTTCTTCGTTTCTTCTTCTTCCAGGTTTAAAAATATCTAATCTTTCCATTTATAAAAATTCTTTTTCCAGGTCCGTTTTGAATTCTATTTTATCTATAACTTTTTGCATTTTTGTTCCATTGCTTTTAATTTGCATTTCATTTATTCAAATATATGTTTTATTTCTTCCATATTTTTCATTCTCACTCAATTCCTTAGCCTATTTCCATCCACCTAAACGCCGGTGTCATCTGTACAGTTTTATTACCAAGCATCTACGCAATTCGAAGTCTGGCCCACACATAGGCTGACCGTACATTTGTTTCTCTAGAACTTACTTTTGTAGTATTTAGTTTTAATCAATGACCTTTAATAGTCCTGACATGTGACCAATATATATTATTTTGATAAGAATGATTTGTTGGATGTTAATTTTTATTTTGAAATAATTAGTGCATGGAATTTCTAGCTTACACTACTTTTCTGTCACTCATTATCCAGGCAATTCACTCATTCTTATCACACTACAAACTAATTGAATTTTCATGAAGAATACTTCTACTTATGTAAGATTAAACGTGGAGCACGTGAATACACACTTTCCTCTGGGTATATCCAGAACCGGACTCCGGATTGGCACTGAGGATGTATGATCTTATCGATGGCCAAAACAATATTTTCTTATATAAAATTATATACAATATTCGTATCATTATTTCGCGATACTTGACATACTATGGATATTTCTATCGCTTATTTTATAGACGACAATTGTAACAATTAACAGTACATATAATGTAGATGAAGCAATCTCAGAATAAAGTAAAATTCAACTTTCTCGTAATATTACTGTTCATCAGATTTTCATATTATAGATGTGATTCAGGAGCTTGTATACCGAAAGCATGGGAATGTGACAGAGCATATGATTGTCCTGACAATTCAGATGAACATTGTGGTAAGTGATCATTCCACGAAAGTCTTTGCTAATTTGGTTATGAAGGTAATTCTTCTGTGACAAACAAACATCAAAATATTATCTTTCAAATATATATTTCGAGCTTTCGATTACTTATGTATTTATCATTGGGAACTGAAATTATAGTCATTGTACAATGTAATAATACGAGGATATATTGATATCTAGTTAGCCTAGACCATTTCCATGCATAAACAAATTATTGAATTACCATAACAACGAACAATAAATTATTAGAAGTGTCAGTGTAAAGTTTGACTTCAAAAAAGTAATTCAGAGTTACGTAATAAATTAAAAGAAAAAAGATATCCACCGAAAATTGGAGTATCGAGCCATCATCAAGTACCTGTATTTGAAAGGGTTAAGAGGTGAACAGATTTATGAAGATATGCTTAATATCCTTGGTGATCAATGTCCTTCGTATGCGACCGTGAAAAATTGGGCTGCAAGCTTCAAAAGAGGTAAATTTTCCATTGAAGATGATGACCGATCGGGAAAGCCGTTTCTGTGTCAGTCTTCGAAAATATCGAAGCAGTTCATTACATGATTTGACCAGACCGTCGAATTGGGCTGAAACGGATATATGAACCACTGGATATTTCATACGATGGCGTTCATCATATAGTCACGTCAATTTGGACATTAGAAAAATTGCTGCAAAATGGATCCCCAAATATTTGAATGTTGACAAAAAGCGTGCAAGGGTAGAAGCATCGCGTTAGATCTGTGTTCGATTTGAAAACGATATAGACTTCTTTAACCGAATTGTTACTATAGATGAGACTTGGGTACATTTCTACGAACCAGAAACAAAGATACAATCGATGAAATGGCGAAACTCTGGTTCTCCAAGACCTAAAAAGCTTCGTGTCCAAAAATCTGCTCGAAAAGTTCTGGCTTCAGTTTTTTGGGATTGCCATGGAGTAATCGTGATTGATTTTTTGGATAAGGGTAGAACAATAACTGGAGATTACTATTCGACATTACTGATCATTCTACGGGAAAAAATTAAAAATAAAAGACGGGGAAAGCTATCCAAAGGTGTTTTGTTTTTGCAGGACAACGCCCCTACACACAAATCTCATGTTCACGGCAAAAAATTTGTGATTTAGGGTTTGAATTACTAGAACACCCCTCCTATTCACCAGATTTGGCTCCGTCCGACTATCATATCTTTCCTCAACTGTAAAAAAGTTTAAAATGTCGTAAATTTTTTTCCAACGAGGAGGTAATAAAAGCTGTGGAAATCTGTTTTTCAGAGAAAGAAGAAACATTTTTCTTGAAAGGTTTAGAGACGTTGTGGGTTCGCTGTAATATATCCAATTGAGAGGAGATAAATATTATATTGAGTAATAAAATATTTTGACATTGAAATTTTGTTTGGTTCTATAGCAGGCTAAGAATTTCTCAATATATCCTCGTATTTAAAAAGGTATAACATTATTAAAAATTCCTTACATTAATCACTTGAAAATTGTGGTGTGTTGAATTTTGTGTTCCCTTTTAAAAAAATTATATATAAACCTTGTGGGATTGTGGTAAAAATCCAAAGTAAACCATACTCTTTCAAATACCGTGTCTGTAGACAAACCAGGATATCCGTGGCCTTCGTTTGAATTGGGCCTATTTTTCTGTTGTAACAGATTGTTGTGAAATTCCACATGAAACTTGGAAAAATCGAAACTGAAACTTATAATTTATTGAAACAAGTGTACGGCAATGAATGTTTGTCGCGTCTACGTGTTTTTGAGTGGTTTAAACTTTTTCAAGATGACGAAAAGATGTTTGAGATGATTCTCGTTCGGGTCGCCTTTACATGTCAAAAACAGATGAAAATATAGGAAAAGTCGGTAATCACATTTCGACAAGAAGAAGCTCGCAAAAATATTTTTATCTACACTTTGAATGCGATTGAAAATGACTCTTAGACTTATTAGAAGAGGTAATAGCTTGTGAGAAATGAAATCTGCATTAAAAGAAACAAAATTCTGTTGGAGCTGTGAAAGAAAAGGCGACGCCCATCGTATATGTGTATCCCCAGCTTTCTAATTCGTTTTTAGTATCGGAAATTAAAATTATAGTAATTTTCCAATGTAAAAATTGATTACGTAGTTTTGTGGTGTTTTTTTTTTTGTTTAAAAAAAATTATTAAATTCGTAGGATTCAAAATGCAATATTCAAATTTACGCATGGGATAAATATGGAATTTCTTTATTCTAGTTGGTATTCAAATTTTTTAACAAAGCTCTTGTATCATAATCAGATTTTTATGGTTTTGAATGAGATGTGGCAGGACAACGTCACCTGCCACACAGTGCACGAAAAAATTGATTTAGAAGCATCAATTTCCAGTTTCCAGTTCGAATTATCTGCTAAATTTCAATCTATCAACTAGCTAAGATCATTTATTTTTTTGTTCATATAAATAAACCATAAGCTTGAGACCGAGATCCAATATATTATCGAAAAATGGAGGTACATAAGAGGACTTCTACTTAAATTTTGGGATAGACAAATATAAACGAATAATTGGATATTTTTCACAACCTTCTTCATTAAGATCAATAAACTCTTGAATGCATTTCAACCAATTGTCAAAGCATTTTTGCATTTCGATTGAGGTACCTTCAAAACATGTTATTTAAACACATCAACCGCTTCTTCGGGTGTAGAAAAACGTTGACCTCGCAATTTAATTTTGATCTGCGAGAATAATAAGAAATCGTTGGATTCCAAACAAGGACTGTACGGCGAATGGCCCATCAATTCTATGTTTTGACTCTTCAAAAACGTTTATGTTTGAACTGCTTGCTTGCTGCGAAGTGCTTCTTTGGCTCCTCTTGAAGGGTCCATACAGTTGATTTTTGTTTATTTTCGGATTCATATGCATAGATCCATGATTCTTCGCCTGTAACGTTCTTATAGACGTCTTTTTTGAAGTATCGCGATTGAATTTTTTTCAACATTTATTCATACCAATCATCACGAACTTTTTTTAAGCCCTTGTAAAATTATGCGGTATTCAACGCGAACAAATTTTTTCTGACATCTAAAGGATCGTGCAAGATTGAATGAATGCGAGTGGAACTAATTTTCAAGTATGCTTCAATCTCACGGTATGTCACATGACGATCTTGCAATAACAGTTTACGTACAGTATTGATGTTCTCTGGCACAATAGCTGATTTTGGACCACATTCCCGAAATTCATCCTATAGCGAAGTGTGATCATGATTGCATTCGGAAAAACTGCGAAACACGATGGCTCCAAATGGTATTTCATCACCAGAAGTCGAAGCGGGTAAATTTAAATTAAATTGCTGTTGGTTCAATCCATGTCATGGGAAATCTTTAATTTAATTCCATTTTTGACCAAAATTAATGTTTCAATTATCTGTAAACAACTAAAACAGCACTCGTATGACAACACGTTCTGAGTACGTTCACCATTAAAAATGTTAAGCTTTATGATGGCAATGTCAGATGTGACGTATCCACATCATTGTTGCCATATCTCAACATTTAAGTAACAACATTCGTATTTCGTGTTATTTAGAACCACTAGAACTGTATGCAGGATATTTTATACAATATATGATAGGAAATGCTTACATTGCAATTAAAATATTAAAACTTGCTTACAAAATGTGTTTTATTTGTAAATTGAAAAACCACCTGTTCTGTACTACTATGGATACCGAATTGGTTCTACTTTTAGTTTAAATTTGTAACAATAATGTTAATATCACTGCATTGAAAAAAATTTAATTAAGATTCATTTCAGCTTTGGATACTTGCTCCGACGATTTTTTCAAATGCGAAAACTACAGATGTATTGATAAAAAACTTCTATGTGATGGTGTAGATGACTGCGGAGATCACTCAGATGAAACGTTAGATTATTGTCATCACTATACAAAATCATCAGGTTGTTCGTTAAATGAGATGGAATGTAGTTCCAATACATCCATTTGCATCCCGATATCAGCAAAATGTAACGGAACATCAGAGTGTCCCAATAACGAAGATGAAATTGGTTGTTCGCGATGTGCCGAAGAAGAATTTGAGTGTGCTAGTAAAAATGATAAAGAATGCATTCCTAAATCATGGATGTGTGATGGAACCAATGATTGTAACGATAACAGTGACGAAGATGTCGATTTATGTTCCCATAAGATTAAAACTGTTTTGGTTGCATCTCCTGTAGCTGATCATTGTATTAATGGATACAGGTAACATACCTTCAATTCGATTAAGTGTAAATATGATTCTATTTTAAAATAATTTTATTGCTATGAATACTAAACGAATCGTCACATTCCCGTATCAGAAAAATGAGAAGAATCCTAATTTCTGATAAAATAAACTGAAGTTTACATAAAATTAAAATGCCCGATCCAGACTCTTGCCAGACGACTCCTGGAGAAAGAGAGAGAAAGCGCTTCCTCCAGGATTTAAGAGTGTTGAAGGGAAGGTATCGGGATCGGTGGAATCGTTACATTATGGCGGATTACTACTGGTCTTTTCTTCTTTCTCAGAAAATTAAACAACAAAAGCTGTTAATAAGAGTTCCATTCAAATACAACATGTTTTCGATATGTTTCTTTCTATTTACTAAGTCTCTCATTTTATTCATACATTTCTAATCCACTTTTATCTACTGTGCTGCAGCCATCCGTATACCATTTTATGACTGGTAAGATTCGATCCACTCTTGGCCACTTGAACAGTTGAGTTTTTACAGGAGCCATTCTCCGTATTTCTCCTCTTTCGTGAATCTTATAAAATCTTTCAGCCAGTAGAGTACAATATTCGCGCAGAATTTCCTGGAGTTAGCCACTTTGCTTATCTAATTTATTTGTTGTTGGTAGTGACTTTATTGGTGTATCTTATGGCTTAACTTAGACAGATGGTCATTCCACCAAGGAGCATCGTTATTATTTTTGCTTTTTCATATGGGGCAACTCGAATTGTATGCATCGTGTATTGCCTCACCTTTCACTTTGAGATCTTATTCCAGATATAATTGGTGACTTCCGCTCTGTGGAATTGCTTTCTAGTCTGAACATGATTATTCTATAACCAGAGAAAGACGACTCATTCGATACCCTCCAGATTTTCATGCGGACTTTTAGGTTCGTTGTACTTAATGCTATTTCTAAAACTCCTTCCCCCACCTTTGTTAAAAAAGCTGGTGTACTCTCCACATTGTATATGGAAAGGTTGTTATTTAAAATATATTGCTCACTCCTTACTGTTGGTGTCGCTATTTCCACAAATGTGTGCACTTGCATCGCATCCTAGGAGTACTAAACTAGTATTCGTAATTACGGAGGCGGTACAGGCCCGTTACTATCGAAGTAGTAGTAAACAGTAACGATTTTTTTACTCTTCTTCTCGTATTTGAAATATTCTGAAATTCTGGTACTAGGTCTCTTGTCGGGAATTCAGGAACACAATGGTGATTTATGTCGTTTATTCGCCATAATACATGATCTCTAACCTGTTCTCTAAAGACAAGTGGTTCCTTTATCTGGACTACGCTATGCTTTTCTTTATTGGACATCCGGATGATGAAGGCTGATGCTCGTTTAGCGTGATAAGCCTTTACTGTTTTATGCCTGCCATTAAAACTTAGATTCGTTCTGTTTGCCAAGGGTATACCCATTGGTATTCTTCAACAGCAGCCTTATTTCCTTCAATTTCCATTGGAGTCTTGGATTTTGCTTCTCCTTGACCTGGACTTTCAATGTAAAAGTGATCTTCGTTTTCATACCTTCGTTAAAAGTTCTGAGAATGGGTTGGGTACCCTCCTTTTTTTCTAGATCAGGTACTGCTATTTTTCCAAACCGTAATTTATGATGTAACCATTGGCCTTAATGCTTAAGTGAGAAGGTTAATCTATTCTCACCCTCAGAAGCTGTCCTTTCGGATTATGACTTTCCATTATGAGATGTGAAAGCCTTTGTTCTGTAGATCTATAAGTCCCGACCAAAAGTAGATGCCTCTAAATTTTGCCTCTATCCTAAAAACATCACTCCCACTTATGCCTCCCCAACAAAAATTTGCTCGTCCGCGCTGAGGAAAATCTCAGGAAACGCCTTCGCGCTTATTCTCTTTCTTTTTCTCAGTTTTTTGGGTGAGGTGGTCTCAACCCATTTTTATTTTGAGCTAGGGGTGGTGTTTTTTTTCCCAAATTTTAGATTTGTGCTAAATGCCTGGACTGTCACCTTCTCCGGTGGAAGCCCTCACTGAGGTAGAAAAGATATTATTGGCATCCAGCGCCACTGAGTCCACGCCTCTTGGTTGACCCAATCCGGCATATTCTCCTCATGTCTAACAGTGGAAGAGGAGGATCTCTTTTCTTCTGTTTCCTTTTTTCTTGAGGTATTCTTACTTAATAGATAAATGGCCTCGCCTAGTCTCGCATGGGGAAACAAGGTCTGGATTACAGTTGGGTGCGGCCCTGTGCCCCAGGAGAATCGTTCTTTTTGTCTTGAAATGAAAATTTTAATTGAGAATGTTTTGCCTTTTACACGTTTCACACTTATTAGTATGCATTTATTGTAACAATTTACATGAAGAATGGTAGCCCCGATGGAGAATGTCTGACCCTCTCAGTCTCATCCCTACTTTTTGATACTCTAAATTTTCAAACCTTATAGAAAATATGCAGTATCTTGAGAAAACTGGTTTTTTCAATACTAAAAAGCAGTAAAAGTATTCAGTTAATGAGGCATAACAACAAATTTACCACATAAACTGGGTGGTATTTATGCAGATAAACCTCAATCGTAGATAGTTTGTTCCAAATAGAAGACACAACGAGATTTTATTTCACTGAAAAAATTTATTGAGAATATCTAGCTACCAAGAATTAAAAAAAACCACCAAAAAGCATTTATAAAAGATTTTTTTGTTAAAGCTAGATAATTATTTTAATTCTGTTTGATTATTAGATGTAAGTCTAAAAATTTTATTTTCAAACTATAGAGAACAGCAACAGTAGAAAAATCTTCCTCTTTCTAATGGTTTATTTTTACTTAGATGCAAGAATGGAGCTTGCTTAAATATGTCACTGGTTTGCAACGGTAAGCATGACTGCTATGACGGTTCCGACGAAGACGGACTTTGTTCAGATTCCTGTACCGGTACGGCGAATCCATGTGAACAAGTTTGTCTCAAAACACCAGCGGGTCCACAATGTCGATGTAAACTTGGTTACAAATTACGAGGAGATGGTAAATTATGTGAAGATGATAACGAGTGTCAATGGGATCCACCAGTTTGCAGTCAACTATGTCACAACAAAGATGGAGGATATACTTGTGATTGTTACAATAACTTCTTTTTGGGGTGAGTATCATTAAATATGTATATTGGCTTTAACTGAGTATTAACGAAAATAATCAGTATTGTAATTTAGATCATGCATCATGGAGGTGCGTGGATAAGCAAATTTTCAATAGAAAACAACTACAACAATGTTTGTCCTGTCAGATTATTCAAAAAATTGATGTCAAAAAGGGTCCCAAATATTAAAATCAAGAGATTAATCCTAAAAATAAATCGTTACTGGAAATCCGAAAATGATCACTGGTATGATAATATGCCTATTGGAAGAAATACAATTCAAAATTGGACAAAATAGTCTACCGAAGCGATTGGCTTGAATACCAAGGAAAAAAATCACTCCAATAGATCGACCGCGGTTGCTTGATTGGCTAAAAGTGGTGAACAAGAGCAAGAGCTCATAAAAATTACGGATCACAACAATGCCAATTTAATAATCCCTGCATGATTATTGACGATAAATATAATATTCCAATTATTAACAGCTTGTGTATTGGAAATACATCCTCATTAGTTATAGAAACAAACACGTTTGGATTTTCACTTAACTTTTCTATTTGTTTTTTAATTGCATCTTCAAATAAATTGTTCTTTCTCTGTATTTTTCTGTAATTAGCAAAAAAATTTCTTTCCGAACATTGATAAAATAGAAAAATTTTATAAGCTTATAGGCAAGAGACCTCCACCTAAAGCGTTGGTCTGTTTCTAAGCTAATACGTTTCGAAATCTGTTAAAAATTTTTTTCGAATAATTACACTATGACATTATTAAAAAAATGGTACCGTTCGGTTGTGTTTGTTTTGTATTTATTTTCACAGTAGAACTATTACTCAATGGTGTGTTAGTGTTTTGTTTTGTTTCTGTCATTTTTGTTATTGTTAACTAGCAGTGTGTTTTCGTTAGATATTGGCAAGGATCTGAACCTGGATATGACCGGGTACAAATCTGACAATTGCTGTAAGGAATTTTTAGACAATAAGTTTAATAAGCTTTGATGCAGCAGTGAATGTAGACGCTTTTTCTGTTTGGGATGTACAGGACTTAACAAAGCTACTACAAATATTCTTTCCCAGAAGTTCAACAAATCAGATTATCCAAGAAATTTTTGACTCGCTAGCAAGTTGTATAAATCAGTTAACCAACGAATCTAAATAGAATCTTATAGAAAATGAGGTAGATGATCAACAAAATAGCCAAAATATTTATTGTCATCAAGAATGATTTGTTTTTTAAATCAGTATGGGATTTGAAACACAATCTCTTCAATGCTTTTCAACAATTCCAAAGAAACAATGAAAATTCGTATCGACGATTCTTCATCCGAGGAGATGAAACAATATTTGCAAAATTTTAAAAATAATTTAACTCATATATCCAGTTTACCAGAAGTTTCGTACGCCGTGTCCCCTAGCAGTATAGAGTTCATTCGTTAGTTTCCCTTATTCAACAGAGGTAATGAATAGGAAATATCATTTAAAATTGATTCTCAAACAAAAGGTTTTGCTATCAAATTGATCGACGGTGAATTTTCATTGTTTCAAGAAGCCTCACCTCCACCGATAGTGGATATTCTTGAACCAGTGAAGGTGAATCAAGTGATTCATCCTGTAAGTACAGGTTCGCGTCCAGAAATACGAGGATGTATTGATATCTAGTTAGCCTAGACCAGTTCCATGCATAAACGAAATATTGCCTTATTATATTGCGGAAAATCGAAAAATTGGAGTATTGAGCCATCATCAAGTAACTGTATTTAAAAGGGTTAAGAGGTAAGCAGATTCATGAAAATATGCTTAATACCCTTGGTGATCAATGTCCTTCGTATGCGAATTTCTGTGTCAGTCCCCGAAAATATCGAAGCAGTTCATGATATGATTTTATCAGATTGTCGAATTGGGCTAAAACGGATATCTGAAGCACTTAATATTTCATACGAATGCGTTCATCATATAGTTCACTTCAATTTGGACATAAGAAAGTACTGCAAAATGGATCCCCAAATGTTTGAATGTTGACCAAAAGCGTGCAAGGCTAGAAGCATCGAGTTCGATCTGTGCTTGATTTGAAAACGATGTAGACTTCTTAAACCGAATTGTTACTATAGATGAGACTTGGGTACATTCTACGATCCAGAAACAAAGATACAATAGATGGAATGGCGACACTCTGGTTCTCCAAGACCTAAGAAGTTTCGTATCCAAAAATCTGCTGGAAAAGTTCTGGTTTCAATTTTTTGGGATTGCCATGGAGTAATCGTGATTGATTTTTTGGATAAGGGTAGAACGATAGCTGGATATTACTATTCGACATTACTGACCACTCTACGGGAAAAAATTAAAGAGAAAAGACGCGGAAAGCTATCCAAAGGTGTTTTGTTTTTGCAGGACAACGCCCCTGCACACAAATCTCATGTTGCCATGCAAAAAATTCGTGATTCAAGGTTTGAATTACTAGAAAGCCCCCCAGAACAAGAAGAAAAAATTAATTAATTAAGAGGAGAATATGTTGAGTAATAAAATATTTTGACATTTAAATTTTGTTTGGTTCTATAATAGACTAAGAATTTTTCAATACTTCATCGTAGCATCCATATCATCTGACAAACAAGTTAAGTATGTAAATCAAACAGTTTTTCGTGTGATAAAACATTTTAGTTCACAAAACATTCACACAAAGGCTCTAACTTTTCGCTGGACCCGATAACTCTTTCTGAGGGCAGATTAACACAGAAGAACTCTACTGGAAGCAATGGTTACATTATGTCTATACTAAGAGAACCGGCTCTCAAACTATTTCTCGCCTATCTACATGACCAACCAACGTGTGTATGTTTTCGACTTTATACTTCCACAAGTTTTGATGTGTTTTTATCTTTCGAAGGGTGTAACAGCCGATTTTTCGAGTAAAAATTTTTTGATTAATAGGTCGTGTCCAGAACAACTTTAATCCTCACTTAGTTTTAAGGACTCTAATTTGAGAATGGTTCTAATTGATATACGAAACAAAACGGACGAGTTGTATTTGTTTTTGGAGAAATAGGAGTTTCCGCAGACAGTTGCTATAACTGAACACTGGCAACATGCAAATAAATGTTTTTAATAAAAATTTTTTAAAAAGTTTTTAGCAGATATAAAAGGAACTCAGCATCACGGTGGAACACTAATTTTGTCTTCCGCCGGCTGTATTAAATTATGATTTTTCACTAGTAGTGTTATTTGTATTTATACCACACTTATACACCATCAATAAGTTCTGGTTTAAAAAATTTAACATTTTTTTTATTATTTTTTTTCTGTAACATTGATTTATAAACTTATCAACTTTTCAGGAGCGATAAAAAGAGCTGTAAAGCAGATGGTACCCGCATGTCTATGTACTTCATAGTTCATGATTATCAAATTCGAGAGCTTATTTCGAAATCGAATGCGATGACTATAATTTCAACAACGCCGATGATCAAAATTTCTAGTTTACAAGCTCTCGTTGAACCGAAAACAGTTTTCTTCAGTACCGCAGAAACTGGAGCAATATACAAACTGGACATAAACACTAACATGATGCATATCATCCGACATGTTGGAAAGCCACAAAAAATTGCTATTGATTGGTCTACTCAGAATGTTTACTTCTACAATGATGATTCAATCGAGAAGTCGATTAGCGTATGTAGTTTCGAGGAAAAATGTGCAAAATTGATAGATATCGATGCACACAGACAGGTTTCTGCTTTAGCCGTTGATTCTATTAATAAAGTCCTCTTTTATGTTCTGAGAAATTGGTGGATACTAGATTCACCCAATTACGTCATTTATAAAACTAATTTGGACGGCTCGAATAAAACGGAAATTGTTGAAACAGCATTAGGTAAGTTGAGATCAAAAATCAAAATTTCTTTGATTTCTTATTTCTTAGATCTTTTAATATTTAATGCATTTAAGAAAAGTCGAAACGTCAAAATTTATCTGCCTTTTAAAAATTATCAAAAAAAAACTAATTTTAAAACAGAAGAGACCTAAAAAAACATTCCAATAAAACCTAATTTTCTTAAAAATAAAACTTGCATTCTAAACAATAATATTTCTTTTTCAAAAACGCTAGTAGCGTGTATTTCCGCCTCTGGATGCAATTGTTACCAGCATTCTGCCGCTTGCTCAAGCTCATTTATATTTTGAGGAAATGGATTTCGACGACGAATGTGGCGTTTTAAAATGTCCCAGACATGCTCGATAGGATTCATATCTGGGCTTCTTGTTGGTCAGTACATGGTATTAATTCCTACTTCGCTTATGTGATTCAAAACATCTGCCGCAACGTGTGGTGTAGCATTATCATGCATTAAACGAAAATCATTACCAATAAATGGCCCAAATGGAACGAAGTGATTTTCAAAAATGTCAGTTATGTATCTTGCTGCGTTAACGACGGGTCTAGGAAAAGACACTAATTCTGTATCGGCATCAAAACAAATTCCTCCCCAAAACATGATACACCCTTCTTGGAACGGCTCCCTGGAAATTATACAAGACTGCGCAAATCGTTTTCCTCGCCGTCTTCGAATTTAATTACGTCCATCTGGACCTCTTAGACTGATTCTTGACTCATCAGTTAATAAAACCAATTTTCTAAATTCCAATCTAAATGTTGCCTTGCAAATCTTAGTCTAGCAACACGATGCTGCCTGGTTAGCAAAGCTCTTAAAAGACTGTTGAGCTCGACCCTTGTCATCGACCGAATTTAATTGCAAAAAACTGTCATTTCGAGGAGTTAAAACTGAAGGACGTCCTTGTTCAGGCCTGCTAGAATGTGAACCGGTGTTTCGAAATCTGCATCTATCTGCCAATGGTTGTGTGGTGTACGCCAAACAGATTTGCCACTTCACGATAACTTTGTCTCTGTCCAGCTAACTCGGCGTTCGCTTAACTGCTTAACTATATTCATTCTTTGTTTAACTAGTCTCGACTTTAACACACCTTGATTGACTTAAATTACTGCTGTCCACAAGTAGGTACAATAATAGAATTAAAGAAACATTAAAAAATATGCATAAAATTAAAATTTTGAAATACTACAAAAGCAGTTTATACAATTTATATTTCTTTGAAAAAATCATGAAAACCTTTTCATTGTAGGTAATATTGAAGATATTACTCTCGATATCAACAAACAAATTCTGTATTTCAAAGATCATCAAGCAGGAACAATAAATTCTGTGAGTTACAGAGGAGGATTAGTTAAGCCTCTTTTTTCCAACGTCAATGAAACTAGATCCTTACAATTTTACGAAAATCAATTATACTACTACCAATCAGACGGATTTATAATTAGCTGCAAGTTATATGATGGAAGGTAACGAATATTACTCTACCCACAATGATAACTCCAATACTTGGTGTCATTTAATTCAATTTATAAAGCTTTAATGTTGTGAAAGTTATGATACACTATAATGTACTAAATCATTCAATCATTGAGATTCACATCAAAATTAATACTAATAAATTAACCACGTTAATTTTATTTCTAGAATAATACTATTTCATAGCATTCTTTGTTATATGACTACACAGTATTGGATTGAACAGACACGAAATTTTGTGGTTTGTTCAAAATTTCATTAATGTCAAGGTTAACAGCTAGCCCTGTATTACCATTGTCTGACAATAATCTCGGAGCTTCCGAATCCGTCTTTCTAACAGATTCCAAAGTTCCTGTATGGGTTTTCCATCAGATGTCTGTGGTGGCCAATTTTTTGATTGTATTCTGTCCATGGGGTTGATAAAAAATCATTGGGATGGCAGCAGTATGCACCTTTGAATGAATCCATCTTTGCTTTGCATCAAAACAAATAAGCGAACTCAACGATATATCAGTATCATACGATCGTCAAAAACGAAATCAATATACCATTTAATCTCTCTAGAACTTTTGCAAAATGTGGTTTCTAGATCTAGACTGGTCTAGACCAATTTTAGTTTAAACCATCACAGATCCATCACCAAATTTTTCAATTTGTTAGTGCAAATTAGCGTTCATATGGGATCGGTATCGACATATTCGCTTTTCACAATGATTTAAAATATATTAAAACGTAGCTCCATCTGATTACGAGTGAAAACAGGGGAGCTCCAATCTTGGGAGGACTTTAAAAATATGCTTAGTACCATCGAAGCTTTAAAATAAATGGAAGGGCTCACAAGAAGCGCACATTTGAAGACGATCACTTGAGCTATAATGTCTCATCACCTCTCACTCCTTCTCAGGACGTAAGATGAACTACACGTCTTCATTGGTAGTACAATAAAAAGAAACCAAAATTATGCCTTCGTGTGATTTCCCCTTGGGTAAAAATACAACAAAAAAGCTTAGGAGTCTTTTCTTATGAGATTATATGACGACATTAATAAATCGCTCTCCTGATAGTAAGCTTCACGCTTATGTCCATAACAGTCCATACCACCCAGAATATAAAAATTCTGCGCGACAATGCAATGTGCTCGTCACCCTGAGATATTAGTTAGTTAAATCTCTAAAGAAATTATATTCGTTCTTCTCGTCATCTTCACAATTGGCAATTACTGAAAGAGAAAACTGGAAAAAATTTATCGGATACTTGCTGGAGTGCTCATTACGAGTCAGTAAAAGTTGTAAATGAAAACATAGAGACAATTGTGAATAGTTTATTTCTATACTAGAGGAAGTAAATTTAGTTTAACAATATTTGCACTCTCCAAAAATGACTCTAGATACAGGAATCATCAAACTAAATGCCTTGAATGAGTGTTTAGTGACCGAACAAACCACAATTGTAGACAATGCTGTAACTTTTGGCATAAAAAAGGCAATGACATGGAAGGAAGATAAGAACAACGATGTCGGGTGAATCAGCTCATGATACTAAATTATCAATTCAAGAAGAATTTATAGACCTCACGATACGGGGCCATGAAACAAATCAATAATATTTTCCAAATTATTGAAACAAAGTTTATGCTACAAGCTTCAGCTCTGGCTGTAGCAGTTGAAAATCTTATACAAATTTATGGTGAATTAGACAAGGAGCAAGTTTTCCAAGAAATAAAAATGTACCGCAGGCATAATATAAAAGCCACCGATACGAGTGCGGACGTTGCTGCCAAATGGAGACCCCCAAGAATTCCTTAAATTTATAATAAAATGGGACTTCAGTGAATCGATACCCTGTATATCGCTGTATATCGCTTACACTTACAGTACTTTTTGACCATTTGCATCTCGGTTGCATAATGCGAGAGGAGTTTTTCGAAACTTGAGAAGATTAAAAATTATCTTTGATCTACAATGGGTCAAGAACGACTGGCTGATTTAGCCGTGCTTTCAATAGTTATTGTTGTTAAGGATTTCAGTAAATTGAAGGCACGAAAACACATATAACACGCAACAAAATATACAAAAAACTATGATTTATTTTATCTAATTTGTTTTGTCGATCGATTTGTGTTTTATTTTCTTCACCCATATCCATTCCATATTGTGGATATATATGGTTATTTAGACTAAATAATTTAAGTCGAATTCAAACTGTACTTGCCAGATTTTAACGAAATAAACATAAACACTTATTTATACATACAAATGTGAACTGAATAGAAAACTTGTAAAACATTTATTAAAGCTGGTGGGCCTCATTCAGCTTTGCCGCTCGAGCCGCTGATGCACTTATTCCGCCGCTGGTTGGATGGGTCTTAAGATTGGCTTCTGTTTTCTTAGCTTTCTTGGATATTTTTCTGCTTACTAATCCAAAGCGCATATTTCTAAAGAAAAATTTTCTTTGCCTATCTCATCCTAATTGTGGTTTCTTAAGTGTGTAATCGTTTTATTATCATCAAAGTGGCAAAATGGATTGCCAATTTGTAGATTCACTCAAAATTAAGAATTTAATATATATATATATATATATATATATATATATATATATATATATATATATATATATATATATTTATCTTCAATAGTTTCATTATATCGATGTCTTTTAAAAGTTGCAGCTAATAGACATTCAACTTTTGGCAGAGCATACCAATAAACTTCAATATGCTCCTCATTGTTTATGTAAAAACCTCTCTAGAAAGGATATTCACACTGTCTTTAAATACCAAGTGACCTTGAAGCACCTAATGACTATTCACTACTTCTTTGGTGTGTGGCTTAAACACTTAATCAAATCTTATAGGTTTCATAGAAATGTTGAAAAGTTCAAGTTAAGTTGCTTGATTAGTTTTCCAGAGACTTCGGCATTTGGTATTTTCAAGTGTTGTAAGATAGGTATATCAAATGGCAGAATGGTCTCTGACAGCCCACTACCCAACCTTAAACTACGAAGACGATCCATAACATTCAGAACTATATCAGCTAAGTAGTATGAGAAACTTCTTATGATGTTCAGAAACGACATTAAACTGTTGACTGCTAGAGACGCATAAGATCTACTCTGCGAATATCCTTCATATTTCTACAAAAGGCTCGGAGTAGAGCTAACACTTTAAGAAATGGAACAATAAATTCTCAGACGAATATCCTCCTTTGATAAAAATCTACTTTTGGAGGCAGAGCAATGAGATTAATTCAGAGTCATGTACAAAATATCTGGTCTTTTTTATACAAGGATTGCTACTTGAGTTTGAGTTTTGACAAATAAAAACAAATAATTATAATTGAATAAGGCTTTATTGATCTCAAAATATGTTGAGATTAATACACTTTTGTATACGTTTGAACCAATTGTCGATGCATGTTTTTATTCCGATTGAGGGATTATAACACATCAACCGCTTCTTCAGGTGTTAAAAAATGAAATCATCGACCAAACAAGAATTGTACGGCGAATGACTTACCAATTCAATGTTTTTACTGGTCAAAACCGATTTTGTTTGTTCGTTATACGTTATTCTAAAAATCAGGCGACAATTTTCTTCGAAGTGGTTCGTGCGCGAATAACTTTTGTTGGATTTGGCTGTCACGATCTTATAGACGTCTTTGAAAGTACTTTTTATTGAGTGATTGTCTAAGCGGTCTCCAATCTCACAGTAAATGACATGCCGATCTTGCAATATCAGCATCGATATTTTCTGGTTGTGGGAGACCTTCACGAAATTCATTCTGTAGAATAGTGCGATAACGATTGTATTCGGAAAACCAGCGAAACACGGTAGATCATGTTGGTACTTCATCTCCAAATGAAGAAGTGAGTTTATCGGGACACTGCTGTTGGTTGAGTAGTCATAGAAAATCATTGCAATAGAAGGTTCGCGATTTTTTGACCAAGATGAATGTTTCAAGTATTAACTCAAATAGCACTCGTATGACAACACGTTCTCAGTACGTGCACGATTAAAAATTTCAAACTCTATGATGGCAATCTCAGATTTGACATATTTATAAAATTATTACCACTATTATAAATCTTAAATAACAACCCTTGTAGATGCAGAGGCTGAGCAACCAAAACGACTCCAATCTAATCTACTCTAATCTAGGAAATCAAAAATTAGTAAAATCCTATCTGCTGTTCAAAGAATCTCTATTTTTGTTGCTGTTTCCCATATAACCCAAAATAAAAGTGAAACCCATAACAGATAAACACGAATGCTAGAAGATTCAGGAGACCTAATATTGTGGATGAAATCAGAAAAGATTAAATAAACGCTGCAATATTTTATATTATTAATACATATCTAAAAATATTGAGATCAATTGTTTTCACAATATCAATATACCTGTACCTGCCTTCAAATTGCACGTCTTCGTTAAAGAACCTCTTAATTAAGATAATATAGAAAATATACTTTTCAAGGATTTGGCTAATAACGGATAGTAAGCTTCACTTTTAGTGTGAAACCTGTGATAGATTGTTCGGACTTAATTTTAAAAATTGAAATATGTTTCTATCATTTCCATTAACTTTATATTTTTTTTGGACTAGGACCTGCAGTCGTAGAATAAAATTGAACAGTTTCACTAATGGAAATTTCATTATATCACAAAGTTCTCTTCAACCAAAAACAAGGAACATATGCGAAGGTCACAAATGTCCCTATTTATGTATTCCAACGAAAGTTGGATTCAAATGCCTCTGTCACGATGGGAAAATTGGTAATATCACGGATGTGTGCGTAGAGGTGAGTAGGTTTATTTATTATAAACTGTTAAAGAATACTGGTTAACTTTATGGATGTAGTGAATTTGATTTACAAGTTGTGGCAGACAATTTTGAAAAAGCCACAAAAATTAAAATTTTTAAAAGTATTTGACCACTTCTTCCATTCATATATTTTATTCCTTATACTCTTAAGAACCTATATGTATCAGGAGTTAAATAATTCAATTCACAACTTCGTAAAAAGCAAAAATTATAAATAAATAAAGTGGTTTCAATAATCTGACGTCTGTACTTGTTGGATGTGAAGACTGTCCTGTCTAAGGTACACTTGATATCGCTTAAATTTGACGTTGGTTCCCATTAGGAGCGCTCAATGTACAATAAATCTTATAATATAAGTACAGTAGTAACTAAAAGTTACACAGTCACATTAATATAAGACACATTGTATCACTTGATATTTGATTAACAGATCTTAATGGTTTCCATAAGGAGTGGGGAGATAATTCATGACACACAGATCAATAGATAATAATAATTTGTTCAGGTGGTAAGCATGGACTTCATATTTGTTCCTTTACAGTTATTACTATTCATATAAAGATGAGTTTGTAACTGAAAGGGTCCTGTTATATCAACGTAATGGTTGAGAGTCAGTGAAATTTCATACAGATATCTCGTGTTTCATGAATGTATTATTTCAATAGAAAATTGGACTGTTGTACCGAATAGTTTAAGGAACGTGTCATTCATGCAAAGCATATTTAATAATTGTACTTTCGATATTAAGGAAATGTAACTATTGTATAATAAAATATTCTAAAATTAACTATCTTCCTCTGCTTATGTGTTTATACAATATCCGGGAAAAAGTACTAATTTTTTTCTTGGGAGAAAAGTAATTTCATAAAAAAGTGACATTTTGTCAACAGATCTAGAATCTCAAATTTCTTTCACACAGAAATAAAAAATTTTCTACAAATGTCATAACCTAACCTACTTCTTCCTCAACAATTGAACTACCATCGACATCAACTAATAGATCTATAGTTGATGATAATGATGATTCCCTTGTGGAAAATACTTCAGAATCATCAACTTTTCAGACTTCTGATACCGTGGTTGCAGCTAATATAAATTTGTGTTTTTTCTTTTGTTATACGAGAAAAACAATGTCGGTCTAAGAATGAGCCATTACGTACTTCACCTTGAAACATCAATTTTATCAAAGTTTGAACGAGATAGATATTTACAATTGAGTGAAGGTTCAGACGCAAAATCAATATTCACAGCACACCATTTAGAAAAAAGGATCCACAAGAATTTAATGACAAATTCCAAATTTTGATATGGAACAAAAAAAAAGCTGTTGCTCCTAAAGGAATTTCAACTATTGATGATACCTTAAAATGATACACTTGAAAGACCAAGACACTTTGCAAGCTGCCGCTACTATTTTGCGAGAGGAGATTCTAAGTATACAAAAAAATTATCTCATCATTTAAATAGTCTACGACTAATAAAAGACGAATGATCATCATCACCAATAGTTTCTAAATTTTTTACAAATTGTCTGCCACCATGTTAACCGCGCGATAATTGTCTGCTATTATTATTTACCGATAGTAATAATAAGTAATAATAATATATTTGCAAATTTCAAAGTGGCAGACGTTATCAAATGGATTTAGATCCACTAAAAATTAATAGCTGTCTTACGTAAGCACGCGTCGCGTCCATCGCTTTGGCCTTAGTGAGTCCCCACCTTATATATGATAGGTATAAGGGCCTCTATTTATCAAAACTCAGGTCTGGTCAAATACATATAGGTAGCCACCCAAACTAATGTTCATGAAATTGAATCTTAAAATTTGTAATTTAATATTTGTTGTTTCTCTTCTTAATATTCGATAGAATTGCCAAGATTATTTGTGACTATTTGTATTTTCACCCTATGAACTGAAAAATCTGATAATAACAGTTTTCCTTATAAACCGGAATGTGTCGTAGAAATGGCTGCACTGGACTGGTCTGTTAAGAACTGTAACCTCGCTTTTTAGTGTACTTATTACCATGAGCGAGAAGGATACACCAGTGTCTATTGCGCAACGCTTCATCATTAGTTTTTTGGTCGAATATATTATGAGATCCAGGACTTAAGTGTTCCTCTTTTCGAAAAGGCCAAAAAAGTAAAGCAAATGTTACCGATAAGAACGTCAGCGCTGGGAGACGGATGCAAAGCTGTTCGCGATATAGCTGAAGAATTGGGCATCATTGTAAGTAGAATTGAGCAAATAATTCATGAACGGCTTGATTCCTGCAACATAACAACAAAATGGATGCCAACATTTCTGAATTTTGCACGCGTCTCCTGCAGTGGTATAAAAGAAAGAGAAATCTATTGCACTGAATAATCACCACAGACGAGACTTGGGTACACCACTATATTTCGGAAATTATTTGCGGAAGGAAGAAAAACGAAAGGGCGTCAGTTAAAGCGAAGAATACTCTGTCAGGGGAAAAAGAATTGTGTACCTTGTTTTGGGACATGAGAGGATTCATTGCGGTTAATTTTCTCACTAAACAACGAACTGTGAATGCGCTGTATTATAGTAAACTCGGTAAATACGGTGAAACCTGTCAGATCAAAAGTACGTAGTGCAATATTACAGCAAGACAACGCCAGACTGCAAAAGGCTCGGCTTAAGATGGAAACATTGAACAAATCCTTATAGTCGCGATTAAAAGTGTGACAATGATTATCTAGAAAAACTGTAAAAACTTTTAGCTATGTCACTTAATAATAAAATGTTTTATAGCATAATTCCAGATTATATTTAAACCACTCTAGTAATTTCGACAAAAATATATTAGAAAGTTATAAAATACTCTTTTTAATATCTATTTTGAGCTTTCGAATATTCATTTACTCATCATTGGGTGATTGACCTAGAATTGAAGTGTTACAATTTCGTTATAAAATATGAAATTCATAGGAATTGAAAAACAAACTTCCAAAAAACGATGTGAATTGTTAAAATCATTTGGATATAGTGGATTCTATAAAAACTTCATCTGACAACGTTAATTTTTAAGTACACATCCTCTATCCATGACTTAACTATAAAATTGGAGAAGTGTTAGGTACAGTGTGTCTGTTCAAGGAAACTACGTTCAAATGAAATAAAATTTTCTACCCCATAATCTGAATTTCATTCTCCTTAATGTCCCCTACTTTAAAAATAAAATATAACTATATATGAACAAACAGCTATGTCAGCTATGTACATTGATATCATTTATTTCTCAAAACTTTTATTTCTGTTACCATAAAATAATTAAATATATTATTTTTAGGAATATTCATACAACCAACATAGATTCACGGTTCACTCAACACCAATCAATTCAAATATCACGAAAAAACATTCTGCAGCTATTGTTACCGCAGTGCTGGTACCCCTATTTTTGTTATTGATCGGAGTAATATTTTATTACGTTATTAAAAGAAAAAATAATACTGGATTAAACATCAGGCATGTATCATCTCAATATTGGCGCTTGTGCCAAGTAGTCCAAATATGTGTTTCACCAAGAAGGAGAAACTTGATTTTTTGGTAATGTAATCGCCTTACATTAAGTATGAAACAATGACTTTACAAAAAATTAAAATGTACTAAGAAAAAATAATAATAGTATATTTGGTGTCTTCGTAGCTGAATACACTATTGTGCACGTTCAGGTATATAGTCTATTTCAGAAATGTAAGTAGTAAAATGAGTAGTAAAGTAAAGAGTAGTAAAATGAGGAATTCCGTCCAGGTCGGCTATGGTTGAAAGTCTTGAAATATTGTGTAGGGATTACTTAGGTAGTAGATTATACAGTTACGTTTTGCGTTTAACAGGTACCGTTTAACCTTCTATTAGTGCATCTGCCTAATTCCAGCCCTATTTTAGATTCTACTTAACCATGCGCCGTAAGAGCAATAGTGCCTTACCCAAAATTTTTAGACCTTATAAGTTTAACGCATCAGTATTTGCTGTTAAGTCGTAAATAGTGTTCACAGTATTATAAGAAAGAAAAGATGTTCCAATAATTCTCCACTATCAGTGAATGAAAAAATTATTTTAATTGTACGCGATTGCATAAAATACGATTACCCGAAATTTACTGTACAAGAAACTGTCGACCGATGCGATGTTCCCGAATGAGTGGAGTTGGAAAGTCCACCGTTTTTAAATTTTTGCGGAGGAGAAAGATAGCAGATCAAGTGGAAAAATAACATACACGTCATACTAAACGGACGTCATACAAAGCATTTTCTAGAATAAGTAATAAGAGAATTAACGAGCAATTACTCGTGCCGCTCATATTTTCTGGGAACATGACAATTATTCAGTTTTTCGACAAATTGCCTCCACTATAGTCTCACCTTTAAATTTGTTTGTTGTAAAATAGTGCAGTTTCATCTGTATTGAAAATCTCATTATTAGAAAGTTGTCTTCCTAGGTTCAACAGAATTTTGACCAACAAATTAACCGACAATTTCTCCCGTTACAATGTTATGTCGAACTTTAGAACAATTTATGCAAATATTTTTCTATAAACCCATAATCAACATTATTGTGAGGACATTTTCAAAGCCTCTTTAGTTTCCAAATTTTTGAAGAGCAATACCTTAATCAAGTTCTTGTTTTCAAAAACCATTGGTTTTGAGTTGGATTCTTCATTTTCTAATCTGCATATTATTGCACGTCTCCAATCATAAATGCCCTACCGCTTTCATAAATCAATAATAATCAATGCATAACCTCAATTATCCATATTTCCCATAGAGAGACTTTAAACAGAAAAAGCCAAGCATGCGCCAAACGTCGTTGGGTAAAAATTCAGAATATGTTAGGAATCATGTTGGTCACTATAACAGTCATGATATACCACTCATTTATATAAAATTTTATATGGAATCCAAACTTCGCTAATAAGCGGTTGGTCAATATAGGCGGAAACCCTCCACCGATTTTACCATATCACTTTGTTCCAAACGACATATCAGATCAACTGCGCTAGAGTTTGCGGATTGTATTAAAAAAAACTGTATAATTAGACGTGCAATATGTAGCGTTGTTTTGTCTTGCTAAAAAAGAACTTATGAATGCCCATTCTAATAAAGCAGCTGTGATATTGCCTCCAATAAACACAAGTGATTATCAATCATAATAAGAAATCAGCCTACAAACCATTACGTTAACAGTCCTGTCCACATGCAGTTTAACAGATTCTCTTCCTAGCTCTGTCGTTTTCTGCACCAGCTCAAACATTGACGATAGTGGTCTGCCAATTGTCGGCAGTATCGTGATGGCTGATACGAATTGGTCTTCTCACACCTTCTTTTGTCTATTTCGGTCTACATGAGATAAACACATGACCCTAATTACAGTACAGTTAACAATAAACCAACAAATCGATAGACCACATTCTGATTCTATCAACATGCTTGTTATTTTGATGATTTTTGTTAGGCTTAATACAAATTAATTAAGTTGGAATAAATGAAAAAATCTGTACTGTTCGGTAAATAGGTTTCTTCAGAAAAAAATGTGCTTTTATAAACATGGCCTGCTCTGAGTATAGGCAATATATTACCAAAATGTCGAGGTTAATAAGAAATTGTTCCTTCTGGATGTAGCACTTTCAGTGTCACTGAATTTAGCTATATTTAACTAGATCACTTATTTTTAGCATGAGATTCTACAATCCGCTGTACGGAAAGCCAGTTGTAGAAGATCCAAAATCAATTCTACAGCCAGGACAGCACGAATATGAAAATCCAATCATTATAACTGATGAACAATTGGTTGAAGATCATTCGTCAAAACTATTAAATGAAACCCGATTCTGTTAAATGGCTTTTGATACAACTTGTATTGTTATTGAAATTTTATGTTTCCTCTTTTTAGTTGAAAATGTTTTAAAACTGAAATATGTAAAAGTTAAAGGTAAAATGCTCAATTTAAAAAATTTCTACGGCATATTTTCATATCAGAATGAGAACCTTTAACGTATATATGTAATTATTGAATGAATATACAATATAGAAAAGTTATCACTATTTTGTAAATGCGAATATTTTTGTGATATTTATTCTCCACACGTAAATAAGAACGTTGGATAATTATTTATAAGGTAACGTTGTCATTTGATTTGCTTTGTACAATAGATATCAACAATATAAATTATTACTGAATTGTCATAATCTTTACCAACGTACAGTTTCGTTAGTTTTATACTTGTCTAGTCTTAACGTATATTTATATTGTTAAATGAACTATTTGATAGTTTCATGTTTTAAATATTTATATTTGATTAAAATTATATTTTAATAAAATTTTTAAGTACTCAGTATTTTCTATTCTTCTGATGAGATTATGTTGGACAGTTCGGAAGAGCATCTGCTGTGGTAGTATCGGTAAAACAGCAGGCCAATGTTCTTTCTTCTATGCTCTTAGCTATTTTCAAGTTTCTGGTCAACTCTGGATTGTCATAAGTCGAATTGCTTTGTTCTTAATGAGTCGAGCATTCTCGGGATATACAGAGCTCCAACTCTGCGAGCAATATTGCAAAAATTGATGAAACTAGAGAAATGTAGAGAATTAGAAGCAGTAGCGGAGTATATAGCTTTCCAGCCTTAAAAAGGGTTCCAACGTTTTGTGAAGCTGCCTTAGCAAATTCAGTCACATGACTACGCCATATTGCTCCCAACCTCAACACCAACAAGCGAATTTGCGGTGATATTTCATGTTCAGGCAAGACCAAATTAGCCGCACTGTCTGCCTTTTTTGTAAAAATAGCAGCCTGGGTTTTTGCTCCATTAAACTCATCAGATTGCTTCTACCTCGCACCTGAAACATAATCCCTGGAGAATACCAGCGTTGATCTCAAACCTTTCTGAGGTGTGGTGATCGACAACGACCTGGAGGAATCGGTACAAACTCAATTTATTTAGAAGGTTGGCATGCCTAGTCCTGTCAAAAGCTTTAGATATGCCCAGTGCGATTGATCGCGATTCCCCATATTTCTCTATAGCTTCTGATATAGGCCAGGAAATCCCCGGATGATGTTAGCAGACTCCATATACCTTAAGATTTGTCAACTTCCACTATGACCTTTGCAATTGCTGAAAATAAGAAATCGGATGGTACTTGTTGATATTTTTCCCTTTTTTTGGTATGGGTTGAACTGGACCAAGCTTCCAATCTGCCTCTTATATATTCAGCTGCGCATTTTTTTATTACGATTGGTGCTAGTGACTCTATTGATAGTCTTAGAAGTTTTGCCATATCTCGGTGTCGGATGAACTAATTCCAGTCAGACTTGGTTGTTGGTTTTTCCGAGAATCGAAAGTTGAATCTAGAGCAAATATGCGACCCTCTTGCGATTACTGCGATTGACCTATCTTTCCAGCCAACGAGGGAATTTGTGACTCACAAAAGCCTTGGCTGACTACTTTTATTACAGACTAGAAAGCCCTTGATACGTTTGGGCGATTCAGAAAATTATTTTTCACTCTCTCATTATATCGTTCTTTGCAAGCATCTGTGGTCTGCTTGCAGGTATTTCTCGAAACAACTAAGTTTATATTATTTTCGGCATTAAGATTTGAACGCATTTGCGATCAGCAGCATTTTTGTTGTCGACTTTTCTAGTGCAGTTTTCATCAAACCATGGATTCTTGTTTGCAAAGCCATTGATTGGGTAAGGAATATAGGCTTCCATACCTGCCAGGAATAATTCCGAAATTTCGTTTAAGAACAATAAAACAACTGGAAAGGAAGGAGAAACCTTTTTGAGAGGTGTCTAGCAATCAGCCTGGAATAATACAATTGAAGAAAAAAGAAGAACGATTGGAAGCAATTATTCAGGAGAAGTTTGTGAACGAAATCACAGAAAAACGAAAGGCTAGAAAAAATGGTAATCCTCGAGGAACCCTAATGACAAAATAGTATCGTAGACTCAATCAATAGTTAAATAGTCGGCTCATACTTACATGAACATACAAACGACATGAATACAAAATATCTGGGAAATAACGAAAACATCAACCGATTACACAAACCGCAGCAATTAGGAAGAAACAAGAGGATTGTGCCAAAAAGTAATATGCAAAAAGCAAATATCATTGCCTAACACCTAGAAAACGTCTTCCAGTTCAAACTAGCCACAGCAGGTCAAAAATAAATTAGATTGGTTGCTCCCAGAGAAGTTGATGATATAAAAACCAACCCAAATAAAGGGCCTGTATACGATCTAATCAGAATTAACAAGACTGTAAAGAAAAAGTATTGCCAAATTTCATCAATGTAGTCTTGTGAAGTGATTATGATAAAAAAAACAGAAAATGTGAAAGTAGCTAAACCTAAGGCAAATTTCCCGGCCCGACTGTCTGTTATATAAATACTCTTTTTTTCTTTTGAAAATAATTATGAAGGATTCATAACAAAATAGAACAAATTTTTCCAAAGTAATAATATGGACAGCTGTTGGAATCTATAATGGATCGATTTTTCAGAGTGAAAAGAGAAATTAATACTTTGAGCTAAAATAAATAAAAGCAGGATTTTCAGAAGAGAACTTTTTTGGTACAATTTGATATCTACAGGATATACATAACATGAAAATCGCCACGTGATAACGCTCTCTTTTCAACTTCAACAAATATGGAGGGAGCCACACAGAAACTACAAATTCAACGAATGGACCAAAAATTGGAGAATAAAACTCAATTAGTCTAAATAGTTATACATGAATTTCACCAACAAAACGAACAATAAAAAAGAACCAATCTCAGTAAGCAGAGTGGAGGTACTATATGGAAATACAGCTTAATTGTTAAAATCAGATGGAAGAAGCATATGAAAGAAAAGAACTAAATGCAAGTTAATAAAAAATGAAATGGATTATAGGCAAAAAATTACTAATTTCAACACATAAGTAATTGCTCATTTTCCAGCAAGTTTTAAAATCCATACCGACTAGAGCATTGTGGTTATGCTAGATCAACCAACATTACATCCATTCAAACGTTCCAAATTAAAGTACTTCCTTCTATTATGGATGTTCCAAAGCATAATCAAAATATAAATCAGCATAGATGCCTCAATGTAGCAGCAGTTAAGAAAGAAATCATGAGATATTCCCAAAAGCACGAAGACAGGATACACAATCATCTTAATCGGGATGATCCAACTACTTGATCAACATGACCTAAAATGACCTAAAGAGACGACTAAAGGGGACCAAACCTTCAGAATTGGTGTAAATAGAAAGTGAAAGTCTAAAACCAGACCACAGTGATAAGAACTGGGAACACCAATGAGGGATAACTTAGTTGGATTGTATATATAATTCAGTTTGAGACTAAATTGCTGGTTAGTTAATAATATTGCTTAAAAAAATTGTTAAAATACTAATAATTTGAAGATTATTTGAAAATATGCCATCAAAACTAGGACAGTAAATTCTATCAGAAGACGAGATAAAAAGAAAAGAAAATAAAAGAGGTAAAATCTATTAGTGGAAAATGCTATTGTTGTTTTCATATGAGATCATCGAAACATTCTTTTCGAACTAAACAAAGATACAGATCACCTAACGCAGGTCTTTACAAACCTAAGGAAAACAAAGTCTTTCTAGATGATCTCATTGGATGTCTCATCTTATGGATATATCATGCATCGAAACTACTTGCTGCTGATTTGATGAGAATCTCCTCACTTAAGGCGGGATATTCCAGAGCAAGGTGAAAAAAATCCAATATGATTATCAGACGAGTAAATCCACAGACCCACACCAAATGGTGAAAAAAGTGGAAAGTCTAGCGGCATTTCTTGACATTAAAGAAACATAAGAGAACATTTCTTTTGGAGTAATCTGCCGAACGCTCTGTCTTATAAAAGAGATATAAACAACTGTCTATCAGCTTTATATGTGCAAACACGGTTATTTCAATTGCCAAAGCACTGGAGCTGCTATAAATCCCAGAACAGTCGAAATAGTGTGCTCTAAACTTATACTGGACTTCTAAAATGTTCAACGCAAACTGATGAGTGGGTGATAGCTGCAATGTACAGCTCGTTAGGGTGCCCAGTCATTCAGATAACGACGAGGCTAATTCTTTTGTCAGACTGGGGTCACCAGTAAATATATTACGTGTTTGTATCAATTATTTATAGGTTTCGTACCATAGGTAGCGTGGTTGATAATAATTAATTATGCTAATCAACTTCATATAGAAATTTAAAAAGGATCATTGAAATATTAATGCTGAAAACTATTTTGCAATTATTTGGTACCTTTTTTTCCTATTTTGTAACTGTCAATCATACGAAAATTATAACAACTAAAATTTAATAACCGTATGTACAATTTGGATCTGGTTGACAAGTTGAGAGGATTGCATTGAAAGATTCTCCATTCTTGCACTTCCTGGTGAATAATTTATATGACCACATCACTTTCATGCACTCATAATATTTATTACAATATTCTCCTGGATATTTTGCTGGTGATTTACATGAAGGTGGAGGCGTTCGAACTGAAAAAGGAGAATAATTTTATGAACTTTTCGATAAAATTAAGTAAAAATATTCTCAAAAGTACGTTATGATGTGAGTTGACGCGTTTTCTATCAATTACTTTTAACAATGGCGAAACTGTTGGAATATCAAAACAATAGGAACAATTTATATACCTATATACATAAATATATACGAGGATATATTGAAAAATTCTTAGCCTACTATAGAACCAAACAAAATTTCAATATCAAAATATTTTATTACTAAACATATCCTCCTCTTAATTGGATACATTTATTACCGCGAACCTGCAACGTCTCTAGACCTTTCAAAAAAAATGTTTTTTCTTGCTCTGCTAACCAGACCTACACACCTTTTATTACCTCCTTGTTGAAAGATAATTTACGACCTTTTAAACTTTTTTCAGTTGAGGAAAGAGATGATAGTCGGACGGGGCCGAATCTGGTGAATGAGGGAGGTGTTCTAGTAATTCAAACCCTAAATCACGACTTTTTTGCATGGCAACATGAGATTTGTGTGCAGGGGCGTTGTTCTACAAAAACAAAACACCTTTGGATAGCTTACCGCGTCTTTTCTCATCAATTTTTTCCCGTAGAGTGGTCAGTAATGTCGAATAGTAATTTCCAGTTATTGTTCTAGCCTTATCCAAAAACCAAGAAGCAAGAACTTTTCCAGCAAATTTTTCGACACATCATAATAGCAACGTTACCAAAAAAAGTTATTTGATTGATTTAAGATAAAGAAACACTATTGGACGCGGCTGATGGACGTTGTTTTGATAATAGTTTAGAGGTTAAAGCGTGTTTTGTGTGTTCGGATGTGAGTTTAAAAGTGGCGTCGCGATGATTGGAATATAAACGTTAAGAGTTAAATCGATGGACAAATATTTAATTGATCAATTGCATATCCACAAATGAAGCCAATTATCCACACAATTTGCAGTTGGTTCCGCGATAATGTTACGCAATCTGAATCAACCAAAACTAGGCAACGAAACGAAAATTATGAAAAATTTAATTGAAGCTACTATAATCATAAGAAAGTTCAAAGGCGAAGATGTATTTTTCTATTCCAAGAATACCACTACTGACAACTGACTTTCCATTTAAATTAAAACTTGTCCAGTTTGCAGTGCGCCTAGCATTCGCAATGACAATTCATAAATCCTAAGGTCAATCGTTAAAATTGTGTTGAATTGTCGGCTAACCTATATATTTTTTCTCCAAAGAAAAATCAAGAATATTGTACATTACAAGGCATTACAATAAAATATGAGAATAAATATTAAAAAAGTATTATTAAAATTCATTTAATTTATTGACTAATAAAGACTCGAAAAGGGTCCCTCAATATCCTGGTAGTGATTAAAGAAGTATACTTAACATGCATATAGTAGTATGAAGTATAATAATGCTTCAGCATTGCTCTCTAACGCATTGTAATTATCATTTCTACAGGCTTTATGAACAGTACCGTGACTGTCATCCAAGTAATAGATTCAAAATACTCACAAATTTTTGTTATAAGTATATTCTTTTCTCCACTTTATCAAGCGACTATTTTTCATTGCCGTTTGCCTTTTATTCACTATTTTACAACTAAAATCATGCTTTTTTAAAAAATATTCCCAGTATTGGTACCTCAAGGATATGGTTCCTTTTTAATTCTGCAAGAATACCTTGAAGATTTGGTATTATGTTTGATGCGAACATATTGTAGATTGTTTCCCATATTGGAGTTAACCTATCAGGTTTCATTTTAGAAAATTTCCTTCTTCGTAACATTGCCAAACCTTGCTTTACAATTATTTAGTATAGAATATTTGTCAAAAGCATTGTTACATGGATAGCATCTCTTCTGGACATTCCTCGACTACAAAGTCGGTTAAAAGCAGTTAAAATCACTTTTCGAGTATCTGATGATAGATGTGCCGTCTTTTCAACTGTTTGACCTCTCCTTGTGCTAAAACGTTCACTGAATCTACAAACCGACTTGTTGATGGTTGATCTTGACGCGAAGGTTGCCACATACTTTATTGTTTGACCTTTAATAGATCTCATACTTGCATAACTACTGACTGTAAACCGTACTAAAAGTACCTACCTGATGATTATAGAATAAATATTTCGCATTATGTATAATACCCTATTTAAGTACATTATGCTCTCAATATTTACGATTTAATAACCGGTTTTCTCCCGATATTCCAAGGGATTAATTTTTTGTGTGATGTTGTATTTATCTATACTTTCAAATAATTCACCGATTCTAAAAATTAAATAATGTAATGCAGACCTGGTCAAGTTGTTTACGATTAAGTTTACAGTGTGCCATCTCTTATCTCTATTTGTGCAGATAAAATTTTCCTTATTTGATTACCGTCATTGTATGAAAGCAGCACTAAGCAGACTATGAGTTATGCGCTGCGCACTGTTCTAACAAACCCCACCTTAAGAAATTGCCATAAAAAATATTAATCGACCCTATTGAGCATTTATTGAATATTAAATTATAATTTTCACAGTTTAATGTATAACAATGTTAATGAAATATAGATTTTTACTAACTTACCTATAGAAATTGTAGTAGGCAGAGTTATATAAGACTTAAATATCTTTTCCAAAATATCACACGGAAACGGCGGACCTGTATAAGAATTTTTATTCAATATCCTAATTTCGTTACAATTGCACAGCATTTTACTTACTTTCAGTCGTATCAGTTATATCTAAAGTTTTCTTAGGCGTTGTGTTGACAGTATAATAGGAAGTGAACTTTTCAATGGTACTGGCAGTATTCTTAGTTGATATTCTCGAGGTCGTAGGAACGGTAGTCATACTTGTTAAATTGGAAAGAGTAGATGGACTTGAAAACGTTGTAGATCTTGGAATGGTAATTGAACTTGTCACTGTTGCAGTACTCGTTGGGTTGGTAGAACTTGAATTTGTTGGAGTTTGATCAATCAACTTATATTCGGTTTCAGTCGATGTTGTGCTTGACGTTATGATAACGGAAAAGGAATTATTGGTTTGTGAAGGCTCTATAACAATTGTAGGTTCCTTTTTATTTTGTTTTTGCGTTAATACTTGATGTTGTTTGCTGTTAGTTGGTCTCTTTACTGGTTTTCTTGTTATTTTTGGAACTTGTTTCTTAATTGTACTTTTTGTTGTAGAACTGTTTGGGTGAATCGCGTATTTGGTAGTTATAATAGATTTTCTCAAAGAATTAAAAGGTTTTGTCGGCGATTTAGTAGTTCTTCTTTTATATTTGGCATTTATTGTAGTTTTTTTCGATAAAATATTGGACTTTAATGGTGATGTAGTTGTTCTTTTTTTATTGTTAGGATATTTCGAAACAATACCAGGTTTTTTCGACTGTGATTTCTTTTTAAAACGTTTAAAGTACTCAATTATATTAGTGATTAACTTATTCGTTTTACGTTTATTTTTCAATTTCAATTTATTGGGTCTGTGAGTTTTTTTCTTCACCTTTGTAGGTACTGATACTGCAGAACCATTAAGTGGTTTCCTTGTAGTCTCAAGCTTAGGTGAAAATGTATGCCGATCTGCTGTGGTAATTGATGTCAGCTTAAATTTAGTACCAATAATATATGGTTTTTTTGTAGTCTCCACTTTGAAGGCTACTGTTTCATTCAAGTTAACCTGATATGCTTGAGTTGTTGGTGTTGTCTTGTTTATAGGACTGCCGCCATCTTTACAAATGACCTTTGAAGTTTTCAAAACTATACTGATTGGCAGCGGTGTTGATGTATATTGAATACCTGAAATTATTAAAATAATTTAATTGAAACGTTTTTTATGAAATTTTAAAATTTTATGTACAGAAGGTAGGTGGATCTTAAATTTACAGCTTTTGTAAATCTTAGTACAAAGTTAAATTTATTCAGAATTGTGCACGATTTTGACTTGGCAAGAATCAACTATATGTAACAAAATAAATCAAACGTCATTATAAAAAAAAAGGAAATCTTGTTTTATTTTAATTTAAGAGACCCATGTAGATCATAGGGAAGATCAAAATTGCAGCTTAGAAAAAAATAATGTTGCAAAAACAACCATTTTTGATTTACTAAAGGAGAAAAAGTAATAAAATTTCCAAGGTCGGGACGAAAACCTTCATTTACACACGATCAAGAAACGCAACTTATCGATTATATCATAAAACGCAATAAACTATATTATGGCCTAACCATGAAAACATTCGCCAAATCGTTTAGATGAACGTTGGCCTCGCAATTTATTTTTGATCTACGGGAATGAGAAGAGATCATTGAATGCAAAACAAGGAATGTACGGCGGATGACCCATCAAATCGATGTTTAGACTGTTCAAAAACGTGTTTATTTGAACTGATGTGTGAGAGCTCGCATTATCTTGGTGGAGAATGGTTCGTACCGAAGATTGTTATTTAATTTCGGCTTGATATGTATTGATAGCAACCTTGTTTTTGAGCTATTGCCAAATTATGCGAACAAGTTTTTTTTGAAATCCAAATGCTCATGCAATATTCAGGTATGCGAGTGGAGCTAATGCCCAAGTTGCCTCAATCTTACGGTATATCAAGTAGGAAAGGCAGTCTATATACTATACATGTCCTATCAATTCATTTCCCGATGCTGACAATCGTGACAGCAGCTCATGATCACCGTGCTGAAAACCATGATGTCTAACCTTCCGGTATATTTGATTCATGAAGTGCGCATGCAGTTTCCCTATCAGAGTTTATTGAATTGCCTTTTATCTCTGCAAAGATGTCGAAACGCAAAACCAGGAAGACAAAATCTATTATTCTTATGAGCACACCTACCAAAAATCAGTAACAGGAAAAGGAAAATAGCAAAAGAGCTAAAGCAGAAAATGATTAAGAGATTATTAAAAAATTTCAACAATATAAAACACTTGAGACAAAATAAGAAAGTAGAAGAAAGAGAAAATGAAAAAGGAGACAAAGAATATGAAGATTGCATTTATATTCTTTGTAGAGATAAAATAGATCCCATGAAAGCTGCATTAAGTGATACGTATAAAAATATGGCTCATGTGGATTGCACTGACGGACACTCAAATCGTTGGGTTTTAAATGTAATCTCTTTCATTACTAATGTTAATTCATAAGTACCCCACTTAGTGGTAGACCCTAACACTAAGGGTTTTGTTTTTCTCTCATAATATTGCAATTTATTGAAAACATATAAATGTTTATTGATGTATTTGTTAGACAGATAATTATAATAACTTTATAATTAAAAAAAATAAACTTTCGATCAAATTCCACTGTTATGTTCAACTTGGGTATTCGTATTTCCCCCATTCTCCCCTACATCCGTATGTCCCAGGCTTAAATTCACAATAAAACTACATTAGGATTTAGGATACAGTTTTCAAGGTCGTAGAATCCATTTATCGAGGTGTCGGAATATGTACTTCCGGTTTTACAATAATTTAATTGGTTGACTATGGGTAGAACCAGAAGTACCAAGTTCCAATACCTGTTACATCGATAAATATATTGATCGTCCTCAAAAACACTGAGCTAGGCTAGATTAGATTCTACGCCGGACAGATATGGAGGAATGTCACTGAAAAACCTGTATCTATACATTTGTTGTTAAAAATTTTTTTGACTTACTTGTGATTGATGGTAACTCAATAGTATTAACTGTAACATTCTCTAGATTGATGCACCTAAAAACGAAACATAATTTCAATGAAAACTAAACTTGAGGTATTCAACTATAAGTTCTCAATTTATAACTATGGGTCTTTTCAATGACTCCGTTGAATGACTCTATCAATGATTCGTAATACTGTCATTATATTATGTATGTAAAAGCAAGCACAAGAAGATAATAGCTGTGGTAGCTGATTCCACAGGCTTGCCCTTCTCCAAAGAAAGTACCTAAGATAAATTTACATTGTGTACGTGTGCAGGTGAACTCGGTGTTCATGAGTCATCTGTTTCCTGTCGTGTAGGTCTTGGAAAAATTGTTTTAGTGGGGATTATTTTGGAAAAGCATTTGTCGTGATAGTATCAGTAAAAGACAGTTAGGTCAGCGACTTTTCTTCTATGTTGTAAACTGACCTAGTCAACTATGGATCTATAAGTCTATTAGTCGGATTGCTTTCTTCTATAGTCAGTCGAGCATCCTCGGGGTATTTTTGAGAGCCAATCTTTAAATGTACGAGCAATATTCCAAAGATGGACCAATCTGGACCTTGTAGAGGATAGAAGAGATTGCAACGTGACTATGTCAGGACATATCGCTCCCAACCTCAACACAACAGATTGCTTACCCCCCTTTTCAAAATGTTTTCAAGATCGATATCGATGGTGACGACACAAGAGTATCGTCGTGTCAGCGAAGCTAAAAGTCAGATTTGAGTATATCGTTGATGTAGAGCGTTGGTAACAAAATGAATTCCTGGGGAATAGCAACGTTGCAAACCTTTTAGGGGTGTGGTTATCGATAGCAAACTGGATGGATCTGTATTGTGAAAGGTATTAAACCAGTCGTTCGAGCGTAATTTATTAAGGTTGGTATGTCAAACTCTCACAAAAGCCGTCCAGTACATCCAGTGCGTTTACTCTGGATTCCCCATATTTCTCTATAGCTCTAGTCCATACTTTAGTGACTCAGGTCAGGAGATCCCTGGTTGATCTATTTTTACGTTTATTGGTGGTCGCTGATAATGTTAACCGTAATCTGGATATATGCTGATTAACGGCTTTCTCAATTACCTTGTCTGGGACTAAAGTAATCGGACGCCTGGGACTAAAGTAAACGGACGGATGTTGTTGGGAACTGTCTTTTCCTTTTCCCTTTGGTATCGGTTTAATCAGAGCAATTTTCCAATCTGTAGGGAAGAGACCTCTTTTATATAATAGATAAAAGAGTTTACATAGCGATCTTGTTAGTTGAGTGGCGTATTCCTTCAATAACATCGGTATATTACCATCGGGGCCAGTGGATTTATTGATGTCCAGCCCTTTAAGAAATTTTACCACATCTTGGTGTCGAAATTCTATTTCTGGCATCAATATACCAGTTCCAGGCAGGCTGGGTGGTAGTTTTCCCCGCGAATCAAGAGTTGAAGCAAACATGCGACCCAACACAATTCCGCTTCGCCTTTTGCGGTCACCGCGATTGACCGGAAAGACCTTGATTTATTTGATTGTTGCGAAATTTGTTCTTTACTCGCTCATTATATAGTTCCTAGCAAGCATCTATGGTCTGCTTGTTTATAAGATTTTCGGCATTAGGTTTTGATTGCTATCTGCGATAAGCAGCATTTTTGTTGTTGACTTCTCTAGTGCAGTTTTTATCAAACCATTGATAGTTGTGTGCGAAGCATTTGAAGGAGTAAAGCTTCCATGCCAGCCAATATTACTTACAACTATACAACCAACAGTCACTATTACACCGTCTGGCGCGTGTTTCGATAACCAAGTTATCGTCTTCAGAGACTAAAACTAAAGTGTGTGTGGTACAGTGGTGGTGAGAACAGTGTGTCCTTATGAATATTACCTACAAAAATTGGAATTTAGTTCAAGAGTCTAAGAAAATGACGATAAGTACGATCCGTTGTCCATGTTTAAGAAATGCTTTGAATTTTAACCATCATGAATCTTCTTTGATATCTGTTAGTGATGCTACGAAGATATGGAGAATTTTGTATCATTTTTTACAGCTTAGCATCTTTCCATAGAAATTATTCCACACATAGTTTAATCATTTGATATAATATTTTCTCACGAATAAAGAGCCTCTTTGATTTAGACACAAAACTAAGCTTTCGTGATATGGAAGAGTATAAAACGAATATTGAAATCACTTTAGTACAAGATAATAAGAAACAAAAATAGGAGAAAATAGCGTCTAAAAGCAATAAAAGGATAACATATCTAATGATATACAGTGGGGTGGTTAATAATACGCAAAGGACAAATGCCGGACTAGCGTGCATTATCAATAAATGTTATAAAAACGGAATTAGAAATTAGAGAGAAGTTACGGAAAGACTGATAAAGGTGGAAATTGAGGAAGAAAAACGATTATATAGAAATTGAAAGTATAGGGTCCAAACGAGTGTGCACATAAGAAGGAGATCAAAGAGTTCTGGGAAGCTATACAGAAATAAAACATAGTGTTGAGACTTAATAATAATGGGAGATATGAATGGAAGAGTAGAAAACAATGTAGAAGAAGAGAAGTGATAAAAAAGAGAAATGGCCAAAGAATTATAGACATTCGTGAATGGAATATTATGGTTGTTGGGAAAACCTACTAGCATGAAAATATTCATAGATACACATGCGAAAAGACCAGTAGAAACGAAAGATCTATAATTGACCTCTGAACGGTTGAAAGGAGCACACTTGATAAGATATGGTAATAATTCTATTTATATATTTATCAGTTCAATATATATTTTACTCACGGCTTATTCCCTTTATCTTCCCGACAAACTGTAAACTTTGGACATCGCTTGATTCTTCCATAAACGACGTTTGATGAGGTTGTATTGAAACAAAATTTGTACGTGACATCACTCAAACAAGTTATCCTTTTATTTGAACAATTCGAAATCGATGTGGTGGATACATGATGCAAGTCTATTAGTAGATTCTAAAAATGTCAATTCTTTTAGACTACGAAATATATGAAAATACTTGATAACTGATAGTGATAGAACATTCAATTCTAAATTATAACTATGTATATTATTAAAAAACGAATGAGAATAATTTGACATTTTATATGTTTTTGTAAGGTAGATCTTATGTCTAGACACAAAATAATAATTATTAACTAGGTGAAGTTTATTACCTCAATCGCTAGCGAGTGAATAATAACTCATTATACGCGAGTAAAATGCTATACATTATTCATAGCTACCAAATATTTTTTTTAAGTTTTTTTTGTAGGAAAATTTTGTTACATACAAGAAACACTATTATTTTATTCTAACAAATATTTCGCACGATATATCATTGTCCATTTATATATAGTACATAGTTATAGAGAATCATAGTAATGTCATAATAATTAACACAAAGATCTATGTATTCAGCTTAACAAATATTACGAATTTAATCCTATAAGATGAGAGATTCATTTATAATTATTATTAATTCCCTTTATCAGCTAAAAAAACATTCAGTAGCTTCTCTAATTTTCGGTAATGTTAAATAAAAGTTATTTTCCATATCCATTTTTGGTTAGTTTTTTGAAACAATTTAACACAAAATATGAAAACAACTAGAAATCTACGCACACAGACAATGATGTTGACAGGTTTGAGTCAAATTTATCTTATTTCAAAAGCTAATTCGATCCATGAATTGTTTCGAAAAATATGGTATGTTATGAAACAGATATGAGATAAGCACATTCTAGTGTAGTAGCTAGTTGCTCATACTCTGAGATTGAGCTTAAATCTAACAACACACATTTCACGGTATCTGAAATTTTGTCCAGTGAGACTGCTATATCCAATAAACAAGCAATGGGTTATAGCATTGTATAAAGAATAGGAATATTCTTTATACAATGGTTATAGCTAAGCTGGGCCGCGGTAGGTTTTGAGTGCCTTAGGTGAGCCAGGTATGAAAATTAAGTGAATTAAGTATTTTATGACGTTCCAATATGTTATAATATGCCTCTAGAAAAATTGAAAATAACTATGGCTACCGCTTTTCATTTCAAAATAAATCTATTTAAAGGTATTACATCGTACGCATAAGCAATACATTGCTGTTTCTGTTAATAAATAATAGTAATAATATGACATTTTTTCATAATAGCTTCATATAATGTTAAGCAACGGCGTCAAGAAAATGTCACCTTGACTTAATCCTCTATCTACTTTGAAAACTTCTGATATTAAACCATCAACCGTTACCTTTATGGTAGTTTTTACCAAAGTCATGCTTGATTATTTTGTTTGGTAATGGAGATGTTTCAGTGCTTCATACAACTCAAATCTACTAACTCTGTCATACGCTTGCTTAAAATCAATGAAGCGCATGTGCATCTATAGATTCTGCTCGTAATTAACATATTCTAGTTATTTCAGGGAGAACACTGCGGTACCTCTGCCTTCTCTGAGCTGCGCTTGATATTATCCAATAATATACGAATACAAATTTTCCAAATTTTACAAAAGTTTTCCTATTTATTCTTCCCATTATTTTGTACGTGGTATCCAATATAGATATGCCTCGGTAATTCCCACAGATTGTTTGGTCACCTTTTTTGTGTATCGGGCAGATAACCGCACTGTTCCATTTACTTGGTTCAGTATTTATTTTATTTATTTTAATAGGCACTGGCTACCAAATTTCAGGAACACTGCCGGTATACCATTCTCCCCAGGACATTTTGTTAGTTTCTCGCTCCCCCTTGTCCTCTCTCATCCTCAAACAAATGTATTTCTTTGTCCTTAGTATTCAGTAGTTTATTAAAGTAATCTGCTCATATTTGTATAATTGTGTCAGAGTCCACCCCTAGTTTTCCTTCCTTCATGTCTACAATACCTCGTTGTTCAGGTTTTCTTTTGCTTAGTTCTTTTAATTTCTTGGTAGAAGTATCTAACTTCCATATGCTTGTAATGTTAATTTTTTATTAACGTGTTTTAAACTTCTTCCTATTTTCCACTATATTCGATTTCAACGTCTTCATTCTGGTTTTGTTCCTTTCCACACAAATTGTTTGCATTCAAGATTGTACCAGTATTTTTCCTACTAGGATTTGAGTAGACACAGCTTCGTCAATTTTACCATTCTCTCTTCTATTCTTCGGTTATCCTGATCTTGCCGCAGTTTTTTAGTGATTTCCTCTACAAAGCGTTCTACCCTAACCTATTGTAGTCGTTGAGTATCATATCACTTCACTGTTTCGCTCGGTGTTTTTGGTATCTCTTTTAATAGCCTCTTGTATTTTTCATGCATCCTTGATATTTACGTTCTATTAAAACGTGGTCTATCTGGTTCTTCTATCAGAGATATCCAAGTAGCTTTGTACATATCTTTTTGACAAAATTGTGTACTATTTTCACATTTTTCCATTGTTTTATCCTTGTTTATTGCATTTTTCATGAAGCTTTGACTTCTTGTAATCTTTTTAAAACTTCTTATCTTCCTACCTTTCCGTGATCTCCTCTTATTCATAGTACATTTTATATGGTTAAATGGTTAAACTCTACTTGCCCATTTTTTTCCTTAAGGAAGCCTGTTTTGTATAGTCTTTGATTTTCTACTGCCTAACATTGCATAACTTCCTAATCATGAAATTCCTGGTCCTTTTTTTAGTTCCTTTCAAAGCTACGATTTTTAATTTTTCCATTGTTTCCATCAGTCCTCTAATCGCTCATTCTTCATACCCACTTCTCGCTTTCCATGTTCGTATTTTCATTTCTTGTTTTTTTCTCGCCTAATTTGACTTACTACTACTCTTCGTTTATTTTTTGTTGCTCTTATTTGTTCATATCCTTGTTCGTTTCAAACCGGCACCTAGTTTTTTGTTGCTTCTATTAAAGTATGTTGCTGTTCATCCTACTTCTATAGTTTTCTACTTTCGTTTGTTTCCCTGTGTCTCTTTCCTCCTTAAAATGTTCTTATTTCCTTCTGCGCTTCTATTTCGTATTTTGTTAGATCCGTTTCAATATAAATTTTTTCCTTTTGATTTCTTAGATAACATATGTTTTTCAGTACCTCTACTTCACCTGTAAAATGAAATTACATCCTTATCCTTTACTGACTCCTTAGATTTATATCTGCTTCAACTTTCCCATAGCTTCTTCTAATTTCAGATACACCTCTGTATCTACTTCTAAGAGTACCGTTTTGTAATTATAAAAAAAGTGCAAAAATATCGCAATAATTTTATTTTTACATGAAAGTCTGTACCTTAATCTACATTTCTAGATAATTTCCGTGAATATTGAGGCACTTGTCATAACGTGGCACCAGTTTTTGAATACCCTCCTCATGAAATTCTGCCGCCTGACTTGTTAACCAGTGTATCACAACTGTTTTGACTTCGTTATCATCTTGAAAAAGCTGACCGTCCAGGTGTTTCTTCAAGTGCAGGAACAAATGGTAGTCGCTGGGCGCCAGATCAGGGCTGTAGGGAGGATAATCTAGAGTTTCCCATTGAAAAGATTTGATGAGATCTTTGGTCCGATTAGCCACATTTGGACAGGCATTGTCAAGCATCAAAACGATACCCTTACTCAACTTGCCACGTCTTTTGTTCTAGATGCACGACGCAGATTGTTAAATGTCTCACAATAAGACGCTGCATTGATTGTCTAATTACGAGGCCGAAACTCCACTAGCATTACTCCTTTTCTATCTCAAAAACCTGTGCACATGATTTTCCGGGCAGAAATTGTTTGCTTAAACTTCACTTTTTTAGGTGATGATAAATGTCGCCATTCCATGGATTACTGTTTCGATTCTGGTGTGACCGTGAAGACAATTTCCGGTATTTCAAGTTCTCGGTCACAATGCGATATAAAACACTACGAGAATATTGAGGAAAGTAGTCGCACAATAATGAAATTGTAAAGCATCTGTTTTCTCTCATCTTTTCGTCCACTTTCTGCACCAAATCTTCATTAACGACCGAAGGACGCCCACTCCGTTCTTCATCATGCACATTTGTGCGGCCATCTTTAAATGCTCTCTCCCATTTTCTTACCCCTCCATCAATCATAATTTTTTATCCGTAAACTTCACAAATCGTATAACACCCTGAACTTCACAATCGGCGGGACTCACGATTGTCGGAGGCATCTTAAACACTCAGTAAATAATGTACACAATGAAGAATCAGATTGTAGTGACCTATTTTATTATCCAATAACTATATTTTCTTTTTTGTTTGGATACAATTCTCTTCTAGTCCAGTTATGTGCTCATTCGTTCCTCAATTTCCCATTTTTCCTCATTCTTTTCTATCAACCGTCAAAATTATTAATATTTCATCTGTGATCAGCTTATGCGGCAGGCTTTTCTAATGCCGTGGATCCGTGTGGGACTCTCATCTCACCAAACCACCTTCATCATTTTATAGGAGAAAGCTGGAAAGAAGTTTACTTTCGTACATCAACTTCACACTACAACGTATTTTTCTTCCTAATTTCTTCTCTGATTGTCGGTTTTACAAAAGTTTCCCTTATTTTTCCATTACAGTAACCGTATATTCAAATATTTTTTCCCCGCTCTCACTGTTTTCAGTTATATTCTCTACCGAGAATTCTTCATTAATGCTTCTTCTATCTTTCTCCCGGCGTATACAGCAACAGTTGTTTTTACTTTTCTTCATTTTGTAGGTATACGTAAAAATCGTGTCTCGCTAGAATTTAAGTAATAGATTGGGGGAGATCGGGGACCCATGCCATCTTTCAGCAATTAATTAGCAATAAATTACCCCGAAGAGCGCGCGTCCGTAACTTTTGTCGTCGCCGAGATAGCGTTTCTGGGCTGCCGTAGCTTAAGACCGCCGAGGGGTTGTCGAGTTCGAGTCTTGGGGGTGGTTTTCGGGATCCGGGACCCATGCTATCTTTCAGCAATTAATTAGCAATAAATTATCGCGCCAAGCTCGTTTCGATAGCTTTCACCGTTGCTGAGATAATGCATATGGCTGCCATAGCTTAATATTAAGGTAGGGGGGAGTCGCGTTTCTCGTGAACCGCTTGAGCAATAAAATCGCTTTTTGGGTAATAAATTAGCAATTAAATAGTAAAATATTATGGTACCAGTCCGGGCGCTCCCCCCTAAAAAAGCTGCCGCAACTTAATATACGTCATTGACGAACCTGCCCACTGTAGTGTTTATATGTCTCGCCCAAATGAGAGAGAAAATAAAAAGTCCAAACCAGTTGAACAAACTAAAAGCAACACAGAGGAATGGTCTGCTTATAGTGGTATCAACAACGAGGGCAGTTTCTACAAATGCGATACAGACCAATTGATTTTATAGAAGCGGGAAGCTGTTTCCTATACAAGATTGGAGGTCGTACAAGAAAAAGAAGAGATTGGCCAACAGAAAACATTGAAGAAATGACAAAAAGGTCTACCGAAATCCAAATAGTAGCAACCACTGATATTAGATATAAAGCAAATACAAGAGTACAATCTATTACTTAAATTCTAGCGAGACACGATTTTTACGTATACCTACAAAATTAAGAAAAGTAAAAACAACTGTTGCTGTATACGCCGGGAGAAAGATAGAAGAAGCATTAATAAAGAATTCTCGGTAGAGAATATAACTGAAAACAGTGGTATGGTACCAGTCCGGGCGCTCCCCCCTAAAAAAGCTGCCGCAACTTAATATACGTTCGTCAATGTTTAGAATCGTTCTTTGATTAGATTTGTGCATTGTTGTGTTTCTTTCTCTGATACTGGCCTGGACACAAGAAGCAGCCAGAAGTTCACCCACCAAGTCTCTCTGTGTTAGCTATAAGTTCCTCTCTTACCATTATCGGAATGATACCTACACATCTAATTATGAACACTCTTAAATGGATTGTTCGCGTCCAAAACTTTGACCTAGCTCAATTGATAACGCGCACTAAATGTGTACAATGAAATTTGTCTTGCAATATAACATTACTGACAACTTCTAGTTTAGTCTAGTTTAGCATTAATATGTTCTATTGCCTATCTAACCTTTTTTATTACAAAAGTACGTCTAAGATTAGTTTGTGATGAGTTCGTTGTAAGTAGAATTGAAAACCTGTAATCCACGAACACAGAGTTTTTTATCCCGAACGTATTTTATTAGCACCGCGCACGTACAATTTCAGCGTGCGTATGAATCTGAGCAAAGAACATGCTCAGGATCTCTACCGCGTAAGTTCTGTAGTATCAAGCTTCATCTACCTACTAAAACATGCCTACACACAGGGGCGGAGCTACCGCCGTATCAGCCATATCAATGATACGGGGCTCCGGGGCCCCTAACGTGTGTAAACAAAAATTAGTGAAATGTTATCCCCAATGTCACTTAATCTCGTGTTTTCCGGAAAAAACATAAAAAAACTGCCATACGTGCCTATAGAGTTTTCACTTCAGAAATGACAAAAGTCAAAAAAGCAATTTCTTTTTTTCCGGGTTCAGCACTGCGAATCAAAGTGTGTTATTGTTGTAAATACTACTATAGATTTTTCACACACTATGAAACGTATACAAAGTGTATACAAATCATGTATAGTTTGTTTATGGACATTTTAAATTAAACGCATTTTATGCGTGCTATTTTTATACGTTAGTGAAATCTTGGGATTTGCAGAGAGCGTGGACCCAAAAAGTTGGCAACATCCTACATTGGTTATTGTGGGATTTCCCCGTTTAAGTCAAACCACGGGGAGCAATATTTATGCGTTTTATTTCATTCCGGTTCAACTGTTATTACATTGTAATACAATACAATCTCATTCTTCTGATTATTTATTGGTTAATTAGTTTGATTTGCGAAATGTATGGGTGAAAGGAAAAGAGAGTATTCCAGTGCAGCTATGAAAAGAAAAAGTAAACAGAAAAGGGAGGAGGGTATAAAAAAAATGTCCAAAATTTCTTCATTTTTCATCAAACAGCTTCTTCGATGGGGCGGCAGGAATGGCTATCAGACTTGTCACTATTGCCTATAGAGGTAGAAATATTAGAAAAACTGAAATCGTCTTTAGCTATAAATGATTTAATAAATCAATTTACCGAAAAAAAGTCAAGAAAAGTGTACATTTAATTTGAATTCTTTGGCTAGCTCAATGTCTCGGAGGAAGCGATAACTTATTATCAATAAATATTTATATTAATTTGATGCAAGCACTTTTGTTTCTTTTGTGAGAAAATTTTACCCTTCATTTGGGCGCCCCAACTAATTTTGATACAGGGCCCCTCCAAAGCACGCTACACCACTGCCTAGACACTATTCATAATAACGTCAAAAATCATCAAAACCTATAAATATTATACGGTAACTACAACAAACTCATGTGGCTAAACTACTTTCGATTAGAATTCAGTCCAAAGTACCTAATAAACGCAGCTCAAAAATACCATAAAAGAAGGTTGCAAATGAAGGAATTGAGAGTTTTCTGAATTCAAATATTTAAAAGCTCTTGGGCAGAAGTGATACAGAACTTCAGCTAGTGAAGACAAAACTGTGAAATGGTTTCAAACAGTTACGATACAAAAAATCGGTATTTTTTTAGTCATGATTACAATGGGATGTATCATCAAATGTATGTTCATGAGAAGACTCCAGAAAGGTATCAGATGATGAATATCAAACATTTTCACACAAACGAATTACCTATTTCTGGAGCAAAAAAAACTGACCTTCTAAAACTGCAAAACAGAATCAATCCAAAAAGCAGATCCATAGATATTATTGATAAAACCCATCAAAAAAGTTCAGATATAACTCCATTGCCCACTGAAGAAAAGTAAATAGTTTTAAAATTATTGAGGGCAATGAAAACTTTTTTAGTTCTGTTTTCAACTTTTGAAATCAGTAGATCAGTTATAAATGAATAAGTTTAATCTTGTATTTTCTGTTTTTAATTTTTTTTAATTTTAAATAATTGTAATAAAAGCTTTTAGACTCTTTGAAAGCTCTTGAGGCAAAAGTGATTTAGAAAAAAATCATAAATAGTGAAGACAACACCATGAAATGGAATAGAATTAAATAGAAAGGTTGCGCTACAAAAAGTCGAACTCTAGTTATCATTTTTTATTTTTGATCACAATTGATCCTAGTATAAAATATATGTTTATAAGAAGCCTCAGATGATGAATAATAAACAACTTCCAATTTCTAAAGGAAAGAAAACTAACATTCTAAAACTATGTAAGACTGAGTCGATCCAAAAAGAAGAACATTGCAACACAGAAATAATTTCATATATATACTACCAGTCAAAGGTTTCTGCCCAATTTCAAAATACACTTAATAAATATATCTTTCATATTGTTAAGCGAAGATCGAAACGGTGCCTTACAAAACAAAAATAATAATGTCCGCTATTTATTTACTTTACTGCGAGTGCATGTTTATATTTTGTCAGTGAGTGTGACAAATTATGCTTGCAAGTACCGGCTGATTTGTTTATTAATCTTTAACTCTGCATCATTTCTGCGGAGTTTATGATTGTAGTTTAGTCTCAGTTAGCCATGAGAGACACATGAAAGTATTGTGATTTATACTTTTTGGACCAAAACAATTTTTTGTGAAGTTCGTATACAAATTGTTTTAGATTAATGAATGCCTTTGAGTACTTCTACAATGAAAAAGAGATTGAGAGAAGCTGGCCTTTTTGGAAGGGTGGCAGTGAAGAGTCCTCTTTTAAGATATCAAATTAAAATTAAGAGGTTGCAGTGCCAAAGAACATAAAAATTGAGCGCATGAAGATTGGGAGGGAATTTTGTGGAGTGACGAGTCAAAGTTTGAGGTGATTAAGTCGACGAGAAAAATGTTTTTGTGCAGACCAAAAAAATAACGGATATTAGATCCATAAAAATTGAAGGGATTTTCAAGAAAAAAGGCTATAACAAAATATCAAAGGTGAATATAGTACGTTCTGGCCAGTACCTGATCAACAAAAAAATTATCCTACAGCGTGACAACGATCCCAAGCGTTCCGTCCCTGTACAAAGATTATTTGGAAGAATTAGAAAGAAAGAATGTACTGAAAGTAATCATTCCTGTGCAATCAACAAATTGGATAGGAAAGGCAAAAAGGAGTGTCCTACTTCTACTTCACATCTTTGGAATATCCTGAAAAACGAATGGAACCTATTGTTATAGAGAATGCGAATATTGTGTATCGAAATAATAAAAGCAAAAGGGGGTTACATCGTTGAATCAAAAATTTAAGTCTTGAAATCAGTAGATCAGCTTAAATAATTGCGACGAAATCTTGGAACTAAATTAACTTATTAATGGCTGTTTTCCTTATTGTTTTATTGTTTAGATACTTTTTCTTCAAAAAGTTACCCAGGTCCTGTATTACAGGTTAATAATAACTAAAATATTCAAATGAAATTTTCAATCCGAATCACAAGTTTTCTTAGTGAATAAAGTATATTGTTTGATATGGAATAGCTTTCGTCATTACCAAATTTTGAACTTTGTTTTCACGTTTTCCAAAAAATCAAACTAAATATATCTAATTATTTACTGACGACAAAAATTCCAACTACAAATCATTATTTTGCCAATGGAGAGAAATTTTTGCATTGATTTTTTAGTTAGAGTATTAAGAGCTTCATACTTGATTTTAAATTACTCGCGGTAACATCACTTAAGCTACCTTTCAAAATTTAAAGCGTCTTATAATAAATTATCTAATTATCTGATGAAATTGCGAAATCCAGTTACTTACCAAGGCTATTATTGTATTAAACACACATTTCATTATTAAATTTTTTTTATCTGCTGTATGTATCAACCTTTGAATAAACATATAGGAATTATTCCAACTGATGTAGTTAGTGTTAGCGTTCTACTTTTCCAAAAGTGTTAATTGAAGAAATAAAGCTATTAACGGTAGAATAATATAACTGGTGGTTCGGGATTGTAAATTATATCTATTAGATCACTTCAAACGTCTAAATAGACGAATGTATTTTAACAAATGTTTTTTTTTTTTAGAGAACTGTGTAATGTAAAAATATTTTCTTGGAACAATTCCTACACGATCTACTGTGTATTTGTAGTTAAAAAAATAATGCTGTTGGTTCTTTATGTATTATTCGGTTTAATCAAATTCATTAATACATTTGTAATTGTCATATTGTTATAGAATCAACAGAAACAAAAAGCAAGAAAAATAGGAATTCATCCAGAAGAGCGTATAAAAAGGGAAAATAATATTCTATTTTCTTTTCTATATTACAAAGGTATAACAGAAAAGAAAATATTACCCCTCTGACGCCCAACTATTCCGTTAGAAAAATATTTACGGCTGCACATGAGGAGGCCCTATGTGAATACTATAAAAAATGCATTTGAATGTTTTATGGTCCCGCCATCAAAGGCTACCGTCAAATAGCTTATGTTATGGTGAAAATAAATAATGTGCCTGCTAATTGGAAGACAAATAAAATTGCCGGTATAGATTGGTTTCGTGGCTTTCGTGAGTAATTTCCGGACATGTTGCTGCGAAAACCTGAAACCTGTAGTTTGGCACGAACAACAGCATTTTTTAAACAAACGGTTAAAATGTCCTTAGCCGCAGTCCAGCATTTGCAGATTGTACTCGCATTTATAATCTGGATAAAATTGCTACTGGAAAAGGTTCCCTCATTACTACATGTAACATTATAAGTACAATTGGAGTTTATAGCCTGCTGCATTAGTTTTCCCACGTGTGAAAACTAATCCTCGTATGAAAATGGAAACATCAACAGATCTCTTATTCTTACAACTTTATCAAGGTGGATTAAAACTGAAGCTTTTACAGATGTGGCAATGAAGTCATGGATTATGAGAAATTCAGGATATCCAATGGCTGTTTATGGAATCGGAACTCTAGTTGGTGAAACTTGTGAAAAGTGTATGACGTCTGTAAACATAAAAAACTCTTTCAAGAACCTAACCAGTATATATCTATTCGACAGAGATATATTTAATGAGAAAGACTTTATGTCGAGCAATGTGACTAATGAACCCCATACTAAAAAACAATTGGGAACAGTTGTTAATGTTGATAATAAAAATTGACGTGTCATGTCAGAGTCCATTGCTATTTGTTCAGAAAAGGTTGATATCACAGAGCAGCCACTATCCCATCTTTGTTTAGCAGCATTAAATGGACCTGTTATTCCTGTAGTTCAGTTACTAATTAATAACCCTCCAGTGAGACAAGACATTGATGGGCATCGCTTGCCAGGATTACCTCAACTGCATGGATAATTACACCAGGTGAATTCCAAGAACCTTTGAAAGCAGCTGCAAGAAGTGATAAAAGAAAACCCAGGCGATTAGGGAAATCTCGTATTACAACTGACCCGCCGCCGTAAATGAATTAGATTGCGGAGAACAAAAGCAATTAAAAAGAAGAAAAATAAGAAATCTACGGGGAACAAAGGTTTTAGTTTGAAAGTTCCTTTTTAACTTTGTAACGCTAACTAGTTTAATTGTCATTTGATAAAAAGCTGTGATTTGTTTCATTAAGAGATTTATGTTTTTATTCCTTGTAAAATTAAATAAATAATTTCATGTTCACATGTCTTTATAGAAATACTAGAAATAAATTAACAAGTAAAAGCAAACCCAACGAATTCTGGAAATATATTAATTCCCACAAAAGTAGAACAAACACACGCCTAATTCAACTTTTTTGTATCTAGATATTCTCCACCGATGAAATTTTCAATGCTCTTAGTTTAGATAATAATAATAAAGCACCAAGAAAAAATAAGTTTTACAAAAACATGCCCTTAAACATGATAATGCACTTAAACTTGCTATCCTACTAGGTGAACATATGCCATCCACTTGGTCAAATCTTCAAATGATTCATTTTTATGAAAAAGGCCATGTTTGCTCTCTAGGAAATTATTTGCACTATTCGTTGATTTTAGGAAACCATTTTACTCTGTAGAACATGCTTTATTATGAGAAAAACTATTCGACTAGTGAGTACAAAGATTATTAGGATACTAAAAATTATCTACGACTTGGCGTGACTGTTCATTGAGAAATCTCCGAAAAAATTAAAATCACTAAAGGTGTTCTACAAAGAAATACCCTGAGCTCCTTATTCTCTCTTTTTATCTCAGATTGGAGGCCTACTTTCAAAATCATGGTGCTAAAGAAATATCTCTGGATAAAAATGAAATTTGCAGAGTCTTAAAGCTGTAAAGAAACCTTAACATTTTAGAATCCTACTGTGAAAAATTAAAACTGGAAGTAAATACCAGCAAAACTAAAATAGTGGTTTTCGGTAGGAATGCTAATATGAGTCGACAGCCACAATTTCGTTAAAAGAAGCTACTATTGAGCTCTCCAATACCTATGAATATTTGGAACCATCTTCACCAGGGGCGTAGATACCGCCGTATCATCCGTATCAATGATACGGGGCCCTCGGGCTACAGAGGCCCCTAACGTGTGTAAACAAAAATTAGTGAAATATTATCCCCAATGTCACTTAATCTCGTGTTTCCTGGAAAAAACATATAAAAAAACTGCCATACGTGTCTATAGAGTTTTTTTTTCAGAAATGACAAAAGTCAAAAAAACAATCTCTCTTTTTCCCGGGTTAAAAACTGCGAATCCAAGTGTGTTATTCTTGTAAATACTTTTAACACGCTAAGCATCTTCAAAGTTAAATGCCGTACACAAACTATAGATTTTTCTTAGTGCTTTCACATTTTTTTCTTTACTATTTGAAATCATTAATCCTGTTTCTAAAGCTCTACAGCATGAAAATAAGGACTTACAGTTAGTATTTTATTAAATAATCTTCTGAATAGACTGAATGAAATAAAAAATAAAAATTCATTCAATGGTTTGCTAAATGAGTCCAGAGATTTAGCAAAAGAGTGGAAAGTAACAACTGTTTCTAAAAATAAAAGATGAAAGTTAACGAAGCGTTTTTTGATGAGATATCACAAGAATTCGTACCCGGAATTATATTTCAAGTCAATGTATACTACTGTTGTTCAGATATATTGATTTCTCAAAATTAATAAAGATTTGAGTGCCTTTGTGACCTGAATAATATGTTCGAAGTATTAGAATCGGAGAAACTCCTAGCTTCTTCAAACGAAGTGATAAAAAATTCTTCCGGAAAACTGTCGACTAAATACAGTAAGGACATCTCAGTTAATCTTTATGAACAATTAATTCTGAAATCTGAAATTCAAAAAATTCATTCCATTAAGGAACTCAAGGAATCATTGCTGATAAAATTCAATAGCCTTGCATAAAGTTTTCTAGAGGTAGTAACAGCATGTTTTCTATTCTTGACACTTCCAGTTACAACCGCAACAGCTGAAAGAAGTTTTTCAAAATTAAAACTGATAAAAAATTACCTAAGGACTTCGATGGGGCAGGAACGGCTATCAGACTTGTTAGAAAAACTGAAATCGTCTTCAGCTATAGATGATTTAATGAATCAATTTGCCGAAAAAAAGGTAACAAAAGTGTACATTTATTTGGATTGTTCTCAATTTCTAGGAGAAAGCGATAACTTATAATCAATAAATATTTATTTTAATTTAATGCAAGCATTTTTGTTTCTTTTGTGAGAAAATTTTACCCTTCATTTGGACGCCCCAACTAATTTTGATACAGGGCTCCTCCAAAGCTACGCCACTGATCTTCACATTCAATGGAACATTTTTAAACAATTTAACACGGCGAGAAGAAAAAGCAAGAATCTTCGAGGTAGCCACTCTTACAAATATAAACTCAGCGGGTATATTTTCTCTCTACTCAATAAAGACCCTGGATAATAGTGTTATACTAGCTACCTTCATATATGCAAGCGGCATTTGGACGTTACGATATTTGGAACAAACAAAAAAAATTGAACAATAGTTTCTATAAGAGCCTCCTATTCTTCAAACATGAGCAGCAGCTCATGTCATTAGAAGTTAAGTCGGTCTCTCTAAAATAAGCTACTTTATAATAAAGCAGGCCTTGGAGCTCCTTCTAAGGATAAAATGTACACTCATAGAGCACTTCTTCGCCTGATCCAATTGAAGGACCCTTCTAACAACTATTGACAAAAATATAACTGGATTAATCAATTACACCGCAGTATAATGACATACTGTAATTATGATTATGATTGATTTCAACACATATTAACCAAATTTTATCACAATATTTCAGAGAAACTCTTATGAGGATTTAAATAAAATACTTTTAAGTACACACCACGCACCTTCAAATTACCTTTTACAAAATCCAAATGAAACAAGCAATTACCTACAGAAAGCTTTCCCGTTATATAATAAAAGACTCATCGCACAACTTCGAACTGCTAATTCCGTTGTGCTGTCTGTATATGTAAGAAATAATACAAAATAAATACTACGAAAATATGTTATTAATTGAGATGACTTGGATTCTGTACTGTGCAGTAGCTCTATACATTTATAAACGATGTGATGAAAATCAAATCGTTCGTAACCAATGAATGATGGAGTAATGTTTACATTGTATAGATAATCGTCTTTGCTGACTAGTTAGAAAAAAAAACAATATAGCGGGGTTGCAGCAATTTCAAAAATAAGAACTATTTTATTTCTCTAATTTCTTATTTCTCAGTTCTTTTGATACATTAATGTCAGTCTTTATCAAAATATTTTGTTATATTTAGTCTTTTGTTCGTTAATGCGCAGTCCATATTCTTTCTCTACTTTCTTTACAACGTTCTACCTATAAGTACCACATTATGTGCATAGGCAAAGATTTGTGTTTTGTTATTGTAAATCATCCCCTGGATTCAGATGCCGCTACTTTTCAGCATCATTTCTAATACAAGGTTTAACAGCACTGTTGATAATGGGTCCCCTTGCTTTAAATCTCTTTGTTTCAAACTTTTCCTATAGACTCCCTTCGACAGCTACTTCATTCTAGATGTTATTCAGTGTCACTTTTACCAAATTTAATATTTTCTCAGGTATTTCGAGTGCTGCTAGCGCCTGGAACAAATGTTTTCTACGTATTGAATCATACGCCTGCTTGAAATCCGCAAAGAGGAGCTTTAAGTTTAATCCTTGGTCATAGCTATTGTTTTGGATTGCCTTCAGTATGAATATTGGATCACTAGTTGACATCCCCCTGATACTAGCCCACTTATTCGGCCAAGTATTTGCTTAATGTATTGCTTAATTCTGGCTAAGACTTTGTATACGACATCCAACAGAATGATATTCCTATAAGTAATTCCCGCAGTCTGTCACATCCCCTTTCTTATGTACTGGGTAAATAATTACCTTATCCCATGGGTTTGACATCTTCTCTTGTACCCATATATTTTTGATCAAATCATATATTCGCTCCCTTTCAAGGGTTCACCACCATACTTTATAACTTCTATTGGAATCCCTATTCTACCAGCACTTACGATTTTTCTTTATAACTGGTAGAAACTACGTCCTTTCGTCCAGGAGCTAGAGTTTAACATTTACCCCCTCTTCGCATAATGACGCATCATTATGATATAATGAAGGATCCTCCTCAACTTAAGCTAAATCTTTCTATCAGACATCTCCTTTACTTTTAGATCAATTTGTTTTCGTTTTTTAATTGTGCTCCTTCCACGTAAGTCTATTATCTATTTGTGGACAGAGGTATTTTGTACTTACTGCTCTGGGTAATTCCATCCTGGGTATTGGTGGGCATTATTAAGGTCTATATAAAAAAAATAATTTATTATAGATATGCCTTGCACTGTAAATGCTAGATACTGTTCAAGAACAAACACCAGTTAGCAATGTGTGCATTGTTATGGTGATAAAAATTGCAAGAATTGCAATAATTAATAATTATAATATAATATTAATATAATTATTGACACATTCTTGACCAGTCACGGTCTCTGTTGGCGATCATACACTGCAATCGTTTGTCAGTATAACATAAGTTGTTTCTCTCACTTAATTCGAAAATTGTTATGTTTTGAGATATGGCAACACTGATGTGAATGTATTCAGAACATGTTGTCATTCGAGTGCTATTTGAGTTGTTTACAGATACTTGAAAGATTAATCTTGGTTAAAAAATGAAATTAAAACGCGAACATTTACAAGCGATGATATTCCATGACTTTTAACGTAGATTAAACCAACAGCAGTGAGGTGATCAACTCACTTCGACTTTCAGTGATGAAGCACCATCTAGAGCCACCGCGTTTCGCTGGTTTTCCGAATTCAAGCGTAGTCGCAATTTGGTACGGAATCAATTTCATGTATGTCTTCCAAAATCGGCTGCTGTGCCAGAAAACATCGATTATTTGCATAAGCTGATGTTGCAACATCTTCACGTGACACCTATGAAACTAAACAACAATCTACTGTATGGATATTCTAAGATTAGCCAAATCCAACAAAAATTGAGTTAAATTAGTTTGTTCATGCACGGAGTACTTCGAAACAAATGGTCGCCTATTTTTTCGGAATAGCTGGACATGTCGCCACCGCTCCATTAGAGCAACGTGAAATGATGATTCTCCACCACGACAATGCGAGCTTTCACACATCAGTTCAAACAAAAACGTTCAAAATATCGAATTGCTGGGTCACCTGCCGTACAGTCCTTGTTTGGCAGCCAAAGATTCCTTCTTATTCCCGCAGATCAAAAATAAATTGCGAGGTCAAAGTTTTCCTAGTCTGAATAAGAGGTTGATGCATTCAAATCACATGTTTTGGAAGTACCTCAATCGGCATGGAAAAAATGCTTCGACATTCAAACACATGCAAAGTATATTCATCCTAATGAGAAATATTTTGAGAAACAATAAACCCATATCCAATTATAAATATTTGTTTTCATTTATCTATCTCAAAACTCAAGTAGTAACCTCGTAAGATCTGCCATATATTTTATTGCAAAAAATATTTAATAACTGAAAAAACTAAAAGAAAACGATGGCGGAACATAATGAATAGTCTCGAAATGAATAATTTTGCGCGGATGATTTATCTGAATCAATTTGTGGTAGCTGTGAAAATGATGCCATATCGGAAAATAGCGACTCTAATGTTAGGCCACCAAAATATCAAAGAAGAAATTTCATAACATTAAATAGTGACGACGATTTGGAAGTAGAACTGACATAATATTACAGCAAACTTACAGAATTATTTAAATATTTCTGGTGCAACTATCGAACTTTCTGTCGACTATCAGTGATGTGTCGGCTTTGATTTTTTGATAGTGTTTTTTTTATTTAGTCGTTACGTAGACCAATTGTACCATTCTTAAATGAAAAAGTTACATAAAATTTCTGCAAATACTGTACCTTGGACAGAAGTTACCACTAATGGAATAAAAAAGTTTATTAGATTACTAATATTGATGGGCCAAACCAGAAAGTCTCAATGGAGAAATTATTGGTCAATTGATCCTTTAGTTGATTTACCAATATTTCGAGCAACTAAGTACAGAACGCGATTTAAACAAATTTTTACATTTTTTATCTAAATGATAATACACAACATAAATTTCCCAAAGACAGACTTTACAAAATTATACCACTTTTCAATTATATTATCCCAAAAGTTTCTGTCTCAGTATGGACTTAAGCAAGAGTAAGCTTTAGACGAAGCAATGGTACCATACAGAGGACGCATCAACTTTGGAATATCGAATTTTGATCAGAATGTTTTATGAAAATGACAATTCGAGAAGTCTATTTGGCGCAAGGGAAAAAGCAGAAGAAACAATATTGTCTGTGTTGGAGCCGTATCTTTGTCAGTGGCATCCATCATATATACCAGTCAATTTTTATAACAGTACATCTATAACCGAGCTATTGCTAGAAAAAAAAAGCACTGGTGTGTGTGATACCAACGGGAAAACCGTGGAATCACCAAAGATCCTGATAGAAAAATCCAAAAGACTACACAGAGAAATGACTTTTTTACGAAAGGGACATGTTATCTTTATCTCTAGGAAAAAGAAATAATAGTACGAATGATATCAACTATTCATGACTGCCGGAGATAAATTTCATAATACATAAATATAATAATCAGATGTGTCAATTTTATTTAAAACAATAATAATAACAATTTCATTAATTAATGTAAAATGCTAAGGTTAATGTAAAATGCTAAGGTTAATGAAAAATCAGATTACAAATTTGTCAACAAATGAAGAAGATGAAAAGTGTATTCAGCCCAAAATTGAATTAGAAATGACCATAAATAATGTATAGCCACCAAAATAAAAAAATGTTACCAAGTAAATTCTGGATTCAATTAATTTTTAATTTTAATTAGAAGAAATAAATTGATTTAGTCAATATTATATGTAACACTTTCAAATCAATCATGTCAATTAATATTTAATTGCTATCTATTGAAATTTATACTTACTACTAGTTATTTTTGTTCGTTTGTAACACAAAATATGAGTTTTAAATGCATTACACACTGATATGTAGTATGCTACTTACTACTCACGATATGTACTGTAATATTACATGCCAGGTAATTTTCCAAGTCTTCTATATTTTCGAATTAATGCTAATACCTCGTAAGTCCAAAAAACGCCTTTTTAATTTTTAAATATCATTCGATAGGGGATCGAAAGATGCGCCTCTGGACAACTGATACATAAATGTTAAAACAATCTATGTTTATAAATATTCAAAAATAGAATATACTTATTATGATTGCGATATATAAAAAACCACAGTTTTGCGGGCGGTGGTGGAAGGGGGTAGCGAGGGGAGACCCCCCTTTGAAACTTTATCGAACATATAGCTGCTGCCTATTATTCCTGGAATAAACAGTAATAATGGAGCTGAAACAAGTTGAGGGGCCCTGGTCAAAATTTTTTGCTAAAATACCATAAATACAATGATAGGTTTCTAAATCGTCTTGATTTTAGGTCTCTTCTGTTTAAAAAATACAGTTTTTTGTATAATTTTTGAAAGAAATATAACAATTTGACGTTTATGAAAATATTAAACATAAAAAAATATAAAAGGTCTAAGAAATAAGAAATTACAGAAATTTATACAATGATATTGATTCGACACTATCGATTGATGTGACGCAATTACAGATATCTTCTCAATCTTTTTCATCATTTAATTGATGAAAAAAAAATAGAAGAAGTACATTGATTCTTCCCTTGAATTATTCTGATACATTTATTTATGATAAAAATGTGGTTTCATAAGATAAACCTGTACAGGATTTTTTTCAGGATAATCATTTCCCTGAATAATTTTTAGTCACTTATTTATCAAAAAAATTAGATTGATAGATAGATACACAACTGAAAAATCTTGAAATCGATTCATATTTTTAAATTTTCAAAAAAATAATGTAGGTATTATGATTGCGATATATATGTATGTATGAATTTGGGGTCTCGTATACACTGTGACTCAAAGGATCTATTGTGTCCCCCTTTCTTGCCGCGATCCCACTCCTTTTAAAAAGTCTAGAATGTGGGATGGCTTTAATTGTCAGAGATGTTCGTCTTCTATTTCATACGCACCCAGGTGTAGTACTTAGTGTTTCACACTTCGGGAGAATGTGGATAGAGGTTTCGTCAACAAAATCTGCACGCCGCATTATCTGTTAGGTCTAGGTCTTCAGGTGTTTGTTGAGGCCACAGTGTCCCGATAGAACTCCTGTTAGTTTTCGTACATTGTTCTTACTTAGGTTGTTACATTCAGCAGATCCACTCTGGTTATAGTTTCCCAGAAGAATGTTTGCATGTCTCATCTCCTGTAGGTTTTGCTCCTATCTACCTTATTTTTCCATTGTTCAGTAGCTAATACCACGGAAGGGTTCGGGTCCTTGTCTGCCCCGCTCCAGTATGTCCCAGAATCCATTGCAGGGTAATTTTATTTTTCTTGCCTAGCTCGTTTAATTTTTCTGGGCAATCCCAAACAAGTTTGGATTTCATGATATTGGAGCTTAGGGCTCTAATGGCTGCTTGACTATCGAGCAGGATGGGATCTCCTGTTTGCGATAGTTCCTCTATAGATTGAACTAAACACATTTTTCAATTGCGTAAATTTCTGTTTTACAGTTACTTATTGAGGTGAAGTTTTTCTAAAAGCTAAACTTTTTCAATGCAACGTCCTAAGGCATGTCCCAGTGTTGGTCATTATTTAGGAACGGGTTTTCTTTGGTGATTCCATCTCTAAACATTTCTAAGTGATGTTTTCTCTGCCACGCTTTCTAGGACTATGTGAAGAGGTGGAAGATTTAGAATCACTTCTAGTACAGCTGTGATGCAAGATTTTATGTTGTACATAAGCAAGCCAGCCTTTGTACCTTTTGCAATCCCACTCTGAAGGGGAGGTTGTGGAGCCATCATTTTTTCAATTAGAAGATGGAGTCTAAATCAGCACTGACCACTATAAATTGCGAACATATTAAGGAGTTTTTAAATTGAGTGTATATTAGTACTAACTTCGTAGTACTAATTGATTGTTAACTTTATAGTTGGTAATGAAGTCACTGTTTACACCACCACTACACCAATACTCAACAATTACATTGTCTAATGCCCATTTACCTTCAGTCACTGAAAACGATAACTTGGTTATTGAAACGCGCGTTAGACGCGTCAGACAGTGTAATTGTGAGTGTTGGTGTACTGGTAGTGTAAATAGTGTGTTCAGAATGAATATCACCAACGGTTCCAAAAATTCTAGCTTACTTTATAGTTGGAAGAGATTTTAAATGAAATACAAAATAATAATAAGCTAACTTAAGCCAACCTAACTTAACTTTCTCATCTGTAAGGCGAACAAACGATTACTGAAAATGCCAGGCAATAGTGTTATCATACTGAACACACTGTTTACACCTCCAATACACCAACACTCACGATTACATTGTCCGACGCGCATTTCAATAACCAAGAGACAAGTTTATTTTCAATCTCTGAAAACGATATTGCTGTTATCGAAACGCGCATCAGACAGTATAAATGTAAGTGTTGGTGTAGTGATAGTATAAACAGTTTGTTCAATACGAATATCACCATCGGTTCCAAAAATTCCAACTTAGTCATAGTGTTACCAGCTCTGTGTCAAAATTTTGTGCTAAACAGTGTATTAAAAAAAGACAAATTTGTAAAATCAAATGAAAATATCAAACTGAATTGTAGTGCGACCTCATAACTGTAATAGTATTCTTAAGAAAATTTAATTAATTAAGACATAAAATTATCCCTTAATAATTAATGGCAATATTGGAAACTCTTCATATGAAGCTGTAAAACACACATTTTCAAAAATTCATTTTTTGAAAGCTATTTTTCTCTGTAATTTAAAATTTCGTACATAACCTCCTTACCTCATTGACTATCTGCCATAAAAGTATGAACATCCAATTTTACTGTGCATAATCTGAGCGTCATTTTTTACTTATGCAGTGTTGGAACTTATAAGACGATATTTAACATAGAAATATGTTAAAATAAGTTTGCTCTTATTATTCAATGAAGTTAGACATATAAATGTCTTGTAATAGAATGTACCCATAAAACTTGACGAAAGGATATCCTTCTTTGTAACACTAATAAATAAATAACCACTACTCAGTGAATTTCTTTATATTTAAATAAAATTAATTGTCACAACAGTTCTGTAATGTCCCAATTATAAAAAAAGAATTGTGATAAATTTATAAATAAACTTGTAAATTCGTTTATTTGCAGATAATATAAAAGACAACTATATAAACTGGTTTCTTTGGCATAAAAATATACCTTCACCCGATATACATAAAGGTCAAATTATACAAATATATTTACATAACAATAAATAATAAATTTTCATATTCACTTGAAAAAATATCCGTTATAAATACTGTTTCCACTGGTATTGCCATTCGAGCATGTCTTCTTAGAACTAAAAAGTCCAAAGTTTCAAATGTTGAGATTTCTTTATCCTTTGTCGTTTTCGCAATTTGAAGCCCATAGTAAACAGTTGCCTAATCCACTATAACAAATTAGAAATACTGTAGCCAGAAAAACTAAACTACAAATTGTACATGGTTTTCTTTCCAAGAAGAAACCTATGAGATATAATACCATAAACATAACGTGTGTCTGTACAAGTGCAGGATTAGAAGGTTTAGGCATCAATAAAACAGGAATGAGCCATTGAAGACAGTACATAATTTTTATCTAGAAGCAATCACATACTTTTCGATTGTTGCGTTTTTATATTTCACATTTAATCACTGTTTTTCTATCAAAAATTAAAAGTGAAATTAAAAAAACTCACGTCACACGTCAAAATCATAGGCATTAATGGAACTGAACTTTTCGATTAATAAATCTTTCAAAATTTGTATTTGGAGTACGTTCAAACTTGCTGTACATATTATATCCAATTCATACTGTGGCTGATACATTTTTCTTCAGTTTAAGCGATTTATAACCATCTTCATTCATTGTAACTCTATTTTATATCGTCTAAAGTATTAAATAAATGGGAAAAGTTAACTTGGAGAACACCTATAAAATTACTATCGATCATATAATCGATAATGTACGAATAAAATTATTAAATAATCGATTCTTCGATTAGGAATATGTAATATATATACAAAAATATTTTATAGTTCTATTAAAGCACGAATTACGATTACGTATGATTGTAAATGTGCAAAAGTTGCAAAATCTAAAAAATATTAGTTAAATCCGACTGAACGCGGCTAGAGAGGTCCGATCAGTCTAATTTGTTTTTCGATTTGTTTTAATAAAGACTTCATTGCCCAGAACCATGGCATCCTGTTTGCGAATTCTCAATCAAGTAAGTAGCCACAATTTTAACGCACTTAAGAACTTTAATTGATTATTCACATTAAATCATAAAGTATGCACTGATATGATAGTAATTAAGATCATAAAATACGAATTTGATACCTTGAAAAAATTGATTATGTAATGTACTAACCCTAAAAATGTAGCTTTCAGTAGATAATTGTATCGAATCTGCTGTTCAAAGTTAAATTTAATATGCTTAAGAATTATGGATTTGTTATTTCACCCAATTTTTCTATTAAATTTCAAAATGTTTGCGTTATAAAAACTTTTGTATCATTTACTATTCATAATCCTGATATTGGTAATTTTTTTAAAATTATATATCATAAATTTAAATATTTAACCATCTAATTTGACTATTTCAATACTTAGTTAATTTTTATCCAATCAAAATTCAAATCTTGAATAATACTATATATTCTCATTCTTTCACTTTATAATTGAAGCAACCTTCCTATAATTATTTTTCATATACTTATATATAGGCAAATTCAACTAAGTTTGAAGTAATTTTCGGACCAGTTACTTTGTAATGTTTGATCTGAAAGTATTTGATTATTCCTAACAACTCATATTAATTTTTCCAGTTCTATTCACATTTGAAACCATAGCTGCCATTCTTAAAGTTTGTAGACTTTTATCATTCCAAGATTTATGAATATTACAAGATCTATCTTACATCACTATTTTTTTATTTACAATTTTTACAGAACCCATCTGCATGAATATAAATATATCTAGATATTCACACCCAAACCATTCAAATTCCTTAAAAAAATGTTTCTGCTTGTACCTCAAAAATATCCATTTATCTTGTTCAATTGAACTTATGATATACAAATATCTGTTACTAGTGGCAAAAATATCTGCTAAAAAACTGAATGAAATATAAGTCTGTTCCCTATTGTTTCTGAAATGAAATTGATTCTGAGAAATCTAATTTTTTTCCACATAAATAAATGTCTTAGGGTAATTCAAGGGGAATCATTGAACTTCTAGTACACCTTCTATTTTTTTCATAAATAAAAATTTTCTAAGTGCTAAAGTGGTCACAAATGTTGAGACAAAATCTGTAATTAAATCTTATGTACCATTGTAAATCGAAAATAAAATTCAATACATACATAATTAAATTTTTAGGGGAGTTTAGTGGAATGAAGCATAAAGTGAATATTCTTGAACAGCATATATTTTTGTATATACAATAAATATTAAGTACTGTACTCTGAAAATTATTAATAATTTCTACTTGCTAGTAACTGATATTTGTTTTTCGTTTTTGATAAATATTTGTTTTGTACTAATAGCACACATAATATCAAAATCTTACACTCGTGATTAAATTGAATATATTTAGCACAATTTTTAACAAATAGTAGATAACATGAGATTTATTTTCTTTCTCAAAATATTTCAATGGAAAAGAATATTGCTGTTATTTGTTGAAGTAAGTTGAAAGATGAAGATGAATTGTAGGTCACTTTGTGTATTTTGTATAGAATTTTTCACAATCTAAGAAAGTGCCTTTACTGAAACATTTATAAAATTCAACCCAAAAGTCGTAAATTTATGGCTATTTATTGGGAAGCATTGTGCAGGGCCACACTATTATATTATTATACCTGGTATTTTCCTTATAGTTTAAAGAGAAATTTAAATTTTATGAAATTTATTTGATTTGTTGGATTTAAAATTTTCATATGATGGGATTGTTGAATTTTAATCTTAAATCTACTAAATGATTCACAATATATCAATACCAAAAAAACATACTTATATTATATTTTATTTATTACTAAATTGTATAGTTCAATTTTTACAATAGTTTACAAGGGTGACTAGTTTTCCAAAAAAAACTTTCTTAGTACGTTTTTAATGTAGACTAAATTTGCTGCAATATGATACTAGAACTGTCTCTGTATACCCAATAGTTTTCGAGATTTAGCCTCTCAAAGTTATAATTTTTTTAGAACTTCTGCAATTTCTTGCAATTCTGTCTTTCTGATAGAATTTTGACCTTGATTATACTAACGAAGCCCTGTACTTTTATGATGGGATGTCAAACAAGAAAATGAGGAGTGTGAACGATGATGTTTAAAGGTGAAGAAGGAACTAGGAAGAGAATGAAATAAACAACTCGAAGAGGAAGAAGAGAAATATATATTTGATAAATTCTTATTTATGTAATGGAACCCTTGATTTAAAAATTGAAGTCTGTTTCTCTATTCTTTTCAATTAAAACAATTTCATCTTTGATAATGTCTACTATTACAAAAAATGAAGTGAAAAGCTAAGTAAAACAAAAGTTAATAAACTTATTTGTTAGGAAATGAGGTAAGATTCAAAACGAAAAAATTAAATTAATTCAGTTCTCTTGGAAGGTCTGGGAAGCGTCGATGTCTTGTGCATACAAGTCATCCTCCATTTTGATATCGGACAGATCAATTCCTTCTGGGATATCTACTACTGCAAAATCAGCTATATTGTCACCAGAAGCCTGCAAACTGAGCATTTTAATCCTGCCTTCCTGCACCTGCATGTGCTCCCACAGCCCTTCGTACAGCCGCAAGAAATCATCAGCAAGGGTGTTGAGCTGCATCTCTGGTTATTATTTTAGGGTGAGGCCTTGTAGCTTGGATATCCATCCCCAGGAGAGAGAGCACAGTGTGACTCGCACACACGCCTGTACCTATAAGAAGATTGTATATGAGAATACGATATGCAAGGACAAATTTTTGCTTGATTGTATTTCCTCCAGGAGTGAAATCGAGTAGAGTCTCGTATAGGAGGTAACATGGCTAAATTGAAGCTGATATTCGTCGGAGCTCTGACAAATAGTTGGTACAGCAGCTTTCCCTCGAACTTTCCTATTGGTGGTTGGTGCCTGGTAGAACTTTATTTGGCAAAACCGATAATATCAGGCATCAAGGTCCACCAAATCTGTGTTCTCAGATATTCTCTCTTTCATTTTAAGAGTACGTTCATCACCACGTTTCTCAGCTGTTTTCAAGATTGTTGCACTTAGAGACAACTTTTCTGCAGTAATGTCATTATTCCGTTTTTACGGCTGCTTCCTTTCTGCCACAAAGAACTTTTCAGTTGTTTTGTCTTCATATAGACAACTGTACTCTCTGAAATTGGAACTGCACAAAGAACTGATCTTGTGGCGCTTGATGGTGTAATATGTGATGTTCCACTGCTAACAACTGGTTTAATTTACTTCGGATTGTTGTATTTTATGTGACAAGCATTGTGCACATATATCTCACTTACACTCTTGAATAAAATTTTTTATGCTCTTAAAGGAAATACTCGATGCAAGACACCTCTTTCCTTCACTAGGCGCACTTAACCTTCAATTAAAGTCTCATTATATATAAAACCCAAACTGGGATGGGGATCAAACATTCTGTAGATTTCAAGTTCAAACGGCACTCACGTTCTAGTATCATATTGTAGCTAATTTAGTCTACTTTAAAAACGTCAGAACAAGTTTTTTCAAAAAATAGTCCTTTATTTTTATAATCGCCAAAATTTGGGGTTTAGGTCTCATTATTCTCTCTCTCTCTCTCTCTCTCTCTCTCATTATTCATTAGGCCAATATCATGAACAAGTCTACAAAAAATCAAAACTATCGCATTTGATGAATACTACCCCATACTTTTAGAAAACAAAGCTACTGGGTATTATTATGAGCAAGTACATTAGACTTCAATTTAGGCCATATCAACTCGATATGGCGAACTATAACTTCTCATCTTTCCTAACATTATATCTTTTGTGGAAATATATGTCACGTTCGCACAAAAAGTCTTATTTCACTGTTTCTATTAGTGGAAACTGGTATTTTATTCTATTGGTAGGATGTCTTATCCATCACAATACAGCTATTCGGTGGTATATTCGGCATTTATTTTGAAACCAATCTTCAAAAAATACTGCGGTTGAATCGCAGTGATAATCTAGGCTGGAATCCAAAATATTCTTCCTGCTAAAAACAGACATTCTGGTATCTATCCTTCTAACCCCGCATATTCTTTTACCTCTAATATACGGTACGTGACCAGGATGTTACGAATGTAAACGTTTTTTTACTGTTTCACGTTGGTTCATCAAAATGTTTCGTAGAAAATGTCTGTTTAGTGTTTTCCCTTTAAATCATCGTTGTCAAATTACTATGGTGAAATGAACGGCGAAATATTTACAAAATAGATTACGACAGAGTTAATTCTTAATTTAATTCATTAACAGTAATCGACAATGCACCTTATTATAGTATTGCAGTAGTAACTTACAGAAAAGCAACCTTCTACTTCGTCAAAAATATAAAATTATTACTTAAAAGCCAACAATGTCATTTTCACCTCGATGGCCTCGTAAATTATGGCTTGTTGGAAAAATTGGACCGTTTTTCTTCGTGCCGTGAAACATTGACGGTCTTGCACAAATTTACTACTGGTTGTGTCATTTCCCGATTTGGTAACCAGAATTGGCCTTGCTCTTACAATTTAGCGGCTATACATATCTGGCTGTAGGATTATCTGATGTCACAGGTTTATGCCAATAAGCCTATAACCATTGAAGCATAGAAAGCCAAAATTAGACGCTGCGTCAGTGAAATATCACCACATGTATTAAATAACTGTTGATAATTGATCAAATTAACAGCTGACCCGACCTATACCTATCTCACACTATTTTGTTTTATATTGTTGGTAGCCATGTTTATATTAATTCTTAATTTAGTTAAGTTGGCAGGGGACAAGCACTCTTAGATATGTTTAAGTGACAATGTAGTACCAGCACCAGAAAGCATAGCGGATAAGCAAGAAGAAAGCAATAGCGAGTCAGACGAAGAAGACGGGAACTGGGGACTGGAGACCAAGCTACAATGAGAATGGGAAACCACAGCCTGCAGAAGAACCAGGAAGGAGAATTTTGCGAGATCGTCGGACTTTGCAACAACCACCGAGACAGAGATTGCATACTCGACTCCCATCTTGGAGGAAAGAGTGCAAAAGTAGCCATGATTGGTGAAACAGAAGACATCCCAGTGAGCGAGGCACTCAAAAATGAGGAGTGGTGACAAGCAATGCAGGAGAAGTACGACTCAATGATGGAAATGAAAACTTGGAAACTGGTGGACTGTCCAGAAAGATTGAACCAATCACTTGTCGTTGGGTACTTCGAGGGAAAGCAGACGGAAGATACAAGACCAGACTCGTGGCAAGGGGATTTGAACAGAAGGAGGTAGTGGACTACGCGGAAAACTTCAGCCCATTAGCCACGCATCGATTCGCCTACTCTTAATCGACGCAGCGTCAGAGAAAATGAAGTTGGTATCATTCGATGTGAAAACGGCGTTCTTGTATGGAAACCTGGAGCAAGTCATTTACATGAACCAGCCTAAAGGGTTCGACGACGGATCAGGAAAAGTTTGCAGGTTGGATAGGAGACTCTACGGACTCAAACAAGCCCCAAGGATGTGGAACGAGAGGGTCACCGCTAATTTTGAAAAGAAGATAGGCCTGATCAACACAGATGACGACTCATGTATTTACTATAACAAGGACAAGAGCATTATGCTTTCACTCTTCGTGGATGATGGATTGGTAGCTGGGAAAGATGAAGAAGGAATATACAAACTTTTGGGCGAGATAAGCAAGGAATTTCAGATCTCATCAGTGAGAAAGCACAAGACAAGTTAACGTATTTAGGCATAGAAATCAAGATCAACCAGAATGGCATCTTCGTGAATCGGCCTCATTACACGGAGAAGATTTTGAGAAAGATGGAACGCGAACAGTGCAACCCAGAAACACATTGAGATACCACGAAAGTACATCCAACAACACGTCGGCAACACTGTGACACTGCAACACGTCGAGAACAGCAAGCAGATTGCAGACATTCTCACCAAACCACTGAACAGAAGAATCTTTGAAACGCTCCGCTCTAAATTGATCAAGAAGGAGTTTTGATAATTGATCAAATTAACAGCTGACCCGACCTATTCCTATCTCACACTATTTTGTTTTATATTGTTGGTAGCCATGTTTATATTAATTCTTAATTTAGTTAAGTTGGCAGGGGACAAGCACTCTTAGATATGTTTAAGTGACACAAAAATTGTGACAGGCAAACGTGCTACAATTTGTAATTTTTAAGAACTTTTAAGTATTGAGCAACATTCCCACGATTGTTCAACAAGAGTTTTGTTAATCAAAACAAGTATCATTTATTCATCATTAACAACAAAGAACCCAAAACCCACTGAAAATAACAATAAAGTTATTGAAAACTTGTCAAAAGGGTACGAATATACCAGCAAAGCCGTAGTGGCTGTTTACAAGCTATTTTGTTTCATACATAATTTCCAAATGTATATTTTCTAAATTGATAAATATTTCAATATTTTGCTTCAGAAAACCATGTTTTATTGAACGCTGAAATCTTACGCTCTTATTGAAACACCACTCATAATGAATATAAAATTGAACCAATAAGTAATTTTCTTAATGTTTCAGACGAGCAGATCAAAACACCTTCTTTTCAGTGAAGTTCAGTCAAGATGCTTCCACATTTCACCATTAGCATCAGCTGCATCAAAAGTCGCCATGAGCAGACTGGATTCAGATCCAATTCCTTACGAAAAACTAACAAAAACCCTCCAAGTTGTGAAGAAAAGGTTGGGGAGACCTTTGACTTTATCTGAAAAAGTATTATACTCACATATTGATCAGCCAGAAACTCAAGTAAGTAGCATATTACAACAATATTGATTTTTATTAGATACGAGGGTTGCTACCCGTGAACCTAGTCCTATTGTTCATAATCCTGACCACGGAAACCTTTTCGTACATATAAGGGATAGGAAAATCATTTTGCTATCCAACTATTACACATGTAAATCTCAAATTATCAGTTTGAATAATTGACATCACATTTTGTGAAAATGAGTGCATTATTGGAAAGTTAGGTTAATTATAATTACATATTTTAAATTTTTTTTATGTATTTAAAAATTTTTACCTAATTTTAATTATGACATACACATTCAATGTGAACCGTAATTTATAATCCTTAATCTTCTACTATAGCTTACTTCGTCATGAAAACACCTAGGAAATCATATTCAAATTGAACTTTCCCTTATGATGAGAAGTACACAATGCAAAAACTAAAACAAGTATAAAAGTCGGCGCGAGAAACTATAGCGCATTTTTTACCGTTAGCAATCAGTAAATATTAACAAAAAACTTAATTTTTAAAAGTTTGCATGAAAAATAAAACATGAAAAATATCAATAATTTCATTTATTCAATAATTTTGCTCTCATTATTTTTTGACAATTCTCATAATTTGTTTCTTCTTCTTCTTCCTGCTGTGTATAGGCATCATTGCCTGTTTTTCTTCACGTCATTGCCTCTGCTCAGTCACCTGGGAGGTTGTCACTCCATCTTTTCCTAGGTCTTCCAATGCTTCTTTGTCCTGCTGGTGATTTGTCCCTTGATATTTTCACAATTCGTTCTTCCGTCATGCGGTCAATGTGCTCATTCCATTTTATCTTTCTATCCAGTACCCAGTCATTGATATTATCTATCCCGCATGTTCGTCTTATGTTTTCACTCCTTTCTCTATCCAGTAGTGTTCTTCCCGCTATTCTTCGAACTATTTTCATTTCTGTAGTCTCCAATATCCGTTTCGTTTTAGAGGTCTCAGGTCGGGTCTCTGCTGCATAGGATAATATAGGTCTGATTGCGGTCTTGTAAATGCGGGCTTTTGCTTCAGTTCGAATGTATTTATTTCGCCAGATTGTGTCATTTAGGTATGCTGCTGCTCTTGAGGCTCTTGTAGCTTGGTTTCTTACTTCCGTCTCCACGTCCCCGTGTCCAGATATTTCGATTCCCAGATATTTAAATTTCATTTCCTGGTGTATTATTTTGTTATCCACCACAAGCTTACATCTGATCGGTGTCTTGGAAGTAACCATAGCTCATAGACCCACATAATTTGTTTATGAAATGAAAAATGACCTCATATGACATGAATTGACGTCCCTTGATATCACTTGACGTCAATTGACATCTATTGTCTTTTGATGTTGATTGCTTTCTTATGATGTCTATTGATGTCGATTCTCATCAAATCATGTCATTTAGCCAATAGGATCACATTTGGGTTAATTTAATTAATTTTCTCTCAATGCCCAAAATTTCTTCAGTTCCGGCACATCTACAGCTATACGAGGATATATTGAAAAATTCTTAGCTTATTATAGAACCAAACAAAATTTCAATATCAAAATATTTTATTACTCAACAATTTCTCCTCTTAATTTCCAATTTTATAGCTGTGTAAATTTACTTGAAATTTGTTACTATGTTTACCAATATTAAGTTATCAGGTCAGTATTTACAAAAAAATTTTAATTATACCATAATTGAATCCATCCGACTCGGTTATTTCCGTCAAACCCATTTGTTTCCTACGAGGTATGCTGGAGAATTGCAGCGGAGTATCTTTTATTTTTCTAAACACTACTAAAGTGCAATACCTCCATAACATTAATATTAAAAAATCTTTTTGCCGTTGTATCTACAACAACAAATATTCTTTTTCCTCCATCTTTCTGAATCAACCTAGAAGAGCTTATGTTGATGTTGACACCTGGTCAAAAACTGTGTTCCTTGGGTATTAGGTAAAATGCTCATAGTGATCAATGAAACAAAAAAAGTAAAACGATGAGATCTTCCGTACAAAACATAGTTACAAAATGAAAACAAATCGAATCGGTTCATACTAGAACTACAAGGCCCCGACAATGGTTTGGCGAATAGATCTCCTGTATCTGGAAGGATTAAGATAGCTTTCCACGACCTGATATATTACAGGCCGCGTTATAAATGAGTCACTTTTAAAAGAATCCATAATAAAACTCGAAAATACAAAATAGAAGTAATACTTATAATGATAATACACTGGATAACAGAACAAATATTTAAAATATTTGGCAATATATAATTGTACAGGAGAAAAAAATTATTAATAATTAATTAGAGCTCCATTTTTTTTCAATAACTTTTTCTCCTCCCCCATAAATTTTCAATGGGATCCATATCAGGACTATTTGCCGGCACCGGTAAAGTCTCAATATTGTTTTGTCGGTACCATTGTTGAATTATACAGGTGGTGGGGACAGAACAATTATCATGTTGGTGACTAAAATCGTTTCCATCAAATGTTTGATTTACAGATAGCAACATAATGTTGAGGTCCATAGTTGAACCTTTCACCAATTCTCCAACAAACGCCAGACCCATTGATACTCATCCAAACCCAAATATTTAGTGAAAATTTTTTGGATTTATTACTGCCGTCAACATATTGTTCTTCAAAACTTGAATTTGGTGGTCTGTAAACGCAAATACGACCGTTATTGCTTTCCTAGCACTTGCACTTTTTTTTAAATCCAAAACTGAAAAGTTTGTTACATATTCAGCACTAGCAGCCGATTCAAAGGGAGGTTTTCTTAAATAATTAATCAACATAATATCTTGTGCTTCATTTTAAATTTTCCGTCATCCAGATCCAACCTTTCGACGCAAGGTCTCGTCTTGTTCCCATCGCTTCTTCACTTTGGCTAGATGAATTGCCAGTCTTATAATGGATCAACCATCTTCCAGCTTTCTGAACTTCAGTTAACTGAGGAAGCATTAAGTAAAACTTTTACTTCAACTGAACTCGAATTTTTACTGTATTATCACATGTTATTGATAACCGCTCAGTAATTTACAATTTGGACTACACCAATGTTTTTATATTTATACTAGTTAATAAAAAATAAACGAAAGGACTTAATATCCTGGAGTGCGATGTGGAGATATGCTGGAACAAAATCAAATCATGTATCGTAGAAGCAGCGGAAGAATCTATCGGTAGAAGAAAAGTCAACATAAATGGAACCAATAACAGCAAAAAAAAGAAGTCCTACCTTATATACAAGAACTCACCAACACCAGAGAATCACTTCAAATATACAGAAGAGAGAAATAGAATCAAAGCCATAAAACGAGATTACTGGGTAACATTTACAAGATGGAAGATGCTCAAGAACAGGAAAAAGCCAACAAACGAATTTGTGCAAACGAAAGGAGTCACAAAAGACGTATGGGAAAAATACTTCAGGAAACTTCATAACACCGAAGAAGCCTTAAGCATAGAAAACTACACGTCAAATTATCAAATATCACTGAACGAAGAAAAGGTAATGTTAAAAATAAAAAAAACAGAAAAGCCCCTGACAGACCTCATCCCAAACGAACTTCTAAAATATGCCGGTCCCGAGCTAAAAAACATTTAAAAATTCTCTATAACAAAATTCTAGAGACATCGGAAATGCCTTCGAAATGGCACAAAAGTATAACTATTCCTATATTTAAGAAAGGACAGAAGACGCACCCAAACAACTACAGGGGCATAACGCTGCTGAATACAAGCATGAAACTCTTCACTAGCATTTTAAAGGAAAGACTTGAAACACAAATAACGAACGGGGAAGAACAACAAGGTTTCAGACAAAACAGACAAATTTAATACACCATCGTATGTCTACCTCGTAGATTTGACCAAGGCATTTGATAGGGTCCGCCTCTCCGACATCATCTCCTAAATATACTGATATCGAAAGAAACGCCAGACACCATCGTAAGAACAGTCCGCAGTCTCAATACGAACATCACAACCAAAGAAAAGGCAGGAGACACTTATACGGAAGAGATACCAACATCAGGAAGGGCGACAGCCTCAGCTTATTTCTGTTCAATCTCTTAATGGACAGAATTATGGAGGAAGTATCATCACTAAATATGGGATACCGAATGAGACGCAGGACGTCCTACAGATACAACTACACAAATTCTGCCAGGTCAGCCAAGCGATGAACATGACTATATCCACAGCAAAAAACGAAAAGCATAACCTTTGCTAAAGAGCCCGTACAATGTAAGCTGGTAGTTCAGGACTAAATCATTGAACAAGTCTCACAATTTAAATACCTAAATGGACCTGTCGAGTTATCACGACCCAGTGAAGGAGCTAAGAAGCCAGATCAACAAAGCGACTGCCATATCGGGCTGCTTAAAGTAGATAATATGGACGAACGAATACATGCGAAAGCATAGCAAGGTTAGGATCTATAAGACTTGTATCAGGCCAATCATCACATACGGAATAAAAACCAGAGAGGAAACCAACAAAACGAAAAGTATGCTTCGGGTAGCCGAAATGAAAACGCTCAGGACTATATTGGGGAAAACAAGAGTAGATCGAATCAGGAACACTGACATCAGGGAACAATGTGGGGTGCAAGATATTGGTACGCAAGATACTGGTACGCCCACGTTTCCAACAGGAGCAAAAGTTTCCTCATAATCTACATGATGTTTTTGAGAAAAACCTTTAGCTACTAATCTGGTTCTATACGCCTTCACAATTGATTTTCTTTTTAAACACCCACTTACATTTCACAAGTGAAGCGCTTGCTGGCCACTCGGCTATTTCCCAAGCATCATTTGCTTCAAAACTGTCCAGTTCATCTGACATTGCTTTCTTCCACATTTCTGCATCTGGTCTGGACAAAGCTTCTTCAACTGTGAGAGGGTCTTCTTGAAAATTATTTTCTATGCACATGTAAGGCACAAAATCATCCATTCTTTTAGGTTTTGAGAACTGTGAGAATTGTGAACTTCTAATTTTTTCTTCAATCACATATTTTGTTCTACAAATAAACTCTTCATCGCTAGAATCTTCTGACGTACTTGTCTTGGTATCGGCATAAGTTAAAAAATAATTTTCAGTATCAGACTCAGGATTTTCTATTTCATGTTCAATGATTTAAATTACTCCTGGTTGTTCAGCAACATCTGAACCCACCACTGAAGCTGCTGCTTCATTTGTGTCTTCTATGACAATATCAACTTCATCGTTGATGTCTTCCATTATTTCAACATCTCTACATGTGATTATGTTGTTGATATTTGGATCATAAAGACAATATCCTTTGCTGCATTCACTGTACCCAACTAAAATGGTCTTCTTAGATTTTTTGTCCCATTTTAATCTATTGTTTTAGGAATATGGGTCATTACTTTGCTACCGAAGATTCTAATGTGACTTATGTCTGCCTTCTTCCATGCCAAATCTCAGTCTGCAAAAAATAAATAAAGGCCATCTTACTAAAATCATCAATAAAAGTAAGGAAATATCTCGCTCCACCGAGAGATTTAACTTCCATGGGCTCACACAGATCAGTGTGTATTACTTCTAGTATTCTACTAGCCCTTGAGCCCTTACTTGGAAAAGCTAATCTACACTGCTTACCATGTCCCATGTCCCAATCTGCGATGCCAAATTTTACCTGATACCACTGCTAAATAACAATGCTTTGGAATATTAGTTTCTAATTTGTAAATATTGTCTACTAAATTTGCAACACCAACCAACTGATCATCTTTGTTGAAAATTTTACAGCCTTCACTCTCAAAAATAACTCTATTACCATTCTTGATAAGTTGGCTGACTGACAATAAATTTGCAGCAACCTGTGGCACATATAAAACGTTTTTCATTTGTATGTCGAAATTTTTCTTGCCAACAACTGTATTGATGTTCACATTTCCTCCACATTCAACAATTATTTTCGATTTGTCGGCTATACAAATTTCACTCGGGTTTTGAACACTTTTCACATCAACTAAACAGTCCTTGTTTATTGTTAAGTGGGCACTAGCCCCTGAATCTAAATACCATTCATCTTTTTGGAAATTATGCCCACCCAAAAATATCGCACTAAATACAGAATTTCCAATTTTTGACTTCAAATTAGGACATTGGCTCTTGTAGTGCCCCATTTGTTTACAATTATAGCATTGAACTGTTTTAGTTGAACTGTCATTCGAGCCTGATTGTGACTGTGACTGACTTGACACTGACACATTCCTTCCACTATTCCCAAACTTCTTCTTTCCTTTGGGAACAAATTTGCCGATGAATGCGTTACCTGTATTATCGTCGGCTTCCATTTCTAGCAATTTGGTGTTTATGGCATCAGCTGTATTTGGATTCCACTATGCTCATTGGCCATAATCATGGGTGAAAATTTCTTCGGAGGCCCCGCTAGGAGCAACAATCCAATCCATACATCGTCAATGTTGAATCTTGTCCCCCTTAGCCTCTGGGATGTTTCAATTACATGATTTACATATGACGCCATGCTGTCCATATTTTCTAATCGCGCCGAAATCAGTGATCGTAATAATGTTATTCTAATCGCAAATCCAGCATCATCATAGAGCTTTTTCAATCTATCCCAAAGCTCTTTTGCTGTCGAGGTGTCCTTTATGTGGATCAATAAGGTAGAATCGATTGTCAAAATCAATTTTGCTCTAGCTTGAACCACTTTTGCGCCGTCCGATTCTCAGCAGCTAACGACCATTCTGCTTGGTTCTCGCGACCGCATAACTTTGGAACACTGGCTATGAAACTGCCCGCAGCCATTTCGCACCCGAATTATCACTCTGGGCCTATAACCTATTAAAATAATTTAATATTTTAGTGGAATAGTACGCGCCGGGGTTTCCATTCAGGTAATCAGCAAAAGACTGACACGACTTTTTATTAACATAACATGACATACTTCACAATTTTGTTTTAACAGTGATACCAACTAATAAAATAAAAACATTATTGATTAATACCAACATTTTGTTTGATATCCAAAGATATACATATACTAACATAGACTGCCACGCATCGTTCTTGAAGGGAAACCAATAGAGAAAAGAAAACCCGGACGACCACCTAAGAGATGGATACAAAAGAACCTGCAAAACTAACAGATCATGAGATCTTAAAAATGAATAAGAGGAAGAAGAAGAAGAATACATCGTATCGTATCGATTACACTATCAATAAAAATTTATGCAAAAATATATTGTTTCTACAAGTAAATATGATAAAAAATTGAGAAATTATTGTCTATTTAATTGTGTTAAGTTATTTTCGATAAAAATACTGAAGATTGCAAGTAGGTACTCATAATCATTATAATCAAAACATAAAAAGCAAATAAGTGATGTGAATACATCAGATTATAGGAATCAACTTGGTAATAATCAATAATAACATTTTTAAAATTTGTGCTCACTTCAAATTGTTTTTAAAACTAATCTAACAATCTCCAATCATCGAAAGCTAAAGATCCCCAAATTATATGACAAAATCAATATATTTGTCAAAATAACTAAAATCATTCAAACTGTGGCTGACAGGTGCGCCCTTTTGGAAGCTCTCTAATCGCCTTTCTTGAAACTTGGAAATATCAAAAAATTGAAATAAATAATTATTTCGATGACTTTTCGCAAAATATTTAGAATGAGGTAGAAATCCAACCAAGACCACAAAATTAAATACGTTGGCAGAAAAGCATAAACTCAGATTATTTTTTGTTCGTAAGTAGTGAATTTTATGAGTGGTTATTAAATTGGCCTATATTTAAAAGCAGAAACATTGTACAGAATGGGTTATTTATTTTCTTATTTCAGTTTTATAGTGGATGGTCATGTATTGTTAAGAATAATCAAATCACTTCTAACACAAATGTCATACAATGTTTTTTGTATTAACTGCCCAATTTTGATAATAAAATAGGCGAATTTGGAATGATATTAAACTTCAAAATACATTTTAATATTCAAATAAGCACAAGATTGTTATGAATGGCAAAAGTTGTCATTTAAATTACGTTCTTGTCCAGTTTGTATCATTGGCTCGTAACTGCTTGATATGTTTGTCGATAGTGCTTATTAAAAAGGGTGTTAATGTTAGTGAATATTACAAGATAATGGCATATTTAAAACGTAAAAGTGGAAGATATCATTTGGAGCCTGTCGGCGTGCAAAATTGTATGATTTTTTAGTAGAAGATATCGAAAAACAAATAAATTATTGGTGATACATCTTCCAAACACAAAAACGGAAATCAGTCGTTCTTTCTGTATTATTGGAAAGTATGTTGACAACGTTGAACACCAATCCAATCGGTATAGATACATTTGTGAAAACGCCATCTATTTTTGCCGAATTTCGCCAACATCGTGGTTGGAAGTCTACATCGGTACCCGAGGGCTATGTTTGCTTATAGAAATGCCTTTGTGGAAAAAATTCTCTAAACCTCTAACAACTCAAAAGGTTTTGCAACGTCATCATCCAATATTGTATCATCTGGTTTCTAGTAGTTATGATGGTACTGGGGATTCTGGTATCATATCGCATCATAAAATTGTTTAACGACAAAAGGAGAATTTATGGTGAAGTTGCGAACCATACAATTTTTTGAAAACGTAAAAAAGGCTCGTTTCATGTATTTTGGTATTATAATCGGGGAATGGGCTCCCCATCTATTCCGTGTTAGCTGTAGGGTGTCATGGGCTCGGGGAATGAAAAGGAGAAGAAGGATGCCTTTTGCAGTTCTACAACCATTCTAATTATTGCTCTTTTCGTAAGATCGAATATCCAAATTTGCAATCTGCCATAAGACCTGAACATCACAACGCCTTTGGATTGGCAAGATATTTTCTTGGTAAATTATGGAGATAATAATTGTTCTTCAGGAAAAACCGAGGAACAGGGTATCGACCCCACATTTACGCCTGATTCCAGTTCCGGCAACTCACATATGATTATTCAAAAAGAGTTAAATGTGTTAAAGAGTTATTAAAGCAACAGTCAGAAATTGTTTCCCAAGTGGGGCTTACTAGCCAAAGAAATAAAAATTACGACTTTAAGAAAATAAATACCGCATTTTCCATATAGTGATATATAAACACGATATCAAGCATTCTCTATGTGAATGCCGCTTGTTCACAGAGTCATCGAAATACAGTTCAAAAGTTTTTTTATGATATAATTTAAATTCAAATCCCACTAATGAAAGATTTTGTGAAGGTTATAAATAGAGTAAAAAATTTAAATACCTAAGACAAGTCTTCCCTCAGTTAACTGTCGCAAAGTCAAAGGTTACAATAAACAAACATTCTCATTACATACAATTATAAATTCGATTATCTAATTATTAACTATTACTTCAGGAAATCGAAAGAGGAACTTCATATTTAAGATTGCGTCCTGATCGTGTAGCTATGCAAGATGCTACCGCTCAAATGGCCATGTTACAGTTCATTTCCAGTGGTTTAAAAAAAGTCGCTGTTCCTAGTACCATCCATTGTGATCACCTTATCGAAGCTCAAGTAGCAGGACCTCAAGATCTTGCCAGAGCGAAAGACATAAATAAAGAAGTATACAACTTCCTAGCTTCTGCTGGTAACAAATATGGTGTTGGATTTTGGAAACCAGGTTCAGGTAAATTGATTTTTTGTTTAAATGATCTAAATTATTTCTGAAAGTAGATGACCTATTCTATACAGTGTAGATGTTATTTGAAAATTTGGATATTTGCGTAATCTCAGTACTATTGTTATAAAATATGTTTCATTCATAAAATGACTTCATTGGTATGATGAAAATCCAAATTGAATATCGTACATAAAGACCACAAAAATCAGTGTATGGACTGATATTATGTGGAATTCAATTAATTTTAGAATCTTTTAGGAATTATTCATCAAATTATCTTAGAAAACTACGCTTTTCCTGGTCTCTTGATGATTGGTACTGATTCTCACACTCCAAACGGAGGAGGTCTTGGAGGGCTTTGCATTGGTGTTGGTGGTGCCGATGCTGTTGATGTCATGGCAAGCATTCCCTGGGAATTGAAATGTCCTAAAGTTATTGGTGTCAAACTTACAGGTAACTTATTATATTCGGTTTAAAAACATTTATAATTAAATTCAATGAATTTTAGGTAAACTTACCGGATGGACATCACCAAAGGACATCATCTTAAAAGTAGCCGACATTCTGACTGTTAAAGGAGGAACCGGAGCAATTGTAGAATACTTTGGACCTGGATGTGAATCTGTATCTTGTACTGGAATGGCTACCATTTGTAATATGGGTGCTGAAATTGGTGCCACAACATCACTCTTCCCCTTCAATAGAAGAATGGCCGATTTTTTGAATGCTACCAAACGAGAAGGCATTGCAAATGAGGCTCAAAAGTATAAAGATGTTTTGCTTACTCCTGATGCAGGTATGTTTTTTTATTATCATTTATATAAACTTTTAACCCAAAGACTTAATTTATTCCAAATATGCTGAATAAATATTCACCTCTATTAAATTGTACGAGGATATATTGAAAAATTCTAAGCCTACTGTAGAACCAAATCTGGTGAATAATTCAAACCCTAAATCACGAATTTTTTGCATGGCAGCATGAGATTTGTGTGTAGTGGCGTTGTCCTGCAAAAACAAAACACCTTTGGATAGCTTTCCGCGTCTTTTCTCTTTAATTTTTTCCCGTAGAATGGTCAGTAATGTCGAATAGTAATCTCCAGTTATTGGTTAGGACCCTTATCCAAAAAATCAATCATGATTACTCCATGGAAATCTCAAAAAACTGAAGCAAGAACTTTTCCGCGATGCTTCTACCCTTGCACACTTTTGGTCAACATTCAAACATTTGGGGATCCATTTTGCAGCAATTTTTCTCATGTCCAAATTGACGTGAACTATATGATGAACGCGTTTGTATGAAATATTTCATGTTTCAGATATCCGTTTTAGCCCAATTCGACGGTCTGATAAAATCATTAAAAAAGGGTATTAAGCATATCTTCGTAAATATGCTTACCTCTTAACCCTTTTAAATACATGTACTTGATGATAGCTCGCCAATTTTTCGATTTTCATAAGTTCGGTGGACATCTTTTTTCTTTTAATTTATTGCGTAACTCTGGTTTACTTTTTTGACGTCAAACTTTACACTGACACTTCCAATAAGTTATTGTTCGTTGCTATGGTAACGCAATATTTTGTTTATGCATGGAACTGGTCTGGGCTAACTAGATATCAATACATCCTCGTATGATGGTATATAATATTCAGTAGAAATAAAATGACTTTGGTAGTTGGTGATATTTATTCGTTTTGTACTCTCTTCCATCTACAAGGGCACATACACACCCTGATAGTTGTTACAATCAAAAGTCTACTCAAAATTAACCTGTCTACTAGATGTATAAAATCTGATAATTATGTAAGTAATCTCGAACGTGTTGTAACCCTGGAACAACCAAACTCCTATTGCATAATGTGGCAGACACCGTTTCTATAATTACAAACTCTAATATGTAGCCTGGTTGTTCATAGTAGAATAGTGGGCCCATCGTGCTCCACTTAAAATTACCAAAGGCCGAATCCAGCAGCAATACTTCCATGAATCCGATATTGGGTTGTCCCGCTTGACTCGCGATCACCTGCAGATTCCAATTTCGCGTAGGGCCCTACTGCATGTGCATTTTTAAGGCTTTTGGTGCCAACTTGTTCGATGGGAATAAACTAGGAATTCTTGGCCTCTTAACAGGCTTTACCTGTACCTCGAGGCTGAGAGATGTTGGTGGCCTCATCGACAATTCGCTTCCAACTGGTCTTTTCTTCACCAACGTTCCCCATTGTGTCACATTCATTTTTTGTAAGTCTTTGTGAACTTGATGAGTCCATCTGATATAGGGTCTGCCTCTTTTTCTACTGCTGTGTATTTTGGCATTCATTCTTCTTCATCCAAACAGTCTTAACCTCTGGGCTTCAATATAAATCGGATAATGGTTGTATTGCCTAGTATATTCTTTATTATTTCGGATTCTCCATTCTACTTCGTTCCTAATTCCTACATATATTCCTCTCATAATTTTTCTTTCAAATAATTGTAATCTTTCTTGGTCTTTTTGTGTCATCACCCAACATTCCTTCCACTATCGGTTTTAATAGAATTCTGTAGTTTGTTTTTTAGGAACTTCAGGTTCGCAAAATACAACTTAATATTCTTTCTTGCATGGCAGTGCTTGGTTTACATACCATATAGATATAATACTGAGAAGTGACTGAAAATATCCAGCATCCAAACTATGCCTCTTAGATATTTTTTGATCTTATTGGAAAAGTCGTAAAGTCTCCATTTTGAAATGAATAATTTCTAGGTGCAAAATACGATCAAGTTATCGAAATCAATCTCGACACTCTAGAACCTCATGTTAACGGACCCTTCACTCCAGATCTTGCTAGCCCCATCAGTAAATTAGGCGAAAACGCTAAAAAGAATGGTTGGCCAGTAGATATCAAGGTAGGTTTGATTGGATCCTGTACAAACAGCTCATATGAAGATATGGGAAGATGCGCCAGCATCGCTAAAGAAGCCATGAAGCATGGTATCAAGTCCAAGATTCCTTTTAATGTCACTCCCGGATCCGAACAAATTCGTGCTACCATTGAACGAGATGGAATTTCAAAGACACTTACTGAATTCGGAGGAACTGTAAGTATTACAAAATGTACTATATACATTTTTATTATTTTTTAATATTCCACCATATTTGAGAAAAAAAATCCAAATACAAACATCGTAAAAATTCTTGGTTCCCCATATGTTTTTCAAAATAAGTCAAGGGTACTTTTAGTTTGGTAATGTTCTTATTACAAATTAACTAAAATAAATTTTAACTTAACAAAAAAAGATACAAACGAAAAATAGTACTTAATAAAATGATTGCCGGGAAATCTAGGAAAAACCACTTTGATGTGTCCTAGCCCGTTCTGTAGTAAGGGCTTACTGGTATCCAAGAGAATGATGTCCCATTATTGTTTGAAATTGCTCGTTTCAACAAAGCTTTTATCGTTTGTTAATAAAATGAACTAAGAAGTTAAAAATAAACTAACTCTATTAAGAAATATAACACTTATAAGTTCATAATTATATATTTTTAACACTAAAACTTTATACCTTAATTATTGACTCTTCCCGTTCAGCACCTTCTTTTTCCTCTTGCTATCACCCGAGACAAGGTGTAAAGTTTTTGTGTTAAAAATATTTAATTATATATATATATATATATATATATATATATATATATATATATATATTCGGCAGAGCCTCATCATGTAAAGCCACTATTCTTGTTCTATTGAACACTAAAATTGTGTTTCCAAGTGGTAATTAATGTGTTGATTGTATTAAGACAGTTCCCTTGCAGTTAGCACAGAATGTTGTAGTTTGTTTGGAGAGTTGTTCTGGCTTATCAAACACTCTGTACTTAAACATGCATGTTTCATTAGCTCTTTGATATCTCCATTTTTAAAAACATCTACTATTTTATGTTAGTTTCTTTGGGGACAATGTTATCAAAATTTTCTTAGATAGATACCACAAATTTCCCATAAACTTTTCTGTAGCACATTTTAAAATTACCTCGTTAACAATTTCATACTTTTTAAAATATGTAAAAATTGCAAATTGTTTTTAATGGCTTGAAACCAGATGAGCAGATTTTCCGGATTCCTTCTACTTCTTGTTTAAAACAACTTAAACTGATCTTGAAATAAGTATATAGCCATCCAATGCATTTCCCCTGGTGCTCTAAAATGTGCACCTCTTTCAGGCACCCCACCAATAAATATGATTATAACTTCTAAAAGTTCTTTGTAGTCTTCTTGGGGTTGATATTTTGTTAGTTGGTTTTTAGTAAACTCGATAATTTTACATGCTGTGTCGATCATATTTTTGTGAGATCCAGAATCCTTTAAATCGCTTAAACTTAAATGACTATATGGTGACGACAAGCGAACCAAAGCTTTTATTCTAAAAAGACACAAGTTCCACTATGATTCCCGGTATTTGTTGAGCTCGTCTTCTCTTCTATATTGAAGTTTTGGAACTTCAAGTAAATGTTAATACCTTTTTCACATCCTGAAATATCGTGTAAAATCTTTTCCAGTGATCTGTCAAAGGTACGTTAGCTGAAAACTCACTTCATGTCTATGTCTTGGTCCCTCTCGTGTGAATTCTATGTCGCCGAATTATAAATTTTTTGGGGAGTCATTTTGGCTTTACACCAACTCTGCACCTATATCTCGAAGATATTTTGTACAAGACTTTCCATTTCATTGTTTTGCTCTCCAAATACGCAGACTCCTCCAAAAGGAGACTATTTTCGTGGGATTTTTATCTCTTATTTCCTAAGGTGATAGCACTACTCCTTAGTGGTACCTAAGCTGAAATGGACAGGACATTCGCTCTGCTTTCTCTATGGTTTGCTCGCATAATCTGAATTTATTGTCTTCTGTCTTGCCTATCGTCTTAAGGTGTTATTTGGCAGGGTTTTAACCTGTCAGAAAACCGACCACCAGATGAATATAGTTTCTGGGTATTTGAGAATTTTCTAAGACTTCTTAGCTTACATGGTTATCAATCATTTAAATTATCTTATGCCCGGAGTGTTTCTCCAGTAAGACTACATCTTATTATTTAGCCATCTGTTCAGTTTGTAATTGACGTGACATCTCATGAAGCCACAATAGGGCTCTGGTTAAAATTATGGCGTCGTTGCCCTTTATTCGAAAGATTGTCTGGTTCTTCATTGCAATTGAGTTTTAAAAAATTGTTCCAAAAGAAAAGTAGTCAAAAACGGTGTGCCAAGAGCCTCATTCTAATTTTTAGGACCATACTATGTACTCAACTCTCAAATTTGTTAAATGTAAACATCAAGCTGAACTACATATTAAACATTTAAGCAAACTGTTCTCACCAATTAACAACTAGATTTTAAGTAACTGACAAATAATATGAGAATTCGAAACGGTTAGGTTTTTACGAAGTGGGTTGTTAGTCCTACGCTCAACCCTCGAACCTGTTGATTTGTTTAGGGCCCAAACCCCTAGGTGCTTGCATCAACCAGGCTCAAGGAGTGCCACCTGCCACTTCGCAGTAAACTTGCTAAGTCTTGAGGCGCCACCGTTGCTACTTCGTGTGTACTCTTCCGCCACCGCCTCCGAAAATGAGCCTTGCATTCAACTCATCTCATCCCATGATCTGGGTCTGCTTATTGCCAAGTAGCTCAAGGGGACCCCCGTCTCTCGTGTGCTTGTTGACCCTACTGTCCGAAGGTATTAAAACCATAACCTTCAGTGGGGTTACTCAGCTCAGGACAGAAAGGATTGGCAGTCGATTGTTGAGAAGGCCCTGATTCTCAAAGGACCGTAACGCCGGTTAAAGAAGAAATAAGACAAATAATATGAAAACTAGAAAATTTATGCCACAAAAGTATAATGTTATTTTATGTAGCATAATTTAAGTATGCTACTTTGATAATAAATCATTTATTTATTAACTTTATTGTGACGGTCACACAACCGTACGCTATCTGCCAGTACAAGCCATAAATTAATGTAGTGGATACTACAGTGTGCCGGATACCTATCCGCACGCCATCTAACGGCGCTGCTCATAATTTAATGTATTGGAAACTATAAAACAAAGTGGGTGACTCTATCTATTGTTGGGTAACCGTTGAACTATTGATCTAGACGTTTCTGAAAAAAGAAGAAATTCCTACATTGCTTTGAAGTTGTAGCAAAAGCGTATATAATGCAGGTGCTCATAGTAGAACAGTTAGTTGATTATTGAATAGATGCGGAGTACAATACAAATGTTAGTGTTTTGTTGTAATTAGTGTCATAATGTGGTATAATATTGTTTTTAAACATGAAATCAACTTCTAACTACAATTTTATCCACGAAACTCTACCCAAGAAATGTTACATTATTAATAAAAGATATTAGTTTAAGAATACGAGTTTTTTATTTTATCGGCCATTCCTATTAGGCTCGTCTTTAAAGCCATTATGAAATTTGTGGCTCCCAAATTTAGTGTTATAACTATAATCGTTTTCAATTACGTATAACGAAGTACATTACATTTCATTTATCATTTTTTTTTTCTATTTAGTTGTTAGCTAACGCTTGTGGACCCTGCATTGGTCAATGGGATAGAAAAGACGTTAAGAAAGGTGAAAAAAACACAATCGTAACATCATACAATCGTAATTTCACTGGACGTAACGACGCTAATCCTGCAACGCATTGTTTTGTAACATCTCCTGAAATGGTTACCGCTTTAAGTATTACTGGAAGACTCGACTTCAATCCATTGACTGACTCAATTAAAGGTAAAGTACGATTTTGTGCAGTGTCTCAATATAATTACGTTTACATAATACCTAGAAAAGTAAAAGACCTTGTAACTTGTTCTTTGTTTATATAATTATGTATTTATCGAATATTCTAGATTATTTCTGAACGTGTTCAAAATATTCTAGAAAAATAGACGAGGGCATTTACAAAATGAAGTAGAAGACAGAATTAAAAACTAATAAACCTCGATTTTTATCAATCCTTGATTTATGTTGATGAATAATATTGAAAAATCCGGTGTGTTACAAATCGGTGTTAGGTGATGGGCTAGTTTTGAGAAGAATTATGGAGAGGAAGCTCAGAAGAAAGCTGGAAGAGCGAGAGTTGGTAACTCCAAGTACTAATAGAGAGGAGATAGGATACATATTGATAAGAGCTGGATTCAGTGTGTGGGATGTCTCCATGAAAGATTTATCGGATGCTAGGGTCTGACTGAAAAAGCAATGGACGCAACCATTTAAGGGTAACAGGGACGGTCTGAAAAAAGGTATGGGGTAGGCAAGTGACGATAACGTGTCCAGGAATAGCAGCAAGTATCGAAAGAACTGGATTACAGACAGAAGGGGCGTCTATATACTGTGAAGAAGCGGCGGTTTCAGGAAGATTAATGATAGGACGTTTCGCAACTGAGACACCCAATGAAGATGCGGCTAGAGTCTTACCAGCGGTTCACGAGTCGAACATATGTGCAGATCTTGTTTCATTCTCAATAATTGAAAAGAAGATTGACTAAGATGTTTTTCATTGAGATTACCATAGGGCCCCCATTGTGGTCTATTTAAGGACCTTACACCAACAGTAGTTAACTTGTCTATAAGAATTGAAATTTTTGTAAATTAGCTCATTTTAAGTTTCCACTGATGCTTTAACCTTGTTAACCCTTCCTTCTCTCAAAATAGGCGATAATGTCTTCGTCTACTGAAAATATTTCTCCTGCAAGTGGAAATGTAAGGTTAGGAAACAGGAAAATGTCGCTGGGTCCAAATCTGATGAATACGGTGAGTGGTCACCAAATTCTAAGTGCATTTCGTGAATTTCAGCCATGGCGATCAAGTGTGAGAATGTGCGTTGTCCTGATGAAAAAGTACTTCTTTTTCTTCAAATGCAGTCGCCATTTTTGTAATTCCTCGCTTTACCTTATCAAACAATGATAAGTAATACTATTATATTTTTGCCATGAACACAAACCGTCTTTGTCTTTTTAGGAGCAGGTTAGCCTTTACAATCCATTATCTGGACTGTTTTTCGTTTTGGGATTGTAGTGGAGGATATAGGTTTCATCTACAGTTATGAATCGATGCAAAAAATTGCTTAGACTACGTCAATAGCCTTTGCTATCTCTCTAACCTTAATCCAGTACAATTTGATGAACTTTTTCAGTGATATTGCAGGTTTTGTCCAACTTGAATGATCGTCCTCAGTCAAGCTGATAAGGCTACGTTTGAATTCAATTGTTCAAAATTCTACGGTCGTAATTATGGTGCAGAATACTACTCCCAATAACAAATATTTGATGTTTTTTCAATTTTCTTCACTAAATTATGCGATTGTCGCACAGAAACTAAGCGTCCAAAATTGCTGAATTTGTAGTGGGAATCTCTCAATCCTTGGGCGAATATATTTCCCAACTTAATTGTTAAGTGCTGACATCATCAGGTTGAAGTCGGAAACTTTTTAGACACTCCTCGTAAATAAAATAAGCAAGAAAATTGAGGTTATGTTCTTAGAGTGGTAGGAGGCATTTGGCTCTGCGATGGTAAATGATACTCAGCACAAATCACTCATGGAGTACACAACAGAATAGAATAGAATAGGGCGGTTTAACATTAAAAGTGATATTGCAATTTCAGTACAGGATGAGAGTTTTTTTGAACCTTTTGCTTAAAAATTTGGATTTAGTTTGATTATTTGATTTATATAGCATAAATTAAACATAAAATATCCAAAAACCAATATCTGAATGGCATATCGACACCATTGCACAGCTGGTAATGTATGAGTATGGCTCCTCTACCAATCAGCAAATTTTTTCATTTTAAGTAATTGCAAAACTCATGAATCTCCAAATATAATTTCTTTGAAATTGGATACTATTTGACCCAAACAATGACAGCCCATGGCTCCTTCCAAAGTTATGTTAGGAGAATAGGTAAAGCTGAAAATGACCTCTGCCTATACTGTAGCTCGGAGATAAATAATGCAGAGCACACAATTTTCAGATGTCCTGCGTGGGCGGATATTAGAAACTTGTCTGAAATAACAGTAAGAGCTGAGTTACGACCAGAAAATGTAGTGCAGATCATGATGGAAGCAGATTTTAAATGGAAAGCTGTTGAGAGTATGGTGGAAAAAATTCTAAAAAGAAAGGAACAGGACAGTAGACAAAGAGGTCCAAACACACAGCAACATTAGAAGATAATAGATAGACCCGAACTCCTCATCCCTGCATGCAGCAGGGGAAGGGAGACGTAGGGAGCAAAACAGAAAAGAAGGAATCACAAGAAAGGCAGCTCATCATTATGAAGAAATATTTGTTAATGGTGCCATAATGATTAATGAGCGGAGTTCAGATAAAAGCGACTAACAGAGGACATACAATCCGTCCGAGCCCCACCGCGACGCAGGAACTCGCAGTGGAGGTGAAAGTTTCCCAGCAAAACTATTTGCTGTGGAAGTGCGATAAGTTGATATAAAAAAAAAGAAATATAATTTCTTGGGTTCAAAAATTTGATATTGTATAAAATATATACGAGGTCTGGCTATTAAATAACGAAACTGGTTACGAAAAAGGGTTTTATTATAAAAATTATTCTACATTCGAATGTTTCCCTTCAATATACTCCCCCCCCCCTCGCCACACACCTTTCCATACGTTTTTTCCATTGATCCATGCAGTGCTGGAAGTCTTTAGGAGCTCTGCCATTTTTTGCTTTACCGCTTCCATAGTCTCAAATCGGGTCCCTTTCAAAGCATCAATCCGGGATCTTTTCTGGGAAATCTGAGCAGACCCGTTGACGCAAGAGAGCTTTCGGTCAGGAGAGAATTTCTGGCACCAACTTCGCACAGACCTTTGTCATGTGGAATTCCTCGTGTAAAATTTTTCTAACCGTTTCGTTATCGGCGTTTACAGCCTCGGCAATCATCCGGATGCTCATTCGACGATCTGCACACATAATTTGATTGATTTTGGTCACTATTTCCGAAGTTAAAACAGTCACAGAGCAACCTGGACGTTGGTCATCTTCAGTGCTCTCTCGGCCTTCACTAAAGCGCTTTTTTTCGGAGTTTTTTTCAATTTAACGAGAAATTTGTGATTGATACGTTGCTCCTGTTTTTCGCCCCACTTGGTTTTCGGCACGAGAAAAAACACGTTCGTTTCAAACCGCTACTGCACAAATACTATAATTGTGACGGAAACGTGTTTGAAACGTGCATAGATAAGATATCTAGATATCCAACGCACTACTCGTTTGTTACCCCACCCGTCTAGGGCGCCCTCTAGGCGCGTAGTCTCGTTATTTAATAGCCAGACCTCGTATGTTTGAAAATACAAATATACAAGTTAAACAGAGTTTTTGTAAATCTCCATCAGTATTCTCACCTTGAAAATTTCAACAAAATGATATTATACAAGATATGATGAAAATATTGACACGATTCTATTGTTGTAGGTTCTGATGGTAAAGATTTCAAACTCACGCCTCCATTTAGTGATGAACTTCCCAATAAAGGATTTGATCCCGGTCAAGATACGTACGCGGCCCCAGTTGCTGATGGATCAAATGTAAAAGTTGACGTTGATCCAAAATCTCAACGACTTCAATTATTAGAACCGTTTGATAAATGGGATGGAAAAGATTTAGAAGATATGACAATTTTAATTAAAGTTAAGGGAAAATGTACGACCGATCATATCTCGGCCGCAGGACCATGGTTAAAATACCGAGGCCATTTGGATAATATTTCAAACAACATGTTTATCACGTAAGTATATTTCGACAACGCTCAAATAACAATATTTATTCGAAAGACTATATCCATGCATATTTATTATTAACTGTTTGTCTTTTACTCGTTAATTTTGTCCATTATTTCTGGTTCATATTGTAATGAAGTTAGATAGATTATACAGTTACTAACTTGTGCGTTTCTAATATGGTAGCATCTCAATATATCAAAAGTTTAGGGAAATGCAAAGAACTTCGACTTGATAAGAGGATTTTTGTGAAAATTTTGATCGGGTTTACCTGGCCTTCCCGATCGGTCTTGATCTTCAATGAAAAATTTACCTCTTTTGAAGCTTGCAGTCCAATTTTTCATGGTCGCATACGAAGGACATTGATCGCCAAAGGTATTAAGCATATCTTCATAAATCTGCTTACCTGTTAATCCTTTTAAATACAGGTACTTAATGATGGCTCGATACTCCAATCGACACCTTTTTTCTTTTAATTCAGTGCGTAACTATGGTTTACTTTTTTGACGTCAAACTTTACGCTGACACATCTAATAAGTTATTGTTCGTTGCTATGGTAACGCAATATTTTGTTTGAGTGTGGAACTGGTCTGGACTAACTAGGTATCAATACATCCTCGTAACCATGCGTCAAACTTCAGATCCTGGTTCGATTTTCAAGAGAATCTCTGAAAACCGCTGTTTTTAATGTCTTCAGTTATTTTAAAGACGCATCCTTAGTCACTATCACTATATATACTAAAACTGTTTACAAAAGCTTGATTTTTATTTTTTTACATCTAAATTCTACCAAATGTTTGTCACAGTTATGTCCTTCATTCAACAAAGTTCCAACTATATATTTTTCTACCCTCTTTTCGAAATCCTGCTATTTCTTTCAGATATTTTCTGTGCAATAAAATGATTTTTTCTTTGACCTGAAGTGTACTATTCCTCTTTCCCTTGAAATACCTGAAGTTCATCTGATGCAAAGTAGGTTAAAAAACGATATTTTTGAGAACTTTTCATTATATTGAAGAGAGAAAACAATTTTCTTTGTAGTTGATAATTCCTTGTATACTTGTATGGCACGACAAGTGATCTGTTTGGTTGTATCGTCCAATTTCACTTGTTTTCTTCCTATAATCTCAACCCTCGAATTACAATACTCTCTTTCATTGTTATAAAAAGTACTAACGAAACTGATTTTAAAACGTAGTTTTCCATTTTTCGTCTTCCAATGCAATGACCTTACTTTATCTTGCAAGGGGGAAACATTTTGTATAGCCACTGGATCATCTTTGTAGTGGGTGAAAAATTCATCTTGGTCACTATTTCGTCATTTACACGGACAGCATTGAAGATGCCTTCATCTGGAACTCTAGCTGGTAGCAATTACTTCATCAACGGTTTGATAATCCTGCAGTTTTTTATGTTCATAAATACTGGGAAGCTCGTAACTGCCTGGCCCAAACCGCTATGAGAAGTAATCATCGTCATCTTCTCTTGCCGCTTGGTCCTCCATGCTTAAACGAATGCCTTATTGTCGTCTCGGTCACATTTTCCCATGCTGTGCATGTAAGGTAATGGCCTTAAAATTTCCATCTGCTTTCTTCGGTAGTGATTTTTAAGGCTTATTATGACACTTCGCTCCATTGGTTGAAGGACGCTTTAGGTGTAAGCTGGTTATAGAAACAAAGTTCTATGTTTGTAAAATCACCTATCACATGATATGTAGGGCCAGAAAGCTGCTAAACCAACCTTCAGATGGTTTAAAGTCAGCAATCCCCAACTTCATTGCATAAAACTCTGCTTTTGTTTTGATAAGTGGTTCACAAATTAGTATCAAGCTCATACTCTACTGTTGAAACCACTCTAGAATAACTCGATATAAATCTTCGTACTGTGCTTTACGCATTTTTTTCTTGTTCTCTTCTTGAATCTCATCGTCCAGCCACTTTGCAACTAATTAATCAAAAATTTGAATAATAAAAAAGATCCTTTTGTTGATGTTTATGCTCGCTCAGCATTTATGGTACGTGTTGCTGTCACAATCTATGATGTATTGTACATTGTGATTTTGCAGTAGTTTAGTGATTATTTTTACATAAAAATATATTTACAATATTAAATTAATATCAGTAATATTTCTTTTGAGACGCTTTTTCTATTTGTGTAACATATTTTTAAAAAATGGTTCTAAAGACAATTGTTTTTTCAGCGCAACAAATGCTGAAAATGGCGAATTAAACAAAGTCAAGAACCAATCAACTGGTCAGTGGGGAGCAGTACCCGATGTAGCTCGCGATTATAAAGCAAAGGGTATAAAATGGGTGGCTATTGGAGATGAAAACTACGGAGAAGGCAGTTCTAGAGAACATGCTGCTTTAGAACCAAGACACTTGGGTGGACGTGCAATTATTGTTAAATCTTTCGCTCGTATTCACGAAACTAATCTTAAAAAACAAGGTCTTTTACCACTTACGTTCGCCAATCCTAGTGATTACGATAAAATTCAACCTACCGATAAAATTTCCTTAAAAGACCTGAAAAATCTTAAAGCTGGAAAACCTGTAGATTGTGAAATTAAGCACGCTGATGGTTCCGTGGATAAAATCAAACTTAATCACACTTTGAATGACTTACAAATTAGTTGGTTTAGAGCTGGCAGCGCATTGAACAGAATGAAGGAAATCGCAGCGGGGAAGTAAACAAAATCCTTGTTTAATTTTAATTTATTTGTAAAAAATAGATAATTGTTTTATTTTGTTCTATTTTATGTAGATAATTATCTTATAATAAAATTGAGACAATACATAATTATAAGGTACTTCTTTCATTTGAACTAACACTGAAGCATATTTTGCCCTTCAGAGAAATTCATTTACTCATAAGTTTAAATATATAAAACAACTTTCTAGTAATTCTAATTATTCTTATACTCGAGATGCCAGCAAAGAACAAAGCTCTCATATCATTGACTCAAAGAAAAGTGCTAAAGAATACTGTAACCTCGAATTAATTCAAATGGAGTAAATTTTGTAACCAAATATATCGAGTAAGCTACATTATATGTTAATTTCTTTAAAATGTTCTATAAGACCTAAGTTTAAGCGTTCTACTCTCCGTCACTATTTTTGGATGGATTTGGATTTTAAAATAAAGTTTCATCTATTATAATTCTTCTAATACATACAAACATACTACTATAAGGATATACAGAATCGCGCTCTGGGGATATAGCAAGCCTCAAACATCCAGAACTCAGTGAATGCTGCTCAATACTCCATGGCATGAGTCGAGAATGCCAAAGAGGTAACACAATAATCAAAGTTCGATAACTATCTAAAAATTACATATACCAACAAAACATATACTTAAACACAAAATGTAAAATTAATCCAAGTCACGTGTATCTAATCCCTTAACCCGAAGTCGCACTTCAGAAAGGTTGGTAGGATAGAGGATGGTAGATACTTGCCTGGCGACCATCAAGATTTTTATAATCGTAACAGAACGATGGAAGCTGCAGTGGCACTCCACCACCATCTAACCCCCTAAAACTATCCTAGGGAACTCCTGGCTTCAGTCATGTTTGATATTTCATCCTGGTAGACTAGCGAAAAATGATGGAAAGCGTGATTAGTTCTAGCGAAAAATGATGGAAAGCGTGATTAGTTCAGTTTTTAAAAGAACAATTTGGGACCCAGCAGATCCATTAAAAAAATTCCAAAATTTTGACTATAGTGTGGGCTTGCATTAATCAATTTCAAAAGTGAGTCGAATACCTCAATTGATATCCTTAAATACGAATACAATTTGTCCGGGTATAGTCGTAACTCTTGCAAATTATCCGTCCTGTTGCCACCTCAAATTGTAAGTATGCACCCACGGTTTCCCAAAGAAGAATTTTTCTCGCAACTAATGAGAAAAGCATGATTTCTACTTGCCATTAAGTTGGAAACTTGCTTCATTTCACTGCGTCCAGGATGCATTTCCATCCAATCTCCATACGACCATCTAGCATTGTGCAGTGTGGCCTTAACTTAGAGCAGCGTAGTTCCGCTGGATAGGACAAACCATTCGAGAGCTATTCCATCTCAAAACGTCTTGCTTGGGTTCGTGTAAGTAATAAGAGTGTCATGAAACAGTGTAGAAGAAAGAGGGACGTACCTGTGTAGGGTTTCACTTTAACGTGCTACCAGGTATATCTGAGATTAGGTTAATTGCATGCCATTAGGACATTGAGAAAGTTATAAAAGAAAGGTAACATGAAATTACCAATAGTAGGGAACTTGTAGGTAAAACCAATAGTAGGTAAATTTCTTGAGTCAGGTAGCGATCAATCAGAGGTCAAAAATTTTTTGTTTTATTGATGAAGTTGTACCTGGAAACGGCCAAGAATGAAAAATATAGTGGATGCAAGTGTATCTGTGTTATGTATTTTCAAATGCAACCATCTAAAATGACCTAAATATATCATTCAACCAACCCAAATAAAAATAACGTCTACTATGGAAATAATAACAACTAACTAATCAACACTCTGATTCACATTCAGCCTTTTGCTGCAAGAAAGAAGAATGAAAAACAAAGACCCGAAGGTCTTTAAGAGAACCGTTAATGTACGGTATTCACTACAAGACACCAGCATCATACCATTTACATATTACTCAATAGAAGTGTAAATTTGCGAATGAAGAGAAAAAAATGTTTCTTTTTTTACGGAGTCTTCCAAAATTCTTCTCTTTTGGTATTTTGTAAAATAGTACCTCATGTAGTTTTTTACCCTCTGTTTCTCGCTCTTACTTTTCTAACTTCTGGTATTCTTCTTTCAATTCCACCATTATTTTCACTTTTCTGAACCATGTTAGTTGATTTTCTTCAATGTATTGTTCACTAGGTTTAGTATTTAATATATGCCTGTATGCTTTCCTCTGTTCTCAATCGCTTTGTTAATTTCGTCTAAACAGGTCTTCCCTTGTTTCTCACTCTTACTTTTCTGGCTTCAAGTATTCTTCTTGTAAACCTTTCCACACACGACCGAAACACCAAATTAAATATTTTCCAACATCTTTGAAAATCTGTTAATATTAATTAAGGAAATTTTTAATACAATATTGAATTCATATGTTTAGGTAACCCGTATTTCATTGTTGTAAGCAATCTTAGGAACAATACTTGCAAATTTAATGAAGATATGAATGATGTGTTTGATAATTCGGAAATTAGAATCCATTTGGTATTTGCAACATTCTTATTGTTAATTTTTATAACAATAAATCTCATACATTATTACTTTTTTATTGAACTTTTTGTTAGTGACCCTAAAATAAACAATTTATAATGTTTACCTTTGGTCTTCTAAGGCACACAAAGCTTTGAATCACACCAGTAAATTAACATGTATTTATTTCAACAACCTTGTATATTAATACACTGATAACTGCTAGCGTCGGGTCGTGTCGGCTTGTTATTGTTATCCGATGAGCGTGACTCTTGTCTTGTATAATCGATAATAAAAATAGACTATAAAAGTTGTGGTGACAACTGCCATCACATAGGAGGCAGAACGATGCTTTTCAATTCTAAATTATATCAGAAAGTTTCTTAAAAATTCTAAGACCAAACATTATTTAACAAAAATTAACAGCTCTATCATGCTATCCATTGAAAAAAAATTATATCCTAAGTAAACAATCTCAATCTCAGTGTATAAATCTTATTTGCTGTATATAAATTATCTCATTATCTCACCTAACCTTTTTCAAAATCTATTTTCTTCCACCTATAAACTATTCGAGTCAGCAATACAAACACTCAGGGTGATTACAAAATTTTCGAATTTAAAAGAACATAAGATAGACTTAATTTATAAGAAATAGATCGTACTATCAAAACAATGGTTCTGTCTCGACATGATTAAGTTACTAGAAGTATTAAATCTGTTTTTGTTCAGAACAAATTTGAAAACAATGAAACATTGCAAATTTTCTTTATAGACAACAAGTGGTAAAGATCTCTGCAAAGACGTTAAGAAGTGGGTCTTGATTCATATTCATAGCTGTTCCAACAATATTTCAGCCAATAAAATCAATGAAACTCTGACAAAGACAAAAAGTTTTTGGAAACATTGCACAACACCTAAAATTTATTACAATGAACTGGCACTGCTTCAAGACTCTGCATTCTATAATGAATCCATTTAACAATCCTCTGCAATTATTTTTTATTTAAAAATGTGTAATAACTATTTTAATGATTTCTCTCAAATAAATTAGGACATATTTTAAATAACTTGAGAACTATAAACAGTAAAATTATTTAATTTGATTTTATACAATTTTTAAATACAATAAAGAGGTTGAATAGTGTTCTGCATTACAGATGCACATTTTTATGAATTCTGTTAATAAAAGAAACACATTCTATAAGTATAATTCTACAATTTGGGCTAAAACTATACATAAGTTGATCTTAACAATCTTTACAACTGAAAAAGAAGGAATGTAAACAAATATGTACAAACATTAAATAGTATTATTTCACTTATTCAGACATTTAGTGAAGATCTGCTGTTAGCCCAGAACTGTTGAGCTGAGATGATTAGGAGGATTAAGTATAGTAAGGCAGCTATCCAGCAATTATAAGCGTTCTAAAAAATAAAGTCTAGTAAGTAAATATGCCCTTATAATTGCAATATCAACTAAATTTCATCTTTTCTCATGAACTTTTTACATCTGTTGCCGTGTTTTCCGCCCCAATTTCTGATTTGATGTAATTCAACAAAAGTTAAAAATGTTGGGATAATTTGATAAAATAGCAATTAATTAAAGAGCTGCTTACTTGTTTAAAACCATTATCGACCTCATTGTAAAACTCTGTTAAATTACCGCTAAATTCGACTGCTGGAATATCTTCTGCTAAAGCCACAGACCCTGTTATATAGAAAACGCCCATCAACCCCTAAAAAAAATTTGAAAAAGATTTCTTTTTGATTCAAATATTTACTTACCAGCTGGATAACACCCCATGTACTTAAAATAATTCCGCAAAGGGATAATTTTGGGCCACAGCAAGGCATTATTACAATTAGTAGTAATCTATTACACCTTAAATGTCATGTGATAAACTATAAGGTTTATAATTTATGTCACATCTACTTTGACATTGACAATTGAAAAAAAGGATATTTCGAATGAACTAACAACAATTACTTCAAAATTGTTCATATTGATTTACAAAAATACAGAATATTTCTTCACTTTGACTTAATTAATTAGGCAATATTTTATGATAAAATTGAATTATCTACTAAATCTTGTAATAATAGTGAGATTGGTTAGAAGACCAATTTGTTTTGAAAAGTTGGTAATATTGATTATTCTGTACCATTACAGAAAATCGCTTTATCTTCATAAGAATTATTACAGATAAACCTTTTAATTCAGTTTCTATAATCACACTATAGAATTGTGAAAAACATGTTCCTGTTTAAAATTTGAAAATAAACGTTTTTAATGGCTGAAAATAGATCCGATAATCAATCAAACCGCATAAATAAAAAACGGCCTACAAATTCACTAGAAAAACACATACGTTTGCCTAGACAACCAAGAAAACCTGAAAAAGGTGATAATATATTGTATATATCTACCAAAACAAATATTAAGGTAAGTTATAAATAAAATACGTTTACAATTAACAAGAGCTTAAGACAATGCTTACTTTCAAACTGCTGTTAAAGGAATTTTAAGACTAGATCTTCACAAAATTTTGTTTAGAGATCACCATTTTTGTCACTTATTAGAAAAATTTTTCTCCTTCACTAAAAGTACTATTACAAGAGATATTCTTCCATATATCTAATTATCCATCAAAACGCTAATTGTAAAACGTTATCACCAAGAAATGGAGATTTTGATCTATGTAACTCTCCCAGTGGTACACTCAATCATAAATTCATTTTAACCATCAATATGGAAGATCTATTGTGTCCCTCTTTCTTGCTTCCATACTAGTAAACCCAGTGTTTACAGCTCACCTGTTTCGTGCTCTGTGCAACAGAATCTGCACACTGCATAATCTGGTAAGTTTAGTGTCTTAATATGTCCATTGAGATAACAGTGCCCGATAGGACTCCTGTTAATATTTGTAGGTTGCTCTTAAGCTTAGGTTTCTCAGGTTATAGTTTCCCAGAAGAGTCTTTGCTTATCTTAGCTCCTGTAGGTTGTCCCAATAACTGGTTTTACACCTATCTACATTCTTTTCCAATGCCTTTTCCATAGTTCTCTAGTTGATACCACCAAAGGATTACCATCAAGATAGAAAGTTGTAGAGTCATAGAAACAACTCAATTGTAAATTAATGCTCATACATACAACTTTCCATTCAACTATTGAGTCGAAATTTATGGGCACCAAAGATTTCACCTTGATTCAACAATTTATTTGTGTAGGGTTCACATGCAGACAATTAATTGTCAATGAGATTTCAATTAGTCCTAAATTCTTATTAATAGCAAAAAATGATAAATCATCCTATATTTAAAATTAATATTATAAATAAATTATTCTAGTCAATTATTTGTGATTACTTGATAGCAAATGTTAAGTATATTATTAATGAGGAGCAACATCATCATCATTATGCCATTCATTCTCTTGAATTATGGCTAGTGCTTTGTGCACCTATAAAACTGTTTATTGGGCAGATTACTTCCCTTGCTCTTTTTGTTATAATTTTTTGTTGGTCCTGGCTTTGTTTGTCAGCTTTCTCCATTCTGCATTTCCAGTCTACGATTTCTAGGATTCTGGTATCTTCTTCAATTTTGTTTCTCCAGGTATTTCTTGGTCTGCCTTTGCCTCTTGGCCACGGAGGTATCCATTGTGTTATCCTTCTTCTGGCGTACACAATCACTAGCTTTATTAATGTTTTATACATTTTTAATAATATTCTTGCTTTACAAATGTTTGATATCCTTTTTGTAGTCTCTCTCTTATTATTCTTTCTTTAGACATGTGCCCTATTGTTACTCCTAGATAATTGAATGAAGATACAGTTTCAAATACGTATTTATGTGTCCTTAGATGGTCCATTTCTCTTTCGTCTTATCTTGCTATCTTCATACATTTAGTTTTTTCATGGTTTATTTCTAGAGTGACTTTTTCTGCTTCTGTTTCTGGTTTCTTCATTGTATTAATTAGTTCTTCTCTTCTATTAGCCAATATTGTTACATCGTCTGTGTTAGCGCCTCATTGTATATTTGCACTGTTATGAATTCATGGCAAGTGTGAGTTAGTTTTATGGATAATATAGATAAAGCAAAAAGTGAAGAAGCAAGTGTCATTATCAAACCAGATGGTCTCGATGAATTGATAAATTTGTTTTGTCATCTCTTCTCTTCTGTATTTTAACAACTCAGCCCCTATTCCACCTTATCCAGTGGTTTTCACATTACGCAGTTTTTTTATTTCTTCTTCTACCTTAGTTTCCTTTGGGCATTCTGCTTTTTCCTCTTCTTCTTCTGTTATTTCTGCATTTTTCTGTATTATGTTTTTTCCATTTCCGTATAGTTTATTTTCATGGTAGTCTTTCCCAAATATTTTAGAATCAATTTGTATTATACGTTTTTGTTTTACCTCCCTCTTGGTCTCTCCTAATTTCTTATTTACTCATTCGTTCTTTTCTCTTTTATGTATTACATTTGCTATGTTTCTTTGTCTCTTATAATTCCTTCTGTATTGTTCTTCTGTTTTATTAATCCATCTCATTCTTGCCATGTTTTTTTTTTGTTTTCGGGCTTCTTCATACTCTTCATCATAACAGTCTTTGTTTGTGTTCTTCCATGTTTTCTTTCTTAATACTTGTTCTACAGTTTTTACCATATTATTTTGTAGTTTTTCTACATATTTTATATTATCAGTTTGCCTTCGTATGTTACTTACATATTGTTACTTGTATTCTTTATTGTATCTCATATTTTTGATCTTGTGTTGATAGTATTTTTTGGTTGGCTCTAAATCTTTTATTGTTGCTATTTTTAAGTAGTGTTTCCAGAGCATCACAGCTTTACAAAAAAAACCGTTCTTTTTTAACTAAACCTCTTTATAATTATAGAAGATGTTATTTATAATGACTTCAGTAGTGCATTTGATAAAATTGATCATTCAATTTTGTTGTATGAACTTGGTGCAGTCAGTACACATAGCAGTCTAATTCGATACTTCAAATCTTACATAAGTAATAGATCCCATGTAGTTGTCTTAGGTAAATATGTATCTCCTTTCAGTTCTGGCTCTTCAAGGTTATCTAAAAGATCCCACGCCCTTATTTAATAACTAAATCAATGCTACATCTGAATGTTCCTAATTTTGTAAATACAAAAAATTAGTCATTAGTATTGTAAATCTCCAACAGAGGATACGCGGATGTAAAATTTTTTTCGAACATAATAAAATTTAAGGTGTTAAATTCTAAAGTAATACTAATGCAGATAGTATAATAAATCTCCAACAGACTGTAGACAGTTTTAAAATTTGTTTCAATGTAAAGAGAAAATTTGCAGTAATAATTTAAAAAAACTACAACAAACGCAATAAAGTGATGGGATATACTAAAAGTAATAAGCTAGCTAAAAGAGAGGTGCAAACAAAATAAAGAAATCCATATATGAAGATAAATTGAAAAATTCTTTGCCTACTGTAGAATCAAACGAAATTTCAATGTCAAAATATTTTATTACTCAACATACTCTCCTCTTAATTGGATACATTTATTACAGCGAACCTGCAACGTCTCTAGACCTTTAAAAAAAATGTTTCTTCTTGCTCTGTAAACCAGACCTCCACAGCTTTTATTACCTCCTCGTTGGTAGAAAATTTACGACCTTTTAAACTTTTTTCAGTTGAGGAAAGAGATGATAGTCGGCCAAATCTGGTGAATAAGGGGGGTGTTCTAGTAATTCAAACCCTAAATCATGAATTTTTTGCATGACAACATGAGATCTTTGTGCAGTGGCGTTGTCCTGCCAAAACAAAACACCTTTGGATAGGTCTTCTCTTTAATTTTTTCCTATAGAGTGGTCAGTATTGTCGAATAGTAATCTCCAGTTATTATTCTACCCTTATCCAAAAAATCAATCATGATTACTCCATGGCAATCCCAAAAAACTGAAGCAAGAACTTTTGAACACGAAACTTCTTGGAGAACCAGAGTGTCGCCATTCCATCGATTGTTGCTTTGTTTCTGGATCGTAGAAATGTACCCAAGTCTCATCCATAGTAACAATTCGGTTAAAGAAGTCTACATCGTTTTCAAATCGAGCACAGATCGAACGCGATGCACGCTTTTAGTCATCATTCAAATATTTCAGTATCCATTTTGCAGCAATTTTTCGATTTTCACAATTTCGGTGGCCTTTTTTTATTTATTGCGTAACTCTGGTTTACTTTTTTGACGTCAAACTTTACACTGACACTTCTAATAAGTTATTGTTCGTTGCTATGGTAACGCAATATTTTGTTTATACCTGGAACTGTTCTAGGCTAACTATAGATATCAATACATCCTCGTACAAGTGAAACTAATAAAAGCGTGCTTAAAAATACTGTTTTCTTCCGAAGAAGATGAAGAATTGATCGAACATGTTAGTTTTTTTGGTTATGTGTGGAATATGTATCATATTGATTATAAAAGTGACTATAGTTTGGCAAAACACGACCCATCTTCATTCAAAACTAATTAAATAATACGTTTTCCAGGAAAACGCAGTGTGTTAAAAAATACGGTCACGCCGATATAAAATTTCCTATTCGGTTCGCGCTGCGTTATAGATACGCCGCCTAGGAAAACCTGCCTTAAGTGAGCAAACGAGGCATCCAATGAGCGGATACCTTACACATGCAAAATTCTTCACGCTGATAGCCTCTACTGTCTCTCGAACTTTAATCTGAAGCTCGTCCAGTATCCTTAGGTGAGCTTTTTCGATGATATCGCTGGTTGTCGCAGCTTTTGGCCGTCACGAACGCTCATCGTAAATGAAGTTGATACATGGTTGCCAACCGTCCCGGATTTCTCGGGACACTCCCGATTTCCATTTGTTTATCCCGTGTCCCGCCTTATCTGCCCCCGGGACACGGATTATCCTAGGTTTGGGAGTTAAGAAGTGAAAATGTAACAGGAGAAGTGATTCTTTACTACTAAATCGAAATAATGTTTAACAATTAGCCCTCAGCAGGGAAAGTTGGGTGGGTTGGGTTGGTTTGGGAGATGATTGTCCAAATGCGTTGAAACAACTGTTGGGATTAGAAGATTTGGATCAAGATCAACTAGAAACACGTGATCCCTTGAAACCGCTATATATCTTCATTTTTTTGTTAATATATGTACCACAGTGGAAAAACCAAATAAAAACTGAAACCAAGAGCCCTACTGAATCGTTGCAACTATGAAACGTTTAAGGAGGAGAAGAAATGGGGTCAGATTTGACCTGCGTACCGAGTATCCCTTCTTCTAACACCTAAGTCGAGAGGATATTTTCTCACATGCAGTTCAAATGGACGAAGTCCAGAAATCACTGTAAAGTGGATTTGATAGGAGCCGAACTTCTCATAACTTTAAATTTAGAGATGAGTTCCACTGAGTTTTTGTGGAGTTTTTAACAAGATAAGGTCTCGTTAAATGCTGCACGTAGCCAAAAAAAATATTAGTGGAAAAAGTAGTGATTGGTGAATACTGAAAAAAGAACTGAACGTCATCAAGGTTTTTTTGGTCCAGTTGTTAATTTTCTGTGTTTATAAAATTTTGTGAATATCGTACTCTATAACATTATATAACATTGCTTTTGCAAAACTCTTCATTTGTCATAACTCCTTTTGTTTAAATACGTTTGGAAATATATATTTATTTAATGATTTAGTGTCCCGGAGCTGGCAACCCTGAGCTGATGTTGCCCAAAATTTCCCAACTTTATTGATAAGTGATGATATATTCAGGTCGAGATCGGATACTTCTCAAATAACCCTTGTATTTTCAATATATTAATAATGTGTTTGTGAATACTATATTTGGTTTCGTTCTGTTTGTATTCCCGTGATCTGCTTGCTAATCCCCATATTTCTATTTTTTTATAGCAGTATTGGTATGCTGATGTACATTATTTTTTTTAGGCACAATTAAGTAGATGTAACAAATTAATACATAATAATGAGTCTGAAATTATTATTTACTGTATGGGAGCCGCAATCCAAAGAGGAATTTTGTTAGCATTACAATTATGTGAAGAACATACAACTTACAAAATATCTACCAATACCATCACCACAGAACTACTAGGTAATAATTCAATATTAAATTTTTATTTTTTTATTGAATTATTTATTTTTTCAGATGATTTGGAGCCATCAGTAGATGAGGCAGATTATGAAATACAAAAAAGATTTAATTCAGCTTTAAGAATAAGAATATTTAACTGTCATCCTATTAAATCTACATCATCCTGAAATGTTTTTTACTACGGATGAACTAATTCGCTGGTTGGGAATTACTGTATTTGAATTATGGGTCAACTTGATTGCTCTTTTCAGTTTCACCATACTTTTTGTGTTAAAGTATGATCCTCTTTTGGAAGTGGAAAATATATCTTGGTGGTTTATATTCACCCCTTTATTTATGGGAGATGCACTTAATGCATATTTTGTTATTATAATATTTATACGTATGTTATTAGAGACTACTTTGAAATTTTCTTTAATAAGATTAAGTTGGTCTGGTACTGTCCTTCTTATGACATTTTTGTTTAAATATTTATTGTGTAAGAGACTTCTAGGACAAACTACATTGGATTATTCGGAAGTTTTTGCCCCTTTGTATATTCTTCTCCAATTAATAGCTGTAAGAGCATGTCAACAAAATTAATGTGAGTTTTGTTTAATAAATATTTTGCTATGTGTTAACATTGTTTAATTTATTTTTTAGAATACTTTTTTAACTTGATACCATACTCCTCAGGAGAGAACCCCTACTTAGGGTATTTTCTTTTATTACAATTTGAAGATCAATAAGCATTTTTTTCTAACCTAACTTAACCCTTAATTACCGTTGTACCTGTCTTCAGAGATAGTCTCTGAAGACGATAACTTTGTTATAGAAACGTCAGACATTGTAATTGTGTGTTGGTGTAGTGGTAGTGTAAACAATAGGCTCAATATTTCTCCCTTGATGAGAAACAGACTACACGATCTGAAGCTAACGATTTGCGACGAAAGTTGCAGCATTTAGAAACAGCAATTCTAGTATTTGTTTGGAAATTAATTTTAGATCTATTTAATGCTGCTAGTAAGAAGCTACTTAGAAGAGTCTAAAACTGATTTATCATCCGTTTTGCAGGTCTATAGTTACCTGGCCCTATTCCTTCAGAACATGAGAGACAGATAATTTTCTGAATATAAAGAAAAAGTTAAATTACCATCAACATCAGTCCAAAATTATTATCACTATGATACTCGTCGCATAATAAATAGAAAACGACAGCCAGATGAGTCATAGGTAAATGAAAATACCTTTTTCTGGGGAATGTTTAGTACCCTATCGTAGGTACAGTAAAGTGTGCAATCGGCCGGATGTAAAAGTGCATATGAAAAGCTTTCCGAAAATTTATCTGAAATAGACGAATTATAAAATCTTGCTAATAAACTAGTGGACGAGTAGTATCCTGGCGATTTATTAACATTTACTCAAAGATTCTTCACCAAATAAGGAAGTTGTACGCACAAAATATTTGCAACATTCACGTAGTCTCCGAGATGAGAGAGAAAGAGAAAAATTCTTTATCGTCAAAAAATTGTTACAATTTGTAGACAAAAGCTTGTAAAAATTAAAAAACAAACAAATAACTAAATAAAGATATATAAATGTACACAATTAAACCTTAATGAGTAACAAAATTATAGGTAATAATTAGTATATAAGTCCATAACAAAAATTAAACCAGTGTGCGGAATTGAATATTATTAGAATAGAAGTCATTTACAGAGTAGAACGCACTTTCCAGTAAATATGCCCTCAAATTATTGCGGAATGCGAGAAACTGATTCAAAGATGAATAAGAAAGGAAGAGTCAGAATTTTCAATCTTTTAAAGAAGTCCCTGTAGTATTGTTTACTCAAAAGTTGATTTTGCTTCACGTTTTTTTAGTATTCTGGCTACAAATTGATCAGGAGAAAAATCTAATATTAGAAAAACCATATTTAGAGGAGAAGGTGGTAATATGGAACCCCAATTTGAAATGACGTTCCAGAATCATAATTATGTACGCTGTTTGCCTGAAATTTGAGGGGCCACATCTCAATTATGTCCAGTATAAATATATAAAATGAAAATGTCAATACCACACGTAACTTTGTGATACCGCCCACGTTCTGCAAAAAACAAAAAACTCGAAACTAGCTACTGGTGAAAATGTGTTGGTAATATGGAACCTCAATAAAAAACTCTCTCTTTAATTTAAGTGAAAATATTTCTTAAATTCATATACACTTGAAAATAAAAAAACATGTTTTAAGTGAAATTAAAGTCTCTCTCGCCCCCGTCTGAGCACTCAGCGTGCGCCCACATTTTGCTCATTTAACATCGAATCCATAGTTCACCACTTCTGTCCTCCGAATACTTGGCCTCGCAAAAAATGTAGGCTGCATCGTCTCTTGCATCAGGTAACACTTGAACAGACCTGTCGACATCGGCGGAGGAATCGAAAGACACGATGGAAAGGCTGTCCTCGACTGAATCTGAAGATTCACTGTCATTTGTCTTGGGTTTCTTGCTGCTAGGTCTCGAGCCCTTTATAACATGTTTCCGACTTTGTGGCTTTTTATGACCTCCATTACCAAGCCCTAAACTTGATTGGAGGCTGGAAATTGTCTTTGCTTTACCAGCCTTTGCCACTGAAGCTTGCAAATCTGATTTATATGGCGAGCTGGTTATCACTGCTGATGACGTAGCTTTCTTGCCTCTTTTTGACATTTTTCGTTTCAGTTGCGGAGGCGGAGAAATGTGGAAGGGAGTTATCAAGTTTTGTTTGAAATTTTTTCTGTCTGGTGTCGAGGCATGCCCGGTATCTGGTCTTGAACTAGATCCGTGAATCTGTTTACAGATTCACGATTAAAGCCACTTGCCCTCACATATGACGTTCCGGTGGATTCACGAATAGCCAACGTCCGCTCATGGAGCTTCAGAAAGTGATCCAACCAAGCTCGTCCCGCTTCTCCTTTTCCGCCAAATGGATGCTTAATTTCATTCCGTACAGCCAACTGATAAGTTAGACTTTTTACGCCACGTCGAGTTAAGCCGTAGTATTGCTTTCCATTACAAGCAACTACTGCAAACCAACTGTTCTTCAAGGTGAGCTGGAAACATTGGTTTCCGTCCTAATTTCTTCCGAACAACTTGTTCCGCCGGAAAATCGATTTCATGCACGTATCTCTGAAGAGTTGTTTTTGGCAATTTAAACTGTTTCACGGCTCTTTTTAGTCCCATTTTTCTTACCCGCACCATTCGCACAGCCTCTGCCATATTGGCATGTTGATTTAAACTGAAAAATATATTAACATGCTAGCTTTACGAAATCGGACTATGGTAGGTAATATGGAACCCGGCTCCGTATTTCCGCCATGTATGGGGTTCCATATTAGCAACAGCACATAAGTAAGTGGAAAAAATTCTTAGTTCTAAGACCTGTAAAAGTATTATGAATTTAACTGCCAAATATCACTAATAACACACAATATTGGTGACGGACAAAGAGAGACCAGAAAAACTCACTTATAACTAACAAAAACTATGCATTCATTCGGTCACTTAAAAAGTTGCGTTTTCGTTTGTTCGCGTAACCTCAAATTATGTAACTATAAGCAAGCCGTTAGATTTGTAGATTCCTGTGTGGCTTCGCCCGTGGATGAGTATCACGCTTCTGTTTCTGAACACTAGATGCCGCTTTAAGTTTCAATTTTATTATGGGGTTCCATATTACCAGCAGGGTTCGATAATACCACCTTCTCCTGTATCTATTTGTTTAACGTTAATTACTTATGTATTTGATATTTATTAGTTATAATTGAGAATTATATCTGACGAAATATATTTATTTCAAATTATAAATAAAAATTATGTATTAAAATCAATAACATTAAGAGCGGTACGATAAACAGGGCCTAAGGTGAGATCAAGCCTAAATCCGTCACTGAGCGATGGTATAGCACGTCTCAATCTTTATATACAGAATGAATTTTATGTTTAAAACGCCTCGGAAACGGCTTGTACGATTTTTATAAATTTTTGTAAACAAGTTATACGGCTATATTTACATGCTTGTCAGATCTTTCCTTTTTAGTTAAAATAATACATTTAGGTGGCTATGACTACTACAATAACAAATTTGACAAAATAATAAAACTCTTTTTTTATCTTTATTTGTTTTGGTATTGCCTTATAATTTAGGAACTGTGTCTCGATTGCAGTGAAAAATCTTCCAGTTGCTCCAATCTATTGTTATAGTCTTCCCATCTTGTACTAAGGTATTTAAAACTTTTGGTCTGCTCCATTTTTCATTTATTCTTTTAGTTTTATTTTGTGTCTTTTCCTTTCAGCTTATCATTATTTTGATATTCATTTTTTATAAACTGGCATTGTATAATTTTAAGTTTGAGTCCGATGTTTCTATTTTGGGCTCACTATACATCCTTGCTGTACTGCTTGTTTCAAACATATGTGATACATCTTATCCAACTCTGACATTCTGCTTATGTAAAGCTTTTGCTTCCTTTGTTAGTTTTACTCCTATTTCTCTGTATTCTAGGATTTTCCTCATGTCATTTCTAATGATTCTGTCGAATGCTTTTTTAAGATCTATTAAAAACACAGGTGTATCTTCTTCAGTAATTTGTTTAATTGTGAAGTTTGTATCTGTTGTGTCTCTGTTTGCCCTCAATCCTTTTTACGATTCTTCTATGATTTTTTTAGTTCATCTCTTAGTCTGTGTTTCATTATTTTCGTATATATCTTGATTATTGTACTAGTTTATGAGATTCTTTTTGTGTCCCCTAATGTTTATTAAGGTTTTTAATGTTTGTTATTATTTCCATGTCTGTCGTTATTTGATCTACTCCTGATGCCTTTCCTAGTTCAAGATTCCATATTGATTGTTGTATTTTTTCTGTACACATTTCATCTGTTATTATTGAGCTCCTGCTTGTCATTTAGCTCTTCGCCTTGTTTATATCCTTTTCTTCTAAAAGATTTCTAAAACATTGTTGTACTGTTTACATTGACCCTATCGATACTCAAAATCACAATTTTACGCAGCAGTATGCTGCATCTATTGCATCGATTCTCAAAATCATAATTGAAGAAGGCTTCTCATAAATACAAGTAGCATAATCTAGCATAATTTTCAGAGCATTAAAGCGATTCCAAATCATGAGAAGAAATAAAGACCAGGCTAGAGGTCCATGGATGTATAACTGATGCATATCCACACCAATATTTACGACTTTAAGTATAAAGAAAAATGTTTGTTTCATCTATTTCGCTTCGCCAATATTTTATGATGTTATCAACCAGAAAAAACCATAAATAAAGTTGTGCATACAACTCTGCGTATGATGGCCGATCAGTAATGGTGTAGGGCGTTGTACTAACATGGTGAACGTCTTAATACTCACAGATGGAGGTTGGAATTTCTGGAACCGTTGGTGATATTAATACTAAATATACTGTTTACAACAACACTCGCAATTACACTGTCCGACCCGCGTTTCGTAAACTAAACAGTTTAGTTTACGTAATGCTATGACCGGCTAACACTCTAGCCTCCAAATAATAGAGCCTCTGCGATGACTTTTATAGTCGCATAAGAGCTCAGTCTACAATAGTTTTTGAAATTAAAAATTTATTAATATTATGAGTGAAGTTTTCATCTCACATTCATTGAAATATTTTTAACAATGAAAAAATAAAATATGCGTTAATTTTGTTGGGGATTGTATTTTTCAATCTTCTAATATAAAAGAACTAAAACTAGATAAAACAATTCAATTCATACGGGAACAATTTAGAAGACAATTTGGTACTAATATGTAACAATAAACCATCGAGTTTAAGTATTACCTCACCCACATGGTATATTTTTGTATGTATTACTGACGATATCTGTATTCAAATAAATCGATATTTTAGAATGAAATAATTGTTTTGTTTCCTTTCATAATTTTATTGAAATCACATACATAAAAGATTTTACGTTCACTATTAGGATCATTTTGTTTGATACAGAGTATATTTCTAATCTCTGATATGAGAATAATCATAATCACTTTTTTAATCAAGATACAAAAGTTATTTTTTCACATGTTACAATGTAGCCAACCTAATTTATTTGCACATTGGTTGAAAAAAGCTATTATATAAAATTTTACAATAAATCAAATATTGTTTATTAAAAGTATTTTACATTTGTCGTATATGAGAATTTCTTTTATATCATTGTCATATAAAAGTGATGGTACACTTTAATATAGGAGCAGCGATGGTTGACATATAACAGTTATCGTTCAATAAATGAACGGAGTTTAAGGGGATTTCGATTTTTCTAAAATAAATAGTACAAAGAAGTGTTAAAATATTATAATTAATTATAAAAAGGTTTCTATGTAATGCAAAAATTTATACGGGCGATTGTAATTTTTTTTTTCTTATTTCTAGAAGTGATGTATTAATTTTTCGAACTACTAAATGACAGTTTAGATATACTATTGACCAGTGCATACCTCCCATCTATTTTCAGTCCTAGGTACCTACGGCATCGCAATCACCGAAATTAAAAAATATTAGGGATAATTTCAACAGCCTTAAGTTAATGTGAAGTGAAACGAATAAACTGTCGAAATCATTTGTTATGTGAGCTATGTGTAAACTTAAACTAAGTGTTCAGAAATAGTTAATTTCTAATAATTTTGTGTAGGAATAACCAGCTGATGGCGGGTGAAAATACGGGAATGGCTTGGCAGTTTAGTGAACATACCTATAAAAGATTTTTGAAGTGATTTTTATTGCCATATTTGCATACTTAGACTATTCTTATTCCAATTAATTCAAATTTTACAAAATATTCATCATAAAATCAAACGACTTGATAATTGGGCGTGCTCTAAAGTATAAGCACACACCTTGTGGCTTGTCATTGATATTTAGCAATCATTCATAAATTCTGGACTATAAATATACCCAAATGATTCGTTTGAAATTTTTTATAATTTGACAAAAAATTGAAATAGTGAAATGCAGAGTGATCTTATACTGACCCATTTGTAAATAGTGTTTCATTGTTATTTTTGTTATTGCTGAAGGTTTCTATAGTCCACAATGTCGACGACGGCGTTCGTCGATAGAATTGATCCATTTGCCAAAAGATCACTCAAGAAGAAGACCAAAAAGTCTCAAGGTAGCTCTAGATATCGAAACTCTCAAGATGTTGAACTTCAACCATTACCTCTTCTTAAAGGTAAGTGACATCCTTTGAATTATTAATATCAAACCTGACCTAGGCTAACTTTTTGAGTGACTTTGCACTTCTTGTATTTAGTAGTGAAAAGTTGGGAAAGCTTTATTATGTAATATAATATTTACCAGTTATCTGGAATAAATATAGAAAACTAACAAATCTGCTACTGACAGTGATGATGTAAATTCGCTTATGCACTATATAAATTTAGTTTATCATAAAACATTAATATAATAATTTTATATATATCCACATTATATAGGTAAACCTAAATCAATTTTTATCCACTATATTCAAGGTCAAATATACAGTACTCAACCTTTTTTTAAAATATAATGTGATTTAATTCAAGATTTACCTATTGTTTCAAAGGTCCAGGATTAATTGCAGTAATGATTTTGAATATTTTCATATTCAAAAAAGAATATAAATGTAACACATAAAAGAAGAAATGCTAAAACTAATATTTTAATGTTTTTAAATGATTAAATGACAATAATGATTGTGAATATAACTAAGATATATAGAAAATAAGTATCTAAGTGAAAAAAAGGCTCCTGGAAAGAGAAACGGAAAATGACATAAGACAATAACATTTATATTAATCTGAATATAGAGAAAGAATGGAAAATGAACACTCGAGTAGAATTGTCACCAAAACTAAATGAAAATTATGCAGAAATAAATAAATACAAGAATAACAAATGAGGAACCAAGAATAGAGCTCTACAAAGGGGCAATTCATATTGTATGTACAAAAGAAGCTAAAAAAAAATAACAAAAATATATTTTTGAGTAACTTTGATCAAATGCAAAAACAGGGAGAAAGTATAGATGAAATAAACCTAAACAACGCTCAAAAAAATTTAACAAATTTCAATAGATTATATATATATATATATATATAAAGTTAGTGAATTGAAATGAGTAGGGAAGAGATACAAATTATTTCATAAAATGCATCCAGATAGTGAACTTTCTCTTAATGTACTCCAAGCCAAAAAGAAAGAAAAAGAGAACTAGGGCACTATTAAATGGAAAACGCCCAATATTGGTTGTATGAAGTACAAATTAGATGCAAGAATTCTATTGTATAGGAGAATTTCATTTAAATTGCCTGCAAAAATACTATTCTGATCCACCTTTTTTTCTGCTATCCAAAGAGTAACCACTAGACTTAACAGAACTGATACCCTGACAGAAAAGTCTGATTCAGACTGGAAATGCAGAATGTCTTACTCGCTATGATACAAAATGCTAAATACAATTTTATTATCAGGTTCCCTCATTGTTTTGTAGTAATTGTGGAACAATTGGAAATTTGATAATGATTTTCTCCCTATTTTCTCTTCTATTTGTTTCGCTTATTTTCTCTAAAATGTTTCCTGTTTTTAATTTCTACTTGTTTCCTTTTTACTTAACATTTAGTAAAATCAATTTTGGTTTTCATTTATTTCCAAAATCTTTCTATGACTTTGTTTCAGTAATTTTGTGCTAATATTTCAACATATTTTCTCTCTTCTTTAAATGTATTATAATTCTCTGAAGATTGATAGATAATTTCCTTGTTTCTTATTATCTCTTGTTCAGTTCTTCTGACCACCACAATGTTTGCTTTGAAAATGTCATATGTCTTTTGCTGCTTCTTATATTATACTTCCCACAAATCTTGGCCATTTATGTTTTCTGTATCCCCCTATTTAAGTTGTGTTTATTTATTTCTGAGTATCGTTTTCCTCTAATATCTCATTTTTAGTGTGCTTTTGTAATAGTATGTAACCTATTATAATATTATATTAGTCTGCTTTGATCCTATCTGTAGAATTTATGATGAAATGTATTTCTAATTATTGCATTGTTTAGTTAGCTATAGTATAGCATTATTTTTCACATTTTCCTGTCTTCCTATGGTTCTGTGTATTTTCACAATTCTATTCAAATCTATGCTACAAATAGAAACTACCAGGCTTGTCAATACAAATTAATCCCTCGTTTAATTCTTTGTTGACTATAGGCAAATATAAATGTTTTATACAAAAGGAAGAAATAAAAAAAAATTTTAAAAATGATTTTATAAAACAAAATAAATGTCTTACATCTCAGAGATGTTTTTGTTGTAAATCTTTTTAGTGTCTTGATCAAAAATTGGTTTTAAAACACATAAAAATATTGGCATTTCAAACTGTTTTGGTCTAAATCCAAATATAAATTTATTATAAATATACAGAGTGGACAACATATTGAATACAAGTTCATTTTCTCAAATGAGAGATATTTTAGCTATATATTTCTTCTATTGAATACTTTTGATGTGAAAAACAATAATTTAACTGGCCATATTATAAAATTGAATAAATTATCTTCTAGTCCTTGTAGCATATTATATTGACAAAATTCTAAGTGTTTCTGCTTTTTGTTTTCTATTAGATATGTCGGTAGTAATTTGATTCTTCCTTTAACTCATTTTCTGGATTTTCTAAAGAGATTTTTAAGATTTTTAAAAATATTTAAAAAATTTTAATAGAAAAATATTTGAAACATTAAGTTGTGTTTAATGAGTTGAATTATTTTGATAAAATCAACTTTTGTATGAAACATTTTGTTATATTAGTTACTGAATTAAAGAGAGGGTTGAATAATAGTGTAAAACAAAGTATACCTCAACTATCTACTCTCTTATCCATTTATTTTATAAATTTTTTCCTTTAAGTATTGTAATGATACTTTTGCATCATTTATATAATATCAGCAAATTAATTTAAGTATTCTTGTGTTAGGAGTGAATTTTTTGAAAATATATTGTTGTTACAATCGTAAAATAACCTTGGATTTATGCATCCTATATTTGGAGGCTATAATTATGAAATTGGTGCTAAAAATATTGGTTGATAAAAATTATTATTGCACTTAATATAAAGCTAATAGGCTTTAAATCATCCAATATAACTGAACAGAAAATTTTTTCAAATCTTTATTAGTATTAATATATATTTTAACTAGTAATAATGGGTATAATGACGTTTGATCATAATTTCATTCATAAAAAAGTCAAAGCATTTTTTTGTCTGAATTTAAAGTAGATGCTCCATATTTTTTTCTACAACAACCAATTTAATTATAGGTAATTTTAATACATAAATTACTTAACAGTTTTTGCTATGTTAAATTAGAAATTATCAGATGTTTGCAGTCCTATATGAACCAATTCACTGTATGTGTAGTTATATATCAACAATGCGGTTTTCTTTCAGAGAATGTAATTTATACATTTTGAAATTTACAATAAAAAATTGAAGACTGAAATTTGGTTTCATTGTTCATAAAGATTTAACAAAACATGATTTTTTTCTTGTAGATGTACCAGCGTCTGAACAAGAAGAATTGTTTATACGTAAACTTAGACAGTGCTGTGTTGCATTTGATTTTATGGATCCCGTAGCTGATTTGAAGGGAAAAGAAGTTAAAAGATGTACTTTGAATGAATTGGTTGATTACATAACAGGAGGAAGGGGTGTTCTCACTGAGCCAGTTTATCCTGAAATTATTAAAATGGTAAGTGAATGCTCATCTAGAATTATCCACTTTTCAACTATAATATAATGTGCTTAAGACATTGCACTGATTTCTCCATTTCAAAATATTATTGTTGATCTTTAATCCTTTCATTTTATGTGATCTACTTATTGATTTTCATTTTATTGAAATGCGAACAAACAAAATTTATATTCTCATAGATAATGCATTAACAAATTGGTTACTATGATCTTCTTCGTATCATTTTCATATTTTAAGTTGATTAATCAGTTAATGAATTTAAATTGCATTTCACTAGGTGTATACATTTTTGAGTGATATTTTATGGTAACATAAGTTCCAATTGACTGTTTTTTTATAGAAATGATAATTTATACTTTTTAAAGCTTTGTTTAAATTTCACATGGGAAGAAGCACACAAGATTATGTCTCAATAAATAGATGACAGAAAGAAGAAGTATGTGGACTTTCTAGACTTAGAAAAAACCTTTGATGGAGTCCGTTAGAGAAAATATTGAGGATACTGGTCGAAAAAGGAGTTAACATAAAAATTATAAAGATAATACAGAATATTTATGAAAACAATGAGAATGCAGTACTAATAAATAATCAAAAATAAAAAGGCTTCACTGCGAATATGGGATTAAGATAAGGAAAAAGCTTAAGTCCGTTACTATTCATCATATTAATGGATGAAATCATAAAGAAATACATTGTTTTAATTGTAAAAATCTATGTGGGACATTCACAACTATGAAGAATTAACATCAATGATGGAGCATTTCCAGATGATGTTATACTAATAGCAAAGAAGGAAAAAGAGTTACAAGATAACATTGAGTTCTAGAACAAAGCAGTAATAGACATGGGCATGGAAATAAACAAGAACAAGATAAAAGTAATGGTGATTGACAAAGTAGAGACCAAAATAAATGTAAGAATCAATACAGACATACTGGAACAAGTTAAACAATATCAATACCTAAGAACAGCAATAGACGAAAACCCGAAAACAAAACAATTGCAAAAATCAATAAACTATTTTATATATATATATATATATATATATATATATATATATATATATATATATATATATATATATATATATATATATGCCTTTTACACTAAATTCATAAATAAAAAAGAAACATCCAGAGACACGAAGCTAAGAATCTTCAAAATAATATATAGACCAATTCTAACAATTGGATGTGAATCTTGTAAAATTTGGGCGACAGAGGTGAAATATCTCAGAAGAGTAAAAGGAGTGACAAAAAAGATAAAATAAAAAATATAAATATAAGAAAAGACCTAAATATACAACCTAAATTCGATTATATGGAGGAAAGTTTATTATAATGGTGGGGGTATTTACAATGGATAAATGAAGAATGACCTGTTAAAAGAATGTGGAAAGCAAAATTTGGAAATAAAAGCAAACAGAGGCAGGTCAAGAAATTCGTGAGATGAAGTTATAAGCGGAATATTGAATGAATGAGTAATAAACTGGAAAGAAGCAAAGGATCTCGAATGGAGGAAATTTACACAAACATAACCATTAATACACATCACCACTATGTGTAGAAGGTCTTAATGGATTATATATTTGATTTATCATTAAAAAATCCAATTTATTTTAATATCTGAGAATTATAACATGTTCATATACAAAGAATTTCAATGAAAACTATGGACTCTATATAAATGTGAAAACCACTTAAAAAATGAAAAATGCGTCAAAATTCACATAAATCGCGACGATTTTTGTTTATATGTACTTTAAATAACTTTGCCCCTCCTCTCAATGGTTATCACCCTTTATTTTTCAAACAGAACATCCTGTTCCTTTTTGGATTGTTCTATAAATGGTTATTCCAAAAATGTATAGTACTTAAAATAAAAAGTAAATCATTTGGGACGCTTTCAATTTACTAATAGAAACTATTTCCTTAGTTCTCATACAATAATAAAATAGCATCATAAATTTTTCGAACAGTATGTAACCTTTCTGTGTTGATTACTCGATTTTTCTGAACAATTAATTCCTACATATCAGCTGAGTGCCATGGTGAAAATAAGAATAGTAAAATCGTCAATTTACATGGGAAATTATGTAGCTGTGTATGTAATTTATCAAATCGATATATACCCAATATACCTTATCATATATTTTTCAAGTGCAACTCTAGGGGCAGCTATTATACAAAAAGAATGGGAATATTGCTATGAGCAAAATACTTCTCATCATATATTCTTCACGTGCAACTCTAGGGGCAGCTAGTGTGCAGAACTTCAGGTGCAACTCTTTTTTTTTCTGACGACAGATTATTCATTTGTATAATGGTTTTCAGCTATTTAAGGAGCATTTTTTGAATAGTCCGACAATATAGGGAAAAGGGAGATGGGCCTGTAGAAGGAAACTTCGAATGGGGATTTACCTGGTTTAGGGATCATTATAACCTCTGCTACTTTCCACATCAATGACACATATTTTAGCCTAAAAGGTGTATTAATTAGATGTGTCAGTTTAACAATGGATTTTCTTGGTAGTTGGTTTGAACTTAGATGTTAGCTCAATATCTGCTTCTTGTTGTGCAGTTCCTTGGTCAAAATAATCGTCTCCTTCATTTGGCTGAATCTATCAGCTTTTTGTTGATTATTTTTTGTCCATTTGCCATTTGAATAATCTGCTTTTTTAATGAAGTGAAATAGTGGCCAGATATGAAATTTTGAAAAATAAATAAAGTTCAAGTAAATTAAAACTGGATGCGATTGTCTTTAAAAAAAAGGGTCTGGAATTGCAAGGTTTTCAATTTAGAATTTAAATTGTAACAGATTTTTTTTTAGTCTACGAGTTTTTTGCTAGGTGCGTTAAGAAATTATCTATCTAATGGCATCAAAATGTTGATATAGGAAAAAATGGGAGTTATGTGGTTTGCAACTTAAACCAACAATGTGGAAGGTACAAAACCTATCTCATGTTGAGCAAGTCCTAATGTCCTAATTGATGATGATATTCTAGGTAGTTTTAATAGATTAAAAGTACTTTGGCGATAGTAATTACTTAATTAGTGTCAAAAAGGAGAGCTAAACAAAACTGTCATAGATAGAGAAGAAAAGTATTTGAACATTCTTTTCAGATAAGGCTTTGACAGATTTGAAATTAGTAAGGTTACATACAAGTGGAAATACCTGAAGTTAAGGGATAATCTGATCAACGTTTCTTTTTATAAACGATTTGACAGCTTAATCACTAATTTTTTTATTTTGTGGTGGTTATCTTTTGTCTTTCGTCTTGCAGTTTTCGCCTAAAACCTTCCAAGTTATAAGATGACATTTTTATATTAATCATCAAGGTTTTAGTGTATTAATTAATCATTGAGTACCAGTCGAAGATTGTGAAGAGTTTGTAATGAGTTTCAACACTGTTCTAAAGTTGTATTTCCGACCAATGAACAAGTTCCAGAAGGCGCTAGATATGATTTTCTAATTTCTTTTTTCAAAATTTCTTCCATTTGTGCTGAACCATCACAGACCGCTTTCATTTCACTTCTTTTGGTTAAACACTAACATAGTGGTATCTATAAATTGAAACTTACCAAGTCCAAATTCTTAGCAAATATATTCCTTTCGCCAAATTACCAAATATTCGGTATTTCGAATTATTTACATTTTGTGACCTGAACAAAATGTTATTTCCCTCCAAGGGCATTTTAGAGCAATTTATACTTGACTTCGAAAGTTAGACTGTAAGTCAAGTTAGTAACATAATGACTTCTTATTTGGAGCCAATAGTTATAGAAATGGCTTGTTATTGTTCCGGTTTTAAATCTCTACCACAGGACTATGATAAGATGGTCTGGATGACAGCAGAAATATTTAAAGAACGGCTCATTAAAGTATGTTTTCTGACACAGCCAATTTTGGACGTCCTTTACAAAATTCATCATGTAGCGAAAGGCGAGCACGAATTCGGAAAATGGTTTTAATATTTGTAGTGTACAAAATATACAGGAAAATGCAGATGGACGCTAGTGTATTGTATAGTCTGCAGGCGACGACCTAATTTATCTATAAAAAAGTTCTCTAATTACACATATAAATTTTTTTCTAGATATCTGCAAATCTATTTAGAACGTTACCCCCAAGTGAAAACCCTGATTTTGACCCAGAAGAAGATGATCCTACATTGGAAGCGAGCTGGCCTCATCTCCAATTGGTTTATGAATTTTTTCTAAGGTTCTTGGAGAGTTCAGACTTTCAACCGACAATAGGAAAACGTGTAATTGATCAGAAATTTGTTCTACAACTGCTAGAATTGTTCGATTCTGAAGATCCGAGGGAAAGAGATTTCCTGAAAACAGTATTGCACCGTATTTATGGGAAATTTTTAGGTCTACGAGCCTTTATTCGAAAACAAATTAATAACATTTTTTTGAGGTAAGTATTCAATTCTTCTTTCTGTTTAAGCTATTGTATAGGTTTTTCAGACTTAACAACTTAATATCCTAAACTTTTTTTAAAATTTCTTAAATCTTTTTATTCCAAAATGGTCTTGAATAAATAATCATCAATGGAGTTAGCCCAAGCAACTAAATTTGCTACTGATCATTTGAGGAGTAATTTATTTCAAGCAATTCATTTCAATTATTTTCATCAATAAAAAAGGTTATTTCGAAATTATTAATCCACTGTGTGAATTAGAGTCTTAAGTTTTTTACTAATTTATTTTATTAATTTTTTCCACCTCAAAAAGTGACATTTCATGGTTTATGGTACTAAAAAAACATTCCTGTTGGAGTGAAGATTTTATTTCTCACATAAGTTTGGATACCCTTTTCTCAATTAAATGATCTAACTGCAGTAAATAAAGCTATACAGAAGAATGCTGTATAAGCTAGGTGTGATTCAGGACTACAACATATTCCCTCTGGAATTGCAAAAAGTCTGTTTTAGAATCTAATCGTCCATGCAATACCAAACTAGAGTCATTTGAGTCTATTCATAGACCATATTCAATTTCCCATTGGAAATTGTTTGACATTTACTCCATACATTTTATGAAAATTCAAGTTATATTCTCAATATATTAAGAAAATACATTTTTTTTTCGTGAAACTGAATTCGGCCTATAGATAATAGAGATCGAGCTGAATATGAAAAATTTTTCAGTTTCTTCTGAAAAAAAGCAGCAACTTTAGTTGCATCAAAATTTGAACATAGTTTTTTGATCCTAGTGAAAAAAGTATTCATGAATATGAAAATAATAGCTTCATTACAAAGAAAGCTAAAAATTTGTTATTCTGGAGAATTGTCATGCAACTTTAGTTGCAGTTGGTCACTAATGGTTTAAAAAAACTTTTATTTACATATTGTAATTTTATAAATTGTTCATGCGCGACCTTAGTGACCCCTTTTAAAACTTTGTTTCCAGTTTTAAGGCATATGTGGATGCTTAAATGTGATTTATCGGTTCAACTTGAATATCAATATTGAAATTTTGATATTTGAATGAATAAAATTCGAACCTTGTTGTGCCTTACGAATTTTACTCATATCATGTATGATTATGATTTAATTAAAATTAATTAAAATATTTGAACCAATAATGACCATAAAAAATTTCTATTATGAATTTATTATAGTTCCTGGATGGTCTTTTTTGAATGTCCAATAGTAATCTGTCAACATCCTTGGGCTCTATTTACTCTGATAGCAGTTTACCATCTGTGAATTGGCCTGATGGAATTTCTCCCTGTGCTGATCGCTCACAGCTCCAAAATTCTCAGGAACAAATCTAGATGGGAGTCTAAAAAATGAATCTTGAGTGACATGTTGCACCCTAATGCTTGATAAGCCAACAACTCGCAAGCAAACTTTTTATACTCACTCATATGGTTATGTAGACAATTTTTTAAAATATCCATGCTCATTCTATCTTCCTATCTTCCGATTTTAGATCAACTTTTATTTCTGCGACCTTTTTTAGGGAATTTTCCTTTTATATACAAAAATCCGCTCCCATTGTAATCCATCTCTTTAAAAAATTTTAATTAGTCTTAATTTATCATACAATGGTGTAAGAAGGACTTTGGAAGATTCTACAAGTGGTAAATATTTTTTTCTATTCAAGGCTTAAAGATGCTCATTTAAGTCGTACTTTTTTATGATAATGGTTTCTTTTATCCCGACTATCAACTTCACAAAAAAAAGCAGAATTGGTATAACCCAGCTGAAGTTTCTTTCATATTAGCAGCATGGGCCAGGGGTACAGAAGGAAATATTTTTCTGTTTTGCATTAAAACTGCTAGTTTTAGAAGGGTCAATGAATAAACACTAATGAGAGGGGTTAAATTCGATATTCAAATTTTCCATCGCCCCATTTATATCATTACATTATATCAAGTCTCCATCTTGAGAATATGACTTGACAAATTTTAGTTTCATGATGTACCCAATTCTATTGTTTTAAATAAGTTCTTGAGAGTTTTGATTACTTTTTTGACAAATTCAAGTCACGAACTAAGTCGTTAAGTTATGTGTGGTTTTTCTGGAATTTCTTCAAACTCAGATTCATAGTCTTCAACGCCCTGTGATCGTTAATTGTAATGGATGCAGATGTAAATGGTATATTTAAAGTGTCACCAGGAAGTACTTGTCTCTTTGTTGACTGCAAATAAAGGTTTTTTTAAGAACTAATATCTGTAAGACTAAAATAGCGTTCCAAAACATGACCCTTTGGTTCAATCCAAAACATGAATACATTAACCAGCATAGGAAGGTATCTTTTCTTCCAATCACTCAATTTATCAACACAGCAACATATATGGGGAGCCTAATATTTATCTTGATGAGCCACAAGGAAACCAAAATACTGACGATAACTCTGTGAATTTTCTTTTTGTTGTTGGGAGTCTAGGCTACAAAAAATTAAATTTACAATATTTAATAACTCAATTATATACAATTTTTCGTCCATTTCTTCTTTCAGCAACCTTCCTAGCTTTGTCTATGTCAGCTTTTTCTGCTTCAAAATTTTTCTTATCACGTTGTCCAATATATCTTTTGGTCTACCTCAGTTTCTTTTTTGTTGTCTTTGTCTTGCCAAACTTTTTTTAATTGTCTTGAATTGCCCATTCTCTGTAATATCCCCATCAGCTCGACTACCTTCATTCAATGAATTCAGTGACTGGTATTAAATAACTCTTCTCTAATACTATCTTTCTAATTATATCCTTTCTTGTCACTATTTCTACTCTTCTCAAACATTTCATCTCTGTAGCTTATATTTTACTTTTTTGTGAGTACTTTCATTTTGTTTCTCCTTTATTTAAGAATCCATAGACGAGAGCATAATGCTGTTGGAATTTTCAATTCTCTTATTTATTTCTGTCCCTAGGTTCTGTTCTGTTTCTAATTCAACTCCTACATATTGCAATACATCTACTTGTTCTATTTCTTCGCCTTCTATGTATGTGCATTTTATAACCTCTATTGTTTATTGCCATTACATTGTTTTTATTTCTATTTATTTTCATTCCATTTTCTTCTAGTACTCCGTTACATATAATTAAATTTTGTTGTAATTCTTTTTCAGTCCCTGTTATTAATGCTACATAATCAGCACATGTGAAATTTCTACTCTTTCTACCCAACATACTTGTTTTTTTTTGTTTTTTCTTTGCACCACCCAATTACATCGTCCATAAATACGACAAACATCAATGGGTTTAATCCTCCTCTTTGTCTTAATCCTTGAATATGTCTGACTTTCTGTTTTGGCTTCTAACACAATTGATATTGCTTTCATCCATCTTTTCTATTATTCTTATTAACTTCTTATTCACATTTCTCCGCTGTAAACTTTCCCATATTTTTGCTCTTGGAACCCTATCAAACACCTTCTCCATATCGATAAATGAAAAATACATCTTTGTGCTCGCTCTCAATGCTTTGTTTATAATTTCTTTTAGTGTTGTGTGGTTGTATTCATCGTTTCTAACAATTCTTGAAAATAATCTTTCAACTTCATTATAATTTTTCTTCAGTTTAAAATAATATGGAAACAAATAATGTAATACATTATAAGAAATCTAAGGATAATCAAAATAAGACTATTGCTCTTCATTGATAAGTGTAGATGGGAATAATGATATTATCCATCAATTTTTTAAAATATCATATATTAAAATAGTTGTATCTATCAAATATCTTATATTCTTTTCTTATAAATTTTAGGTTTGTGTATGAGACTGAACATTTCAATGGAGTTGGAGAGCTTTTAGAAATCTTAGGTTCGATTATTAATGGCTTTGCGTTACCGCTTAAAGTTGAACACAAACAGTTCCTGGTGAAGGTACTTATACCTTTACATAAGGTTAAGTGCCTGTCGCTGTATCATGCGCAGCTAGCCTATTGTGTTGTTCAGTTCTTAGAGAAAGACCCTACCCTGACTGAACCGGTCGTTAGAGGCCTTCTCAAATATTGGCCCAAAACATGTAGCCAAAAAGAAGTTATGTTTTTGGGAGAAATTGAAGAAGTTTTAGATGTTATAGAGCCATCCCAATTCTTACGTATTCAAGAGCCATTGTTTAGGCAAATTTCTAAGTGTGTTTCAAGTCCTCATTTCCAGGTAATTGCATTTTATTTTCTCAATAAGTATATACCATTTGATCAAATTAGAACCGGACTGACACAAAAAAAAACATTTTCAATTTTTTTAATAAAAATCTTGATTATCGCCTTCAATCAGGCTCCTTTTGAGCCAATACAAGCATTCGAACACTTAATCCAATTTTCCATACACTTGTTATAAGTCTGCAGCTAGGATGACCTAAAGTGCCTTAAGCTAATTACTTTTGGAGGTCTCCCAGAGCGAATTTTTGAGTTTCTAAATACTGTGACTGAGTGATGACTCTCTTTCAAAAAATCAACTACAATCGAGCTGTATTGTGACTAAGTTGGAAGTTTTGAAACTGTTGGTGATCATATTGAACATTTTTACCTACTACCAATATGTAATATCAAACATTACGATACTAATATGAGTTTAGTAATGAGATACTTTACCGCACTAGTGGAATGAACTCATGAATTAAAAATTAACCCTCATTTATTATGATAATTAAACACAACACCTGTACAATTGGTGATGTTTATTCCAGCTGACGTGGAGGCAATTGAAGAATTGTAGTTTTCAATTTCAATTGAACTCATGTCCATACTATTATACCAAACTGAAGTGAACGCGTCAAAATTGATAGTTCGCAAAATAAATCAACAATGAGAGCAACGCTGGCTTGTTACATGATTCTAATATCATTAATTTCAGGAATATTGACTAATTTTGAGTAAATAATCAACATTACTGATAATAGGTAAAATAATGTACTATATTCATATCGTAAATTCATATTATGATATTCAATGGGTTATTAAACAAACAAAACAAATTTCCCATCTCATTTCGTAATATAAATCTTACGACACTTATATCGTAAATATCTATTACCATCAGTCTGAAGATAATAACTTGGTTATCAAAACACGTGTCACAGTGTAATTGTGAGTGTTGGTGTAGTAGTAGTGTAAACAATCCATTCTGTAATGTGACTACTCATATTCATGGTGTAAAAACCCTTAATATTTGTGCCTACAAATCCGGCCAAGTAGTACTTTATATTGACCCTTTGATCCACTGCACCAAATTCATGATGAATCGAAACAATGGTAATTGAAGAAAATTATGAGCATCACATCGATTTTCGACAGACTTTTGGAGCACCATGGTTAGATTGTTGAGCAGTTTATACCTCCTATTTTTAAACCCATGTCTCGCCACTAATGATACGTTTGATGAATATATGGTCCTCAGCTACGTTGTTAAGCATTTCTCTTGCGACATCTACTCGACGTGTTGTTTTTACAAAAGATTTAGGTCTTTTGGTACGAGTTTATCATTGATATGCTTTGTTCCCAAAGCATTAACCAATACATTTCGATCCATAAAAGATGTTGATAGCCTCTGCTATCTTTTGGATGCCGATACGACGACCTGTGAGTATTATGTTCTCAACTTTTTTGATGTTATCGTCGTTAACAGAGGTGTATGGGCGACTTGCGTGACGCAATTTTTCGATGACCAAATGGACTAGTTTTGTCTTCTAAAACAAAAACTTCTTTATGTTTCAAAGTCAAACTAGAAACTCGATTTCAACTAAACAGACTAAAACTAGTCGTGACTTGTGTGTTTTGTTTCCATTAGATGAACAGTTTTCATCATGTCTCCTCTAGAGGATTTTGGCGTGCGGATTTTTTATAATCCAATCTTTTTCAAAAGAATTAAAAAAAACTGGATGAATGCATTATGGAACTGTTAAACTTATGGCAGATATGGCAGTGAAATAATAGAAAGAATAACCTGTCCACTGCAGATAATCGTAATTTATTCTTGGTATAGAGTATAGAATACGAGTACTTAACACTATAATGAAATAAAAATTCATGTAGAACACAGAGAAAATTAAAATAATACTGAAGATTTAAATTGTTGCTTCTTTTTTATACCGTTTGTACTAACAGTTTCCAGAGAGGGAACTTTGTTTACAAAAACACTAAAACTTTTTGATTTTTCTGTTGCCAACTGGACATTCCGTTGTTGTCGTAAACAGCCTCTAAAATACCTCTTATTTTGAAAAATTCAGTTTTTGTTTTGTCTAAATCGACAAACAGGCTCAGTGTAGATGCTCCATGCCTTCCAACTGCGGGTCCCAGGATCAAATCTGATCTAGGAATATTCACTTTGTCATTTTTTTATGTGTACAGATTCGAATTTGACATTGGTTTACAATAAGTGGTTTACAAGATAAAATTTTAAAATTGATTTTAGATTTTGTAACTTATTCACCCAGTATATCTGTTACTGGACACCTGATAGTTACTAACCTATTTAACGTCGAGAAGTTTGCAGATTTTGAAGAAAATATCCAGAAAAATAGGCTGAAAGCAGATCAATTTTTTGTGATAAATTTTAACTTGTACTATTTTTCAAGTGACATTGATATTCATTCGGATTTTAATAACTACAATTATCACTATATCAGAGGCTGAACGCTGTTTTCAATGTTAAAAAGAATTAAAATCTTGTTGAAAGATGAGAGATTGTCTGCTTTTGGAATGAAGTCTGCAACAATTTCTCAAAAATATTGACAAATTCAATAAACGAGTATTTGAAGTTTTTTCAATTAAAAAAGAGCGCAGAATGGATTCAAGTATTCCTATTAAAATGTAAAAATTCTAAATTTAGAGATTATCTACTTATGCTGAAGGCGAGGTGTGCCTATTTGGTAAAAAAATGATTGTTTTGATTCTCATTATATTTTACCTTCTCTTCATGAGAGGCCTCTGATTTTTGTTATAATTTTTAGAGCTCTTCATCTGCGTCTTGTGTTGTTACTTAAGTTTTGTGTTAGACAAATAAAAATAAATATTTATAATTGTATAAGGCTTTTTTGTTTTTCAAAATATTCTCCATTAAGATCAATACTCTTTAAATCAACGTTTCAACCAATTTTCGAGGCATCAATCCCTCCTTTAGACTTAGAAAAACGTTGAACTCGCAATTTATTTTTGATCTACGGGAATAAAAAGGAATCATTGGATGACCCATCAATTCGATGTTTTGACTGTTCAAAAACGTTTTTGTTTGAACTGATGTGTGAAAGCTAGCATTGTTGTGGTGACCATTTGCTTCGAAAATCTTCGTGCGCGAACAACTATTGTTGCATTTGGTTCGTCTTGAAAGACTCATTCATTCGATTGTTGTTCAGTTTCGGGTTCATATGCATAGATCCTTGATTCTTCACCTGTCACGATCTTATAGACGTCTATTGAAGCATCGCTATCGAATTTTTTCAGTATTTCTTTGCACTAATCAACACGAATTTTTTTTTCAACGATCTTCAAATTATGCAGTATCCAACGCGAACAAATATTTTTGACAGCCAAATGTTATTTGGAACTAATACTCAAGTATGCCTCAATCTCACGGTATGTCATAAGACGATATTACAATATCAGTTTACGCACAGCATCGATGTTTTCTGGTGCAGCAGCCATTTTTGGATGACCTTCAGAAAATTCATCCTGTAGTGAAGTGCGACTACAATTGAATTCGGAAAACCAGAGAAACACGATGGCTCAGAATGGTGCTTCATCACCAAAAGTCGAAGCGAGTAGATCTGCTGCTGATTTAATCCAATCATCATATGGATATATTCGCGATTTAATTCCATTTTTGAACCTTTCAAGTAAATGTAAATAACTCAAATAGAACTCGTATGAAAACATGCACGCTAACCTTCGCACATCTATCTCCAAATTGTAGTTAAATCCACAGTTCTCTTTTATCCATATCCATTTTATTGTTTGGAATATCACCATTCTCACATCGAGAGCTTTGAAATATATTGATTTGTTGATTTTAATGGGATTATAATGATTTATTGATATGAAATAATGATAACTAATAAATATTAAATTGTAGTTTATCAAGAACAATATTAGTAATTCTCTCATCAATGTGAATTATTTTTAATACCCCTTATTGAAATAACTGCATTCTTATTTCAATATATAATGTATATTATTGTCATTAAATGTGGTAGATTTTCCATCACGTCAGCAACAATATTCATATGAATCAAATGAAAATTTTTGCCAATTCAATGGAAGTAATCGTGATGATTAATATTCTAAAGGTAATTGGTAATTAAAAAAGAAATTAACTTTTTTAATTGTTTATATTTTATTTATTTGGTTAACATCGACATATTTAACAAAACTCTTTTGATATAAATATCTATATACTGTGTGAATAAGCTAGAAAATCTAAAATTAATACTAACTGAGATGTTTTTTTGCAAGATGACTTGTATTTTATATAAGTAGTCACATATAGTCTATCAACGAGTGTCCTATTAACTAAATTAAAATTATACGCTGCATAAACTGATTTATATTAGGAGCGTTAGTAGATTCACACTCATGTAACTTTGATATCAGGATATTCAACTAACAATATGGAATTGCAGCAGAATATCTCGCTTTAGAGTTCAACTGATTCGGAATCCGAGCTGTCTTCACCAGTATCGCAGGTGCTGTGTAACCCAATAATCTGAAACATTTGCACTACAATTTTAGAATGCCTCAATTCATCAATGATATATACAGTTTCTTTTCCGTTCATTTTAGCAGTTTGTATTAGTTTAGGTCTTGAGAGGTTTTCATTGAACAAAACATTGTTGTCTTTTAACCAAGTTATAATCACATATTTTGTTGTCGAAGTAGAATGTTGCTTTTCTGCAAGTTTACTATGATAAGGCGCATTTTCATTAGTCTTAACAACAGTTATTCTAAATTAAGAATTAACTGTGTCGCAACCCCCTTTTCACGCCTTCATAATTTTTTCTTGGAAGAAACTGATAGCTTTTTTGAGATCCTCATATCAGAAAACCCCCTTGTGTGAAATTGGACTTATAACTTTTTTGAGGTTTTCTTCCATTTTCATAACAAAGGGAATTATTGAAAATTTGAAAAAATGGCATACTCGGAAAGTATCGAAAAAACCACATGGTATTACGTATTTTATATTGGAGATTCCGAAAATCATATAAGCTTTTGAGCTGAGCAATGGTTTTCCCGAAAATCCAATTCTCATGACTTCCCTTAACTTTTCACCCCTTGATCCAAGCACCGTTATCTGTTCGATAATACCCAAACTTTACTCTCAAATCTACTATACAGTGAGAAAATAATAGAATTTAGTATGTAGTTTGGAAATTCCGGCATTGAGGGGGCACTTGGAATTATTCTAATAGGACTCCATCCTTATATTTTCTTAATGCTGAATTGCTTTGTTTTAATTCGATTTTCTTCTACCCAAACAATCAAGAGAACAATTATATATTTAACCATGGTAATCTGATGACGATTATTTAGAGGAAAACACTAAACTAGCATTTTTTACCAGCGGGAACAATAATAAAACGTTACCGTCGTAATTTCCTGATTTACATACGCTTTATACATTATTATCCTGCCAAGACCTTAACTCGTTGCCTTTGTCATATATTCATGTTGCATTTACAAATGTAACATGTCTTATTTGTAACAGAACTGATTTTGACACATTTAATCCAAAACTTCCCTAAAAACAACATTGTAAACAAAGTTCATCTCAAAAGCAACTTTTAGTACGGTCAGTTATACACCTTACGTCAATTACATCGTTGTCTCTTTTTACGATTACTACTGCCAATTTAAAAAAACTAATAGACGTAGTACGTAGAAAATATGTATTCGATAAATTGTAGATTGAGTCACATGATGGAAGACCTTCATCATCCCTACTATATAAAGATTTATAAGTGCTTATAAATTATTTCTTGTTTATTTAATATGCCACTGAAACATGTAGTTTTATCTTGATTTTCAAAAATAAAATTGTATAGGAAAATATAACACCATGGTCAATTTTATTAGAACGTCGCGATAAATTATAATAGTTATTGTTCCACTAAAATCCCACTCTTTCAGTACTACACTTTTCATTAATTTTATCAGCATTCAAATCGATCAGTATAAAAATATAGAATAGTGTGGTTGAGAATACAAAATCAAGAATTTTTGAACAATAATTTATTGAATTTAAACATTTATGACAGAAAATCACATATCACATAAAAAATAACTTAAAAAACAGTATTATTATAGTAAGGGCTCAAATAATCCATCTCTTTCAGCTAAACAGTACCCATATCTATATCATTTATCTTGTTCTAATCTTCAACACATATCGCGAAAAACTAAACTATATCTATAATATCAAACAGTCATCAGACCGACAGTACTTTATGCAAACGAAACGTGGATACTAAATATAACTGAAGAAAATGAATTGGATATATGGGAGAGGATATTAGGAGGCAAAGAGAAGGGAGACATATGGAGAAAAAGAACAAACCAGAAAATTAAGAACCTTTACGATGAACAAAAGTTTAGAAAGATTCGGGAGTCTAGCATGTCTGAGAAACTTAGAAAGAGTGTTGCGAGAACAGCAAAGAAAATGACAGACACAAATTTGGAGGGACAAACAAAAAGATAGATTCAAAAAGAGACGATATCGAGGTATGAGGAGGCATAACGAGATGTAATGGAAAAAGGAGTTCTGGACTAGTAGGCGAAAATAAGAAATAGAAAAGAATGGGAGAAAATTATTACCACGTTTTTGGCCTAGATGGCCTGTGTGTAGCACGATATATATATATATATATATATATATATATATATATATATATATATATATATATATATATATATATCATTTATCTTAACTATAATTCTACCAAAGAGTTGAATTTTTTTCCCTCTCTTTTATCAGAGCTATTTTTATTAATACTTTCTTTTAAAATGATCCTAAAGAATAAATACAAACAGAAGATTCTTTAATAGCAAACCCATTTAAAAATTGGAACTTTTTTTATTACTTCATATAAGGGTCGGATAATTAATAAAAAAAACTCTTGTATTAAGCTTGATGTCCATTGATTTGAATACTTTAATTGATAGATACTGATAAAAGTTGGGTTATTAAGAAATTGTCTTAGAGAGTATACCTTATCTTTTATTAATAACTGTAACCTATGTGAAGTGTTGAAACAATTCTTTTGTAATTTTTAGTTTGGTTTGTTATTAAAGTGTGTTTTTTAACGCTTTGTTACAAAAATGCGCTATTACTACAATTTTTGTCCATATGTCTGTCTGTAGTAGCAATATCGCCTCACAGGAAGCGAAGTAGCGACATCGATTTTTTTGCATTTAATTCCTTTATAACTGATGTGCGGAAACGAAAAAAATTTGGGCATTATTACCATAAAATTAATCAAATCAATCAAAATGTAATTTTTCTTATACAAAGTTTTTTCTCGTCTTTCGGTACCATTTTTAATCCTATTTTTGACATGATTTTTTTACATCAAACTTTTTTTATGAAACATAGCATTTGAGAAGAGAGCACGACTCATCAGATCAATTCCAGTATTTTGCTCTCTATATTTCCATAATCGCTTGAAGGAGTTAATGAAAATGTGAACGAACGTTTGTGATGAACCATTTGGAAGCTACAAGATTGCCAATTACTACTGTTGTATAAAGTTTCAATACCGCAGTTCTCATCATGTGTACATGGTCGTTTGGCTTCAGGGAGTTCCCTTTCATGATTCAGTAAATTAGGAAAGTGTTGCTTTGAATTCATCGACATTATCACAACAACGTCTGATTATGATGAAGTCGGTGAATTAATTAATTTTTTTTTTTCATGGCAAATTCCTTTTATAAATTAAGACTTTTGTTAATATTTACTGATTGCCAACGGTGAAAAATGCGGTATATCTCTCGCGTCGAGAGTACGACGGCTTTCTTACTTGTTTTTTTTTTTTTAAAGTATTATTCATTTTTATTCAAAGTCAATAACTTACCCAAGAAGTGGGTAATTTTCGCTCCTGTTACCTTCCTTTGATAAGATTAGGGTTTGATATCCCCCTTTCTGAAAATACTGCGACACAAAGCTTGAAAGACTCGACATGGTGCTTCATCACCAAAAGTGTTGATCGGCCCACTGCTGTTGGTTTAATTCACGTCGAAAGTATAGAAAATCATTGCAGGAAAATTGTATGATAGCATTGTCAGATTGGACATATTCACATCACTGAACTCAAATAGCACCCTCGTAATTTTAAAAAAATCCTCTAAATATTGTTCATACATTAAAGCAAGAGTAACTATTTTTCCTTAATCCTATTAAGTGAAGAAATAATTCTAATATTAGAAGTATTTTTTATTTTAAGCGATAAACTGTTTTCAAGAAACTATAGAATAAATTGTAAACAATGTGTGGTTTTGAATCAAGACAGAGAGAGACCTTCGTCTGTACTGAATTGTCAATCTAACGAAGACATTATTAATAATAAATTTTGAATAATATTTTTTCAAAACTCTACTCGCAAATATTTTCCCATTTTTCCATCTTTTGTATACATTTGATAGAATTACAGTATCTTAATCAAAGATAAACCCTTCTGCACACATTTCTACAACATTTGGTAAAATGGAATAGGATTCAAGTGGAATAGTTTATCGTAACGTTCTATTAAAACTTACACTGGAAGATTGGGAAATTAAATTGTGTTTTCAGCATCAGATTATTGTGTAATTGTTATATGAATATACTTTGGAAATTATTTTTATTTATCTCAACGAGCGGTGTATAGCTGTTTGTTCGGGAGTAATGCCATATACTTTTTTTTCAATGTCTCTATATCTTTCTATCTTTTTATTCCCTTCATCTCAGCAGCTTTTTTCACATGTTCAATCAATGTTTTTCTTGGTTTACCTCTATAATTTTTACCTGCTATTCGGTATGTTTTTTTGTTATCTGACATATGTATCCAAACAATCTCAATGGTGCTTTAAGAATCTTATGTCTAACTGGTTTTATCTCATTTCCATTGCATTTATACGGTTTACTGGACTTGAATTTCAATATTATTTACATTAGAAAATACAACAAGACCGTTGAAGATTAGCGCTTCATGCTCGCAAGTCAAAAAATGCTTTATCATTATCTCCTTTTTCCTGAAGATACTATCTTTATGCAACATTTATAGGGCAGAAACATTGATAGATTTGTAAAATGTAGATTTTTATTGAAATTAAATGCGTTATTGGGTTTTTTTAACTTTCCCTTCACTTGTCACTCTTGAAATTTCTAATTCGAGTTGAATGTGAATTTAGTTTACTAATAATCGATTTTGTATATTATATTTTATAGGTGGCAGAACGTGCTTTATACTTTTGGAACAATGAATACATTATGTCTTTAATGGAGGAAAATAACCATGTTATAATGCCAATTATGTTCCCTGCACTCTACCGTATTTCCAAAGAACATTGGAATCAAACTATAGTCGCGCTTGTATACAATGTTCTTAAAACATTTATGGAAATGAATTCAAAATTATTTGATGAACTTACTGTGAGTTACAAAGCTGAAAGACAAAAGTAAGTATTCCCTTTATCATTTTTTTTAATTTTTGATTAACCAGCTTCGTATCTGTCTGAACTTTTTTAATTTTTGAGAAAATTATTAATTATCAAATTCATTAAAAACCAGTTTCATGGTATCTCTATATTTCTATAATATTTACTAACAGATTAGGATAGATGAAATCCTTTCATGGAAATGATGAGAATTGGTTAGATTAAATTTGTAAACAAACAAATATTTTGGAGTAAGTTTTAGCGGTGCCATACAAATCAAATGACTGCAAATTATAAGACTGTAATGGTTTTCGTCGCTATGTGATGGTTTGTCACCAACGTTCTGGTATCGAGTTGCCTCGGACGCCAGATTTTTATCGTGGTGTGCTCCACTTGCTCCGGGCAGCGTCAGTGAATAAAATTAATACTCCTGGGATCAATATGGTGATGACAAATACACTGAAGCCAGTTAAACAGATTTCACTTGCCCTTTTGGTTAGGTAACCTGGGTATTTGCTGCCGGTATTCCTTACGAAACTTTTTAGATACGGAGTCGAATAAGAAAACGCAACAATGGTGAAACACAATTTCCTTTATAAAACTGGGTTTCTCCCACTTAAGTTTAGACGGATTGGCGTCTCCTTCAACAGATTTAGTAAAATTTCAGACATATATTCTGCTTTGGATAATGTCTTTGCTATAGACAGCGTGATGGGCAATCCGCCGGACCTGCGCAGATTCCGGCTGGGACTTGGAAAAATAACTCTACTGTTCTCACACGTACACGCACGCGCGTGAGAAACCCCATCCCTCTAAGCGTCCACCTCCCGATAAATCCACGGATGGATGCGAAGAAGGACAATCCACCACCCCCTGTCATTTCGACAGATCCTCATCCTTGTTTGCGTCGCAGTTTCGCACATAGACTCCTTCCTATCTCTGGAGTTGTGTGTAAGATTCTGGAGATCTTATCTTTTTCGTTAAGAGTTAACCTGTTGGATCTTCGGATCCTCCGCCTTCTTTACAGCTGTACCCGATGTTTAACTAGGCTTTAACTAGCAGAAGTGCTGAATTACCGTACCGGGGGGTGTCAAGAGAGAATGAAATCCTTGTAAACATTAGTTTCGGGGGAGAACTATACTTCATATTTGAAACTTGCTATATTACTGGTTATACTTGAAAAAGAATTACATGGTAATATCGTTGCTCTTGCGTTTTAGAAAAATAGTAACTTCGTTACAACTCATTTGTCAGTAAACAATTATCAACTTCTGTACAGTGAGGTAGATTTTTGGGAGTAAGACCTGTATGAAGTCCATACAAATGTTCGACTTCTGTGATTAGATTGGAATTTTTTATCATATTTTCTCTGTAATCATTCCAAAACGAAATTTGTGGAAAGGAATGAGTCATCATTTCTATCCACCATTACATATACCAATAGGCTCATTTTAGTAGAGTCTTACCAGCGTTTTCGAGAACTATCTATATGATATACGGTTTCTAAGGAGAAATTACTTTTAATTGTTGGCATTGTTGACTTGATCTATGATAGCAATCCTTAAATTCTCAAAGGAACAAGAAACAATCAGAGAACCACTTCTTATGCTCCTGTATGTGGTTAGTCATATTGGTAGTGAAGTACTTTTTAAGTCCACTTGTCTTTTATCATTATATCTGAGTATTTCCAGATATGTGCAGGTGTTTGCGTGTAAAAAAGTCCGTATAAAAGTTACCTCAGTAGTTAAATCGGTATTTTCTCCCTGTAATTATTCTGAAGCGAAATATGTGATATCGAATGAGTCTTCTCACTACCACTACATATCAGACTATCAATAACAAGAGACTTATTCAGTAGTCTTATTAGAGCTTTCGATGCCCATCTGCAGCTATTATATGGTGTATGGTCTATAATGACAAATATCTTTTAATTGTTGATATTGATGACTTGATACCTAAGATCTGAATAATGAATCCTTAAAGGATCAACAATCAAATTTCTACTTCTTTTTGCTTCTATATATGGTTAATCATATTAATGAAATTCTTTTTACCTCAGTGATTAGATCGGTGTTTTCCCTGTAACTATTCCAAAGCTAAATCAATGATAGGACTGAGTCGGCCTTTCTTACCGACATTACATAGCAGACCAGTTTTTCGCTACTTGCCCGTTAATAACAATAGGCCTACTTTTGCAATCTTACCAGAGCATTGGGGATAAAAAAACAATCAAAAAGTCAATTTTTTTATGGCCCAATATGTAGTTGGTCACTTTGATCATGGATCTCAGTATTTTCAGATATGTACACATTTTTGATAGTGAATTTTATTGGGGAATATTTTTTACCTACTGTACGTGCATGTAAGAATGTCAAGATTGAATCTCTGCTAGTTACTATAAGTCGCAAAGCTGTGAATGGGTCACGAAAAAGATTTTTCATGACTGATACACTTAACTGATTTGATCCACCAGTTTAAACTAAATTAAAGAAAAGGAAGTTGCTACTGGAAGCTCTTCTTTTATTGGAAAACGCACCAAGCCATCCTGACATAGATGTATTGACAGCCATAATTGCCCATGACAATAAATACGACAGCCTATGAATAGAAATGTGATTAAAATTTTTACAGTACATTACAAAACAGCACCTTGTTATGGATGTTGTTGTCAATTTAATGCTGACATCACAGCTTTTAAAATCGTTCAACATAAAATATACAATACTTTTTTGTTCATAAGAGAATAATTTTCGTGTTCTATAGAACCAAATTGAAACTATTTCTATAAGAGTGATTTTTTTTATTTCAGAGAAAAGAAACGAGAAAAGGAAAGAGATGAATTGTGGAAGAAATTAGCGGAGCTCGAGATATCCCATAACAAGAATACATCTGCACAGCATAATAATAGCCCATCCAGCAAAAAGTGATAATATAATAAATAACAGCCTAATATCCCTGCCCCTTGTTAATGTTTGCTGGTAAGTAAGTAATAAGAAACCTTCATTGGAAATGTACTATTTATCTTGATTGCAATATGCTTCACAACACTGGATTATGTTGCTTTTTGGTAAATCTATAAACAACTATGTTTAGTTCCACTAAATTTACGTTTATTCAAAATAATGGATTTGATAGAAGTTTTCAATGATTCTTGTTTTTCTTGAACTAAAAGAACATGTAATTCGATTTTCTCAGACAAATGTGAAAGAAAAAAAGCGGAATGTAGTGGAATTAAAGATAAAAATAATTGTTTCGATGAATTCGAGCATTCATTCAACAATTTCACCGGAATTCTGGCAGTTAATATTTTAAATCAAATCTTCACATTACCAACCGAATATTTTTGTTATATAAAATGTATCTTGTACTTTGACTAGATCGATCATTAAACTTTGACCTTGACCGGCCATGGGCGTTTGGACTTGATGAGCCATTGCCCTTTGACTTTGACGTGTAATTGACCTTTGATCTTGTTATTCCTCTCAAATCCGACGAACAGTCGTAACACCGCCTTTTTGACATCGGAAGTTTTTCTGTACATTATGTTTGGTATGTTAAGTATATACTAAACTCCGACGATTAATCTCAACACCCTATATAATTTGTGGGTAACCTGATGTTCACACTCACAGTTCCAAATTTAAAAACCCGACTAACCTTAACCAACAATTGGCACTAACATTCCCAGATATAAAATCACGAGTTGAAATTTGACTTTTGACTTTGACGGGTCATTGACCTTGACTTTAACGGGTCATTGACCTTTGACCTTGACCCATAATTGAACTTGATTGGTCGTTGCCTGCCCCAACGGGGCATTCTCATATCCTCTCTACAGAAGAAAACCCCATATGTTTTTTGTTTAAAGGAATTCGCATTTGGTTTTTTACATTGTCATGGGCCTAATTTTTAGATATATTCAACTGAAATTTAATATTTATACCCTGCTAATAAATAGGGAATGAAAAATTTTTATTAATACAATTAAATAATCGTCGCGAATACAACAAGGTCAATTATTAAGAATAATATTAATAAATAAACTTGTACAAGGTTAACTTAGTTTAGAATACAAACAATATTAATAATATCTTGCGACAGACCGAGACTTAGGAAAAAATGAATTCGCGATCACCAGGACGTCCGTTCGATCTCAATCTCAAAGCAAGACTGTCTTTTTCAAAACTATTCTCGAATAGTCTACCTGCTGCACATTTCTCTTTTCCTTGATAATTTTATGATACCCCAATCGTCCTGGGATCCCGACTATGTTGACAACAATTTTGTTAAAGCTTATTTTACAAAATATTAAAGTAACTATACATTTCTTAAAATTATTCAAAATAGAAATATCCTAAAGAATATTCTCATCGCTTCGTCAGAAAATACTCCACTGTACTTTATACATGTAGTTAATACATTTATTACTTTTTGTTAATAAATTATCTTGAATATAGGTTTATTTCAATTAATATTTCCTTTAAAAACATGTAATATTAACGTTTCGATCTACTTCGGTCTTGTAACAAAATATGACTTGCAACTGACAAAAATAAAATCAAAATAAAAATCTGTTTTAAAAAGAAAAATTAATTTCTCCTTAGTTCCTTAAAAATATGTAGCAGCAACAAAAATATGTAGTTGCATTAAAATATAGAAAAAAGAATTATAAATTTTATTTAAATTATTTAGGTCTTTTTTTATCATTGATAGCTTTCTCGTTTCTATGATGTGAACCATTTTTAAACATTTCCTTTTATGTGTATTTGATTCCGTTTAAGGGATTTTTGAATCTTTATAATTGAATGTATGTTTTTTTATATTTCGTTGATCAATGTAGTTTATTTTTTTATCATATTGATGGCCTTTAACACAGCAGTGGACAGCGTTACAGTCATTACAAGGTACTTGATATATAATATTACTTCTTTTGTGTTTTGGTGTTTTAGATTTTAATTTAGTGAAATATTTGATTAATGTATTATGTCCTTTATAACTTATACTAATATCATATTTATTGGAATAATTCGAAAGTTGTTGGGAAAGGCCCTTGTACATATGGTAAGGAAAAATGTTTTTCTGTTTTGTTTCTTAACTGATTGCAGTATCTATTCATCCTTTTTGAATATGTCATTTTTCCTGATAATTATTTTCTTTCAATGCAGTTTTTGCTTTTTGAATAGCTAAGCATCTAAATTCAAGATCTGAAAGTTGGATACATCTATTAGCCAGTTCAAATATCTGGAAAACAAAGAAAATATTTATAAAAAAAATGATAAATAACATATTCAAGAAAAGGATTGATAAATACTAGAAACTAAACATAAAATATATTTTCTTACCATATGTGCAAGGACTTTCCCATCAACTATTGAATTATTTCAAGAAATATATATTATAAGTCACAAAGGACATAATATATTTCACTAAACTAAAATATAAAACACATAACTACAAAAGAAGTAATATACATAGGACAGACATCTCAGTACTTAGAAAATAGACTAAAAGGTCATCAACGATAAAAAAAAATAAAACTAATAATGAACCACGAGATAAGAAAGAATAAATTCAATTATAAAGAATCAAAAATTATCGGAAGCTACCAATGATAAAAAAGACCTAAATAATTTAAGTAAAATTTATAATTCTTTTTTATATATTTGAATGCAACTTCGATAACTTGATTGACATCTGCTATATATTCTTGAGATGTAAAAAGTAAAGAAAAATTATTTTTTTTGGTGAAACAGATTTCTATTTTGATTTTGTGTTAATATTAATGTTGTATGTGATTAATATAATTACGCAAATTGTTAGTGTCAAGAATATTTTGATAAGGACCAAAGTAGGTTGAAACGTCAATTTTTACATGTTATTTCACAGATTTTCATGGAAAAGAGACGTAGAATCATGATAATTTATCAACAAATCCATATAAAAGAGGTCTGAGAAGTAAGAAATTGAAGAAATATAAATATATTATTGAACTGACTTCATACATGTTCACTGTTCAACGTTGATGGTTGGAATCATTTAGATAACTACAATTCTAAACATTTTAGTTTGTAAGCCTAATCTGTATTTTTTTTTAAATACTTGAGTTTGTTGAAAGTTGATTCACAAATATATGTAGAGAAAAGAAAGCACAAAATCTTCTGAATATATTCTATTAAATTAAAAGACATAGTAAACTTTTTCTTTTATTTTTTTTAAATAGCTTTTAATTCTATATTTTTCTACATATCAATAAGTTTATATTCCAAATTTCGGGTTTAATATCAATAAATGATAACTGCTACACTGTCAGTCTTTTGGTACGGCACCTCCTCATTTGATGTGGTATTAAAAGAAGGGGTGGTATGAGATTGAGTAAATGATAGCAGCATATCACAAATAAATTCACTAACGCCTGCAAAGTATTGGGTGCTTCTTTGCTGCAATTAGAATAATATATTGATTTCTGTACTGGACTTGAATCAACTATTTTTATTTTTTTCATGGTGAAGAGGTGTTTTGCTCAGTTTCTATTTATCAATGATCAATTATTTACCTTGAATCGGACTTCTCGGTACAGAATTTTACCTTTTGTTTAGGCTGTAACATCACTAATGATAGTGTTACCCTCCTTGCACCAACTGTACTGGGTGAACAACTAAAAACGGCCGTCGGCTATATCTGCTATATCTTAGGTGCGAATTATATTACAGCTTCAGGGAAAAAAAATTATTCAGTCCCATAAATAAAAATCTAAGCAAGTTAGGCCTGGAGATCTGGGTGGGTGAAATTTTGTTAGAGGAAAGACCCATCTTAATTTTTTTCGAGCAATAATCTTTTATGATCAGATTTATATTTATATATGTAACATCAAGTTAAAAAAAAATGGATAAGAGGAACCGGACTTAGTATTTTTTCATAACATGGTTCCCACTCTCCTCCGCCTCTTATTTGAAGAGATAGACTGAAGCTTGTGAAATGGAAAGTGCGCTGAATTTGTTGAAAAATTCGTTTGTAATATATAGAGTGCCACTTTTTTATGTAAAAAGCAAGTACAAGAGGGTAAATCCTATTACACTCGAGTTGTGCCTGCCATATTGAAATGTCTGTAGATATTGATTTTAAACTTCTGTAGATTGTAGTGTTTCCGCACACCCTTGGTAGCTGATTCCACAGGCTTGCACTCCTCCAAAGATAGGAATCCCGATAAATTGATGTTCTTGGCATCTACAAACGAACTAGGTATTCATGGGCCACATTTGCCTGTCGAGTAGGTCTTGCAAATACTGCTCTAGGTGGGATTATGCTAGACAGCTCGGAAGAGCATCTGCCTTGGTAGTATCGGTAGAACAGTCAGGTCAACGACCTTTCTTCTATGCTCGAAGCAGTCCAAGTTTCTGGTCAACTCTGAATCGCCTATAAGAAGACGAATTGCTCTATTCTGTATTCAATCGAACATGCTCAGGGTATGCTTGAGAGCCGAGCTCAAAATGTGTGACCAAAGTTGGTCGAATCTGTGCCTTGAATTATATGCGGGGTATATAGCTTTTTGGTCTTGAAGAGGGCTTCAAGTTTTTGTTAAGGTGTCTTTGTTAAATCTTCCACGTGACTATGTCAGAACATATTGCTTCCAACCTCAACATTCAACAAGCGAATCTGTGGTGATAGTGATATTTTATGTCTAGAGAGGACCAAATCATGAGCTGAAGTGCCAGTACCCCAGTCCAAGATTTATGTATCGATAGTTACCTGGATGGAGCGGTCTCTGAGACAGCTACTGAGCCAGTCGATAAGTGAAGATGACAAACCGTACGATCTTAATTTAATTTCTCTATAGCTTCAGTTCATACGTTGTTGACATAGACCAGGTTACTTAACTGAGTAGATTTTAAAAAAATTTATTTGCTTATTTGATTTCATATTTTCAAATACGCCTTCTAATGCTGGTCATAAAATTCGGCAAATAATTTCCATGTTTTTCACAGGACTACTTTTGTTATATTTTTGTCCCTTGAAGCTGTAATATAATTTGTTCCTGAGATATAGCCGACGGCCGTTCTTAGTGTCCACCCGGTACACGATATCTGTTTAGCGTTATTAATTCTAGTAATTAAAATCCCTCGATCCCACGCCAACAGATGCCTGCTTGTATGGATGTTGTAAAAATGTGCAGTGTAAATTGAGAATATCTCTCTAAAAATCTGTATAACTGTTGTATGTTGCTACAGTACTGTTTATTTGACATATTGTATTTCTCTGTCATAATATCTTGACTTATATAATTTGTTTTAGTTTCATGTACTGCAGAAGCAATACAACACAAGAAGGAGAGGATTGTCTCTTCAATACTACATGATTGACCACACAGCTGGTTAGCGACTACAGTAAATAGCTTAATAAGCAACTTTTAACAAACTTGGTATTACATTAGATTATTCAAATCAATAAACATAGAATTGACCAAAAGAAACACCCAAGTCAAATTTCAAATTCTTTAGATAATCTATAGGAACTAATTTTTTTTCTTCAAATGTTTGTTGCAACACTTGCAGTTGGTATTCAATAGGAACATAAATTTGTTAGAGCTAAAATTTTGTTTTGCGGTAAATTATAAAAACAAAAGGTAGTTTTTTTGTTTTAAAATAAAGTTTCAGTGCGGTGACATTACATTTTGTAATAAATTATATTCGAGGGAGGAAAGAAAAAAATTATGAACTTTTGTGCGTAACCAAAAAAATATATATTGTTACAACTTGTGTTAAATATTAGCCGCTTTTTATTTTTTCTTATTGTAGGTATCGAACGTTGTTTTAGTGAAAGTTATTTATAAATTATTTAATTTTCCACTAGAATAACGAAGATAAAATAAATCATTTGTCAAAAAAATTTCTGTAGCGTTTGCGTAATTTTATTTTAACCTTTCAAACATAGATCTTAACCTTTACCATATATATATATATATATATATATATATATATATATATATATATATATATATATATAATACATAAGTATTCGAATGCTCGGAAAATATATTAAAGTTAGTCCACTTTGGTGTTTCCTTGTCACGTTTCCAATAAGAAACTGCTCAAAGCATCAATTTAGTATACCGATCATAAAAATATGAGGAACAAAAGAAAATTATCATGTATCTTATAATGATAGCGAGTTACTTAATTTATTTTGATGACTTTCAGGTGTCTTATTTTATTTCTTCTTCTTATTCCTCGATTTTCCCCTGCCATCTTAATTTCTTCTGTCCAGCTTCTCTTTGGTTTTCTTTCCTTTTTTTTTTTGTAAGTTTGTACTTCATAATTCTGTATTTTGTTGTTTCTTGATTTATTATCTATTTTTTTTGGGAAATCTCATTTCTGTACTTTATATTTCGTCCATGTCTCTGATCCGTATATTAATATGAGTGAGGCTAATTTTTTGTATTTTCTGTAATTATTTGTTTTATTATTTCCTGCTTGACTAAAAACTGTATCTTAATTGCGTGGAATAATCTTCCCGTTGCTCCAGTTCTCTCGTTTATCTCTTGTTCCATTCTTCTATCTTCTATTGGTGTTATGCTGAGGTATTTGAAGCTTTTGACTTGCTCTGTATTTGATTCTCCCATTTTTACCCCATTTGACTTCTTCTCCTTTTGGTTTATTATTATCGTTTTAGGTTTGTATAGGTATTTTTTGATATTCATTACCTGTAGACTGACATTGTATTTTTTTAAGTTCAAGGTTTTCTCATATTCTGCTGTTATAACCATATGATATGAAGTTGATCGAATAGAGTTTCTATCCTACTTCTATTATTTTCTTTTAATTTTCTATTTATTTACCACCGATTATTAATATAAATCACATGAAATAATTATATTAGATTGTTTGGGGAGTCGTTTTGGCTTTCCAGCCGGTCTGCGCCTAATTTTGTAAATGCTCTATCTGTAACATACGTAGATTCCTCCCGAAGCATTTGATTTGACAATGACCTGTCAGAAGACCGTAATTCCTCTAGATTTTTTAGCTGATATGGTTATGAATTTTTTGGATTGTCCTATGCCTGGAGTGTTTCTCTCTTTTGGCAAGGCTATCTGCTTTCTGCTCCCATTATACCCTGGTGGCCAGGTAGCGATATTAGAGCTACTTCATTTCTGTCTGCTACTACTTCTGTTGTTTGTTTACACTCCCACGCTAGCTAGGATGTGCTACCAATAGACTTCAGGCATTTAACTCCGCTTTGCTATCGGAAAAGATGTAAATGTGCTTTTAAAAGAGTTTCCCTGCATTTTAGCCCACAATCAAGCTCCTTGTGCTAGTTTGATTGGCGGTTATCCATTACCACTTCGAATGGAGAGTCTGAGTCTATTATGGTTTGCATTTGTACCATTGGTTTATCACTGTTTGTAGCTTTATTGATTGTAGAATCTTTAGGTGACCTGTCATATTCTCTGATTTTAATTTCTATCCGATTAACCTGTGGGCACCGCTAAAATAATTAGTAACTATGTTTATTCAGGATCTCTGTGACTTATTGAGGTGTGTTCCGAGTGAAATTATATATAACTTCTTCTGAAACTTTACACATTGGAAGATGTTCCTACACCACAGAAAGGTTTTGGGCGATAAAAAACCTCTCATGATCTCTTCATTTTCTCTAAATCATGTATGATCTGGAATCCCGAGGGTAGGTCGATGAGATGGAAGCTCAGTACTTTGATAGCTGCTTGAATATAAGAATGAAAAAGTATTTAAAATTCTTCATACTTTCTTTCAGGGTCATTTAAACACATGTTTCTATAACGAGTATTTCTATTGACATTATATGTTTGAAGAACTTATAACCAAAAAGTTATATTAATATTTTAAAAGTTCAACATGTACTAGTCGATGTGATTTTTATATAACAAAATTGATACTGTAAAGCATATTTCAAATTGAGCCTTTCGATGTTGACTCCTTTATAACTATAATAATCTTTGATGCAGAGGGCAAAGGTCCTTTGGTGCGGGTCTAGCTTTCTTTGGAACTCAATGCGAAGAGGTAGTTGTCTCAATGATCGAAATCTTTTTACAATGTGATATTGACAAAAGCACTGGTCTCAATTCCAGAGTAGATATTAGGGTGCTTTTTTCCAACTATTTTTTTCTTTAGTTTAAAAACTAAAAAAAATTCCCTGAAATTCTGAAAAAACACAGAAACTCTGATTTTTGATTTTTATATTTCTATAGCTCAGTGGAATTTCATAGCATCACTTCGATCATACACGGGCTTTTTTCAGAATTTAATACTGTACAAAGTATCCATTGCGGCCTAGCCGTAACTCGAACCGGCGAGGTAGTACGTTTTCCACGAAATTCGCGTTTTTTTCGCATTTATCTCGTGAATGACAAGAGCTACAAAAAATGTGAACAATAAACTTATAGAAAATTCAATTTTCTACAAAAAAGTTCTTCAGTACTAGTTACTGAAATCAATATTTCCGGAGATTTAATAATAAAGTTTTTGTAATTCCAATGTTTTATCGGAAATCGCATCAAATTATAAAAAATATCTCATATTTATTATCCATCACTATATATAAATAGTCGAAAACATTATAGTATCGATTATAAAAAAAAGGTTTTACATTTATAGATAAATTGACAGGTTACACATTTTTGTAGTTTATAAGATGTTATCCCAAACTAAAATATGTAACGAGAAGAGGTGAAATGTACGTGTGTAATTGCTGATTAATAAAATTTTTATATTTGACTATTATATTTTTTTCTTTCCATTATTTAAAAAAAGTAATTAATTTAGAAAGTAGTGATTTGATTTAAAATTCCAAAAACTTTATCATTAAATATTGATTTAGCGACTTGGTGCTCCCGGCTTTTTTGGAGGAAATTGGATTTTCTATAAGTTTGTTTTTAAAATTTTTTTAGCTCTTGTCATTTACGAGATAAATGCGAAGAACGTGAATTTCATGAAAAAATCAAGTTTAGAGGCCTGTACTACCTCGCCGGTTCGACTTACGGCTTGGCTACAATGGACACTTTGTACAGTATTAAATTTTTAAATTCCACTGAGCTATAGAAATTTAAAAATCAAAAATCAGAGTTTCTGTGTTTTTAAGGGAAAAGCTTTATATCCCTCGATCGAGGACTTGATATTAATATTAAGGCTCCAAACCATCGGCGATTTTTTTGGTTACATGCGATGAGGCAGAAAAAAATAGTTGAAAAAAAGCTCACTATTGTAATTTCTGTAAACAAGATGGAGTGAATAAAAATTGTACACAACATATTGTAAATGTGCAGTTATGATTTTGAAGTTAGGGAAATTCGAGATTGAAATTTTTAGTTTATATACAAATATAGTTTTCCGTGATGATTTGTTTTGCTTTTAAATATTTCATCACGAAAAACATAAAAAAGTCTAAAAAGTGAAAAGTTAAAAAAATTTCAAAAGATCTAAGGGGACAAACGGTTTGTTTTAATTTAATTATTTGCTCTTTAGGAAACAGTCTAATTTTTGTTTTTAAATATTGCATTAAATTATGAAATACTGAATCTGATGTTTCTCGGAGCTTACTCAAAATTTTACTTTTTTAATTTTTCTTGTGTAGTTGCTTCCCAATCGTAATATACGTTTTATTTCAAAATACATCAAAAACGTTCAGTTGGCCTCAGTTAAGACATATTAGTATGCTTTTTCTTTATGAGTAATCTAATACACTCTTTTTAATATATTTCGGTGTTTCAGAATTTCCAGAAGGAAAAATCTATGCTGAAAAACGACCACGAGAAGATATTGCCAACCATACCTTACCAATTGTTTCGAGTTGAACTTTTTGTGTCTTTTGGAATACACTTCTGATTTTATTTCATCGCCTTTCTGACTATAATAAATCTTATTATTCGCATTTTCACTCCCGTCAACATATGACTCAGAACATTTGGGAGCCGATTTTCTTGATTTTTTCTTTTTTTTGTACTTTTTTGCTCACCTGTCTCAACACGACAACAGATATCGTAATTTGTTTTTCTGGTTATTCCAATTCTTATTATTAACTGTTAACGATTTTTTCAGATCTTAAAGCTGTTTTACAACTTGAGCATTTTTTGTCCTCACACCCTTTGTCCCCTTAGATATATGTCCAAAATTTGAAACGATCATATAATATTCAGAATCTAATTGCATTTTCACTTTATATATTTAATATAATAAAATAGATGACGAAAAAGTAAGTATACTAAAGCTTGACATAATGTTAAATTTGGTTTATAGCCAAATTATTTTACACACTAGTGACCCATTTATAGGTAATGAATAATATAATCAGGTGTGTGTGAAGCATTCGATTTTTTTTCGATATATCTATGATTATTATTTTATTTTCCAGCATTGAAGAGTTATTTCTACAGTTTCACTATTAAACCGGCTTCAGAAAAAAGGAATTAAATTTAAAATAAATTTTATCTGAAATTGGTTTTCATCAAATATTTATTAAAAATGTAAGTGTTGTTGCAAATCACTATGTCTATTATTTTCTTCAAATTTGAAATTTTGTTAACAACTCGAACTCATCAAGCACGTGTGTTTTATCAAAAAATAAAAATAACTTATATGCAGTTTTGTTAGTATCAAATCAATGTACACTTAATGGGCTGTAAAAAGTATTGATAGCTTTTTTGAAAATGTAGAAAATTCACTATTTTAGAGATTCATATAAAAATTTAATCGTCTCGTAGAGTGAATTTCGTAATTATTTCTTGTTTTAAAAGATGCTGTAATATGTTTTGCAATTATATTGCACTTGCGGTTAAGATATAATAGTATTTTCTGTGGTGACGTTCCGAATTACACCCTCGTCCTCCACCTTCAGTTCACTCGGTGGTTAAAAAAAGGCCAAAATCATTAACGTACATGAATATAAACAAAAACATCAACATGGAGCCTATATTGAAAAGATGTTGGTACACAGTTATAGCGTTGCTGTACTTATCATCAAATAATTAGATATATTTTTTTGAAAATGAAAATCGGTGATTTCATACCATAGCGGTCCTCTCGTTTTTCGCTCTAGATAATAGAAAATCATCCAATTTTTATTATTATTTATTTAATTATCGTTACACGGCAAATTTGTAGAAAAATTACGGGAATAAAAAAAAGTTTTTAATGGTCATGTAAACACAATCATATACGTATAATTATTGATAACTTTTTTACCAACAATATAAAGAATGCCGTATATTTTTTGTTTAATCTACCCAAAAAACGAAAAAATTTTAAAAAATTATGATTTTTCATGTTTATATACATATTGTACTTTTTCATCCAATAATCATCAAAATAATATAATCAAAATGTTTATAGAGCAAAATCTGCTATAAGGGGTAATTTTTATTCAAAACACCATAATAAATAAACGGAGGTAGTTTAAGCATTATTTTCATATTTCATTTTTTCTACATATACTATCAAGCATTTAATAAAAAAGAACATGTTTCTAAAAAAAGTAGATGAAAATGTAGAATGGAAGAAAATTGTACTACTCCATATTTGGGATAAATGTTATTCTAATATGAGGTACCTAATTTAATTTGTAACTTGAAATAAGTATATAACTAAAAATTATTTTGTATTATTTAGAAATATTTATGGAAATGAAAAAAGTTTACCGAAAAAAAGTTATGCATATAAACATAAAGAAACATGTTTCTGAAAAAAGCAAAAGAAAATATACAGAATTAAAAAAGGACACTACTCTATATTTGGGACATATGTTATCCTAAAATGAGGTACCCAATTTAATTTTGGTAATAAGTATATAAGTAAGAATTATTTTGTACTTTTTAAAAATATTTATTTATGGAAATGAAAAAAGGTAACCTAAAAAAGTTATACATATAAACATAAAGAAATTATATAGAAAGTAGAACAAGTTATTCAAAATTCAGAAATATACCCATTTCTTTTCCAACTAGCACAATCAACATAAGCACTTTGGAGCAGTTCTGACGCATTATCCATTCTTCGCCACTCACATCTTCAGAGTACGGAATTTCGCAGAAAAAACAAACAGCATCTTCAAAGCTTTCTACCTGGTCCACTGAATTTTTATACTCCAATAGGTTTTATTTTTTTCTACTGATTTGGTTTTGAACAATTATCTTCCTAGTTATAACAGTAAATTTTCACTTCTTGAATCCTCTTTAATAATATTTTTGAAGCAGTTAGAACAGGCATCAAGTTTACAGGTGTTCTCTAGGGTAACCTGTCTTCCAGTGGTTTGCTTGTCCTTCAGAGGTTTTTTCCTTTTGGTTCGCTGTTATCTGATTGTTTATCCTCTACTTTTTCTTCATTCACTGTTTCTACTCTTTCTTCATTTTGTTTCTTGCATTTCTGCAACAAAATCTTATTCTTTGAATGCGTTTCTATCATGAGGAAACATTCCGGATCTTTAAACCCGTTTATACTGATAAATTTTCACATGAGGTTTCCCATTTCTTTTAATTCGCCGTAAAAACAAAAGTTGAATTAATTCATTGAAATTGAATGCCTTTTCGACTCTCTAAGAGCCTCAAAAACGATAGTATAAATTATCTGAAAATGAAAATATTTGTAAATGAGGTAAAGTTAATTATTAATTAATATTAAAAGTTAATTAGTAGTTAAATATAATATTTGGCAGAAGTAATTCACACTGTATGACCAAAATAAAAATTTTCATGTTTCACATTGTAGTTATAACTACAGTACAATATAAACATTCATAGGTGTTTCAAATGAATATTTATAAGTTTCATAAAGAAAAACGTTTTCTTTAGGTATAAATTCAAAATGGAAAAATTGCAACGTGTTTCGCTATTCATATAATTCGTGGATGTGTCGCCTAGTCAAAACTAAACAGTTTTTTTGAAAATTCAAGATATTGATTAAATTCGATCTTAAAACTTAGAACAAAATAATTTGTGCTAATATGGAATAATCAAACAAATTAATTTATCGAGGAATGTTTAAACAAAGCTTGTGTGACCATCATTTGCACGTTTTACAGCAGGACATTTTGGCATACTTTTAACCAAGTTGTCCAATAAATTTCGTGCGATTTTTGCTGTGAAGTTGTGAAGAGGATTTCAAAGTTTTTTCTTATAGTTTCTGCTCGCGGATTGTGGTCGTCTATGGCTTTTTCAAACTGATCCCAAGCATATTCCATGGGTTTCAGATTAGGCAACTTTGATTTTCTATTCTAAAACGACCGCAGGTCGATGTGGTTTCGCATTATCATTGATAAAAGTGAACCGAGGGCCTTTATCAGCATAAAATTGATCTCTTTATACTTGTCATGTTTTCATCCGTCCACTGAAAACATTACTTGTCCAGACCATAATTGAACTTCCTCGAAAAGGGTGAATATCAAAGCCGTTGATGGCGTCAATGGATTAATCTATATTCGTTTTCGTGTACTATCTGAAAATAATCCATAAAAAGATTCTGTAAAGATCGCGATCCCAAATTCATTACATCATGTTGGTGTTATAATGTTCAAGCTAATCTTTGTTACCTACAGGTGCCTACAGGTGTCAATAGTACTCTGTCAGAATCTTGAATTGGCAGATTTTTCTTATTCTTGAGAACGATTCAGAAACACTTCTAGCATAGTTCCTAGTAACGTTGTAGGCGGCCAAGTGATTGAAGACTTAGTTGATATTGTCAAAGGCCGATGTCGATCAGGCGCTTTGGCTTGAATCAACACTTTTAGCTACACCAAGAATGAATTCTGGTCCCATTGGTGAGATGTAAGTCCTCTTCATCGTTCTCCTCATATCTAGCATTAAAAAGTTTTATACGAATCGTAAGTCCCAGATGACAATTATCAATGGCAGTTGTTACTCTGGATCTTACACATTTCTTTCGACAACGGGTTCAGTTTTAAGCATCTTCAAAATACATTGAGCCCGCTTCGAGTAATCCAATAGCTCGAGATTCTTCGATAGTTAATTTTTTTGCCATTACTAAAATTAGTTGTTTGAAAAATTTTATACAGCCGTTCAATATTTCAATACAAAGAAATATAATTCTAAATTCAGATTTTTTATCATAGATTCTAAAAATGAAATAAAAAAATTATCACAAAGCAACACGAAAATAAAATTAATAATAACAAATTTCACTAAATAATTTAAAATAGGTCGATTTAAACCCTTTACCTTCAACTTTTGAATATGTTTCAAATACTGTCATGACGTTGGCTTTTATTTATTTTTTTTTTTTTTGGTTCAAAGGAGGATCTATAAAGGTCTATATTGTACAGCTCAAAGAATGAATTGCTCAGATTTAAATTTCCTTTTTGTTTCTTGAAAATTTTGGGATAAATATTTTTATTAAAGTAGCCTTATGCATTAACTGTGAGATAAAGGAGGTGGACGAGTGTATTAAATATTAGGGCCTTGCTGTGGAAAGTATATTATTTAATTGTTGATAACAAATAACGAACGTTTATTAAGATAGATTCAAATATTTAGCAATTAAATTTAAAAATAAGATACTGCACGATATTTTGTAACGTAAGTCATTTGTAAAAAGTCGTACACTCAATGTTACAAGGATTGTTCAATTAAAACACACATTTACTATGAATTTATTCTAATTGGTTACGGAACATAAATACCTATAGGATCTGTCTCCAGCTAAAATCCCTTATAATAAACGTAAATCTGGACAACGCCGACTGAAATAAATTTCTTGGTAACAAACTAGTTCTCCTTTTCTATTCCACCCTATTTTATCAAGTGATAACAGAAGGACTTTTATTTTTCCGATAAATTTCTTTTTAAATGACAACAATTCACCAACTCATTAATTTTATGCAAAATCATGTAGAGCAATTCTGTCAAATGTTAGTTTTTCGTTTTAAATTATTGAAAAATTTTGAGTTGGAAATTCATTCTTAATAGAATGGCTCAAGTATTTTTGACAAATGAATTAACGATCAAATGTGAGTACAATAAAGGACTAAGCCCAATATATTGAAGCATCAAAAAATGGGTAAAAAAATGGCGAAAATTTGTTAACTTATTCTCGGTTCTATCGATATCTGATGTTCATAATATATTAAGAAGCATTTATATGTTCTTACAAATGTTTCACAAAGTGTCAACGGGAGATTTAATTTCGTTTTATGAATGTGGTTTGGTCCAATTTATAATTGTAGATTTTTACACTGCCAAGCATAATTAGGATCACCCCACCCCGTAAGAGAAATTTTTATGTTTTCTCGGATCTTTTTCGGTTGTAACATAGTTTGCTAAAGGTCTGCTCTAATGAAAAAGTAGTTTCTGTTGTTGAAAGTTATGAACATGAATAATTTCAATTTATACTAAGTAATGACAATGAATAAAATCACTTTGCTATGGTTTTCGTTGAAACAAAATAAATTTTAAGGCATTCAGTAGCTGGTATTCCCTCCTCGATAGTGATAACATCTTGCAAACGCGAGGCATGCTTTTGATCAGATTTTATGTAAAGTTCTGCGGAAGACTGTCCCATTCCTGTACCCGTATGTCGCGAAGCTCTCTAGAATTTCTGGGATCGGCACATGTCTCTGTAAAGGTCTCCCCATTTCCCCACAAGTGTTCAATGGGATTTAAGTTTGGAGTGTGAGCAGGAAACTCCGCATTTTTGGAGGTTCGGACATGGTATTCCTTCTTCACATTCGGCTAATGCAGGGTACATGCTACTGCGTGAAATATTTTGATTTTGAAAAATGGAAACTATGTCAGACTTAGGGATCTGTCCAACCAAATTATGAATGCTTCATTTTATTTCCAACTTGTAAGACATTAATGCAACTGATATAAAAAAGGACTTGTCTACGTTAGTAAGTGCCCCTCGTAAAACCTATGTCAAAAAGACTATGTGATTTTAGCCAATTAGAGTTATGATTCAGTGTGGAATAAGTTTTAAAAGTAACAGTAGAGCCTGGATTATAAACCACAATCTAAAGATCAAAGCGAACTATCAACAATAGGTGTATCGTGCGATACCGAATATCACAGAGCATAATAATGTCAAATTAAACGTTCATTAATTGTTCGTGGATAAATGTTCGAAATGTGTTCAATTAAACCACCTCGAAGAAAGATAAGTCAGATCCTAAGAATGTAAATACTTTATTTCGACCTGATTATTTAGAAGAGTAGTTATGTTCCAATATTTACCTCGATTCCTTCATAATTGAGTGCTTTAGAATAAGAGGTGTATAGGTGCAATTTTGACTACTTTCAGATATTTGCAGTGCTTGAATGGTTATTTGAAAAAGTTTATGAAAAATTTGTCAAAACTCTAAAAAAGTATTTATCCCCTTTCTATTCCAACTTTTTATTTAAAAAAACTCGGAATAAAATTATGATTTTATTTTGGGGAAAAAAACAAACTTATAAACATTATTCGACAACGGAATATAAAATGAAGTCCATTTCATGTGCTGCATTTTATTCTTCGAATTAATTTTGATTTTTGTTTCTTCTCTTATCTTTTATCTCGTATTGAATGTTGTAATATTCGTGATATATTGGAGGAAGTGTTTGCAACTTTTCCCACTTTAGCTCATTTATTTTTTGAACAATCATTGTTTAACTGCAAAACTTGTCTGTGGCTTTAGAAAAATAGACGCATTTGCTAAAAGGAGATTCTAAATCCAAAGAACTTTTATAAGAAAACGAAATTATCTCTGTCTCTTTTGTGTAAAAGAAATATTGAATTTCCTTCGTGCCTTTTCTGCTCTTCTGTGGTGACCCATTATTTGCTTTATCTCAGAATCTTTAACTTTTTCTGCATCTTAAAAATATTTAATCTTAGTATCAAAACTATCATATTTACAAGTGACAGAATTTTAAGTTAAATTCTGTATTAAAAACATATTGTTAATACGTCTGTTTAAAAAGAATTATTTGTCTTTCCTTACAGTGTTCAATATTAAATCTTACATTTTGTTAATATTGAGCTCCCGAGATGAATATCGTTATGTTGAAGTTTGAATTTCTAGAATAATGACACCTGTATTTTGGAAACAATTTTATGTGTTCAATGACCGAATCTCGTTTTACCGGAACCATTTTTATGGCAGAACTGCGACCTCTCTGGCCCTTTTTACAACTACCAACATCGCTACTTTTGTAAGAAACTGGAGTAAATCTTTTGTTGCTAATGTAAAAGTTTGAAGAAAGAACATTTTGCAAACATGCTTTCATTGAAACTTTTGCCTTTGATCTCATTTTATTTGAACATGTTTTTTCTTTATGCTTCTATATACCACTTTACTTTATCATCTTCCAATGTATTTTTGTTGCAGTTAAAGCGACAGTTATGTTGATATTGTTTCACATTGCATTGTAAATGAGGCTTCTTTTTGTGCCCAATATATGCTTTTCTAGAATTTTTGTGATATCTGATCTTCAGAAGAAATTATCTCAAAATTTTAATTTAGTATCACAGCGTGGTAAACTATCTTCTGTATTAGAAGTATCCATAGCAAAATATGGTACAAACTCAAAATGTGAAGGGTAATAAGAGGTATTTAACGGCTTAACATTTGACGAAACTAATCCTGAAAGTTATTGTTCGGTTGTTTCTAAGTAAATGTGGAATATTATTTGGAATAAAATGGGTGGGTACAGGTGTGTATACCTGTTTTACATCAATTGAACCACAATTTGTATTTGTTTTGCCCGAAACAAATTTAATTCTTAAATTTTTATATATGCCCATATTCCCAAATTAATAAATATGCACATTTACCGCTTTTATACCAAGGCACTCAATTTGAAGTGTAATTCATATTTAATATTATTTAATCCTCCTCTTATAATTTGGTACAAAATCTGATGATCCTTTGAAGCCGTGGTTCCAGTGATAAAAGGACAGATTACAATAGAAAATAATTTCCTTAAAATATTTTAACAATCGATTTAATATCAACTTCATTATGGACAATCGTTGAAGGAAGACTGGTATAAAAATCGTTTTTAATTGAACAAACTTCATGGTTTACAATATGAAATGTTTTAGAAACAACAAACAACTTACCTTTATAACTCTAACGTGCGAAATTAATTTTTAAAGCTTTGCTCAACCCGAAATGTTTTCGAAGTGAAACTTTTTAAACGACTCTTCCGCTTTATTTAAGTATAGTACGCACCAACATTATTTTGTTCTTAATTCTTTTATTGTAAATTATTTCTGTAAACTGCGATAGATATTTTAAAATTAAAAATAACAAATTATATATGTAATTAACTTAACCAAGTCTTTTATACGTGAAATTTGTTTTGCTTCAATAAAATAGGAAAAAATTGTGTATATCCCTTTCCTTTCCAAGTAAAGTACCAAAACTATCCAATTTTCAGTACTATATGAAATAGTAGAACATTTCAATGTTCGTTCTGATACTTAAAAAAAATAATTATACACATTTCACTTTGGGATATACAACCACCCCAAACTTGAAAATAGTATATTTTTTTAACCTTGGTACTAAACAGTGAGTATTACCATTAAAAGTTATTAGTGACGAGCTTGCCGTATTTGTTTTCAAATATGTCATAATTTTTGTAATAATATTAACATTTTTTCTCATAACTTATTATGACGAAAGTTTTTTCAAAATTCAGATTTCCAATTATAAAATTTCGAGTGGGGTTAACTGAAATGCTGAGACGCTGACCGTTTTTGGAGGTTATGTTTTTCATTTCCATATTGACAAACTAGAATTTATTGACTAAATGGCCCCTTTGACGTTTTTCTTGTGATAAACGCGATACTTACCTAAATATTAACAAAAACCACCTTTAGTTTGGGTGTATAATAAAATAAAGCCTCTATACGAGTATATAAAATAATAGGAAATTTTATTGAGAAACTTTGGTACCATATAAAAAAAAGAAATTCAGGACGGGTTTTCTGTGCCAATTCATACTTTTCTGAGGTTCCTGTTTTTACCCTTTTACATACTCATTTCTCCTGTAGAGAGAATATCATTTTACGTCATCCCACTGAATACATAAAATTTTTTATAAGCTCGCACCAATGTTCAAAATACCTACCGGGAGTATCGAAGAAGTCATTAGTTTCTTGGTCGAACATTTCTATTTCTTGCAAGAAGAATATCTCCACTTTTTATATTATTGTTTTAAGACTTTTCGCCTTAATATAAATAATTACCGACTTTTCAATCGTTTTGATACGCTTTCCGTTTAGATATGACTGTCTGACCACCAAAACAGTTTAAAGTTCTGAAAATTGGTTTTTAAAGTCGTGTCGACTGTAGCTTTTGGGACTTTTTCTTTAACTGCGAAAATATATTCTAAGATATAAAATGAAACAAAAATACTGGAATATACCTAGATAATCACATCATCTAGCAAATTTATCTTTTGGCAAATTGAAATCTCTGACCGTGTTAATGAAATATTCTGTTGGAATAAGATGGTGTTTTTGTTGTTCCGGTGTAAGTGAAAACCTCTTAAGAATTTACTTGTATTAGAACTAAAAAATGAGTTACTTTTCTGCGATAACATAATTCTTTGGGTGATTCGGGCACTGGTTGTGTCAGGTCGTGTGCAACTGTAACAGAAAAAGATTCAAGGTGTTAATCTTAAAAGTAGCGGTCATTGACGTGGTATTGCAAATTTATTGGACCTCTTCTTACCTAGATACTAACCTAAAATATAGATATGAATATTAATATGTATTTCATATTTGAACTTCCGCGATATCATTTTAAATTTTACTAGACTTGGACAAAACACCTTGTTTACCACTCGGGTGCTAGTTAGCGGTACTCTTTTGCAGCGGTATTTTTCAGTTTATCAAAATTTATAAAAACATTAGTTTTATTACTATAACTATCGCAAACTTTATACCTAAAAAGGGTATTTTCTTTTCATTGTTTTGCATAATTAACCCAAAAATTATAAAATAAATAATCCTAGGACAAGAAACAAAATTGTATATCTGTATGATTCAGTATGATGTCTCGCCATGTTGGAAATATTACTTCCTAACAAACGAAAAATATATGATTGAATATTCTTTATTCAATGCTAATACTTCATTCTCCACTGACAAATATCTTTGGCTATTATTTGGATGAACTTTGAAACGTGGATTCTTTTAGATACAATTTATGTTAACACCATTTTTCTTGACAATTTCGTCAAAACTAGGTTGATAAATATCAATGTTACTTGAGATGTAAGGAAAACACCACATGGATCAAAACTTTTGCAAATCTTCAAAATCTTTTTTTTTGTCAAATGGAGCTTGAAAAAGGATGAATTTCTCGTTTTAACATTTCTTACATCTATGCAAGTTTGAAGACGTCTACGCATGTAGTTAGTAATTAGTCGTTAGATGGACAATTATTGAAATACTTCTAAATGGATCCAAAAGTACTTTTTATTTACCTGAAAAGTCTGCCCGGGCTTTTTTAATAGAGGATACACCAAGCTTTTAAAAACGATCGGTCCTTTCAGTTTCATGGTACTCAATTACGGTCCTTGACTTCCTCAATACTCGCTTTCGACAATTCACCAGACAACTAGGTTGGTTCCAGAATTCTCCTGGTAAATTTATATACTTTCCCTTCCACTGGAGTCTGTGAATTGGGTGCTCATGTTGTAGTGGGAAAATGCTTCATACCGGCATCTCAAACCACTTCTTTGTAGCATAAGATATTTCAATTCCTAAGTCCAGTCTCATACGTCTGTGAAGTTCCACCACTAGTATGGTACAAAAATATTTTTTTTGTATGAAGTGTGTCCCCACTTGTAAATCAAATATCATATCAGCAAGTCAGAACATGTAGTGTGTAAAAGTCAAATAGAATACATTTCATTATTTTGATTGCTGTATATATTTGTGAACATTCACGAAAAACATTAAATTTAAATTATAAACTGATATTATTTAACGTAAAAACGAGATTCCTACCTTCCCCTTTTCGAATGGCAGGTACAACCCTAATTTTTTAAATCATTGTGATATAGCGTTCCATTCTGTATTCAAAGAAATTATCATTTTGAAGTATATCATAGTAAAGATGTAACATGTAAAAGAATCTAAAACATTTGAAAGAACTATGAATGTCAATGAAGTAGTGTTCCAAAAATTTACCTCAAATTCCTTGGAAATATTTTAAATTGTCTTCTAACCTTATTCAACATATAAAGCGTAATGTTAGATCAGGTGATGGCCATTCTATCGATCCTTGCCTCTGTCTCCACGTTTGGGAAATATACCATTGAGATACTGCCGAACCTTTCTTTGGTAATGTGATGGTGCTCTATCTTGCTGAAACCATGTCGCATTCACTGGAAATATCGTTTCGTTTCCAACAATCCCTACATACACATTAACCCTTCGAGAATATTGCTTTTGTCCTTTTCTCATTCAATGAGGATTTGGATTGATTGGAAGCGGCCATTTTGGTAGTTATAAAACTTGTCGATCGTTCACTCACAAATATAAATTCTCCAATCAAAATCGTTTTTCATGAACTCCTAAGTAGGGAAATTTTATAGGGATACATTTTTTTCTTTTAATACGTTTACTATCGATGTAGTGAATGCCTGTCTACTTGATGTACGTGGGATTTTCCTCAAGCATCAAACACATCTGTTTTGACTTTATCACTCAGCTCATTGGCAGCTGCTTTTTTAGTCAGCTTTACACGGCCAGACTCACGAAACTGCTTCTCTATTCTACTAATAATTCCTTGGAATATAAGAGTTAAATCAGGAAAACAAGTTAATTCCTGCTATGTTCGGCTTCACAATTTCAAATTATGATTATAATACTGACAACTTATAATTACAAAACAATTTGCTGAAGTGTATTAAACAAACTAATATTGCCATAGAAACACTTCGAAGTATGAATTTTAAAAATCTGAGTATATTATAGTAAATTTATAATTGGTGCCAGAAACTTGAAAACAATTTTTGAATAGATAATGAAGATACCTTTCAAACTATACTTCCCATTTTTACCTGTCATTCGATGAGAGTTGAAGATGACATGTTTAGGAATTGTTCATAAATATGTACAGTAGCCCAATTTATGAATTTATTCCATTTGGCTTTTTCATATTTTATTACGGAAATACCTGACCTCAAAGTACAGTATGTTCTTCACTAATGACTTTCGTTTTATGAAAACTCTACCCGATCGCTCGTTGTGAAAAATATTTCTTGAAGTGTGCTTTCTATTTGAAATATACTGAAATATGAAAAACGAAGTATTTGGATAGAAAAAATGTTCCTGCAGTTAATTGAGGAATGTAATTGTCAGTTTCTATATATGGAATCGCGCGATTGGTCCCCCTCAAACTATGTAAAATATATTTAACACTATGAATCTTGTAGATATATTAAAAAATATATTGTTAAATCTCTATTGTTTTTTTTTCTTGAAAGGGTTAAATTAATGTAGATAATTTAGAGCAGAGTGTTTTGTGTTGTATATAAAAATATATTATATATGTCTGAAGTAAATATAGCTTAGATTTTATTTAGGTACGTTTCCATGCCATATACTTTTTTTATGTGTTAGATAACATAAAAAGCTCTGCTTCTAAGAATACAACTGTGACCTAATTTTTATTTTGTTGTTAAATATTTTTGATTATTGTGAATGTAATAGTAAATCAGTACATTTTTAACTTTCATAAGACTTACTTAAGCAGTTATCAGTGTACGCATATGAGTGCGTCAATAAATATTCTCATTTTGATACTTCTTGTTTTTCTATTTGTATTCCTTTGTAAGTGAAATTTACCAACATCGGAGTGTTTTCCACAAAGTTGTAAAGTGCTGCTTCGTTCCATTTTATTCTAGAAGTGCTCAAACGACCACTTAGTCAAGTTGTTTAAAGAAAATGTCACAAATTGAGTTTTGCGGTGTTATAAAATTTTTGATTAAAGAAGGATTGATAACAATAGAAATCAAAAACAGTATGAATGCTTTTCACGGCGACTTGTGTCTACCATTTTTAAGAATTAAAATTGGTCTAAGTTGTTGCACCGGGGACGAGAATCATTAGAAGATGACCCACGTACTGGAGGTGACTATTTAAGAAAACATTGAATTAATGGAAGAAATTGTTATAAGTGAATGGCGCCTAAAAACAAAAGAGAATCCAGCACAGACCAGAATTTCCATAACAAGTGCACTAAGGGTCCTACATCAGCATTTAAATATGATAAAAATTAGTGCAATGTGCACTCGCGCAGTGCAAAAGTAGCGTGGACTAGAATGTCAGCAATTTTTAGAGCTCTGCCGAGGGGAGCGAAAAAGTGTGATACGATCAATTGTAACAGATGATGAAACTATGGTCTGTTATTATGATCCGACATCCAAAAGAGATACCATGGAGTGTCATCGGAAAGAAAAGCCCGTGCCAAAAAAACAAAGGTCACTAAAAACATAAAAAAAGTGATAGCTACAATATTTTGGAGTTGCAGTTTTGATCTGCATTAGTTCAGAAGTAGGGAATAAAATAAGACAATGTATACAAAAAGTTTAAAATCAAATCTTAAGTAGGAATTTATAGAATCGTTAATTACTGAAAAGCTGTGAATATGTATATAAAATTGTAATATGATTAATTTTTGAAATACCTTGGAATTCTGTAATTTTTGCTTGTAATTCATACACCAATGCTAGTTTATTCTGTCTGTATAGTATTTTTCCACAAAAAACAATTATAGAAAAAGAAAGAACGATATTGACTAATGATATTTTTACACTAATGCATAAGGTTCCGCAGCTCTCGCTGTATAAAGTTATAGTTGCTAACTCTAACCCAGTATCTTGGTAAGTTATATATTATATTGATTAAGTGAAGGAAGGATAGCAGAAATTGCAACGGAAGTCGCCATCTTAAACATCTAAGTATGACTATATTTTGATTATTGCATTGGTTTAAGCGCATGTATTTGTTTTTTTGCTAATTTTATATAAAGTTCAGAGTGGTTAACAAATAAAATGGTTAGTTATGTAGCTTATAGCTGCTCTAACACTCGTAAAAACAAATCTTTAAGGATCATTTTTCATAGGTAAGTTTTTTTCATAATTAATTTTATTTAGTATTAATTTTAACTATATTAAATACCGAAAAAGAATTTCATATTTTGATAATAGAAAAGATCAAAACATAAGCGTTACATATGTGAGGGATGATATTATAATTAATATAGGTCGTTGCTGAAAAATTGTTTAGACGTATAACAAATAATTTCAAAAATTTAAATATTCATAAATACAAAATAAAACATATGTTATGAATCAATTTTAAAAAAATAGTATATTAAAATACAAGTAACAGAAGGCTTTTCATTCCAGCAAGAGCTCCAAATTCGGACGAAGGAACGAATGCAGGAATAACCTTTTGTTATGTGAGTTTTGTACTATTTTCTCTGTTTCAACTTGTATTCACATTATTTATAAAAAAATTGTTAAAAATATACATTAGGGAAATTACAGCGTAGGTTGGTAGCACTGATTCATGTTTGACATTTGACTTTGGAAATATTAGTTGAATTTAAAACTTTGCTTGAGTCAGAGAAAACTCATCCTGTGAGCGGAATATTGGATGAAGAACTTCAATTTACACCACCAGAATTGCGGAACGTGACCTCTACTGCCATAAATAATTTACCTCTTTATAGATTGACACATAATAACTTCAATATATTAAACCATCTATTTATTTTAAAGTTAAGCCTTTCCGAGAAATTTCTTTACTGTAGATTTTTTGTGTTTCGTCCATATTTCATGAATACATTTACTTTGTTCAAAAACTCATTATAATTTATTGTGAATAATACCTTAAAATTATAATAACCTCACACATGACCGAATAATGCATCGTCCAGTCAGCCGTCCAAACGAAATTGTTATTCAGATGCTCCGACCCACTACAGAAAATCGCCAAAAATGATTTAAGAATGGAGTCCATTTGTTCTAATACCAAAACAGAGAATAGTATAATAAAATACGAGTAACAGAAGGCTTTTCATTCCAGCAAGTGTTCCAAAGAACGAATGCTGGAATGGCCTTCTGTTTTATACTATTTTCTCTGTTTCGGCTTGTATTCAAATTATATCTTGATAGAAAAATTCTTTGTAATATACATTAGGGAAATTATACCGTAACGTAGGTGATCCGTTGGTAGCACTGATTCAATTTTAAAAAAAGTCAAGAAGAACAGGCATCTCGTCTTTCCTTGAAAATATGATTTCACCCTTCCAACATTGTTTTTTAATTAAGTACGATCGAAATAATATTTTATTGCAATATCCCACGAACATGATAGATTTCTACGATGAATATTTCTGTATCGAAACTAACTATGCATCCACTTTGGCAGACGGTTGGACTCTGAATGGAGTGACTGAGACGTTCCAATTCTTAAGGCCGTGTGCGGTTTACAAAGAATATAAGTTCCTGCCTTTTTCGTCGAATTGGAGAATATTTAAAGTAAAATTATGAAATTTTTCAATTTAATAATATTGTTTCTATCATGTTATGGGTACAAATAACGCGCAATATTCCAACACGCCGAGTGCTGTGCAACAACAACAATACTCTGATGATTCGTAAGGTCATGCGTTAGTTTCTGCCTATATCGAATTATTCTATACTGTTATTGTATGCCTACCTTAGCCATATACTTTACAACCGTGATTCCCAAAGTTATCCAGATGGACCACCAAGGGTCCACGGGAAACTCGATAGAAGTCTACGTTGGGCGTAATGAAAAATGAGAGTCTACAAACTTAAGGGCAGGTACATGAAAATTTATTTGGTTTCGATAGTGAGGAACTAAAATGTTAGCTTGACCTTTCGTATCATTAAAGGCAGATAATATGTTAAGAAGCTCAACAACTATTAATTGTAAAAACGTGCATAATCCATATCCAGTATAATGCTTGTTTAGACGTGCAAATTAATACGACTTGTGGTGAATTTGCTTGCAATCTTGCACGAACTTATTTGACTCTTCACAAATATAAATACGAATGTCAAGGATAAATAGTCCAGTCAAATTGGTCCTTAAAATAGAGCTAAAAATTGGTATGAATATTCAGAATACTATTATTTTTATTGATGTTGAAAATTTGCAAAAATAGGTTTTTCGCCTTTTCAGCTAAATGGTGAGTTTTACAGCAAAAATAGTTCAAACAAAAATTGTAGATCATCCGATTTTTTACAAAAAACGTATCCACACTTTTTTTCATAAGTATTGCCATTTCCGTGATATAGCGGTTGAGAGAATTGAAAAAATATTTTATTCGTAATATGCACACGTTTCCACACCACCTATGAGGTAGTGAGCTTGGCCCTTTTTTAACGTGGTTTCCCCGGTAGGCCTATTCCACGACCTATTGAATCAAATTGAGTATTGAAAATGATGAAAGCTGTGTAAATTATGTAATATATAATTGAAAAAATAATTTGGAAAAATTATTCTGTTTTTTTTTTCGTACCAAGCTTGATTTAAAATATCATGGTGACTCTCAATAAAACATAATGATCCTGTTTTTTCTGTAATAATAGTTTCTTCACCATACTCCAACTCCAATCGCATTTTAATGGTTCTGTTATCTATTGTTGATTTTTTACAAATACTTTTCAATTCGTCTAATGTGAATTGACAATCATCGTTATTTTCAATATACTTAAATATTTCTCTCATCGCAATATTTGTAGCTTCATCTTGAGGACAACCGGCTTTACCCCCTGTGGTCGGTTTCAAAAAGAATTGTAGCAATCGTTATGATACTTAACCTCGGCAGTGACTAAATCATATTCAAATTCAATTCGAACAACAGCTTTGGCTACATCATCACAACGAGTTTTAGCTGTAGTTAGAATACTTTTTTCTTCTCCAACTCTCCATTTAATTCATGGCCGTAAAATAAACAACACTGTTTGAAGCAAAATGTAGTTTCACTTACTACTACACCTCTAGTACGAGGACTTATTTTTGATGCACCAGCTTCTTCTTCTTGGCGCCGTCTTTCCACGGCATCAATGCTACTTTTTGAGTATAATTTTTTCGTCACCGCACATGAATTTTTACAGATGTCCGGTCTTTCAGGTACTCTGAAAACTCATCACCTCTTTCAATACTTGCATCAATTAATGTTTTCATGTCGCGATCAATAGTAATAACTCCACTTTAAGTCAAAGGTTGACTACAAATTAAGCAGAATTGCGACATTTTTTTTAAAAACAATAAAATGCACAAACTTTGTAACAAAATACATGAAATGTTACTCAAGGCCTTGCGACTAAATGAAAATGGGGGCGGAGTTTTTGACGTTCATTTATATTCTAAGAATTTTATAATTTGTATGTGTATAAGACATATGGACTCATGTGTTTATTCGTATAACGGTTCAAAAATTTATATAAATCTACATTAACGTGCATATTACAAATAAAATATTTTTTTCAATTGTTTCAACCGCTATATCACAGAAATGGCAATACTTATGAAAAAAGTGTGGATACATTTTTTGTAGAGAATCGAATGATCTACAATTTTTGTTTGAACTATTTTTGCTGTAAAACTCACCATTTAGCTGAAAACGCGAAAAACCGATTTTTGGAAACTTTCACAATCAATAAAATTTTTTGCACAAGGGGGATTAGTGGGGAGTTTTCATAATTTATTTATAATAATTCATACCAATTTTTAGCTCTATGGGAATTTTTGTAACCTTCAAAGTTTTATTTGACTGGACTAAAACGTTACTCATTTATTTAGGGAATTTCATAAAGAAAAGTGAATCGATATTAGTGATTGTCAGTGTCAGGAAAGTAAGTATCTACATAACTATTTGTTATATGCATAAAGTGATATTTTATATATTATTTATTTTACAATTTATTTTTAACAAAGGAAAATACTGGTCGCCGTGTTTTTTCAGTTTTCAAACTTGTCGCAGGTAGAATGCTTTAATGAACATATTAAGATATTCTGTCAATGGAAATACCACCATTGATCATAAATCCAGATAGGGAAGTGGAGAGTGTGATATTATAGGAGGTGCTACTCAAGCTTAGCACTAATGAGGAATAAAAAATTACATTCAAAAAAGGGTATCAAAAATTTTGGCTGCAGGTAGAAATACCCGAAAAATATCCTGAACTGTGAGGAATTGTGCAAAAGCGTTTCCCTCGTCATATCTTGTCGTAAAATGTTTTAGTGCAGTTGCAAACTTATTAACAAAAAAAAAAAGGAGCAGATTGAATATCACAGATTGGGGAGATTTGCAGTTATTCTCTCCAAAAATATTGATAATTAGCTGTCAATCCATTAAGTATATCCGTCTCATTAAAAATATGGCCCACTTCAAAACCGACGTTTACTTTGGTTCTTTTTGTAATGAGATAAGCAATAATAAATCATCATCATGGTTTCTCAAATTTGCTGCGTGCCACATTTTCACATCTGCAACTCCAGTGTCTCTACATCAATTGAATAAACATTTGTCCGTAAACATACAGTCCGTTGGAGGCCCAACAGTATTGAAACACTTTCAAAACAAAACTGTTCGAAATTTCTGTCCAAATGGTGTTTGTGTTTTTTCTTTGTCCTGTCCGCTTGATGGAAATCAGACATAAGAAATAACAAAGTGTGTTTATTTTTAAATTTCAAATTATGCCAGCTGATGAACAGGAATTTATACTTTTAATTTAATCGTTTGAGGAGAATAAAATTCATTATATCATTTGCTCATTTTATTAAAAGTCATGGATGATAAAATCATTGAAAACTCAAGCATATAAATAAATATGAAATTCAAATATAAACATACAATATATTGCACCTAAGATTATAACTCCCTATACACATTGTACATTTTCTTGTTATATAAGATCTTTATTAATTCGAAGTAAACTTAGCGTTTTGTATCGGTTATTTATAAAATTAGTGAGATAAAAATTAATAAAAACACTTGTTTCGGGGAATTAAATGCATTTTTTCCATTGGTTAAGTCGATTTTTATAATTTATTAAGATGAACGTCATTTCTATTTATTTGATCTTGCTGATGAGCTGGAGCCATGTTCGGAAGATTTTGTTCTTTTGGTTGTTCGTATTGTTGATCAATGACCTAAAAATAAAAATATGAAAAAATAATGATTCCAAATGTTTCTTCTTGAATAAAATTATCTTTGGTGTAAAAAGTCTACTGGGATATATTCTGAGTCAAAGTCACGAATTCGTAGATTATTAAGGTATTGATTTTAACACGTTGACGAACTTGCGTCTATAGCCTCCAAAGAATGACGACAATGGCCTTCCAAAACGAAACGGTCGTTTGTAGACAATATGGCTATAGCATCATAAATGTGCTTTTACCAGCTTACAAGTAAAAGCATACAATTTTTTAAGTTGAATTTAATTTTCCATCTGTTATAAGAGTTGCAGCTACAGTATGCACGTGGTTGTGAAGGGAGTAGTGCGATCGTATTTTTTTTGAATTATTGACATGATATTCATATTTCTGCACAAAGTTTGCATAGTTTGACAAGTATACTGCAGCTATAAATCAATTCCTAATCAAATATATAATTCCCGAATATGTCCAAAAATTGATAGTTCTCATCTTAGTAATGACTTTCAAACTCTTACCTGCTGTTGATTTTGTTGAGGATGACCTTGTAGTTGTGCTTCTTGTTCTTTTACAGCCTGTTGAGCAGACTGAGTTATTTGCTGGTTGACAGTTTGGGGAACCTGCTGCTGTTTATAATCTCTTTGAGAATCCTGGTGTTGCTGTTGTCCATCTTGTGGCACTTGCTGCTGTTGTCCAACTTGTGGCACTTGTTGCTGTTGTCCACCTTGTGGCACTTGCTGCTGTTGTCCACCTTGTGGAACTTGCTGCTGCTGTTGATATCCTCCTTGAGGAATCTGATGTTGGTTATATCCACCTTGAGGAACCTGTTGTTGATATCCTCCTTGAGGAATCTGTTGTTGATATCCTCCTTGGGGAATCTGTTGTTGATATCCTCCTTGAGGAACCTGCTGTTGTTGATATCCACCTTGAGGATGCTGTTGTTGTTGGTACCCTCCCTGAGGAATGTGTTGTTGATAAGCACCTGGAGGTACTTGTTGATATCCTCTTTGTTGCATATGTTGCTGCTGATATCCTTGAGGAGGAACCTGTTGATGATATCCACCTGGTGGTAGCTGCTGATAGGCCGGAGGAATATTGTTCATAGCTTGCTGTTGCCTTATATATTCTGCAAGTTCTTCATCTGTGAATGGTCTTTGTTCATCAAGTCCTAGGTTTAAACAATTGAATGAAAAAATATAAATTTTAGCACAGAAATATAGCAAAAACATTTAATACTAAAAAAATAGTTTGAAGGTTAACCTTGCCATCCATGGTCTTGTTTGAAGTCGTTAGCATTGGTACGTGCTAGGAATTCATGAAAATCTATGAAACCATCACGATTTGCATCCATCTCTCTAAAAACACTCTCTCTCATTCTTTCCATTTCTTCAATTCGTTCACGCCAATCGTCTTCAGGAGCATCTAAAATTGTTGTGCAATATATTAGACAGGATGAAATTTTTTTCCGTAAACACATACTTTGTTGATACATTTTATCCAGTTCCTTAACGAATAAGGCCTTCACTTCATCTTGATCCCATAGACCATTACCATCTAAGTCGTGTAACATAAAAAATGTCTTAGGATCAAAGTCTTGTTGCATTTGATCCTGTTCTTCCCAGACTTCTTCTAATTGAGCTTTGTGTCCAGGCTCATGGAGTTTTTCATGATTTTTATGTTTCTTTTCCATCTCCTGAAAGGTAATTAAAATTAATGCAAATTTTCTTCATTTTCAGAATTTCTGACCTGATATTCCATTTCGATTTTTTTTCTTTCTTCTTCCGTAGTATGATTTAATTTATCTTGTTTTCTATATTCTTTTTCTAATTCATACTGCTTGAACTCCTCTTTACGTTTCTTATCAGCTTCAGCTAAATCTGCTGTGGTTTTGGCAATAAGTTTTTTCAAATCCTCAATTTCAAAAGTATGAGGATTTGAACGATCTACATGATGATGCATAGGGTCTTCGATATCTATTGAATTTGTATCTTCCAGTTTTCTTCGTTGTTCTACTAGTTGCTTTAATCTTTCTAATTCTATCCTTTTCAATTCATCTAAGCGAGTCCTAACATGATGAGAGACAAATTCTAGCTCTTCTGCTATTTTTCCAGATCTAATTTCACTTTCGTCAGCCTTCTCAAGTTTAGCTCTAAAATCTGGATCTGATTCTAAAGCATTCACAACCTCTTTTAGATACCTACAAAAATAAAAAGATTATCACATCAATAAAAAAACTATTCATTCACACAATAATTCGTTTTATTAAATTGAGAGTAAAGTTACAACAACGTAATCATGGCACTTACAGGTGAGAATTATGATGATCTGCCATGAGTAAAATGTAAATCATATAAACCCAAATAAAGAAAAAAATTTAAAATGTTGCAGAGTATAATAAAAGAGACAGAATTGAAGTTTTACTTCAAAGGAATAAAAACAGATAATTCTATCAGGAAGTAAAAAATAGGATAGATCATTGTGGAAGCAGTTATATTAGAAACAAATAAGAAGTTGGAATCGTCGAGTGGTGGATAGAATAGGTAATGAATCTGGGTGAAGTTTAGACCAAGCACCATGAATGTAATATGCCAGAAGAAAATGAAGCTATGGATAAATGTAGATGTACAAGAAAGAAATTATTAACTTAAATGTTTTGGAAAATTAAGTAAACACTGGAAGTCAACAATTTTTTCAAGATTATATATAACAATTGTGTAAGTGTGGTGCTCATAGACATATTCTACAGATGATTAAATACCTTTGTAGATAATATATTAGAATATCTGGCTGATTTTCCTAATAAATGATTATTTGAGCAAATTTGAAGAAATTCATTGATTTCAAACAATATGTAGATATACAGATACATCATAGAAAATGGACCAAGTTATGGGTAACCTAGAAATACCAAAAAAAGCATTAGACTTCTGAAAATGACAAGGCATTAGTGAAACCGATCCTCTATCCGCAGTCGTATTTCCTCTAGTCTTGGAGGAAATAACAAGAAATGATAGAATATTGATAGAAGAAACCAATAATAATCACCAATTTCTAGCGTCACCGGAGACAACTATGATGGCAACAGTAAGAAAGTATTTACAGGGGATAACAAGGTTAGAAAAATATTTGCAAAATTTTAACAAATTAGTAGAAATTAAACTAAATATATGGTAATGAGACAAACAAGAAACAGAACAATTAAAAATAACAGCCTTTGAATGGATACATATAATTTAAATATTTAGATGAGTATAACAATGAGATCGGAGAAGTTCTTAAGGAAAAAAATCGAAATTTTATTCTAAAGTTATGTAACAGTTTACGCTCATCAAGCCATTCAATTAAATAAGAAGCAAACATAAAATATTTGTTAACAATATTACACTAACTTTAATAAAGATGATGATCCAGTTATTTCATATGTTTATTATTTTTGTAATTAATTTGAACTACCTACATAATTTTAAAAAACGTTAGCATATTTTTTTGGAGCAATATCAAGGTACTGTGAACCAGAAGAGAAAATTGATGGTATTGTTAAAATATATGTGATGTGAAAAGATCTTCATGTTGTTTAAATGATTCCGACTTTACATTAATTAGACACACAACCTGTGCTTGTGAAACATAGGTACTTAATCAAATTGAGAAACTACAGAAGGAACTATGAGAAAATGAGAAAATTTTTTCAAAAACATGCAACAGGGTCACCACAGTAAACGTTCCAGTCCTTCAAACCGAAACCAAGAAGTTATACCTGCCGCTTTGATAACCCTAAATCACGTACTAAGTCATTTAAATCTTTTTGAAAAATCAAATGTTGTTCTCCGTACGCTGTTCCAAAGGAAATTTCTAACTCCATTATTTCCCAAAACAATATCAAATTTGAATATTCAATGGTTGATAGATTCTCGCCATACACTAAACCAATGACACCTATAGCTGACACAGCACACATGGGGAGCCCACTGTTTCTCTATCTCCGATTACAATACTAAAATACATGAAATAAGCCTTTTTCACATTTTTATGAAATGGTCTGATTTCTGAACTTCACTATAAATTGTTCACAAATGTAAAAAAGCTTGTAAGAAGAAATTTTGCAACTGTGGCGCGTATGATTTGCCACTTTTCTCGTTAAAAAAAATTATTAACTATATAAAATTTTTCTCTTTAAAACTCATACGTAAACTAGATAAGAAATAAATAACTCACTCTTTGAAATCATTCTGCTCATAAATTCAGGCCTATTTAACAACCTCAAAAATTTTTATTATCTTTAAAAAAAGGAACTAAAGAATATACATAAAAGTGGTATGTGTTAGGGCTTTATGAATATTTTGAGGGTTTTCTGCATTAGGATATAAATGTGCCAAAGTTGCATTGACACCATTTTGAAATAGTTTCAAATAATAATTGTCATTTAAATTGCCCTCGATGAAAAAGGGACCAACGCAGGCCAGGACTGGCCGGGTCCGCGAGGGCCCCCGGTCCCATATCTAATCTGCTTTTTATTGATATTGAAAGGGATTTATTTCATGATTTAGACATGATCAAAATTGTAGATAAAATAGCTTTAATAATCAGCGTGTTGTTCTCAGTGTGTGTTATTCTAATATAACAACTTTGAAAACTATTACATTTACAGAATTTTTTAAAAATATTTTTATTATTTTTCTAGTTCCTAAAACCCGTCTTTCATTATTTTTATTACACAGAGTTTTGACATTAGTCATTAATACTTCGGTATAAATAAAATACTTTATTTTGAAATACATCAACAAGAGTCCAAAATCATAATATGTATTTGTATAAAAACCTAGCTGAATTTCTTCTTCTTGCGTGCCAAAATAGCGTAAAAACGCTTTTTCAAGTACCTAATTTTCAAAAAGTAGCCAAGGAAGAGACTCCAAACTTTGCTGGTGTTATCCATACCCCGCGGTAGAGTGCCCCTTCACAGGTTTTAGCTGAAGCCGTAAGTAGACCCAATACGGGCCTGGCCAATGATATGTTTTCCAGAAATCCTTGCCCAAGCATTAACGTTTTAAGGGTATTGCATGTGTTCTTTTCTCATCCAGTGAGAATTTTCCGTTGACTAGAGGCGGCAATTTGCCTATTGCTACAGGTTTTATTGTTTAATGGCTTCATTTATACCCCAATATGACTATCCTAGGTTCTCTCCCTCGCCGGAGTTGTGTGGCCCCAAAAGGGGTATTTTTGCGGTTACAGTCTTAAAGGACTCGCAATATCGAAAACCTGGTAATTGTTAAAGTTTTATTACATTAAATTCTACATTGAATTCGCACATTTTTCTGACCACTCGTAACATATTAAAGTTGGACTAGTTTTTTTTAAGCAATCTATTTATCAATAAAGTGGTTAATATAAAAATAAAAGAGGAGTAAACTCTGTGAAGAATTAAACAAAAAATGAACATTTTTCGATCAATCGTCTCCCTACAGTGTCGCTTTAAATTTAGATAATTTCTTAACATAGTAATCATCAATGATGACAATTTTTTTTAAGTGCTGTGTGTGCTATTTTAAACATAATACTAGAGCAAAACTAGTTTTATTAACATTAAAGAATATATAAAAATATATTATTAAAAAATAGATTTAAATAGAATACGATGCGATCCATTAAATTGTTATAAAGATGGATACGGCATAATAAGTAACACAATTCATGTTATTAATTAATGATGATTTTATTTTACAATAATAAAAATTAGTTAAAGTAAATGGACAAATGGAAGGTCGTAATACCACTAGACTCCTCAAAGTCTTCGCCCCATATATGTAGTCAGGTCTTCTAGCTTGTCAATCTTATTAGGTTAGAAGGAGTTAGTGCAGGATTTACCCTTGCAATTGGCACAAATCAACGAGCACTTCATCCCAGCCTTCCGACACCCACAACTACCTACGCACTCCTTGTGACAATTGCAGGAAATTATAGAGAGGGATGACTGGGAAGCTGGTTCTTTAGAGGTAGTAACAGAATCAAAAGCAAACTTTGGAGCCTGCTAGCCCCAGTGGAGCGGATCCATCCGGTGTCCCAACCACAGTTGTAGGTGCTTTCTTAAGCAATGTTAGCAGGCTGCTTCGGAAGTTGGTGATAGGTATGCCATGTTGAATTTATACTGATCGGATAGCAATTTGATGTCATGATGTTGAGTGTCATGCTCGAAGAGGTTTGATTTCTTTTTCGAGAAGAGATTCATTTTCTCCAACAGATTCACGACCTTCTTGTTAGCTTGCTCCAAGAGTGCAGACGTTGCGTCACATCCACTTATGGTGTGGTATATGTTTCCGAGGGCATTTAAAAATATTTATATCGAAAATCCAATTGAAACAAATTTAACAATAAATGAATGTAATAAAATCTCAGTAAGACAAGTGTGAAAGAACTCTTTTGATAGCTTTACTTACCAGTAAGCCTTGAGGGGTTAAAGGTGAAACTGTACGGTCGATTGTTTTATTCTACACAGAATTTATTTCTCTTCAATTTTTATAAAAACCACTTTATTTACAAATGGGTTGGTTTAGATATTACCGAAAACGTGAAGTTAATACAATAATTTTTTAAAAATATGGAAAATGGTCAAGTTTGGTGTGCAGTATATGGAAACAAGTGGTCAGAAAAATGTGCGACCATTCTCATTCAATACAGCATTTAATGTTCTCAAACGTTTATAATAAACATGTTTTCGATATTGTGAATCGTTTAAGAAATATTATCGTAAAACCGCAAAAACACCCTTTTTGGGGACTCAATGCGCTCCGCTCCCCAATTGTGAGGAGGAAAACCTAGGATAGATATTGAGGTAGAAATGAAGCTATTAAAACAATAAAAACTTTTGTAGCAATTATTTCTGATATGAGGTTCAATCTTATTGGACTATATTGGATAACATTGTTATCTACTATTTCCGTCATTTGCTCATAAAAATATGTTTTCTTATTAAAATTATATTTCTTAGGCTCTGGAATAGGTTTCATTTTATAGGGATGCATTTTATTTTCTTTTGATATGTTTACTATTGATATTGACAAAGTCTTATTGCATTTGCAGTACCCCTTTTTTTTTAAACTATGGAGAAAGTCTTAGAACAATACGTACAGTAAGTACGGCTCTTGCAAAAAAGCCACTTCACACCAAACAAGTCGCTCATCAAAAAGACAAGTCCACCACAAGTGCGCTTTTGATAAAACCTCACATCAGACCATCATAACGGCGTTAGAAAATAGGAAAGTGTAAATCCCTATTCTAAAATGGACCGAAGCAATGCTACAACATCGTATAGTAACAACAAGACTAAATAGAAACACTTCCCCTATTACTACACCACATAATGTGATGTCACGTTGGAATCAAAATGTGAAGTATAATGTATGCTGTATATCTGTTATAAAGTTATATTTTAGTTCCAAAAGTAACATTCAAAGACATGTCTATATATGTATATATGCTTATTGTATTTACTAGTTAAATTTCACGTTCTCAAGGCCGCCTGTTCCGTGAAATAACAGACTATTCAAAATATGATTAGCAAAATTATTCAATTTAATAATATTTTATTTATTTCTTTGAGCGAATCATATATAGGTAAATAAACAATGTTTTAAACGTAGACACTTTGTATTAAATGGAACTATCCTCTTCGAAATGTTTGGAACAAACACGCACTAAAATAAATTACATAAACAAGAGGTATCTTATCTAACTATTTGAGCCAGACTGAAACCGTTTTTGCTAATAATTCTACAATCGAATCGACAACAACATAAAATAAGTATAAGGTAAAAGCACTGGATATTTAGTTCTGAATGTTATGCTTCATGTGCACGGTCAGTTCTTCAGTTTGGTTTCGCTACTAGACACAGGAAATAATTGTATGTGAAAAAACACAAATTTGTGCAATTTCATTAGGTGAAAGCTTTAGGTAAAAATTGTAAAATATTAATGTTTTTTCTCATATTATCATTATGTAGGCAAATTACTTTTTTTGGTTGCTTATACCAAGTGTTTATATGTCACATTACAGCTAAGAAGTTAACCTAACATGTTCACTTTTCTTCAATAGGGAGGAGTCAATTACTAATTGACACTTGGGTGTCAATAACTTGTGCATAGGATTTTTTTACCATATAGTTTAATCTCTTTAGAATATAGAGTATTTTACTTGTTTTACACAACCTGTGCTTGTTAAAGGGTACATAAAGTTATATATTTTAGTAATGGACACAGGTGTCAATTACTAAATCAAAAGATGTCAATGACTAAAACATTGTTTTTTTTTCAGAATGAGTCCAAAAAAGTACACTGCTGAGCAAATGGCTAAAGCTATTGAAGCTGTACGCAACGGGGCACCTGTACAGAGCCTTTGATGTCCCTAGGGTCACTTTGATGTATAAAAGCAAGGAGAAAAGTCCAGAAGTTTGCAAAATGGGTTCCACTACTTACCTAACAGATGAAAAAGAGGCTATTTTAGTAGATTGGTTAACTAATTTGTCAAAAAGCCAATATCCACCTACCAAAGAAAAGCTTTTGGGCACATTGCAACTTTTCTTAAAGCCTTTTAAGACGTCACCCTGAACTAATGAAATCATCAGCATCAAAAAGTAATATAACCGAAGGACAAATTCGCTCATGATTTCAGGAAGTAGGTGAATATTTTGAATCAAAAGGAGTTTCCGCTCTACTTAGTGAACCCAGTCGTATCTTCAATGCTAACGAAAGTGCCTTCTATCTTATGCCCAGAGGCAACAAGGTCCTTGTAAAAAAAAGGCGAAAACAATGTAGATGTAAAAGAGACGAGAAAGAAAACTTAAAAGTTTTGATGTGCACCAATGCTGCAGGACAAGTAGCCCTGCCAATGGTAGTGTACTTATTTGAAAGAATTCCAGCTTATGTCAAATAAGATACCTTTTGGATGGGGAGTTGACCGATCTGAAAGCGGGTGGATGTGTGGTCTAACTTTTTATGAGTACATGACAATGTATTCGAACCTTGGCTTACAGAAAAAAATATAAGACCCGTAGTATTCTTTATGGACGCACATGTTTCCCATATGACACAACCCTCGTCCTAATTTTGTGCTAGCAAACAAATTGAGCTCTTTCTCTATATCCGAATGCAACTCATATTATGCAGCCCATATCGATCTTTAGAAGTCTTAAAGTTTATTGGAAACAAAAAGTGGATGAATGGGGAATGCAGAATTTTGGCGAGTACCAGATTTTGATCCGTTATTTAAGCATGCTCTGGAAAAAGATCCAACCAAATCGTTTATTATCGGCTTCCGAGCTACTGAGCTATGTCCTCTTGATATAAGGAATATTGACTACAAGAAGATTGTTGGTTCTATAACACAAAGTTACTTCATTGTTTATTTTTTGGAAATCATTGAAAGTCAAACTTCCAGCAGAAGAAATTGATGTTTAAAACAATAATGGTCTATTTAACGAGAAGCTAATACAAAAAATGAACGAAAAAACGCCATCTAAGAATACAATTACTCATTGTTCCTTGGGATATAGGCGGTAAATCAGGAAAACAAGTCACTACTACTGTTTGGGTTTTATCTCAGTAACATATCATTTGTAAAATTATTATATGCATTTCTATTGGTCTAACTATTTTTCAAAATTTAAGTTATCGAATTTTAAACTAATATTAAAATAATGACAACTTAAAATTACAGACCAATTATTTGCTGGGGCAAATTAAACAAACTAATATTGCCACAGAAACTCTTTAAAGTATTTAAGAAAAATATAATAATCTGAGTATATTATAGTGAAATTTTATAATATAATTTTATTCTATTTTTTTTTCAATGGATGCAATAATCTTTGAAATAATAACATTTTCAAATAAAAAATGATGAGACCTTTTAAACGATACATCACAAGGCTATAATTCCCATTAAAAAAATTGATGGTGTTCCCGTAATTTGAAGGGAATAATGTCAATGTATAATTAAAAATGTATGTGTTTCTGGAGTTTTACTTACTAAACGATATATATAATACATAAAAAAGAATATATGACTGTAAAGTAAGACATAGAAAAATATTTCCCATCACTGTTATGTAATGTTTTGACTTTGAAAAGTAGTGCCCTTTACTTTTCAAGCAGAATGCTGCTCTATAAAGGCTCATTTTTGAGGCCACAAGATGGGAAGTAGAAAATCACATTTTTTGGTGAGGGTGTGAAAATTACAGTTCTAAAGACTTTGTAGTGTAGGATTCGACCTAAAATGAAGTGCTTTGATAATTTAGAATAGAATGCTATTTTTTGCGGCGAATTCAGGTATTATGTGGAGTGCTGCCAGATTGCTGTCAAATGTGAGGCGTAGAATTCCAAAACCAGCCAAGTCCAATTCGAAGATTTTTTTTATTTATTTTTTTTTAATAGTTTTTCTATTAGATTATCATTAGTTGGAAGGATTTCTTCCAAAAGCGGTTAAATCATATTGAAAATTGCCCTACAAAAATAAGGTATGTTCCAAATCCAGCCAGATCCTCAGTTACTCTCCTAGCCACTGGGAGCGCTCTCTTCAATATCTTTATCCGTAGCAACAGGTTAGGTTATCAACTGTTCTATTTACATTGTGTTTTAAAGAACTCTTTGAGATTAACATTTTTAGTTTCTCACTTTCTTTGTCATTTTTTGTAAAATATTTTTCAAACGTGATGGAAATATATCCTGAAGTGGTCGACAAACCCAGGAAAAGAAAATCAGATCCAGCGAAATGGAAAAAAACAATTGAAAAACATAGAAGGTAAGATTTATTATTCTCTAATTTTGTTTTTATTTTTCTTGTTTTCTTACTTTTTTATCTTTTTTATTTCAATGGCTTTTCATATACAGGCCTCCTGGAGTACCAATTTTGAAATGTGAATGTACACACAAAAAAAAACTTACAAATGTGATTCAATATCTTCAATAGACATATCAAAATTCTTTCATCAATTTTATAGTAATAATACTAAGGTAATTATCATTCTACTAGATTATCAATTACTAAATAAATTAGATTATAATTAAATCTCATTAAATTACAGATGTCTCAAGATGCGTTCATCTCATATACCAACAGTAGCAATACGTCACGGAGACGAGCGAAGACCGAAGAAAGAGCCCCAAAAGATCTTACCATCAGGTATTTCGCCATCTGTGGGGATAAAAAGGTGCGAATTTGCAAGGAAGCTTTTTTAAAAATTCTAAAACTATCCAAAAACCGTGTCCAAGGCGTTATAAAACGCTTTAAAGCAAGCGGATTAATGCCTAAGGAGGGCAGAGGGGGATCCAGAACCTCAGAGCAATGGAAAGTAAAAAGAACAAGCGTTATGAATTTCATTAAAAAATTTAAATGCTTGGAAAACCATTATTCTAGGGAAAAATCTAATCGATTTTATCTTCCTTCCGACCTTAATATCAACAAAATGTGGCGAATGTACTGTCGAGAATGTGAGGAAAATGGTAAATTGGAATCATTAGTGAAGTCGAAATACTTCCGCAACATTTTTAATAATTATTTCAACTTAGGCTTTGGGAGTCCCAGGTCAGATGAATGTAGTACATGCATTTCTCTTAAGGAAAAATTTAAAAGGGAAACCAATAATAGAAAAAGAAAAATACTTGAAACTGACTTGATATTACATAAGAAACAATCTAAACAATTTTACGAACTTTTAAAAAAAACAAAGGGTCGACACTTACGTTCAGCTTTGATTGTCAAAAGAACCAAACTTTGCCTCGTGTCCCTGATCAAAGTGCCTACTACAGCCGACAATTTTATAAATACAATTTTACAATAGTTCAGGGAAGCTCAAGGGACAAGCAAACGAAACAAAATGTTTTTATATATCATGAAGTTGAACACCGGAAAAGCTCCAATGAAATTGCTTCCACGGTATATGACTACCTTGTCAATTTTTCAAATATTCATGATCCACATGTGAGTAAGGTTAAAATTTTTTGTGATGGTTGTGGGTGACAAAATAAAAATTCTGTTCTAATCGCAATGCTATCCTTTTGGCTACTGATGATAGCCAACCACAATGTAAAAGAGGTAGAGATCGTATTCCCTGTAGTAGGACATTTGTTTTTACCGTCCGACTGTGTATTTGGTAGGATCGAAAAAGAAATCAAACAAAAAAGTGTAATAATAGATCCTGAGGAGTACGTCAACATTTTTTCAAACCAAGGAACCACGATTAATCTCAGCCCAAAAGTGTACGATTGGAAGAAGGCTCTATCCAACAACATTAAGGCTCCTGGACAGTGGCATTTTTCATTTGCCAAAGCAAAAAGATTTGTTTTACGGAGGAACAAGTCCCATTCAAATGTTTTGATAAAGGGGGAAGCCTATTATAGAAATGATGTTGGTGTTTTCAAAGGTTTCACAAAAAAAACCAAAGTTTCCAAAACCTCGGTGAGAGAATAGAGAGTATTCCTCCGAAAAATAGATTAGTTTCAGAATTGAAGAAAATTGATGTTGACAATTTGTTAAAAAAACATTATGGACCAGACTGGGCAACTTTGCCGGAGCTGGATTATTATAAAAATGCGATTCACCAATAATCAATCACAAGAACAGAAAATTTCTGATGTAATAATTAATAATTTTGTATACTAAATTAATAAAAACTTGTTTTTTTTATTATTTGTTTATGTTTGCAATGCCCAATTTTCCATAGCTATGAAATATGGTGAAAATATAAATTGCAATAAATATATGTGTTAAAAAAAATACATAATTACATAAATAATATTTTTATGGGTTTCCAAAATCAGCTAACTCCAAAAAGAATTTGGCTGCCAGGCTTAGGTAAATTAATTTTTTTTTCTCGAAAATTTTGTATTGCTGTTAGAGGACTGGTATCTAAGTGGCAAAGAAAAAAAAGAAGAGATAACATCAGCTGTTCACTGATAACACAAAAATATGTGACCTTTATCGGCCAGCTGTGAAAAATTTTTAAAAATGGACTTGGCTGGTTTTGGAATTCTACGCCTCATGTCACCAATCTCACTCCAAAAACTCATCGCCTCGCTGAAAATTGATTTCATTGTTTTTTGAGATTCCATGCCAAGTCACCTATTACTTCCTTTGGTAAGTACAGTTTCCAAGGTTTAACTCTGGTGTGTGGCATTCTGAGTCAAATCTGAGTCTCACTCCAAAAACTCATCTCGAGGATATCTTGATTTAATCATTTTTTGAGATACTGTTGCTAATTCACTTATGACTTCTGATGTGCTGCAACCTAAGTTAAATGATAAGTTTTTTGTGCGAGACTAATGGTCTTTGATACTCTTGCACCACTCTGCAGCACACCAGAAATAAACCTTGAAAATCCTAGTTCCTGAAGAAAGTCATACATGACTTGGCATGGCACCTCAAAAAAGATGAAATCAATATCTTGACGAGGCGATGAGTTTGTGAAATGAGATTGGAGGCTTTCGACGGCATTTTGGTTGCACTATACCCCACACCAAAATTGATCACACTGCACATTAATACCTATATTGTGACTCTCGACTTTCTCGTCCATTCTCCCTTTTAAAAATAGCAATTTATTTTAAATCATCAAAGGCACTTCATTTTAGGTCCAATCCTACTCGACACAGTCCCCAGAACTATCATTCTCACACCGTCACCATAAAATGTGATTTTTCACTTCCCAATCTGAAGCTTCAAAAATGAGCCCTTTAAAGCAGCTCTCTATTTGAAAAGTACAGGGCGCTATTTTTAAGGTCAAAACATTATGGCATAGGAAACTTTTTTTTTGTGGTCCCAAAACTCTCATTTTACAGACTTAAAGAATATGATTACTAAAAGAAATGAATGCAAATTACCTATGATATTCCATATAATCTTCTAATCCATTCACTTCTGAATCATGTTCTTCCTCTTTCTTTTGTGTCACTGGAGGAGCATAACATACTTGGATTGTCAAACATATGGATAGAAAGTATAACCACTTCATTATAACTAATGTAGCAAGCTAAAATCATCATGATAAATAAAACTGACAAAATTACAGAAATATTCTTAATGTTCAACTATCAACAAAATATATTTCAATTTTAACCATAGTCTCAGTAGAGCCCTAATTATTATAAATAAAAATATTGTGGATATATTGTTCTGAATATAATTTGAAATAAATCAATTTCAATTCCAAGTAAAACAATTTGTCATGGTTGTATGTTTTATCATTTACCTGTTATGTTTATAATTATTGTGGAAATCTCCAGCTACAATTTTTTGAAGAAAAAAACATAATAGGTATAAATTTTTAATTGAAAAAAGCTTGATCACAAAAATTAAGTATCCCTTTCAAATGTTATATCTATAATTTTAAAATAAAAAAATAGTTCAATTATGAGAACTTATTTCAAATTAAGAAAACCAATATATCCTAATAACAGAAGTAACTAATTGATACAGTAGGTACAAAATAAAAGCTTACTTATGAATTACACCACAAGTAGTATGTGTGTATTATATTTTTTGTATCTGGTACTTATGGTTTTTATTGATGTTACCAGTTTTTACACTTTTACGACATCCTTATCTTTATGTTTACTAATGTAATGGAGTTTTACACATATGTGACGTGTACTATCTACCTTTTTTTTCTAGATAGTTTACATGGATGACACAAGGTCAATTTCATTTTGTATTATCGTCTTAGAGACCTAGATGGGTCTGCCAGCATAAATCCAAATCAAATCGGCAACAATATCCGTTCTGATTATTATTTCATTATCATTGTGTATTAAACGTTATCAATCCATGTGCTAGATTTGTATTATTTATGTATTTTTGATAATTTCACCGATAATGATGATAATTTGTATGTGGAAGTTTTGAAAAAAAAAACATTTGTTTTACACACTTTCAAAATTGTCTCCTCGCGAACGAGAATTTTGAAAATACGATCCCTGAACTGATTCGGAATTTGACCCGCGAACAAAGCTAATGTAAAGCATTTATTCTCATATCCTTATAAAGGTGTTTACAAGATGATTCCCACATATAAGCAGTACTGAATTAAGATATTGACATTTCGCATGTTATATTATAATCAACTTTTTGTGTTAAACGTTTGATTTAGAGAATTATTTTTTACATTTAATATTCTATTTTCGCCTTGTTCATAAATAGTAACTTTTAAGGCTCTTATTAAAATGAGTTGAAGTATCATACAATCGGTAAAAAACAGTTTTGTCAAGTTTTATTTGAATTATGAGGTGCTTCTATAATATTTCAAAATAACTATAATAATATTACAAATAACCAGATATATATTTTTTTCATGAAGTTTTCAAATTCCATGGTTTTGTGGTAACATATTTTAAGCATACAAAACTTTTAGACCTATTTTTACCAAAAAAATGAATTTGAAAATCACTTTCTCCAAGTTAGTGGTATGAGCTACCGTAAAAGTAACATTTCAATATAGACCTTTAAATAAAATTTAAATTTGCCATTATTTTATAACAGAACAATAGTAATGCTTCGAGGCGTTTTGAGCGTTGAGATAAATATTGACAAATGGCGAAACAGAAAATATAAAGTGATAGCTTTAAGAAGTTATGTTATAATTTGTAAGTCATTGATTTTTTTAGTGGAGTGCTTAACTGATTTACATTAAAGTAAAATCAAAATATCTTGTGCTGCATCACAAGAATTATTCGAAAGTACTTATAATATCTCACACTTTAACCCACCTCTTGACAAGAGTCGTCGTAAGCGATAGTCATGACGTCATGAGTGACGTTAACGCCGCGACAACAACGATCGTAGTCACTATGTGGAACGCCCAAAAGAGTATTTCAGGCGCCGTGAACACTTGGTGCAATGCACCGTAGATGGGGTCGATTTGGTTGGACGAATTAATTGTCGTGAACCATCTAAATACGGGTGGCGTCATAACGTGTATTTATTAGAGAGATCATAGATCTAATTGGTATATTATATATATATATATATATATATATATATATATATATATATATATATATATATATATATATATTGTTATATTTAATTTTCTTCTCAAAGCACTAGATGGGATACGTAATTCTGTGTTGGTTAAATGATTCTGATCATAGATCACATATTTGGTTCTGGTTCTTAGTATGTAAATGAATCTGGTTCAGGTTGTTGTTCATAGAAAATCATTCTTCTGTGTCTCTACCGCTTCTATAATTTTATCGATTATAGTGACTACTTGTTTCATGAAGTTTTGAGAGAACTTCCAAATAAATATTGTGTTTTACAATGAGGGTCTATTAATAGTAATGCAGTTATACCTCTTAAAGATATGAAACCTGTTACTATAAAATGAATAGAAATATGTAAGACCGTGGGCGGACCTAATGACATTGTGATAAGCCATTTGAATATGGTTGATCTGTGCCTTATATGTCACTATTGGTGATAAAAGTTGAAGAAGATAATTATCTTAGCTGTAAAGTAGAAACGTCAAAATCGTTGATAACTTTTTTTGTGTCGTAATAACATAAAAACAAACTTATGAAGTGTTATTTTCAAAATTATTATGAAAAAGAGAATAATATCCAAAATAGTAAATCACATCACTATCAATAGTTACCTATTTTATGGTATAGGTTATCTATATATATATATATAGATAGAATCTAGAACTAAATTGTCAAAAAAAAAGAATAAGAATTTAACCATACCAAAGTTTAAAAATAGAGAAAACTTAAAAAATGTATGTTAAAAAAATAGCTAGTTTTATGAATTCAGAAGGTGGAAGGAAAGTTTCTTATTTTCTTGCTGGTACAATATCTGTTGGGGCTATGTGTTCTTATTTTGTGCCCCATACCCTACTCTTAAATGAATACAGGAAATTGATTCAATTATACAAGTACGTTATCAAGGAGGTGTTCAATTATTTCAAATAGAGAATTAAATTATTAAATAATATTAATTTGAAACTTATATTTTAGTAATGGTATATCAGTTCCAGTCTCTAAGGAGATAGAAAATCGCTTCCAAAAGGCGTTAGATTTATTAAAGGTATATTGAATTTGACATTATGCAGAATTGTATAATTTAAATATCTTTCAGATAGATCCAAAAGATATCCACTTATATAAACCATTTCATGTATATGGTTTTGACGTAATGAGTGCTGGCAGTTCATATAGTAAATATGGAGCAATTATTGGAATACCAATCAATTTTACTTTTCAGAAACCAGAGACTATTGATCGATCCAAAATGAGAGTATGAGGTTTTATAAGATTTTTATAGTTATTTATATTATAAGTCCTGTAAGCACATTATCAAAATATAAATGAGATGTTTGTAGATAGGTGATTAACCTATTCTAGAATATCAAAACTAGTACTGGAAAAAATTTACTAAACATGCTTTTAACATTTAATTTCATACAATAAATGTGAGTTATAATTAAAAAACATAAATTCTGGAACAGTTTTCTTATATTTTCATTTAGCTAACCCTTAGTGGAGAAGAAACTATATTTATTCTGGTATTCTCATCTATGATGAGTTCTGTTCTGATTTCAATTGATAGACTCTTGAAGTATTATCTCCTATTCTCTGGACGTGGCCAAACCATTTTAGTTTTCATTCCTCGATTTTGTCTTGAATGGGTTGGTGGTGTTCCTTATTTTCTTATATCTTGTTTTATTCTCTATTTTTGTAGAAATCTCACTTCTGTACTCTTTATTTAGTTTTTTTGTTATTGTATGAGTATCTATGATTCTGATCTAGATGTTAATATGGGTATAGCATTTTTTTATATATTTCCGCTAGAAACTGTGTGTTAATTTTTCTGCTGCGCTAATGTCATGTTTTATACTGTTTTATTTGTCTTTTTGTTTTGTTATTATTCCTTCATTTAACACTATGTTTGATAATAATGGGTTTAGTATACACAGTTGCTTTACTCATTTTGTTTTGAACATCTTTGATAACTGTGAATTAATTTTTTTGTCTATTTATATAAAGCTTACTCCATTTACCAAATTTTCTTATGTTCCTCTAATTTCTAGGATTTTCCAACAAAGATGTATCTCTCCTTATTGATTTTTCAGTTATTTTTCTAATTATGAAGTTTGTATCTGTTGTCGCTCCAAATACTTGATGGGAATCTCTTCTGCTTTTTTCTAATTCTTATTTTAGCTTGTTTTCTATCATTCTCATATATCTCGTTTATTATCTTGCTTATTGTTGCAGTGTCTTGTGTCTCCATTATGCATATTGGTGTAATTATTTCCACTTCTTCATGATGAATTTTAGTGTGTTATTTTCATTTCTTCTGGTTTTACCATGTGTTGCGTTTCTAATGACTTCAAAGGATAGTTTTTTATTCTCCGTGTCGTCTGTCATTTTTTCTCCAAATTCTCGCTATAACTTCTGTTTTTATTCTTTAACTAATCTTCTGCACTTCCTTTTTTATTTTTTGTAGTCTGATTTTGCTTTAGTTGTTAGGTATTTGCTTCATTTTGTTTTTTTCCTTTTAATTGTTTCTTTTATGGTTTCCTACTGCAAATTTGTTTTCTTATATTGCCTGCTAACTATTCTTGTTGTTTCTCGTATTTTTTATGATGCATTTATTATTATATTTCTAAATTAAATATCTTTCAATATGTAATTTGTTTGAGTTCATAATATCTAATTTTTTGTGTCATCCTATCTGTTATTTTTATTTCGTTGACTATTCATTACCAGTAAATAATGGACACTTCTAATTTCTGAATCTCTTCTGATATTGACATTCTCAACTTTCTCCAAATACTTATACTTACTAGTAAGTAATAGATTTGTTTACTTTGTCTTCTCTTTTAATTTTATGAATATCTTTCACAGCTCTTATTTTTTAACTATACACCTTGTTTTTCCATACTCCGCACTTTGTTCTATTTTCCTACTTTGACATTAAGGTCTATTATCTTTTAATTCTGTTTTCTTATTTTTAGTCGGAGCGTAGGCTATAACCATGAGAAGTTTTTCATTTTCTCCATTCTTTTATGTTCATTATAAAGATTTCGTTCATGAAATTTTTGTTCATTATAGCTTTCATCTTTTACTATTAACGCGACTTCCGCTTTAGCATGGTTTTTTTGTTACTTCCAACCATATCATCTAGTATCTTTTACTTAATTTTGACTCCCTTTTCATTTTTCCGTCGATTGCTTTCTCTATTTCTTTTATTGGTTGGCTTTTTGAGAAATTTATTGCCTTTTCCCGATTTCTCTTTTTTGTTATACTCTTGTTCTTATCTGAGCTTGATCCGTAGTTCTTCCAATGTTGTGCCTCCTGTTATTAGTTTTCTGAGTCATTTGACCAATTTATTTGGATTTGCCTCATTTCCAATCCTTTTCTTTATTTTTATGTATCTGACTTTTAGACTTTAGATATCTTCTGTTCTTTTATATTTCTAAGTTTGTTCTTGCTTTTTAATATATCGATTTTATCTTTCCTGCATTCAGTTTCTATACAAGATATCTTATTCCCCATTTTCAGCACTGTTTTTTCACTTTAATTTCTAACTCTTTGTTTATGAATTCTTCCAGTTTTTGTTTGAGTGTATTGTTTCTTTTTGATTGTATGGGAATTTCCTTAATGAATAACGTGTCTTTTTCAGATTCCTTTCTATTTCTAATATGTTGTTTGTGTCTTTTTAATTTGACATATTCACATCAGTGTTGGCATATCTCAAAAATTAAGTAGCAACCTTCGTATGATTGTTCGTGCTCATGAGTGTTTATATAACAAACAGTCGGCAAGATACAAGAATCTTATAAAATGAAATTTTGCAAAATTTAGTGAATAATTTCTCTAACAGCTCTCACTTATAGATGTATTCAAATAACCATGCTCAAAATTGCACGTTTAAAATTATTACAAATAATTACTCTACCACAAATTAAAAATATGTGTGATGCAAGAATGAAAATAACGTGCCTGTAAGTTATACTGTACCTATTTCTAATTTTTAGCTCCTTAATAATGTTTGTTTGTTAGATTCATAAATAAATTATGTGAAAATGACTTGTTATTTGAGGGGGATGGAAAAGTCATTTGTATAACATGAGAGTAAAGTGCCTTTTCTTCCCTTGAATGATTATCATCCTAGGGAGGAAAATTAGTACTTTCCTTCCTTGTTAAACAAAGAGCTATTCTTCCTTGACCTTGGATTACAGCAAGGCATAGAGCAATAGTTATTTTGAATTAATAAATCGAATATTTCAAACTGTAAAAAAATTCGGTATTATCAGTTTCCGTTTCGATGGTCCTTTTTTCTTTTTTAAAATATGTTTGTTTTTTTTTGACTTTTCGATTTATAAACTTTCATCTACTTTCTTTTTTTTATTTTAAAAATTATAAATATACATAATAACAAAATAATAATTTGTAGTTTCTAAAAATATGTATTTTCTTTTGTTGTAGATAAATCACGAAGCTATTGTTTGGGATTCTGAACCTGCTCAAAATCTTTTAAAGTCATTGGTTTTGTCAGAAAAAGCTCAGCTATACGCTATGTCTAGAGAAGTTTTATACAGGCAAACATTGAAACCATTATTAGATGTATTCTTGGCCACAAATTTAGTATTGTCATCATATTTTTTAGGCAGAAATTTAAAACAAAAGTTTAATTTTTCAGCAAAACCACTGGGTTTAAGAATAATGTTGTATACGTTAGTAGGAATATTTAATTTTGGAATATACATAATGGCAAAGGATCTCTCCCAGATGTATTACGAAAAAAATATCGATTTAGAACTGAAAAAGACAGACATAATATTTTTACAGGGTGGTAAAGAATTTTATTCTAAATTACTCGAAAGGAATAAAGCTTTAAGGCAGTTACTAGGAAAAGATGGTGAAAGGCTCTACAGTGTGCTTGGAAATGAAAATTATATATTAAGACAAAAACATATTCCATTAGTGCAAAGATTATCATCTTTTGATGATACAATAACTTCTTAGATTATTCTTAATAATCTATATTTGTAAATATATTAATTTAGAAATTATTTTTTATTTATTTAAACCCGTTGGTGTTATTTAAATTTTTATACCAATTATTAGCGCCCCACTATGGTTTCGTACTAGCATATTATGTCCAGATGAGTTTATTATAGGGTCGCATCAGCACAATGCACCGAACTTGTAGATTTGATTTGAATATAAAATAATACAGCCACCAAGGATATTTATTATAATAGGGGAATCGCAAATTCTCGTAATGTTGCGAAAGAAAATAGTATATTGTGAATTATCTAAGAAATAAGGTTTCTTCATTGAACTATTTACTTCACCTGATAACCTTAAGGCTAGAGTTCGGAAACATTCAAAACGTATCTTGAAATTTGAAAGGAGGGTCTATCGTCCATTTATAACTATTCGAATCGTACAACAATAAATGAAAAAGGGAAAAGGATAGCCTGGAGAGTATTTTCAAAAGAAAAAATAAGATTAATAGAACACCAATATAGAACAAAGAGAAAACGTAAGAAAAAATGGATTAAGTAAAATATTTGTTCGCATAATTAATAAGAGAAGTCAAATAGAAAAATGCCTGTGTGTGGATCGCTTTACAAACTACAGTCTTTTTCTTAGATATTTTATTAATTTAAAGATGATATCTTATGCCAAAGCATCACATGCACGTACTCTTATATAACCAATACTCTAATTATTCCAAGGTAATAAAAATTTAATTTTGTCCTATTTGTCTCTATGTAGATATAAGAAGGAAATGAAATAAAACATGTTTTGTTAATCATTTTTTTTAATTAGACTTGTAATATATACAGAGTTAAAAAATAATATTTAAAATTCATTATTATACAAAACATTTAAAAAATTTAAATAAATACATGTATTACTTTAGAAGCAAAAATATTTTGTTAAAAAATATAAAAGCTATGTTACAGGCAATAAGACTTGAATTTAGAGGCACTCTGGAATATTTTCATTTAAATAATAGTTTTTATTAATGACTGTTATATAATGTACCCATTATACGTCTGGTTGCTCGACTTTAATAATACCCTTTAATCACGGGAAGTGATTAAAATGTATTCATTTTAATCACGGGAAGTGATTAAAATGTTTTCATTTTAATCACTATTGTCAGATTCTTCATTGATTTAACAATAATATTTTGTTTTTCTACAAAAAATTAGTTTTTAAAATTAGTAAGCCACTGAATATTTGTTTTTTAACATACCATGTTCTTCAAAATAATTTATAAATCTATGTACCTTTTAAATCGAAATAAATTTGGTTCAAATGTATCAAACTAATTCTTAGTATGAGTAGATTTCTTAAATTTAAATTAGGGATAATGAAGTTGCTTTATTAAATTTATTGTTGGAAAAGTCAAGGAAAGTACAGTACTGTCTCTATAAATCGACATTTCAATATCTAGGCACATACAGTAATGGTGCTGTGTTCCCGTCAATGAGTTGGTGTATAGTGTGATTGTCACGTGTTATTTAAGTGATGACAGTGTTTTAAGTACAATACAGTATAAATTATAAGTGCAGTGTAATGTCAGGAAAACGTAAGCATGTTGCGCTGACTTGAGATAAAAAGTATGCAATTTTAAATCGTTCAGAAAATGGTGAAATGTTGGTTACTATGTCTAAGGAATACAATATTGGGCGTGCAAAGAAACAAATTTAATCATTTTGCAAGAGAAGTACTAGTGAATCATCTTCCAATGTAAGACAGACATTAAAAGTAGGTGAATTTCTGCAAGTTGAAGATGCACTTTATGCAAGAAAGGAGCCGTCACACATCTTTATCAGGCGAATTATGAAAAAGGACAACTTTACTTGCATGGGTTAGGTGGTTAGATAAATTCAAACGGCACTTTGGATTTCGATTTTTGACTTTAACTGGGAGAAACTTTCATGTTTTGTTTAAAATTTTTAAGAAACTGTGAATGAAATGGATCTAGGTCAAGATAGATTCCCAATCCAGAAAAAAGTGGTTTGTTATCGCGTCTTTGGCAAAAAAAAAACATTTGTTCATAGGAAACCAGGGCTCCAGATGGCAAGCTGACAAATGATAGAATAACTTTTATACCATGTTTTAATGTTAGTGGAACGCATAAATTAGAATTGCTGGTCGTAGGGAACACAAAAAAGCCAATAGCTTTGAAAAACGTTTAACTGTCAGTTTTATACACTAATGGATGACAAAACCTCTTTTACCAGAATGATTTCACTTCTCGTCAATTGTCCTGGATATCTTGATGAATTAAAATCTGATGATGGTAAAATTACTGTTCTATTTTTACCTCCATTGCTGCAACCCATGTACCAAAATGTGATCCAAACCATAAAAAACAAGTTACAAAAAACATTGTATTCAGCGGTTTGTCAAAACAGGGGAGAGTCGTTAACAACTTCAAAGAAACAAATATGATAGATGTTTTTAACCTTCCAAACGCACAGGAAAAAGTTTCAGTTAAAACTATTGTTTGTTCAGGGGCGAATTGTAGCCTTTTTTGATTTTATTAAAATATTACAGATGTTGAGTTAAACAACTTAAGAGATGCAATGATTGAACAACTTGTAGACCAGCCTGATGATCTGATATCAGCTGATGTTCACACCTGGTTGGGAGGATCAGATGAAGAGCAGTGTCAAATTATGACAAACGACGAGATGAACGCATAGTTATTTCACTACCTTTTGTAATTCATGGTTGCTTTAATAATGGAGATAATGGTTTGTAGGGTAATGAGTTTTGACAAATATCGTATCTTCTACTCACTTAAAATGAGTTATTATACACTGGTAAATAATATACTATTGACAAATAGTTGGGATACAATAGAAAAAGGCAATTGTGAAATACTGAGTAATTTTTTTTTCTGGTATGAGCCCTATTTGTATTCTTTGAAAGGAAAACATATTTCAAAGGTGATGTTAATAAAATCGATTTTAATTAGTTATTCTGAATTAATTAAATAATTGTTAACAAATAGGTACGGAAATATCAACGAACCATTCTTTCCAAAATAGGTAAAATCATATCAAAAGTAGGTCTTTTACCAGGATCCTCGTTCATACAGATATTTATCAACTTGATCAAATGTGATGATATTCCTGGTTTGATACTTATTCTCAAACCCTCCAAAGCAATTCTCATGCCAACTTCCATAGGACTTTGGTCGGCAAAAGGTACTTCCCTAGTAGCCAACTCCCAAAGTAAAATAGCATAGCTCCACATATCAGAAGCTTCCCAATTACGATCCGTAATTTTCTTTTGAAGTGCTTCTGGAGACATCCATGCAGGATAGTAAATTCTACCTTTTTCTTGAAAACTGAATTTAGCATCGGCCATACTTAGTCTTGCTGTTAAGTCATCGTCAATCATAACATGACGACTATTCAGGAAGTATTCAGGAGTTGTTCTTTCTAAACTATGTAGAAAAGCCATTCCTCTTGCTATATCTATTGCAAAACGTAAAGCTTGTATTGTATCTACTACAAGACCACCACTACCTTCATGTAAAACATTATACAATGATCCTAATGGTAGATACTGACTTATAACGATCAAATGCGGAGGACTGTTACAACAACCGATAACAGGGAGAATATTAGGATGGGAGAATATCCGTAGTTTAGGAAATTCCTCATTAAAATCTCTTGAAATTCGGGAGGTAACATCACGCACCTTAAGAATCTTGGCAACTATGTCATTATTTTGCCACCTACCAATATAAGTGACTCCGCTATGTGTTTCACTTATTTTCCTTTTCATTTCCAATTCTTTAATATGTATACCCTTGTGACGGGATAGTGTAGCATCTCTAGATCTGGTTTTTAAACCTAACCAACTCTGATCTTTGAATTTAATTTTTTTCAGATCTTGACCAGATTCTACTGCAATATCATGAAGAACTTTTGTAAGATTTCCCTTACATTTATCAAGAGGTGTTTCACCATATTTGTTGGCAATGGCTACCTTCGCACCATGATGTACTAGATCTTCTGCTATATCTGAATAGCTCCAGAAGCACGCATAATGTAATGGTGAATTCCCGTGTTCGTTTGTGAAATTGATATCAGCTTTTTGCCGGAGAAGCTGTAAAAAAGATGTATTATTGTTTCTGGATTTATAGATTTTTATTATGTTTATATGACGACTCAATTATATTAATAGACTGAAAACTTGTTTTAGTGATTGGAATTGTTCAATACTTCTGTATTCAGTAGTTATTTGATTCATAAACATTTCAAACGGAAAATATTTTTTCTACCTATATTAAATAACCATCAATTTGGTCATTCATTTTAACTCTTTCTATATCTGTTCCCATCCCATCCTATTGTTACATACCATGTTTACAATCTCCCTGTGACCATGAGCAGCTGCCATATGTAATGGAGTATCATCTCCTCTGTTTGTGGCATTAACTCGTGCTCCCCTTAGTAGAAGCATTTCAACTATTTTATTGAAACCCTTCATTGCCGCCCAATGCAGTGGACTGAATCCATGATCATCCCTAAAAAAATAAAGTCCACTATATGTACTATTACTTAAGAACATGCAGAGTATAACTGGATGATTATTGCAAATAACACAAAGGGACCTTATTCCTCAATGTCTCAATATATAAGTTGTGTCAGATATTGAAAATGATTAATGTTTCATTAAAATGTTGGCAGTAACAGTGCTGTTAATTTTCAAAATGATAAATGTTAAAAGAAAATGCTATTTTGCTTGGTTTCAATGTAGCTTACAACGACATATGAGAATAGCATTTTTGCTGATAAAATATATGGAAATCATCCCATGTGTGGCATATAGTTTATATGAGGTAAATTACAGTACAGTACAATAAAATATTAGAAGTTGACAAAGCAGTTAGAACATATAATAAACAATTTATTGTGGCATTAAAATGAATTTATCTACATTAAAGTTTCATTAAAACTTATATAATAAAATTTCTAATCAATATCTAACTCTACTTATGTCTTTATAATTTTTGGTTATTTTTTTAATTGAAACAACAATATCTAAATTTGGCTTTAAGCCATTTTTTAGTTGCCTCCAATATATAATTTGCTATGTTAGTTAGACATCTAGGTTTTTTTAATATTTTTTTGAATTTTCATTTTGTTTCCAAAGTTAATATTTTCTATTTTATCAATGTAAATCAATGAGCAATCCATTTCTGTTGAGTCTTATATTCAATAATATAATCTGCTGACTCTGCTTGGTCCACAACGGATATTTCATTAGAATCTATTGGAAGCTTAGCTTCTACAACACCTTCAAATCCGGTGACTAAAATCCTTCCCCACAAAAATACACCCCTATCATCTGATGTTATTAATTTCAAGTTCAATGTATTTTATTATACATATTATATTAGGTATTTATTATCAATATTAAATAAACAAACTTATAAAATACATATGAAACAAAGAATGATAACCAGAAAATTAGGAATATTCTACTATCTACTACTGTTTTTAATATAAGTGAAGTTAGCTGCGATGTAACATTGTGCTGTTGACAACTTTTTTACACCATTGTTCAGAATATAATTTTTAACCATGCTGTTAATGTTAATTTAGAGAGAGAAATGCTTTATTGTCAAAAAATTGTTACAATGGGTAGACAAAAGCTTGTAAAAACTAAAAAGCAAACATAAAAATAACTAAATGAAGATACAAATAAAATGAAATTTCAATATACAGAAGTATTTAACATTATCAATGTTAAATTCATAGCTGTTGGGACTAGTTGCACAAACTAACCCCATAAATTGCAGTATTTTAGGAGTATGCCTTTTAAAAAAGTAACATATCCTAATTTACATTACTACAGTTTCATGTACATTTTAAATCAATTCTCAATATTTACAATATAAACATGGAAAAAATTCAAATTCTATATTTAAATCCAACTAAATTAGGTCATACACTTGGTAACAGAATAATATTATTTAAACTGGTATTATAATGAAGGCCAAATGTATCATTATTCATTTAAAATCTATAAATAATCCCCACTATTTCTAAATAACCGATGGACCATTGCCAAATATGGTTACTGAACATGTATCTATACGTGGAATCTTTAATATGCTAGTTACTTACCCTTGGTTCATATCATGTTCGGGTTCATCTAGCCAAACCCTCACTTGTAGGGCATTCCCTTCTTTGCACCATTGAAATATATCTTCCATATCCAGTATTGTGTTTAAAATTTATCTGGGCGTTTATTCTGAGAAGTTTCGTTAACAAAATAGATATGTATAATACGTAGATATTAGGTAATTATATAGGAAGCACTTCTTAACCACAAACACTGATATAAATTATCAAATCATTATAAACATAATTCTTTAAATTTATTTATTCTAAAAAATATACTACTTTTTCTGGTGACATTTAGCTGCCTAATAAAAACTTCTTGTTACCAACATTAAATTTTATCAAAATATAAACTAACATCTTGAGTGCGTTTCACATTGGGGTATGACGTCATTGAATGCGTTTAATAGCTTATATGGACTCCAAACAATTTTGTTGATAATGGTTAATGCCCATAAGCAATTTTTCATTTAGTGCTTTCGTGGTTTATGTGATAAAATAAGACTTTTCATTTGAATATACAGGGTGAGTCGGGAGGAGCGTACCAAACTTTAGGAGTGTATTATACACGTGAGAATGATGTAAAAAAACTCATATGTTTTTATCCGATTTTCATTTGTTTTCAAGTTATGGAGTAATTAAAAATGTCCATCTAGCTTTCCACTAGCATATTAACAAATAAACAAATTATCACATAAAAATTTTCTTAATCATAGCGTTCTTTCAATAAATGTTCAAAAATACCGCCATTGACTTCTAAATATTTTCTGCTTCGTCTACGAAGAGCGCTTGTTGTTCTCCCAATTGATTCATTTGTTTTTTCTTTAATATGCGCTGCAGTATTCTCAATTCATCTAATTAGTGCATCCCGTGTGTACACTTTTATTTTGTAGACTTCTTTTCTCATCCAGCCTCATAAACAAAAATCTAGTGGTGTGAGGTCTGGAGATCTTGCAGGCCAATTAATGGGACCTCCACGACCAATCCAACGCCCTGGAAAACGTTCGTCCAATTGTTGCTTGACCTGACGAGCGACATATGCAGGAGTTCCATCATGCTGATAGAACATCTGCCATTCTAATATTTACAAGACCATCCTCTAGTAGGTCTTGTCCTTAATTTTGTAAAAAATTTTGGTAGTTCTCTCATGTGAGACGGTTCTCCAAAATGAAAGGGCCAATTAAATAACTGTCAACCATAGGTACCACACGGTCAGAGAAAACTGATGTTGAAAATTGCTTTCGATTGTTGCACGGGGATTTTCGTGCAACCGTACATGATAGTTACGAGTATTATTAATGTCATCACGGGTAAATGTAGCTTAATCCCTAAAGAGAATACTCGATAAAACACGATGATTATTATTTATCCACCGACAAAACTCCATACGGTTAGCGTAATCCTCTGATTGTAGGTGCTGTACTATCTGTACGTGATAAGGATATAAGCGTTGTTTGTGGAGTGTGTTTATCACCCCTTTTTTTTTGTGGAATTCCCAAATGAGTGGCAATTCTCCGTGAGCTAGTAGTTGTATCTTCTTCTACTAGATACAGAATATTTTTTACTTCTACCAAACCTTGTCGAGTAGCGCGTTCAGATGATATTAGCACTGGTAAGTTTACCAATCTCGCACAATTTGTTAAAAACTCTAATAAGTACGTTTTATCAGGATATCTTTGGTGTGGAAAACATTGACGATATTCTTCAGCAGCAGCTGTAGCGTCTTCATTACAGAAACCACAAAAAAACACCATATTTGCATATTCTAAATTTGAATAAGTATCTGGCATTTTCCAACACTAACAATCACACAAATTCGAAATTGAACGTTCAGTTACTGTTCACTGACAGTTCATTAAAACGTCAGAATTATATCAAATGCCTTTGAGCCTCGAACATGTCATACTTTGATAATGTTAAAATTCAGATATAAGTGGAAAACTAGATGAACATTTTTAATTATTCCATAACTTGAAAACAAATGAAAATCGGATAAGAACATATGAGTTTTTTTACGTTATTTTCACGTGTGTAATACACTCCTAGAGTTTGTGAGCTCCTTCCGACTCACCCTGTATTGTTTAAGGAACGTACTATTTAAGAGATTTTTCCCCAGGTGAGTTAATTTAACCTATTAATTCTGCTTAACTTGTTGAGATTATGTCTATTTTATTTTTGTTGTTAATCTCTGTCATCTACTAATAGTCATGAGTTTTCGAGTATAAATAAATTAATTTTTAGGTTTTTAAGGTCTAGAACTGCTTCAGAATGGGTAAGTGCTTTGTTCCAGACTGTAAACATTACATTCCAAAGCATCTATGTAAGTTTTTTCGGTTCCCAAAAAACAAGACCGAGAGGAATAGATTTGTGTGAACTTGCAAAAGTATGCGATTGTCACTTTTTAAATAAAGAAAAAAAGAACGGGCCAACTTTATTTGATTTCAATATGCAGAAGTTTAATATAAAATCACCAGAAAAAAGGTATGCACTTTTTTTAAGAAGCGAACTGTAAAAAACCTTGTGACTGAGCTACTACCAGGACCTTCAACTGAACCACTACCAGATCCTTCAACTGAGACACTACCAGGACCTTCAACTGAGCCACTACCAGGCCAAGGCTAGAATTCATGTAGAAAGGGGCATCAGGAGAATAAAGTTTTATAATATTTTACAGCAAGTTCCATCATATTATATATCACAAATTTCAATTATCTTTTAACTGTGTGTAGCCCTCACAAACTTGCAATATCCCCCAATTAAAGAAATTGAGGAGTATTATTGGTAGGATCTATACTGTAGGTTATTCCGTACTGAATTGACTATCCGTAGGAGTTGAACCAAAGTATGATATATTATAATTTTGAGTTTTAAATATTTTTTATTGTAGCAATATTTTTCCTCATTCGACTTTTTTTTGTAAAAAGTTTAGAAATTTTTATTTAAAAAATGTGTATTTAGATTTTACTCAATTTTGAAATGACAATTATTCTTAAAAGTAATAATATTACTGTTTTTCTAATTTAATCAAACCCTGTAAATCCAACAACAATTTTCATAAAGTAAATAAATACAATTTGATTTCTTGTTAGTAGACTACAGTTTTTATAATCATCAAATAAATTATAAAGCCACAAGCAGTGTTTTAATTTATTTTACAAGTTTTTTGTACAGAAAAAAAATCACCCAACTATTATAATACATTCATTACAGCATATTTAAAATAGCTAAATTTGTTTTAAAAATCTTTATTGACAAAATGGCCTTGTACATTTAAATTAAAAAACATAATTTCCTGATATCGTCAGCAAAAAGAAAATTGTATAGATTAGGTTAGGTTAAAGTTTTATGAAAATAGAAGCCAAATGCCAAGAAAACTGTTCTCCTCATTCCATAGGAAATTATCATAAATTGTGATTATTTATAGAAAATACATGAGGTATTAAAGCCCAATCAAACATTTCTAATTGAACTGCATACTGTCTAAAATCGCGTTACTTACATAAGGAAAAAATTGAAATTTAGAAAAATTTAGTTGGTTAGCCAACAACTTATCAAATAAAAACAAAAAAAAACTATAAAAAATGTTCTATGTGGGCACCTTGCACTTCTACACACTTAAAAGAGCATTCTTTGCTGGCATTGCATGCCTTATAGCGTCACTATTGAGTCTCTTCCCACTTCCTGAATGTTGTAAAAAATCATTTTAGAACATCTTTACTAATAGGTGGATTGGTCGAGGAGGTCCGTTTGCAAGGCCACCACGTTTCCCTGAGTTAAATACAATGAATTCATTTTTTGTGGATATCTTAAAAGCTTGGTAGATACAACACTGGTAAATACAATAAACGAAATGATCAATAGAATAAACTTCCAATATCACGCTATAAGGCAGAATCTGGGAATGCACTTCCAAGTCAAAATAAATATCCTCCGTGTACTCCGGAAGTGTGTAGAAGTGCAAAGTGACACTTCGAACTTTTATTATAGTTTTCTTTTTGTTTTTATTTAATAGGTTGTAAGCCTACCAACTAAATTTTTCTACATTTCAATTTTTCCCTTATGTAAATAGCACGATGTTCGACAGTATGCAGTTTAAATAGATATATTTGATTGTGTTTTAATACCTGTTGTAAGTATTTTAGATAAAAAATGTATGTCTTTATGTCGAATGCTTTCCTTGGCATGTACAACGATCTACAAATCTACATATCTCCAAACCATACATTTCCTCGAGTTAAAAAAGTACCTCGATGTTATAAAATCGATTGAAAATTAATTTTTGCTATCTTTAGATTGTACCTGTAGGTGGTACCTATAAAAGTTACGGATTTTTAACCATTGATTCCCCCTTACCTTCAGATAGTAATGTAGAATTATTTATTCCGTCAAACACACAACATAATCAAATATAAGTTTTCAAAAAAAAAATGATACAGGGTGCTCATGTGACAGGGGCTAATACGAGTTTTCTAATTTTAAATGCAATTACGGACGCATTCGCGTTTACAGTGATACGTCCGGCAAATTTTCAGTAAATGTTTGGGCTTAGATGAGTATTAATGGGTATGGTTTGTTGGAGAAGGTTGAATTATGAATTTTACCCAAATATTCTAGACAACATTATGTTGCCATCGGTAAATCAAACTTATGATGAAAAAGATTTTATTTACAGTCACAATAATGTGCTGTCCACCGGAAAACACCCCAATTCGCTGTTCTAGTATGATGAATCAATATGATTTGTTTCAATGTTTTCATTCTGTAGCTCTGTTTGGTAATAAATCGTTTTACCTTCTTTGATTCATTATAGATCACTATGAGCATTTTTCCAAATTCCGAAAGAACAGAGTTTTTGATCAGGTGTCCATATTAACTCAAGCTCTTCTAGGCCGATTCACAAGAATGGAGTAAGAATAGTATTTGCAGTGATAGATACAACGGCGAAAAGAGATTTTTTAGTATTAGTGAGTGATTGAGTTATTCCCACGTCCACGACATGGCTCGTGAAGCCTGTTCTGACACATATTTTTATCATAGCGGCGTCTTTGATATCTTTTCTTATTAACAGCGGAGAGTTGTTTATATTATTTTTTTTTTCAGAATTAATTTCTAGGTCATTTATTTTTGATATATGTTTCGCTGCTAGAATAGAATAGAAACGTAATAGGTGAATTTAAATTAGAAAAGTAGTGAATAGTGTGGATAATAGTAGTTGAGTCTAGTATAAGTGTTTAAATAAATTAAGTAAGTAAAATACAGTGTGTATAAATTTACACCACCGTCGAAAACTAGATTGAATATATTGGAAAATAGGAAACACATTACATTGGTGTCAGGTGTGGTGTATTGTAAATAAATAGTGGTATATACATGGCTAAGAGACTAAGTGATCTGAAAGTGACAGAACCAAAAGCAGTACTAGAGAACCGCGAATTACAAACGTCCGGTAAGAAAAGTGAACTAGTAGAAAGACTCAACGTGGCACTTGTAAGTGACGGATTTGATTCAGAAACTTATCTATTCAAGACGAGTCTTCCACCTTGATCTCGTCAATTTCTACTAAAATGGACGAGTAGATTTCGTTCATGGAGGACGATATTTCAACTTTGAGGAACGATATTTTGGCCAACATTAATGAGATTATGTCTACCATGAAGAATGATATTTTGACCACGAAGGACGGTGTGTTGACTTTGAAAAAGGATATTTCTGTCAATATGAAGGAGTTTATAATATTTCGACTATGAAGAGCGATACTTCTACCGATGTTCTGTCATTAAAAATGTTATCTCTAGAATTCAAAGCAAAAGAAATTGGCCCCAGCTTTTGAGGCAGCCGCTAGATTGAATAATTGGTCTAATAAAGAAAAAGTAGTGAACTTAACAATTACACTACTCCAGATGAGTTCGTAACAAAAAGAATAACAACCAAAGAAATACGAGTTTCTGGAGAACGATCTACATTTATTACGAAAAATCCTCAAGTCATATATGTTATGAAAGTTACTGGAATTAATTGATGAAAAATAACAGATTAATCAAAAAGAAAACGATATGACAAGTAGCGGGAGCTGTCCTGTGCACCTATATTAGCTTGAAGGTTAGGTTAGAGAGAGTTTCATGCTCATTTTATGTTAAATACAAATACTTTGATATCATTTTATAGGGATGCATTTTAATTTTCTTTAAAATTCGAAAAATTGGCAGCTACTTTTTCATCTATCTCACATGACCAACGTCGCGAAAATGCTTTTCTATTTTGCTAATTGTTCCTTGGGATCTAGACGGCAAATTTGGCAATTTCCATTTGTGTCCGTGTGTTATCTCCACAATCAATCATTTCTAGAATGGTTACTTTGTGCATGTCTGTTAAATGAAGAATTTTTATATTATTCCGTCCACTTCTGTTCATTGAAATAGCATATAAGTGTTGGGATAGATTTTTGAAATTTTTTAGCTGTGTAAATTTCCTTTTAAGCGTTTCTTACTCCATTCTTGTGAATCGACCTAGGAGAGCTTAAGTTAATATGGACACCTGATCAAAAACCTGTTCTTTCGAAATTTGGAAAAATGCTCATAGTGATCTATAATGAATCAAAGAAGGTAAAACGATTTATTACCAAACAGAGCTACAGAATGAAAACATTGAAACAAATCATATTGACTCATCATACTAGAACAGCGAATTGGGGTGTTTTCCGGTGGACAGCACATTATTGTGACTGTAAATAAAATCTTTTTGATCATAAGTTTGATTTACCGATAGCAACATAATGTTGTCTAGAATATTTGGGTAAAATTTATAATTCAAACTTCTCCAACAAAGCGGCGTCTTTGATATGTTTTCTTATAAACAGAGGAAATTTGTTTATATTAATTTTTTAGAATTCAGGAAATTCCAATATATATATATATATATATATATATATATATATATATATATCTTCTTTCTCTCCCAAACTCGGTTTTTGAGCACGTCACTTTGGACATCCTCGATGCAAAATCTTTATTTAATGCTCGGGTGCCAGATCTTTTGTGTGGTTAACTACATGGCCCCTTGACTTCAAACGTCAAGAGTTCCGGGTAACCTCAGATGGAGGTACAGCCAATTCCAAGGGTCTAGTTATATCTGATTCGGCAGGTTTATTTCTAGAAGATGTCCGCGCTGGTCCTAAAATAAAAGTTAATCTCCTGGCCCACACACTACAGAAAAGCTAAATTCGTACTTCTAAACAACTATTCTACCATAGGAGTTTTCTAATCTAGAGTAGGTCATGAAAAAGAAAAGCGGTAAAAGCTAGCTGAGTTGTTTTCAATAAGCCAGTTAGTAATTGAAAGCAAAAGAAAAACGGATTCTAGGTCTGCAAACTGAACGGGGATATTTGATTAAAATGTCTCAGGGGATCAGAAAAGGAAATACGGAAGGGTTCGATCCGTGAATGAAAATATCAATGTGCCCTGGGAAGACGTCTAGAAACCCTCAACATTTCAATTCAGTGGCTTTACGTTCTCGAATTGAAATACCAACGAGTCCTGGCGGGACGCCTGGAAAACTTCAATATTTCAACCGAAACGGGGTTTGAAAACGGGAGTGAAGACGGACGGGTTTAATCCGTGAACGAAAACATCAATGAGCCATGGCAAGACGCCTGAACAATCTTAATATTTTGATTCAGCGGGCTTTACGTTCTCGAATTGAAATACCAACGAGCCCTGGCAGGACGCCTGGAAAACTTCAATATTTCAACCGAAACAGAGTTTGAAGACGGGAATGAGTACGGAAGGGTTTGTTCCGTTAATGAAAACATCAATGAGCCCTGGCAAGACGCCTGGAAAATCTTAATATTTCAATTCAGCGGGCTTTACCGTTCTAGAATTGAAATACCAAAGAGCCCTGGCAGAACGCCTGGAAAACTTCAATATTTCAACCGGAAAGAGGTTTTAAAACGGGAAGGAATATTAATAATACTCAACTGTACGAGCTTTTGTTATATTATTGTTATACAATAACACTACTAAATTAGTTTAATACTTGTAAAAATGGAATATTTAATATATTGAATAAACTTTTCCGTCTAACAATTATTGAAAAGACCACCTATTATTTAAAATACTATTTCTATAAAGTCTTACCTTCGCTAAAACTGCTTCAATTTACAAAACTAAAAAAAATTACTAAAAAAAAAAATACCAACACAAACGGAGTAGAAATTGTAAATTCGGCGTATGTTCAAAGATACCAACTTTTACTTTTGCCAGCCAGTAGCGAACTCTCCCTCTCGACTCGTCGTTCAAGCCTTCCTCGATTCAGACTCCTTTCCACCCCTCTTGGATAGTTCGACCTTCGCGCTACTTATTCCGTGACAGTGGGGAAACATGAATTTTTACAATCATATCGCTTGAAATTTGAAATTAAAACTCGTATTGGATATTTAACAAACTATTTCTACCTATAAGTCAGAGGGTATAGTGGGTTATATACATTATTAAATGAACATATATTCGGAAATTTTTTAAAATAATTATTGTCGAAAAATTTACTTTGTTACAATAAATATATGACCTACTATAGACTTTAGATATAATAAAAAGTCATAGTGAACGGAAGAACAATATAGAAACGTAACCGGTGAATGTAAATAAATTAGAAAAGAAGTATTTCATCGAATGAACGCATAAAATTTTTTACATCATTTACTCTCTCAAAAATATTTTATTATCTTACCTTTAGCGAGAGAAATATTTAGCCTTATCTTCTCTTTATAGCAAAAGGGATGATATCCGATGATCTCTTCATCCCAACTGATGGATAGTACCACATCTTTATATTTATATTTGATGCCTTTAAAAAGTATTTGCAGCTGATTTCCTTTATAAAACTCCATATTCACACCTTACAGTATAAGTTTTTAATGAAGGGATCCTACTCACTTACTTTCAATGTTTATTAGTCGGATAATTTCTACGGATACAGATAAATCCCAAACAGCAGACTAGAATAGGAGTGTTAGGTTCAGAACCAAACTATTGCTATTGAAAAATGTGTTAACTTAGAAAGGAATTAGCGCAAATAGGAAATTATCATCTTGACCGAAGGCGAGCAGCCATTAGTGATCTGAGTACCAACGTCATAAGATCTGGAATTGCCTGGACAAGTCAAACCAGTTAGGCAAGGAAAATAAAATCCGGGAAAGATGGGAGTGGAAGGAAATACATACAGTAAAATACAGGCCGTTTCTGTAGCAAAAGCAATCCATCATTCGAAAGAAGTTACTGCGCCTTCTCCAGTTTACAGTGTTGAAAAAAGTTCTGAAAACGAAGAAATTGAAATAGAATTTACAGCTCCTGTCAGTCCTCAAACACCGTATTTTATTAACAAAATGGTCTTTAATGATCTCGTAGAGATTTGGATTTGTCCAAAGAAAAAGCTGCAGTGAGAAGTTCAAGACTGAAGCAGTGGAATCTACTCAAGATAGGAGTTAAAGTTACCGTCTACCGTAAAAGCCTCAGTTTATATATTAATTTGTTTTCTAAAGAGAACGAGTTAGTGTACTGTAATAATATTGAGTACTTATCTTAAAACGAGGTTATAAAAATAGGTCAGAGGAATGGAGACTTTTCATTGATTCCTCAAAGTCAAGTCTAAAAGTTGCAATTCTCCTTAACAGAAATAAATTTCAATCGCTACTTTTAGCTCACGGAGCTCATTAAATAAAAACATAAAATTAGTGTTACAATAGAATTCAGCAAACGCCAATGGGTAATTTGTGCAGATTTGACAGTTGTTGCATTGGTTTTAGAGCTACAAACTGGCTATACGAAATACTTTTGCTTTTTTTGTGAGTGGAACAACCGAGAGAGAAATGAACATCATGGCCGCCAAGAACTGTTTACGTTCCTGAGCAAAAAAGGTGAAAAATGAACCTTTATTAAATCCCGAAAAAATAATATCACCACTTTTGCATATCAAATTGTGGCTAATAAAAAATTTTGTAAAAGTAATAGACAAAGATCAAACTGTTTTCATATTTTTAAAACAAAAATGTCCTTCTTTGAGTGACGCTAAATTGAAGGAAGGTGTATTTGTTGGACTCCAAATCAAAAGATTAATTAATTTTCATCATCAACTTAGATGAAAAAGAAAGAGATGCTAGGTTGATATTTGTCAACGTTAGTGAAAACTTTTTGGGTAACTATAAATCTCCTCAATATTCTAGCATCGCCAAAAAAATGCTCAATGCACATTATTAATTGGTATGTAATATCTCCTAGAAAATACACTTTTTACATTAATACCTGAAGTTTTTTCAGAAAAATATGGGAACTTTAAGTGCATGGAGAGCGCTTTTATCAAGATTTCGCTACAATGTAAAAGTGCTACAAGGAAAATGGTAACCAGCAATGCTTACAAGACAAATGAAAATGTCTACGAAAACATGTTTTTTAATGCTGATAATAAAACTGGAGTTTGATAAATAACTCAGATTTTTCAAAACAATAAATTTATTTCTTTCAAAAATGTAACGTAACACCTTTCTTATTTTTATTATGAATCACGTAATATTCGTAATAATCCACGAGAAAAAAAAAAGAATATTTTTTTTGTCCAGTGTAATAAATATAAAAATCTTTTAATTTCATTTCCTTTTTTTTATTTAACACATTTTAATTTACAATAACATTAATAAAATAAAAAAAATATATAAAACCATTTTCGTATTTTTAAGATCTTTGGTTAATTTTAACAAAGCATATTTTTCTTTTATATATATATATATATATATATATATATATATATATATATATATATATATATACAAACTATTACAGACATATTCGAAAATAAAAAGATATCTATTTTATAAAAAAACTAATTACTTAATTTTGGCTATTATTTTTTAAAAATTATAATTAAGTATAATTTATCATTTAAACGGCTAATACAATCTCACTTACTTGAAAATGAAAATAATTAAATTCAGACAATAATTGTGTTGAATGTTGAATTTTTGGAATATTATATAATATTTTATAATAATTTTTTGAAATCTTTAACGAAATTTATGATTAATCAATTACTAACTACTAACATATTATATTAAAAAGTGATATACGGAGGTGCCTTTAATATATAATTAGTACGTTCACCTTTGGTATTCCTTTGAATATAATTAATTCGAAACATGGTCTACCGTTATACATAGGAAAAAATTACTACTTTCTTTTTAAATATAAATTTACATCTCTACCGAAAAACATGCCCTTTTTGTCGATATCGACATCTCTAATAACTCGCAATTGCAAAGAGCTATAAGCCGGCAGACCACTTTCATGTTGTTTTATCTTATTAGAGCAGTTCCACACGTGTACTGATCAATTTTAGATTTTTTTCAAATGTAAATGAAATTATTAATATCATCTTTAATTTATATATTGAAGTTTATTATTTTCGCTCCCAATTATAGTGAGATTATATACACGTATATCTCGAGACGAGTAGTCTTTACTGACTAGTTACAACTAGGACTAGACAGATATTGAGGTTTGCAGTAAATTGGAAAATGAGAACAATTCCTAGCTTTCGGGAAACTTTTTTCCCATCGTCAGGAAGACTACAATATATAACAACTATTAATAATTTGCAGGAACTATTCTTCACATAAGTATTAATATTTATATTTAAAATATTACTTACGTTTTAGACGAAGATAGTTTTAATTGGTCATCATTGCGAATCAATAATATCGTATGAGATACCCATTACTACTTATTGTAAAGCGAAATGAAACATCAAAGTTGAATTGTTAAAACATGAAAAAAGTACATAACTTTATTAAAATTATGTAATTTCTAATTTCGGCTAAAACTTATTCGACTAACATGGATAGACTTGCTCATTTTCAAATTTGCTCCAAACCTCAACATCTTTCTAGTCCTTCCTATATATATAACACTAATTTTGGTCACTATCAATTCATAATTTAGCATTTACAACTTGTACAATTGATAGATTATGAGATGAATATGAAAATTAAATCTGTTTGAACCATACAAAATAGAAATGTCATCAAACAGCAGACAGAAATAGGAGTGTACGAGCTTAAAACCAAACAATCTGAAAAGTTGTTCAAGCAGCGATTAGAGCTTTGAGCTCGAATGTCATAAGATACAAGCTGGTCTGGGAATACCTGGAAAAGTTAAATAAGATAGGTAAGAAGAAAAAAGTCACCCTCCAAAGGTTTCCGCGACAGATTGGAGTGGAGGGAAATGAAATAGCAGACAGACTAGCGAAAGTAGTGGCAGAACTTTTCATAGGATCTTTTTGTGGAATAGGCTATAGAATTATAGAGAAAACACTAGAAAAGAAGGTACAGAAATAAAAAACAAAAAAATCCATTGCATCAACCAAGGAAGAATAATCCACACATACTCAATGGACATCTGAAAACGCAAGGTTTAACAGAGTGCAGCTTGCAGATTGATTCTGTTACGTAGGGGAAGAAACCTCTATCCACATCCTCTCGAAGTGTGACAGACTACGGAGCTCCAAAGCGTATGAACATTGAGATCTTTGGCAATCAAGGCCACTCTCCATCCTGAAATTTCTGAAAGTAGAGGGATTAATAGATTAGCTGCAAACATTGAGCATCCTCAGTGTCGCAGCCAGAAAAGGGGGCACGATAGCTCCATGAAGTCATAGTGCAAAAGACATTCTGAATCACAGCTTATATACAACCATAGAAACCTTTTTTTCAATCCTTAACAAATGATAAATTTCTCGTTTTTGTATGTAAAACATTTTTAAAATTCTTCTTTTTTTCACTCTGTTTCAAGGATTTTTGAATTTTTGTAATTAAATGTCTGTTTTGTTTATATACAGTGGGTTGTTTATGCATTATTTTATCGTATTGATAAATTTTTAATATAACTTTCTAAATTTTAAAATGTTTGTCCTATGTAAACAGTGTCACAATTATTACAAGGAACCTCATATATGTAATTCCTAGTTTTATTTTTTTTGTTACTTGTTGGGTACACAGTTTTGTTTATTCACTCATTATAATATATCTTAATCCTTTTTTTACAACTTCTTATTTACAGTCTAATACATGTTTTCGCAGTATCGGCTATTGTTCTCCATTTCTTGCTATCTTGCATCTATCTGTTCCAGCCACGCACTTTCTAGACTTTGCATATCTTGTTCAATCTGATCTTCCCATCTAGTTTTTGGTTTTCCTAGTTATCTTTTTCGTTCGGTCTCCGTACTGTAATTTTCCTTATTCTCTGTCGTTTTTTTCATATTTTCAATGAATCCGTACCATCACAATATTTTTGATTTAATTGTGTTTACTACATCCTTATTTTCTAATATTCTCTATATTTCATAGAACCTCCTTAACAATTATTAGCAATATTCACTGGACCATAAATTTTCCTAAATATTCTCATTTCATTCCACTTCTGTCGATTTTTCTTTATTTTCTAATATTGTTTCGTTATTTATATCCTCTTCTTTTTACTCACTGTCTTTTTCCGCTAATAAATTTTTGAAATACCAACTCGATTTCTATTTTGTTTCTTATATATTATTACAATTTCACATTATTTCCATTATCATTTTTCACGCTTTTTTATTATATTTGTATTCTTTTTTATATTTTTCATATTTCGTAGCCATTTTAAGCTAGCTTCTTTCCATCTTCAATTTTTAAATTTCTTTAATTTTCAATTATATACATATCTGATCAAATAATCAATTGTTTTTCCTTGTATCTTTTATACGCTGCATTTATAACACTCTTTTTTATCTCTTTCCTTTCTTCATCAATATTATACTTTTTTTAGTTGCTTCTCCTCTCTGTATTCGACTTCACTCGTTTACGGTTTCTGCACTTTTCATTTTCTGCTTTTTATCGTTTTGTTCTCTATATTTAATATTATTAATGTCATGTCGATTATAAGTCTGTTCCTATGTATGATCTTACATCTAGTAATTTCTTTTCGTTATTAAGATGTGATCTATTTGGTTCACCGTTGTAAACACTAGTATCATCCATAATTTGAACATATTTGCACTAAACTGTAATTTATAAATTCCAAGTAAGATTGAGGACACAGAATCGGATCACCTCTTATCAATGAACGAATAATCACTCTATCCTACCCCTATAATGTATGTGCTCCATCTATCTGTCCTTCTAGTCGCCGTCCTCTAAATCTCTATTTCTACTATTCCTCCTGGTCCGGTCGCTTTTCCGTTTTTAAATGATTTTACTGTTGTATGGACCTCTTCTAAAGTTATTTGGATTTGATTTTCCTCTAAATTACCGTTATTTATATTTTCCATTTCTATTAAACACTTCTATATTTTCTATAAGAAAGTTTCGGTAATATGTTTTCCATGTTGCTTCGCTAATATTAGTTATGTGAGTTCTATCTCTTCTATTTTTGTTTTAGATGTTTTGATTAATTTCTAAGTCTGTAAATCTTGCTTCTTCTATGTTTTATTAATGTTTGCCAAATATTTTGCTATGGGTCATTTTTTTCTTTTGTAGTCAATTTCTTCACTTTTTTATTTTTCATGCCATTTTTTGGTCGATCTCCTCCTGCATGTGTTCATAAACTCGTTTTTCTTCAGTTCTGAGCTGTCATTAGTTACTCCGCATACTCCTAAAATACCGATTTCTCTGCCAAATATAATGATTTGCAGTTTGTATGTTCTCTTATTAATGATCATCCATTTTTGTATGTTCTCGTGTTTTATCTTTAACAATAATCCCACTCTTGCTTTGGTTCTATCCTCTTTTCTCGCGCCACTCCAACAGTATTTTTCCATCAGTGAATTGACAAGCCTTGACCATTAAAAATGAAATTTAAAAGTCTAATAAAACAAAAGAAAAAATATTTTATATCACATACCTTGTAATGATAGTAACGCTGTTTACGTAGGACAGTCATCTCAATATTTAGAAAATAGATCATATTATATATTAACTTATCCATACAATAAAAAAAACAAGCTATGAATTAACAGAAAAACTTTAAAAATCCTTCCAAAAGAATACAATAAAGAAGAAGAAGAAAAACCAAGTTTTTAAAAATAGTTTGTAAACTTGGGAACGAGGAAGCTACCAATGACAAAAGAGACCTAAAAAAGTTGCACAAAATTTTAGATTCTGCTTTATAAATTTCAATAGAACTCTGAATAATTTTAATGAAGGTTACTTATCTCTTGTGTTATGACCATTTTTTAGTGAAGTTGAAACAAATTTTTATTTTTGGTTGTGATCTATTGTTTGGTATAAATATGCACCTTGTAAATGTCAAATTATATTTTGTGTATACTGTAAACATAGTATACTCATTAATTTTATTTTATCATCGTACTTATTTATGACATAATTATATATATATATATATATATATATATATATATATATATATATATATATTCGAAACCTACCTTTCACAATTTCAACAGACTTTCATCCACAAAAATTTGAAAAAAACTATGCCTCTATTAAAAATTCGAAATTTTCTAAATACATTCAATATTCAATATCTGGCCTTATTGAAATTCATGTTTGGATTCGTAGTTAGTTTTTTTTTAATATCTTTATACAAACGTTCCAACAAACAAGATAGGTAGGCTTTCAAACAGCAGTTTCTCTATATATCTTTACAGGTTTATCAATATTTTCCAAGTAAATATACCGAGTAACCGAGGCGGCATCCATAATGTCCTCCACTTTTTTGACATCCATCACGCTTTCACTGTCGTGTTGAGTTAAATGTAAGCCTAATTGTGGAGTAAATATGAAAAAATATTTTAGTCACGACTAATCAAATTCACAGAATAGCGCACAACTCTACAGAAAAACACAAAAAAATTAGAAAAATTATATAAAATAAAAAATATAACTGGTAGCTGAAATTCGGCGGAACTTCGGCAATAGATACCTAACACTGGTCTACAACGAATGCTCTTTTAAATAAAAATATATCAAGAGCTTAACATATTACCACATATATATTTTTAATACTTGGATACTCTCTTTTTTTATGAGTCATTCTTGCACTTAGGCCTGTTTCATATCTATGCTGTTCCATTCGATTTGGTTCGTTTTCGATACAAACCGGAAATGAATGGAACATTGCCACACATTCACGGTTTTCGCAAGGTTTGTAATATCATGTTTCGTTTTTTTCTGCAAGAAATGATGTAATTTATCAAAATGTATATGTACTTTAAATAAATGTCATTGTTTATTGCCCTAGTTCTCGAATAGTTTTTTTTTAAATTATCCTCAAGATAGCAGTGAGTTTACAAAGAGAAGGGGGTTGGAGAAAAATACAGAATCTGTAGGAGTTTTGTTAAGATCCCCAATTTTTCAAGGATTTGAGGGAAGTGAGAAACTCGAGATTTATAATGACAGGCTGTAATGAAAATGTCTAGCAAGTTAGTATCGAGTATTTCCTCAATTTTATCCAGAGATTTATGAAAAACTCACCTTATTGTGTATAATTTAATTGATCTATTTCTGGATTTGGAACTCTCAAAGTAAAAAATTCAATTTTTTGGGTCAAGATTAAAATAATGGAATGTATAAATGAAAATGCAAGAATCTCGTATTTTTGTAATCAACTAGAAGACTCTATTTCACCAAAGAAAATGATTTGTTATTTTGTAATGTTGCTAAACTGAAGGCTTCAACAACTACTAGTTAGTACTGGTTTTTGCCGAACAATAAAAGTCTAGAAAATAACAAATCTGAAAAGGCGAGGTGAATGAATCTGGACTAGTAGTTTAAAAGATAATTGTGTTACTAACTTCGCCCCCGCATGAAGTTTTGAAGATGTGGATAATGAGATCGTAGCTACTCTACCTACTGTCGATTCCGTCGAAGAATTCTTTTTAGATGTGAACAAAGCAAGAGAAAAAATATGCACCATACAAGGTGAAACTTTCGCATATTTCAAAATCTCTGGCACATAGTGTAACTGACACGCAATTAAATAAAGTACCAAATAGTAGAAATTTGGAGATTATGGAGGACGAAACGGATGATAATGATGGATTAAACCGGTTCAGGAAAAAGCATCAGCCATGATATCAGGAAGGAACAATGAATTAGATTGGAGAGCGACTCTTACTACGAAGAAAATGGAAAATATGAAGACGGTGGAGCGGATATGGAGAACTTTTATTTAAAATAAAGTTTCCTTCCAATAATCTTTAAAAAGCTAGGTCTAATGAAAAATTTAGTAAAAGCCATTAATAAGAATAGGAGACATCCAAGAAAAACTCAATTTTTGAAATTAAGCTGACTGCTCAGAAAAATGGCATGACCGCTTTTGTTAAAGTCTGTCGTAATTTTCTTGAAAACCAAAAAAAGTAAAAGCTACAAGGTAATCATACAAGAACTTTTATCTTAAGCGTTAAATTACATCACTTGCAATTAATTTTTTAGAATCTCTCTTAGATTTCTATCCTAAGAACTTTGGAGCGGTATCTGTTAACACGGTGTATGATTTCATTAGAATATATGAGAGGAGCTATAAAGGAAAATGGTAGGAAGTAATACTTGGCAATTTTGGGCGGTTGATTCGTCTTGTAACTCCATTAGAAAATGAAAAGAAAACAAACAACGAAATAATATAAACAATGTGTAATTACATTGTCTTATGATTTTTAATGTTTTTCGTGTGATTATATGTAATGTTTTGTCCTAATTATCAAAACAATGATTTAATTTTCAAACAAAAAATTGTTTTCTTCCTCTACAAAAATATATACGTGGTACATATTCCTTAAAACCAAGTTTCTATTGAAAACTATCATATCTAAAATGATCTTACACAAGTGTAATCAATTTAATTTGTCTTTCTTTGATTCACAGTAATATCCAATTGTTATCACAATCAAATATATTGAGCCGTGGTAAATATTATTCAAAAGTTTAAATAGTATTCCATAGAAATCTAATATGGCACATCGCAAAAAAATGATTAAACGAAAATATGCCAAATATATTCCAATATTATACGGTGCGGATATTAACTCTTACCCCGTCAATTTTCATTTAATGGAGGTGTCTTATAATATACAAAAAATTGTCACTCCTTCAACCCCATACTCTTGACAACTATCCCCTCAGATTTGTTCAAGTGCTGTTGTGCTATACTTCGTTGGAAAGGGTTTTAAGAGCAGAATTAGAAAATGTACATTTTTTAAATTTTGGATAAAACTATTAATTAATGCCTGTCCAAACGTTTAATTTATTTTGAAATTGAGTATGACACTCTCGAAACATTCGAGGCTTGTACATGACTATTTGAATAGAATATAGCTTAAAAACAAATGTCTGGAGTAATTTGAATCTTGCGAAATACTATTATCAATAGTTTCACAATATTACAGTCGTTGATCTTGATCCCCACTTGTCTTAGTCCCAGAGCTGGCTACATAAAACTGTACCGATAAAGTACACGACGTTTGAGTTCGTAAACTCCTAGAAAATAGTTGTGACGTTACCAAATGGCTGTTCTGCATGTTCGGACAGGCCGCATATGAAAATGCTAGTCGAGTTTCCACGTCGAACAAATGAGCCTAAAAAACCGATAGGGTACACGCGTGAAAATTTTTTTATAGGTTTTTATAGAGTTCAAGTAAGAGCGGTAAAGCAGTGGCAGAAATGTTACCTTTCAGAAAACCTCCAGCAGAAGCGATAAAGACTGTCGGAAAACTCATGTGAAAAAACCGATGGGGTACACGCGTGAAAATTTTTTTAAAGATTTTTAGAGAGTTCAACTAAGAGCGGTAAAGCAGTGGCAGAAATATGGCCGGCCGGAAAACCTCCGGCAGAAGTGATTAATAGTGTTGGAAAACTCGTGCGAAAAAACCGATATGGTACACGTGCCAAAATTTTTTACGTGCTTTTAGGGATCTTAACTAAGGTTTATATGATAATGGCAGAAAACCTTCGGAAAAACTAAAAAAATGTCGACGTACATGTAAAATTATATTCTTTCGCAGTTGTTGCATTCAAAACCTGTTTTTTATGATGCTATTCCAAATATCTTTTTGTTCTACCCCCAATTGAAAAAAAATCACCTTGATACGCTGAAAACTCGCTGATCATTTATAACAGAGCGCTCGATTTGAAGCAGGTTATTAGCTTCTGGATCAATGAACAGTTTTTTGACTGGGAAACATTTTAATCGTTGCAGAAAGATACATCCAATAGCAGCTTTAGATTTTACATTTTGAAAGTTTCATTAACACTTACAAACCAGATATAACAGAAAATCTGATGACATTATTCACCACCTTCAAATCCAAAAAAATAGACGAAAGCTTTTTCAAAAATGTTGCTCATGCTGAACTAAATGACTTGATACAGAAGTATGAAAAGTACGTAGAAAACACGCTAAACGGGCAAAACGGCATGACTCCACAATATGTACGTTGAATACGTCAATAATTACCAAACATTTTCGCGAAGCATTCGTATGGGTGATTTAGATTTATACAAATTTATGCTTAACAGACTCTCTGATTTATTTTTCGTTTTCAATCATGTCAATTATTGTAGATAGATCCTTTGGTACCTTGACCAGCTGCTAAATGTTTCTCAAACGCATCCTTATATCAATTATCAGCTGCAAAAAGGCTTTTTTGGTATTAAAAGAACGGATAAGTCATTTTCGCGAATGCCTACTGATTTAACTTTGGAACAAACGTACAATGCTGATGCAGATAGACGATTGACCGGAATAAATTGCTTCACAAATTCATTAAGCGCTCGACAGAAATGGTCGAAATCTCATTGCTTCCGCTCTACATGCACTACGCATATACATACGGAAGTCGGATTAAAAAAAAAATCAAGATACAACGGCAGATTTGGAACCTCACAACATAATTAAAAGCAACGTTAGGGTGCAGAGTTTAGTTGAAACAATAAAAAAGAACTTGAATCCGTTTGATCCCACAATCGATAAGTCTTTATTGTATAATATTAGTACAGGTAAACCAGCCTGGCCCGAGATTGCAAATTTTCTTTTAAACGTAAATAGTTTTGGCAATCAATTAAAAAATAATTTCATCAAGGAATGTTCTGAGTCGCCGGATCGATTTGAAAAGTCAATCAAATTAAATAAAATTTTGAATTTTGCGTCGGGAAATAAAAAACAAACGATTAAGGTGAATAATAAAGAAAAATCTAAACAAATGCAAAGAGATTTATTTGGTAGGATATTGGTGATTTCTTTGAAACACGAAGCTGACGTACTTAAAATTTTTTCGTATCCGTTGACTCCACTGCCTAATTGCTTGTCACTTGGACGGAACAATTTATTCAACACCAAAAAGTAAGCTCTTAAATCACATCGTTGGACCAGAGGATTTGAGTACTACAACTGATTTGACATGTGATGTCATGATAATTGATGGCTTTTTTTCCTCTACTCTTTATAAAACAATCAAACGACATTCAAAAATATCCACAAGTATACTCAAACGAATCATTGCCTTCCCAGCGCGGAAAATTCATCTGATATTCGATCAATATTTCTCGCCGTCGATTAGAGACTACGAAAGAAACAAACGAGGTATCCCATCAGACCGTCAGTATATCATAGCAGGAGATCTAAGATTGACGTCTGCTTTATCGACTGAATGACGTCAAATAAATTTCAAAAAAGTATTTGTACCATTCTTAATACAACATTGGCAACTATCCGAAATGGCAGTCTTTTTCGAAAACAAAACAGTTTTCCTTAATTATGATGAATGTCATGAGTTCAAGCAAGTCACTGCAAGTACTGGTGAAAAATCAGTTGAACACTCAATAAAAGTTTTGTTTACGGCACCTAGGCATGAAGAAGCTGATACAAAAATAATTAATACTGCTTGTAGTCTAGAGGAAAATGGGAAGGTTATGCGATGATACTGACATTTTCATTATTTTACTGGGAAATATGCATAAAATAAAGAAGGAATTGCAAATTAATTTATTATTCGGTGTTTCTGATAATATCAGACTTATCGATGCAACTCGCATATATGCTGAATTAGGAGTATAGTTATGTAAAGCACTTCCGGCATTCCATGCTTTTACTGGCTGTGATTATAATCCGTCGTTCTATAGAAAAGCGAAAAAAAAAAAGACCTACTCTCTATTATCTAAGTCAGAATCATTTCAAATCGCATTTGCTAACATGGCTGACGTGAAAATGGATCGCGAGAAGGTATTTGCCGAAGTTCAAAAGTTTGTTTGATGCCTTTATTCCCTGGGCACGAGTATAATGACCGTTGATTCAGCACGTTATTCTTTATTCATGAAAAAATTTGATTTTAAAAATACAGAAGAATGTTTCACAAAATTGAATTCAAAAAATATTGATTCTACAATGATGCCATAAAAAAATTTTCCCGCGTGTACCCCATCGGTTTTTTAGGCTCATTTGTTCAACGTGGAAACTCGACTAGCATTTTCATATGCGGCCTGTCCGAACAGACAGAACAGCCATTTGGTAACGTCACAACTATTTTCTAGGGGTTTACGAACTCAAACGTCGTGTACTTTATCGGTACAGTTTTATGTAGCCAGCTCCCCGACTACAATTCGTGTGAGTCATTTTCAATTTATATAGATAAAATTTTTGGATTGTTAAAATGTTTAAAACGCTTCTGTAACTTACTTCGCGTTTGCTAGCAAAGTTTCTACTTGAACTGGATGGATTTACTACAAAATAGCCAAAACATCTGCTTGTTTTTCCTCGGACACCTTTTTTTTCTATCAACCCGTTTCTTGTTTTCTATAGAACCAGTTTCAAAAATTTTGTGACAAATAGTCTATACTAATATTGATCAATTGGACGATCTGGAAAACGTTCATTCAATATTCTCAGACTTCATGGTAGTTACGGCCTGCTTTACTAAATATTAGAAATGCTTAACATTTTTCTGCTTCTCATTGTTGTGGATAATAAAGTTACCAAATTGCAAGTGTTAATTTCACTTTACTCTTGACAATATTATTAATAATAAATTATCAAGACACACCAACTAGATTTTTAAAAAAGTGTTCTAGCTATCGTAGGATTAAAAAATACAAAAATATTTATTCGAAGAAAATAGATCGTTATAAGCGTTCAACAATCCAAATTATATAATTTTTGTTGTATCGACCAAAATTAAAGCAAATCCTGTATAAAGTTTTTTGTATTTGCGATTGAAGCAAAGTTTGATACATTTTTGAGTTCTGCTTTTCCAACCCTTTCGAACCAACTATCGCACGACCTCCTTTACTATATAAAAAATTGACGTGTTTAGGATTTTTCATTTGTCTAAAATAACGGAGATTTCTAGGGTGAGGGAAGATTAATATCTGCACCGTAGAGAAAAAGCTTGGATGTCATTGACTTAAAAATTGATGTTTATTTATTAGTTCTTATACACTATCGCGTGTTGCTACATTCAATTTTCCTATAAATTTTAAAGCTGGTTTTAAACGCAAATATGTGACAACATAAGTTATTGTGTTTTAAGCACAATACTCACAATTGTCTTGTACAAGATTTGTTTTTAGAATAGCATATAAAACCAGGGTTGTTATTTTGTACAACAAACGGACACAATTGAATTTTTTTAGCAGCGCAAAATACAAGTCTATTTTATATTATATACATACGAAAATACCATAAATGGTTATTTGTTTCTCATTTGGCTTTGAAAAAATATATAGGGATCAAAGACAAAGACATGGTAATGTTTAGCAAGGATTGTAGAAACTTTTTTGTTTATACGGTTTCCGTATTTTTGGGAACATGCTCCTTAGCATTACAATTAACTAGAGCAATAAGTTTGTCTGAAGCATTTGACAACCTTACCAACTACACCGTTAAGGCTCAATACAAGAGATGTAGGTATTTTTTTGTGGAAGGGAAAATCTTTAAATGAGATTTCGGTATTCTGGAATTGCGAGGATATGTGGAATTTTTACCCACTAACCCCCCCCCTCTCCTTGCTTCTCAACGGGACTTATTTTGGTTTCTTTACTAAATCTTTCTGTTTTTAATGTATTATTTATGTCACCATTTTAGATAGGGCTTTCTATACTTCCTCGCTAGTTATCATTTTATGAACAATATTTTCAGATGACAATAAGATTCCGATTTTTTGTATGGTTGCTCTAAGTAGTATCTTACACTTCAGGACAAATATGCCATGAAACATCCATTGCCTGTGAGTAGATGTGTCACGTGATAATTTACACATCCGGTTTTTCTAATGAGCCAAATTTTAATATTAGGGATTAATGTTTTTGTACAGCTACCTTTGACTGTCATACTGTCCCCTCGTCTTTGGTAACTTTCCATGGATATATCATTCTCCTTTATTTTAGTTAAATTGTCTTCCCCATAGGTCAAGCATCTTTCCCACACCATTAGTTCTATAAGTATCAAGTAAGCCAGTAGTACTAACTACTGCTTCCGCTGATACTGTTCGAAAGGCGCTGCATATTCTATTGGATAGTTTTCTTTGAATTATCCTAGACAGTTGCCGTACTTTCGGATTCTTAGTGCATGAGACCAACATGGAACTGCATATAACATGATTGAGTGAGTGACTGTATTAAAGAAGTCCAAGTCTATCGCAGACGTCTCAGGTTTTTTGCAGGTATTCAAAATATGGAAATCCCTCGTCTACGCAGGCTCCAAGGTACCTTATTTCTGATTTAGTTGCGACATGTATGTTTTTTACTTCTATTGTCACCTGCCAAACTGCCCTACGATCGATCATGAGTACAGTCTCAGTCTTTTCTATACTCCGATAACGTATGCATTGTAATATATGTCAGGATAACCAGTAATTCTTCTAATGCTCCGGTGACCACAACTGCAAGATCATCAGCAGAACCAATAAGAGTGACGTTATGTGGTATCCCCAGATTGGGGATTTTATCATAATAGAGGTTGCACAGAGTTGAATCTAAAATGGATCCTTGTAGTAGTCCCCATGTGATGCTCTCGCCCAATCAAGCGCTCTCTATCATGAATCGACGAGAGAGCTTGTTATTACATCCCTACGGAAGACTTTATGTTAAAAGTGTTAGAAACCCTCACCTATATAGAGTAGAAAGTGGTTTCAAAAAATATGACCAATAAAAAGTTATGAGAATTTGCTTAAACTTCACGCATAACTTCATCCGCAAGTATTTAGCAGATAATTTCCAACTTCAGTTACATACAAAGTAAGTTGAAAGAAAGGCTTGAATTAGGAAAAGGAAAAAGTTGTGGATATAAAATGAGCATAATTGCTGAGGAACATCAGATTATATCTAACATTTTGCTATTGCCTCTGAATTTTATTTTTCACTACCTACTATTAGGTAAGTAAGTATAAATTATCAAAAAATACCAATATATACATGTACAAAAATTCGAATGTGGAGTAATTATGTATGTATAACATTTAATATTCATTAAATTTAAAATGTTGAGTTTTTGACTTTAATTCAGACTTAAAATCAAAAAATGTACGACTACATAGGTTATGGCAAATAGAATGGAAGATTTATTTTATTTTCTATATATTTTATAAAGCAGTATATGCAGGTGCTTTTGAATCTCGATATAACAAAATTTCACCACTCGGTGTAACGAATTTTTGGTTTGGTCTCTTGAAATTCCTTATATCGAGGCTTGACTGTGTAGGATAAACTGTCTCACTATTAACCAGGATAAATAGTGAATCATTTCATATTTCTCAGATTCCGTTTCTTTTAAAGAAAGTGCGACTCAATAATAAGGACATGCATTAAACTTCGAAATAAATAATTTCGGATGTCACTATGCATTGTGTCCTAAGAGACTGTGGGGAGCGCTACTTAGGATAGAAAAGTAACAAAACCGACGGGTCTTGCTTATCCAACACTTAGGCGCTATTTTTAAAACAGCAAAAACTAGGAGATACAGTTAAATTAATACCCAATTATGAAATGAATAGAATGTTTACGACTGAAGAGGTAACATCCTTAATTAATTACGTGGTTCGATGGGCACACCTTTTATAGTGTAACAAACATAGATTGCAGAAAGAAATGGCCAAGAGATCATTTCGTACATTTACATCCACAACTTTCACCTAACCGTGAAGTTTTATTTAAAAAATGTGGCATATATGCCAATAATAAAAGTTAATGGTTTACGGTAGGAACAGTTTACCACCACATAGTTTTGTTGGGAATTTTTTGTTTCTGAGATATGGTTTCATACATTTTTTTGTAATACAAAAATAAGGATAGATAATCGAAAACAAAACTCGACCAGTTTCAGGTGATTTATCATTTATAATCATTCCCAATTCTTAATTATTTTCAATATTTTGTTATGTAGATCTACATACTACACTTTACACCTGAATTTGGTAGGGTTTTGTTTAAAAGTTGAATACATTTTATAATGTTAATTTGTTTGCTATAGATAACATTGTTACAATAGTCACTAATTAAGCAACAAAAAGTGTTTTTGATAGCAACACACTAATATAATACATTTGTATTTAATCGTTTTTGTTCAATTTTGTCCGATTTTGCCAGAACAATTGATTTGTCGGGATGGATACAATTGGACATAATCATTCAATTATATCTCCCTGACTAAAATTAAATAACCCTTGTTTTAATAGGAGAAGTGAATGTTTCTTTGGTAATTTTTTTCAAAATTCCACCGTCTTTCCTACAATGCAACTCTGCAAGCATAAATTTTCTACAGCATCGCAAAAGATAAAATTTTATTAAAATCACACTATAGCACAGCAATTGAATTTCGTCCAAGTCCTATTCTTTCCTAATCTACATCGTTTCTTTTTATGGTCATTTTCTATAAAAATAGGAATATCTACAGTAGTATTTTTATGAGTATTTTCGAAACAATCTTCCAAACGTTTTATATGAGTTTCTTCCTCAAACTCAAACCAATCTTCATCAGAAGAGCTATGATGACTTTGTAATCGATTCAACGATTCAGCGCGAGATGTAGGTATTAATTTTACACGAGCATACGCGTTTTTGGGTATCTCGGACATGGCTCTTGTTCTGAATATATTTTTAGGTTTATCCACATCGACATTCTCGGAGACTGACCTCTTCATTAGATGCGTCGATTTATCTAATTTCATTCGTATTATATTTTCCAATTTGGATTTTAATTGTAAAGGAGAAATAGATTCTGTCCTATCCATATGCAAAGGAGAATTACTGTGCGAATCAACACTTTCGGGGGTGTACGGTTCGTGGGACAACATGTTTCTGGTGATTGGTTCTTGAAGCAATTTGGAATCGAGTTTGGGCAACTCCTGGAAGCTACTATTATTATATATACCCATATCTACTATATTTATTTCAACAGAAGCGTACATTGGATAACATTTGCAACTGTCAGGCAAGCAAGCAAAAGGTGCGTGTTCACAACATACATTTATACCTGCTTTTTCCTTGAGATTTATTCTGAGATATACTGGCTGGAAAAGTAAAAAAAAATTGGTTATAATATTAAATATTCAATAATATAAACTGTATAAATACAGGTGACTCACCCTGTACATAGCAGCATGCCTTTGAATTTTTCAGAGCAAAATAGACATTATGAACAGTTTATAAGATATCTGTAGTAGATAATTGAATTTTTTTTTTGTGGAAGAAAAATAAAAAATAGTAAAAAAAAACAGGTGTGTGATTTATTCCTGTTTTATTTATTCAAGGGTCACCTAACCGTTTTTACCAAAAGAACAACTGTGCAAACTAAATATATAAGAAAAGTAAATAATATATTATTTTCAAACATTCACATAAAATTCTAGCGAAATATATGATTAACATCAGCACTAAAAAATGTTGATGACATTATTTAAATTACCTTGTGGTCACCCATGCAAGTTTTGATTCCCATAAGACCGTATTTTGTATCCGTGTCATTTTTTATAAGTTTCTTTGCACTTTTGCTTAACAACACTCGATCACACCAAGCCGGACATCTTGTCTGCATGTATATAGTACCATGTGAAATTTTTTCTTCAAATGGATAGGACGGTGGGAACGTAACTGGAAATTCCCATAAAGTATCTTCGAAAGCTTCACATTCCTTGTCAAAGGATTTGAGCTGAAAATTCTTATATTAATAGTATAACTGGAACTGAATCGGTATTACATATAGACAAAAACATTTGATCACTACTTAGAACCGTTGCATGTAAATTTAATACGAGTGTTACTATTAAAGTTTTAAAATATAGCAACACTGATATGAATATATTAAACCTGATATTGCCATCATAAACTTGTTGTTATACGAATGCTTTTTGAGTTGTTTACAGATACTTGAAACATTCATATTGGCTAAAAAATGGAATTAGATCACGAACATATTGGTGTGACGATATTCTATGAATTTTGACATGGTTTAATCAGCTACAATCACCTCGCTTTGACTTTTCCTGGGTTTCCGAATTCAATCGAGGTCGTACTTTGGTACAGGATTAATTTCGTGGAGGTTGATGCAAACATTCTATAAGATCGTAACAGGCGACGAATCAACCCGAAACTAATCAGCAATCGACTGTATGGGTCTTCCAAGACGAGCGAAATCCAAGTTCTTTTGGACTAATTGGACATGTCGCCACCGTTCCATTAGAGCCATATCAGTTCAAACAAAACGTTTTTGAACATTAAATTGATGAGTCATCCGCCGTACAGTCCTTGTTTGGCATCGATGATTTCTTCTTATTCCCGCACATAAAAAAGAAATTGTAAGATCGTTTTTCTACACACGAAGAAGCGATTGATACGTTCAAATCACAAGTTTTGGAGATACCTCAACCGGAATGGAAACAAGGCTTCGACAATTGGTTCAAATGCATGCATGTATTGATCTTAATAGAGAATATTTTGTTTTCATTTATCTATCTTAAGTAGCAACTCTCGTAACATTAAAAGCTTAAGTCAAAACTGATAAAATATTCATGTTGTTTAAGATTTGTTTACATTTCATTACATATACTTTGTGTTCTATAAGTTCTAATACGAATTTAATTATTGAACTTCAATAGTAAAATAATAAAAAACCACAACACTAAATGATAAACTGAAAACTGATAACGTGCTTATGAGGTTAATTTACTTTCTGAGAAACATAAATGGATTTGAATTTTATTAACCGACTTTTATCATTAAAATGTTTTTTCTTCTTCTGATATTCATATTTGCAAAACATTCGCACAAATTTTGCGAATACGAGTAGTTATTACATCACTACTTATTTTGCAAATTATTATTGATAATAACGTGTAAAATTTTGTGAATATTCTAAATTTCTGTGAAATTTCTTGAAATTGTATTATATACTTTATGTGATTCCAAACAAAAATTCTTTTAGAAAATTGCCTGGTAAAAAGCTCAATTTTTAAGCGTGGGAATTAGTTATGAATGTGCTGCAATATAGTGATATGTACATAATTAATTTTCATTTAATGTTGTCAAATTTTAATGTGTTTGTCAATAAAATTTTTTAAAAATAGATTTCCAGATTCAAAATATTTAGTTCTCACATACTTTTTTTGTTTCCAAAAACAAAGCTAGCGGCACAAGCCATGGCTGATTTGTACCAGCAAAATCCAGATCGAGATATGAACTCGAGTATCAACTTTTTATGAAATGACAGAGTCTCAAAAAAGTTAAAACTGTAGCTCAAAAAGAAATTGCAGGCAAAACATAATACCCACAAACTATTACTGGGGTGCAAAAAGGCCTCAGTTCACGTCTGGTACCCGGTTTATGCTAAACTCCCTTACAGGCAGGTACATTTTACTCGTCTATTTACTTTTTATAATTTAATATTCAGTTGTAGCATGTTAACGAGGTATAATAATGATTTTTTTCTAAGTTGCAAGTTGGACTACAATTACATCTTTCTAAATAATGGCGTATAATGCTGTCCAATATATAATGATTCGATTGCCTTTTAACGAATATTTTCTGGCTTAAGATATTTTTAAAACTATTTGTAAAAATAATAAATGTATAAAATAATATAACTTCGCTATGGTAGATCAAACAAAATGGTCGGCAAGGGTTTTTATACCCTGTAATTGATATTGGAAAAGTACGTTTGAGATTAGACGATGTGGATAATGGGCGCTTTATTATTGTGTTTTCGCGAAATGGAAAATATCAAATTTTAAGAAGTTTTACCAGTACAAATGAGGGATGTACATTCGAGCTCTATGCACTTTACTCTAAAATTGCAGATTTACGGCCAAAAATATGAAGAGTGGAAGATTATTTGTTGTAGATCGTAGGTGTTACGTCCAACATGTTGGATGCCATATCATCAGCGCTGTCCCGAACCTTGTTGCAAAATATCTGAAATTGAAAAATTCCGAAGAATATATCGGACATGGGCTAATGCGTTATTCGGAAACTATATTGATGGCAAAAGGCGCTCTGAAAAGACAGGGAGGGTGGCGTTCTTTCAACTTTGCATAAGGATACATAGAAGAATCCATATACAGAAAAATAGGAGTAGCACAAAATTTGTTTAAACCTATTCACTTTCAAAGTACAAGCTCTGCGACATTCCATCAGCAATAATAAAACATATGCGAATTTTCTGCTCCAACATCTTCAGCTCTAAAGAATGAAATACCGAAGGGCCTAAAATTCTTCAATAATACAAATTGTACAATAAATGTTACTATTAATACCAACGATTCCTTGATATACTAATTATGTTCTTGTTAGAAAAATATTATAAATAAATAATTATTTTTATTTGTACGAAAAAAAATTGGAGATCGGGAAATATTTTTCGTGCGCTATTCTGAAGATTCCACCTTTACGTCTTTATGAAATCAGGGTGTTTTAAGATAAGTATAATGAAATATTTTCTACGGAAATATTTATAAATTAGTACGAGATCCGGCTGCAGGATTAGTGCTCTCATCGGTTTTTTGCTAGAACCCAAATTTTTATACATATTTATATTTATATTTAGCAAAATATATATTAACCAGGTTAATTATCAACATTTGGCAGCAACTATTTTTAATTTATTATCAATTTAATTTTCGAAGCTTTTTAGAAAATCAATGTAAAGGGCCATTAATTGTATTTGGAATATATATTTCTTCTCGATTTTTTCGTTCGCAATTTTAATAGTCGGTAATCGCTGTCTTCGTCTGACAAATGATTTTACGCGCTAACTCTGTTTCACTCTACCTTAAATATTTTTCATCTTTAACAGTCAGCAACCCTTATTTGTGGACGGATTTAATTAGGCAACCATATATGATAATAAAGATAATTTTAGCTATAATTTGATATATAATGAATAAATCTACGTTATGAACGTATAAATATATCGAAATCATACCTGTTTACACTTGACCGTGAAGAGCTGCGGCCAGGTGCACAAGAGCAACCGTGATCTTTTAGAATATATACATAAATTACCGTGATGTAGACGAGATTTTATTTAAAAAACGAGCGAATGAAATTTTTTCCAAAAAATAAATTAAAAATACTAGCGGCCAAATTTTGATAGACAAACTATATATTCTGAGTTTTAGCAAAAAAACCGATGAGCGCACTAATCCTGCAGCCGGTTCTTAGACTAAAAGGTCTTGATTAATGCCTGATTTTTCATTAATCAACTGAAACTTTTAATAGGTCCGATAGTCCTCCATAGCTCATTTATAAATGTTATAATATTAACTGTTTACATATGGTCAAAATAACGTAATGAGTCATACTACCTAACGAGGGTTTTTGTTTACGTTGTACAATATTTATTATCAAAATACTAATAATTAGCAATCACAATCACAAAGCTCCTTAGTTATTTTACAAGATAACAAAAAATTTTAATTATTAATTACTTTTTTATCAAACATTAAATCCTGTAATTTTACGGGAAACCTCTTATCAAATTTCCTTTTATAAAAAGATTACACGAAAAGAAACTTTTAGTTTCAAATATAAAATCGATAATTATTGTGTTTTATCTAAGAATTATTATTCCATTTACCATTATGGTAAAATTATTTCCAGCCATACAGATTGTTAGTAAGCCACTCAAGCATACGATTTTTTAATCTTAAACTCCTATATATAGGAATGACTACACAATATTCGGAGAATAGATTAAATGGTCACAAATAAACCAAAAATGCATTGACTGCTCTACATAAACATGAAAAAATTTTATTTTAAAAATACAAAAATCTTATCTCAAGAAAAGAGCTACCAAAATTATTAATCAAAGAAATGATACACTTAAAACAAGATAAATATTCTGTGAATGAAAGACAAGATATAAAAAACCTCAGCCAACTTTACCATAATTTGATCAATTAGTTTATTTCAATCTACCTGGTATAATATCGTTTTCTTGAAATTTCGAGGTATATACACTGATTCTTATACTATGTTTTTAAGATATCTACTAATATGTTTTTATCTATCTAAAAATACTTTAAGCATTATATATTAATTATTCTTTTGAAAATGCTCCCAAGGAAGGAGTGAAACGTTAAGTTATACATATAAATGTGATATTTCATAGAAGTTTTATTATTTTATCCAAACAACCTACGAACCCAAGAAAAAAAATAAATTCATATATATATATATATATATATATATATATATATATATATATATATATATATATATATATATATATATATATACTGTATGGTGCGAATGAAAGGAATAAATTCGTTATTTCGTAAGCCGGCGACTTTAAGGAAAAATTCCGAAACCTGTCGATTTTTATTTTTAAACAGGCTATTCGTAAGGATACCTTTTTATTTTTGACGTCATCGCTAAAATTTTTAAATGGAAATGTGGGTGTTGTAATACATTAATTGAAAGGTCTTTTAAATACCTATTCAGCCATATCAATATGTACAGTAATTGATTTTTGTATTTGTTTAAAAAATTAATAAAATTTTATTATTACAATAAATATTTAATATGTATTACTCATTAAATACAACGAAACCTAATTTAAGTGCTCAAATTGTTTACGTGCCGTGAACTCTTCTCGAACCTTCTCTATAACTTCCGGAGTTATTTGTGCAATCTCAATACGTTTCCTTTCTTTGAGTTCAATTATATTTTGTGGTCTATTTTAGTACACTTTACTTTTCAAGTATCCCTTGTTCTCACGAATTTGAGATTTTTCCCTTCCCTCATGTATACTGTTAGGTAACGAAAAGTTATTAATATTTTTTACATTCGATTTTCTAGATAATCTGGACTGCTCTAGACGCATAGAGTATAAGATGAGCACAGAGAGCATGAGAGAATATGTCGGGGTCGAGTTAACCCCAAAAATCTACTTGAAATCATTACTATAATTCCATTGATTAAGTATAAGAAAAATTTGACAAACATATTATAATAGTATGAAAAATTATATATTCACTTACCCATTCCGAAGTAAATACAGTCTGATGGTCAGAATGGTTGAATTCTTTTTTACCCACAGTCAGTACCAACTTGCTATCTTCAGTCATGAACTGCAGTTTGGTATATTCATTGTTTTTATTATTTTGTACTCGTATTGTCCTAAGACCATCAGTCAATTTCTGAAATAAAATTATAGGACTATCTATTATTTTTGTTTCTCGGATTTTTTCCGGTTAAAATATAGTTCGCTTGAATAAAAAAAAAGTTTATGAAAATAAACAATTTTGTTCTGCTATGATTTTCGTTGAAAGAAAAAAAAATTAAGGCCCTCAGTAGCGAGTATTTTCTCCTCTGGCATTGAACAGATTACAATCGAGAAAGCGTACTTTGTATCAGATTTTCGGTCCGTCCGATTCATGCACCAGTATAACGAATGTGTTCAATGGGTGCATTACCATTCATAAAAGTTGCGTCGTCTCCAAGAATAACAATGAATGCTACAACATGGTCTTCTGGAACCTCCTTGAGGTACCAGTCCGCAGTCAACATCCAGTTTTCGATAAAAACTATCTTAGTGTGAGTGTAAAAAGATATACCACCCCATCCCACCATAACTGATCATCCACCTAATGGAAGTCGCTAGGCAAAATACACTTGAGAATACCTCTCGCCTTGTCGTCACCACGTCTATCTGAGCCCGTAAAACAGAATCGCGCTACATCAAAAAACAAAACGCGACTCCAATCCACTTTTGTCCGAGCAAGGTGGCAATACGATGTTCACGGGAAAGTGGCTTCACAGGAGCTCTAGTTCGAGAAGCATGAAGACGAGAAAGCGGTTATATCTAGCTGTTTTATTCTTGGCTCGTCCCGAACCAGGTCTTTGCATGAGCAAACCAGCCTCTTTGTACCGCCATACTCGTTGCACACTCAAGACTTACACCACCGTTTCGCACTGGCCGCGGCCCTATCCAAACAATTTGGAATAGTAAGATAAAATGATAGAAACAAAAGATATGTTGTTAATGGTTCTTAGGAATTTAGGTGAGGGGCTCCAAGACTAAAGAGTCTTATTACTGTTAGTATACCTCAGCACTTTATGATCCGCTTTTGTAAAAATCTCTTAATATCAAATAATCCTTGTCCATTATTTTCAATTACATTCGCGGCTTCTTCCGTCGCAGTTGTGGAAGAGAAGTAATTTTTTCTTTGTAAACTAATGCCTTCATTTGCGACCAAATTGAAAAATCCAAAGGATTTAAATCAGGGCCTCTTGGTGGCCAAGCAAACTCACTTCCACGACCAATCCATCGGTGCGAAAACTGTTCGTTTAAGTATTGACGAACTTGTGGTGGTGCTCCGTCGTGCAAAAACTACATATTTTGTCTTAAAGTGAGAGGTATATCCTCTAGTAATTAGTGTAAATGTTCTTGAAGAAAATCTGAATAAAGAGGTCCATTTAATTTGGTTGGCAGTTCAAAAGGACCTATTAAATACCCACATATTACACCACGCCAAATGTTAACCTTAAACTCGTGCTGAAAATGTGTTTCCCTCATAGCAGGTGGATTTTCAAATCTACAAATGATTATTTTTATAATTAAATATTCCTCGTCTGGTAAATGTTGCCTCATCAGTAAAAAGAATTGTGTCCAGAAAATCTGGGTTAACATTTTGTTTATCTTGCAAAAAATGGTCAAATTGTAGACGCTTAGGTAAATCTTGAGGTAATAAATTCTAAATAGGAGTGTAATGATATGGATACAATTTTTCCCTCTTCAGTATTCTAAAAATAGATGATTGGCTTATACCTGTTTGCAGACTTAATCGGCGAGAACTGATATCTGGATTCTCCGTAACACAAATTAAAATTTCATCTTCTTCATGAAGTGATTTTTTTGTAGCACCGTGCTCAGTTTTAAAGCGTAAAGACCCCGGTTTCACCTAAGCGATTTCGGTACAGTTTGTAATTGGGTTGCCTTCGATTTGGGTATAATTGTGAATATCTTCGAGCCGCAGCTGGACCACTATAATTTGGCTGACAAACACACAAATCGTATCCCGTATTATTTGATAAATAACTATTACACTTGTTAATTACCAAATTGTTAATAAATGGTATACTAATGTATTACTTATTCTTATTATTATCCAATTTTTGCTTCTACACAAACTGTCTAAAAGTGACACAAGCCTACTTAAAAAGAAAACGAAAAATTTAACTACGGCTTAATTCACGAATATGATTTTGATATAAAGAGATCTTTACGAAAGTGGATTATAAAGTGTATTGAAGTAAATTTGCTTTGAAGTTTTTTTTAAGAAAAAATTAAAATTTATTGAACTTTTTAAAAGGAAATAACTCGATAACCGATTGAGTTACACGAATCAAAGAAGAGTACCTTTTTTTGTAGAATTTAACGCTTTTTAATATTTTTTTTATTATTTTAGCTGTAAGTTTAGCCCAAAAAAGTTTACTTTGATTTAATTAACATAAACAAGTGTAACTAGCGCCCTCTATAAGCAATGTTAAATTAGAGAGCAAATTATGATTCGTCATGCCAAAAACCGTGAAATTGCCAATTTTCAAAGAAAAATCGTGAAAACATAAAAAATTATTGTAAAAATCAAAATTTAAATTTGAACTTTGAATACCCCGTATATTAAGAGGAAACTAGCAACATTTGCATACGACATGTTGAGCAGAATCATCATATTTTGAGGTCTAAAATCTACAGTTCAGAGATTGGACATTCTTAATGAATCACCCTGTATATATATAGCTCCTCTGTAGGAGTTTTGCAAATAGCCTCTGTTTTACATAATTTCTTTCCCTTCTTGTTAGTGACTGTTTTATGCCTTTATGTATTTCCAAGGAAGATAATAAAAGTCAGTCTATGTTCAGAAACTGAAACGTGTATATCACTGTTATAATAGGTTATGGACCCAGATTCGCGAAGTTCGAAGTGTTGGGTTGAAAACGTAAGAATGGCTCAGAATTACATACTTAATATCACTAAGTTAAAGGGACGTGAGAACTATGGTGATTGGGCGATTGGACCTGCAAATCGAGCCTAGTGATAGCAGTAGAGCATTTGCTGGTAAGTCAAACTTTAGTATAAAAAATAAAAAAATTGATAGAAGGGAACTTAAATGTTACAATTGTAAGTAACCAGGACATTTTCAGAACAAGTGTACATATTTGAAAAACAAAGCAAAAACGTCGAATGCGTTTAGTGTGGTATTTTTGAAAGGTATATTTAACAAGTTGGATTGGTATGTGGATTCAGGTGTAAGTTGTCATTAGACTGCTCAGCAGGAATGGATTGAAAACAGAGCAAGAAATTATGGTTGCTGATCAGAAAGGGCTTCCGGAAATGTGAGTATTACTACAGTTGTTGGAAATGATTATTATGATATTGTTGTTCAAAATGTTCAATTGTTAAAAAATGACAATGTTGTTAAATTCGAAGTATATTGTTGCAAAATTTATAATAAGAAAAATGAATTAGTTGTAACCGTGAACTTAATTGAATGTATGTAAAAATTAAATATTTGATGACCTTGAAAAATATTTATTTACAAACATGCAGACTGCACTGGCGAAATATGGCGTAGAAGGTTTGGAACATTAAAATTAACTATTTAAAAAAAATGGAGAATGGCTTGGGGAAAGGGATTAGCTATCCAGGTGCAGTACATGTTACTCATTCAAACTGTGAAGTTTGTTGTGAAGGTAAACAGCCCGGTTCATTTTTAAGACTAGTAATTCGCTCACTAAAGCATTATTGGAAATTATCCAGTGACGTGTGTGGTCCAATGGAAAATATGTATCTTGGTGGCGTATTTTGTTACTTTTGAAGATGATTTCAGCAAAATTTGTATATTTTATTAAAACAAAACAGGAGGTTTTTGATTGTTCTAAAATATTTAAGAATCTGGTCAAAAATCAGACAAATAGTAAAATAAAAATGCTCAGATTGGGAATGAAATTATTCATCATACGAGTAACCCATATATCCCAGAGCAGAATAGAATGTCAAACAGGTTGAATCAAACCATTGTGGTAAAAGTAAGGTGCTTATCGTTTGATGCGGATTACGCAAATCTTTTTGGACAGAGGCAGTAAATACGGCTGTATACCTAAGCAATAGGTCAATAGCGGCTGGTTTACAAAAAACTGGAAAAATATAAATAATCACATATGAGTTATAGTAAACATAAGCATACGATATCAGTGACTTAGGAACATCAGTTTCAGTGGGAGGACATGATAAGGAAACTGATAAGATCTGGACAGTCAACTAGCTCAGATGAAGTTCTTGAAATTTCTTAGAATGATAACAGTCAAGAAGCCTCTGTTCCTAAAATCAAGAACCATCAAGGATCATCATCCAGACTCCTGTCTGCAGGATGATCCTTTGACAGTTGAAGCTGTAGATAAGCCTAATACAGTACTGACGAGATGATGGTTGCTAATTTTTTGCACAAAATCCTGACTTTTGAGAAATGTGCAAGCTGTTCTGTACCTTCTATCACGTCAATTAATCATTATTGCCATCATAAAAATTTAAAGAAAAATATTGAAGTAAAAGAGTATGGATTAAATTATTATATATATATATATATATATATATATATATATATATATATATATATATATATATATATATTATTGTATAATTTATTTCACCTGAAAATATAATAAAAAACTGTTAAAATATTTTATTTACCTTAACAACACCATCCGTATCAGTCCTAAAATTGAAGTCCCCAAAAATAAAGTAGGGAGCATTTTCATATTGGTCATTATGAAACTTTTGTAATGTATGTTGTAACGCCCTTCGCCTATTTTTAGAGTAAACCGATGGAGATGATTCCATGGCTATAAAGTTCGAGGCATCATGAAATAAATGGATATTTATCATGTCAACAATTGTGCCGTTCAAAGACCATCTTGTCCGCATAAATCCTTTTCTTGACCACTTACACTGGGAACAAAGTATTTAGTATTATTATTAATATAACAAAGTGACTTAATATGTGAGGATAATTTCAAGGAGGTACTTGTGGTCGAGGCCGCGTCGCCTATGTGTGCGTTGTTGACATAGTTTTAGGCATGCGTGGGTTTCCCCGGCAAAATAGTGTCGATAGTAGTCTTTAAAATGTTATAAATAATTAGTTGGCCATCTTCTGTAATTGTTGCGCCTATTTGTTTTAAATATAAGTGCAACAAATTTGAAAATGGTTGAAACAATTATAGAAAATGGACAGCTAATTACCTATAACATTAAAATGACTACTTTCATATTTATAGAAAAAAAGAACAAGTGAAAAAAGGTATTTATTTTTCTGTTAATAACCTGAAAAATATTATTTTTCAAGTAAATATGAAAAGTGCTCGTTGAAAAAGAAGGAATTTCCAATAAAATATTATCAACTCGTGAAACTTTATGTCCATTATTTATAATTTTAATTTTACATTGAATTTACATTGAATAAGGCTGCGTGCGGCTGTTACTATAGAGTTCATCAGATAAATTGATTTTTTCATAACATGAAATGTTATTTCAAAAATTTAAAAAAATTCTAGTATCTTCTTAACACTTGAAAGAATGGAGCCCCGTTGGAAAAAAGTTTTATCACCATTTTTAAAAAAGTTATTCGATTGTTAACTACCTAAATTTTTCGAATCTCTAGAGGAACTAGAAATTGGCGACACTTAGCTTCATATGAGAAAAGTTCTCAGATTAATCATTTTAAGAAATGGATTGAGCTGAATCCTTACGAAAAAATCTACTGTCGATATCGTGCAACAAGTTTCAATTAATATCATGCGGTTTTTTTTTCAGGATAATTCAATAATTATACGATGGTAGCTAATTAAATTTTGGGATAGACAAAAAAATCAAATATTCATAATTGGACATGGCTTAAGATATCTATACACTTTTGCATGCATTTAAACAAATTGTCAAAACATTTTCTTTTCGATTGATTTCTTTTTTATGGCGGGGAAACAAGAGCTGTAAGGCGAATGTCTTATAAATTCGATGTTTTGACTGTTCAAAAACGTTTTTGTTTGAAATGATGTGCAAAAGCTCGCATGGTCGTGGTGAAAATGATTCTGTGATTGGTTTCCCTGATTTTATCGAACACTTCTGGCAAAAAAATGCTGGTGTACCATTCTGAATTGACCGTTCTACGTCGATCTAATGGAGCGGTAGCGATATAGCCAGATAGTCCAAAAAAAAACAGGCGACCATTTGCTTCTTCGAGCGAACAATTTTTGTTGGATTTAGCTAGTCTCTAAAGATCCATACAGTCGGTTGTTGTTTAATTTCGGGTTAATATGCATAGATCCATGATTCGTCGCCTATCATGATCTTATACATGTTTTTCGAAATATCGCGATTGAATTTTTTCAGCATTTCTTTGCACCAACAGACACGAGCTGGTGCTTCATCACAAAGAAAAAAAGAAAATCGTCGCACGAAAATGTTCGCGATGTTATTCCATTTTTTGATCAAGACGAATTTTTTAAGTAGCAAGTAAACAGCTCAAATAGCACACGTATGACAACTTGTTCAGAGTACGTTCACCATTAAAAATGTCAAACTTTATGATGGCAATGTCAAATTTGATATATTCATATCAGTGTTGCCATATTTCAAAACTTAAGTAGCAACCTTCTACTGAACCTTCTAAAAAATGGGATTAAAAAAAACATTAGTATATTAACTCGAAATTCGTGTTTCAGATTAGATGGTCAATAGATGTATAAGGTAATTGCATAATAATTTACCCGAGATTTATTATACTTCATACGAAACAACAAATAGATTTCTTTTCGACCAAAAATAAAAATATGATGCACAATGTCTAGTGGTTGAAATAACTAGGTTTTCGTTACGATTCTTAAGGAACACTGAAGAAACTGCTGATAAATTGCAAATAGACATATTCGATTGTATTAGACCCCTAAAGTGATGAAAGACCTCGAAATCATTCTATTATGAAAATTTTGATCAGACTCATGAAATTCGCATTCATGAAAACTGCATTCAAATTTAATTTCTATTTTTGTGTTATGAATCAAGCTTTAACGTCGATAAATATAACGTTCAATTTATTGGTTAACCATGAAAGCGTATTTAATTTCTTATTTAAACTGAGTTATGTTCCAAATAAAAGCCAGTTCATTATTAATTGAAATCGTACAATATAATTGCGAAGTTGATAACAAATCCACTTACAGTAACAATTGCAGAAAGATTTTTCTCAAAATTAAAATTAATAAAACATTATTTACGTTCAACGATTAATTAGCAAGGATTATCTAATTTATCAGTAATATAACAATCTAACCAAAAAATTTTCAGATAGAACAACTAGAAGAATGGGTATTACAGAATTTCTGGAATAAGAGGGTTGCTACTAAAATTTTGAAATATTGCAACACTGATATGAATATATCAAATTTGACATTGCAATTATAAAGTTTGACATCTTAAATGGTGAACGTACTGAGAAAGTGTTGTATTACAAGTGCTATTCGAGTTGTTCACTGATTCTTGAAACATCCATCTTGTTCAAAAAATGGAATTAAATCCGCGAAAATTTTCGTGCGATGATTTTCTATGACTGGCGACATGGATTAAACCAACAGCAGTGTGCCGATCAACTCGTTTCGATTTTTGGTGATGAAGCATCATATTAAGAATTTTGTAAAGGTTGTTCATAATCGGCTGTTGTGTCAGAAAACATCAGTGTTGTGCGTAAACTGATATTGCAAAATTTTCATGTGATATAACTTATGCATTATTTTCACTCGCATACATTCAATATTGCGAGAACATTTGGCTGTCAAAAAGGTTTGTTCGCGTTGGATACCGCATAATTGGACAATCGTTCAAAAATAGCTCGAGCAAAGAGATCCAACAAAATTCAATCGCGGTGCTACAAAAGACGTTTATAAGATCGTGACATACGACGAATTATGGACCTGTTTCAAGACGAGCCAAATCGAAGAAAAGTTGTTAGCGCACGAAGCAATTCGAGCAAATGGTCGCTTGGTTTTTAGGTATAACTGCACATGTCCCCACTGTTCCATTGAAGCGACGTAGACCAGTCATCACTGAATGGTACACCAGCATTTGTTCGAAAAAAACAGGGAAACCTATCGCAGAATCATTCTCTTCAACGACAATACGAGTTCTCAGACATCGGTTTAAACGAAAACGTTTTTGTCAGTCAAAACATCGAATTGATAAATCATTCGCCGTCATCCTTGTTTGGCACCCAACGATTTCTTCTTATTCCCGCAGATCAAAAATAAATTGCGAGGTCAACTTTTTTTTACACCTGAAGAAGCGGTCGATGTGTTCAAATCACATGTTTTGGAAGTATTTCAATCAGAATCCTTCGACAATTAGTTCAAACGCATATGTGCAAGTGTATTGATATTAATGGAAAATATTTTGAAAAAGAATAAAGCCATTATAGCCAATTATAGATATTTATTTTTGTTTGTCTATCTTCAAACTTAAGTAGCAACTCTCGTATTGTAAAATGCTGTACAGGAAAGAGATTTTAACAATATTTTTTAAATATTTGATCTCATTCATTTTCTTAGTGAGCTTACTACAATCCCTTATTCACTGCCCTTGTAGCAATAAATAGATCACTTTATTCACTTTATCGCAGATGTTGATGACGCTGATATTACAGATCATCAAGATTGTGGCAAAAATATATTTTGGGGCAATGAAACACTAGAATTTATTCTTTTTAATTTTTATTCCGATCTTTCGAATAACTGTATCTATCAATTACTAACACTAATTAATCGGAAATTTTGGTACCTTGATTTTGTTATGAAATATCAAATTTAATGATTCAAAAAACAACTTTCAAAATAACAATGGCGATAAATATTGCGTTTGTTTCACAATTGATGAGTGACTTTTTAGATTGACCAAAGCATCTTTTGTTACAATTTAAACCAGGAAATGTGGAATCAACACTCAGCAGCAACATGGAACATGGAAGAAATTGTTCGAATTTTGCTACTTGAAAAGTAAATTTCATGTATATTTTTCAAATTATTTTGGCAGTGAAAATTTAACATTTACGCATCAGTAGAGATACAGAAAAGTTTTTTCGATAGTTGTACAAAAAATACATTCTTTTTCATACATTTAGAGATATGTATGAGGAACGCTTATGCGCTAAGATAGAAAGCCAAATTTATAAACATTCATCAGTCAATTAAGGCAATATAGTTCCGGCTTATGGCAAAGCTGAGAGCCCCGCCACTTGAAGCAAGGTGAAAATCCGGTTAATTAAGGCAAGTTTCAAAATTCTCGGCAACTTAAGGCAAGGTAAACAGTCTCCGCAACTTTAGGTAATTAAGGCAAGATTAAATAGTCCCGGCAACTTAAGGTAATGTGTCCGGTCAATTGAAGCATGACTAAATAGTCACAGTAACTTAAGGCAAGGTGTTGGAGTCCATTCAATTAAGGCAAGAATAAATAGTCCCGGTCACTTAAGGCAAGGTTGAAGAGATCCGGCCACTTGAGACAAGATGCAGAAATCCCTACAATTGAGGTTGGATTAAACAATTTAACAACTTAAGGCAATGTGTAGGAGTCCAGTCAATTAAGGCAAGACTAAATATTCCCAGCAATTTAAGGCAAGGTAAAAAGTCCCGGGAACTTAAGGGAAGGTGTAGAAGGCCCGGCAATATAATGCAATGTCTAGGAGTCCAGTCAATTAAGGCAAAATTCAATAATCCCGACCACTTAAGGCAAGGCTAACCTTCCTCAAGCATTCGTGTGTTTTCTATAAAGATTTTGGATTTTTTATGGATAAGATGGGTCGATTTAATGACGAGCATACATGTACAGTAACAACTTCATTTTCTCTTATCTTCGATATCTATCTCTTCATCTTCAGCTTCTGATGCATAAGCTATACACAGCTGATAGTCCTCCTTGAACATCTTCAAAGTTCAGCTAATTTTCCATGTAGAATTCAACAATGTCATCAAATATAGGGAGTTCCATTTGAAAAATCGTATATTTGATTTGTTCAACTACTTTAGGGATACAGGGATATCCTGTATGGCTGGAAATAATTTTATATTGTAGCCGTAACTGACGTTCATATGGCCACGAAAAAATTTTTTTAAAAAATATCACTTTTTTCCACTAGAGTCTGTATAAATTCAGGTGATTCGCACCGTATACCAAATTCACAAGATTTTTTTGTGTTCATATATATGGTTTTGTTTTAAATATAACAGTATATATAAGAGGAGGCGTCAATATTGGCTAATATAGTTTTCATTGAAATATTTTTTGTAAAAACCAAAATGTTGAATATTATATAAGAAAAAAGTCATTAATTGTAAAAGAAAAAATCAAGACTATTTATAAGCAAAACATATGAAATAGGTCTAAAACTATGAAACAAATTATTGATTGTTTTCCTTGATATTAATTTTAATAATAAGAACAGTACAATAACTTACTTCGGGAAAAAAATTTTGTGGAAATTTCGCTTTTTCTTTAGTAACAACAGCCTCGATGTTACCTGAATGTATTTCTTGGCCTTGGACGGGCGTAAATACACAATTTTTGAAGTCCCATATTGAAATATTGTTCAAAGATTGATGTACAAAATATAAATTCCCTAACGCCTAAAACAAAATATCATTGATAAAAAATATTCATTTCGAGTAAAAAATGTGACATTTTATATTTGTTGTCAGATAACAAAATGGCACATTTTTTCAAATTCCTCTTTTCCCCGGGATATTTAATTTTAGAATATTCTATTATATAATAAAGTTACATTTCCTTCATATCAAAAGTACAATTATTAAATATGCATTGCATGAATGACACGTTCCTTGAACTATTCGGAACTGCAGTTGAATTTGATTGTGTTGCCATCACAGCTACCGGATGTACTCAGTCGGATATACGGTGTTTTTTCAGCACTTTATCAGCTATTTCTGTCTTGTTTGTTATTGATTCGTCAACATACCCTTCAGTGACCGCCATGTTTCTTTAGTGTTATCAAGTCTCCCCTAGACTCAACTAAAAGTGTAGCAGATGATTTTCGAAATGAATGACCTATACATTAGCATTTTTAGGTTGAAGAAAATTAACCTTAACAACAACCTTGACCATTAAATAAACTTCATCGGGAGTATTTTTGTGCTTGTAACCATTCCCATCTTGTTTCAGAAATGTAATTATAGTTTATTTCAGAAAGGTATAGAGTAATAAAACTTCATTAGGTATGCAAAGGAAACACAGAGTGACCCAACGAATATTTAAGCCACTTTCATAGTTTTGCATTGATTTCATTGTAAAATTCTTTCTTTTTATAAAGTGCAGGTAGTACCACCCGGGTTGGGGTCGATATATGGGTTTAGCCTATTGTTACCCATTCACAAACACCGAAATTAGTGTGTTAAAGGCGTGCCGGTAGGATACTCGTAAAAAGGAAAGAATTTTATTCTGTATACATTATACTGAAATCAAATTATAAAAAATTATAATATTGTTCGTTATCTGAGGAACTGTCATCTACTCTTGATGTTTTAATTAACGGGTCGAGGGTCCGATCGATCAAGTAGTCAAGATCCCACATTTTCTCCTCTTCTTTAATGACATGCTGCATCAGTTCTCTGGTGTTACCTCCTTAATGGCTTGATCAAACAGTAGCTTAACGTCTTGCATTTTGAATGTCGCGTTGTCTGTTGCTACAAAACCTTTCACTTGCGCCCATATAAGTTCTATAGGATTTAGTGCGCAGATACGGCGGTGTGCACACTACGTTTATTTTTCTGCTATATTTTCCAAGGCGTATTTAATAAAACGATGTTTGTGTAAATTTGCTATAGCTAAGAGTTCTTTATCAAATTATCTTCAAATTCAATACTTTCGGTGGTTAACTAGTCCATAATTTCTTGTTTTTTTCCAAGATGAAGTTGGAGTCTTCTCAATGCGTCGAGAATGATAACTTGCGTTATCCATAACTACTACTGAATCAGCCGGTAGATATTTTATCATTTCACCAAAATAGTCTTCAAAAACATCCGAATCCATGTCTTAGTGGTAATCCCCGTATTGCACGACTGAAAGGTTAGCAATCCTTCTTTTAAAAATCCCTCTTCGTTTCCAATATTGACGATTTTTAGTTATCATCCTGGCCAAGCTCCATTAAAATCTTATCTAGGATGGGTATTTATTTTTTAAAATCAAAAAAAGAGTGAACTTTTCTTCGAATTACACTTTTGGCGTCTTTATCAAGGACTTTCACTGGTCTGTCTAAACCGTTCTTGGGAGGTTACACTTTCTCCCCCACAACAATTTAAAAACGGTGGACTTTCCAACTCCAGTCACAGACACAGTTTCTAGTACAGTAAATTTCGGGTAATCGTATTATATGCGATCGTGTACATTTTTCATTCACTGATAGTGGAGAATTATTGAAATAACTTTTCGTCGCCATTTTATTACTAATTTTATAATACTGTGAACACTATTTACGTTAAACGGTACATGTTAAACACATCTCTACACAATATTTCGATATTAACACTTAGGCTAGAAAACATACTTTTCCTAATTCTCTTTCGCAATTACTTCAAATTTTAATATTATAAACAATACTATTTCAAGACCTACTCCTATGACCGACAGCGAAATTGAGCCGAACGTTCTGGGCGTCTGCAGGCAAACTCGCTGTTCATAAGTCACGTCTGTCTGTCAAGTAGGTCTTGCTGAGACTGCTTTAGGTGGAATTATATTGGACAGGTCAGAAGAGCATCTACCATGGTAGTAATGATAAAACAGAATTAGGTCAGCGACCTTTCCTTTGTGCTCTAAGCTGTCTAAGTTTCTGGTCAACGTCAACTCTGGATTACCTATAAGACCACTTGCTCTCCTCTGTGACTATGCCAGGACATATTGCTCCCAATCTCAATACTTTACAAGTGAATTTGTGATGATGGTGATATTTTTTTTTCCAGACAGGACCAAATCCTGCACTGGTGGCCTTCTTTTTGAAAACAGCAGCCTCTGACTTTACTACAATAAACTCCATCAGATTGTTTCTACCCCATTCCAAAAGATTTTCAAGATTGGTATTGATGGTGGTTAGTGATGGAGCGACTGATTCGAAATCTATCTAGCAAAAATAGGCAAGACGAAAGTTTTAGATCTTACACGTGTCGTCGAATACGTTTACTGATCAATACAATACGTTTATTTCCAGCGGTTGTATAGAGCCCCTCAGGTAGGATATCATGAGTCTATTAAAGAGCGTGAACTAATCTACTTTATTAATTTACAGGTTGATTTGTGAGATTGAAATAGTGTTTACACCGCTCAATTGATTTTTTAATTTTTTTCATGATGGAGTACACTACTATCAATCATTCGAATGGTATTAGCTAAACTTAAAAACTCTAAGACTTGCTTTGAATATTGCACTCTCTATAATCTTCAGCGGTTGTGGTTTTTTGAAGCCGCCCTGAACGTTTTCTATCGCCAGAGCTCTTGGTGGATGCTTTTTTTTCACGTTATGGTCCATGGTACGTTGAGTTGTTTCTAATTGGCGACAATGATACTTATTTTTGCCTAGATTTTGCGATTAATGCAAACGAATTTCGACTGCTGATTTCTTGGTTTTACCCATTTTACAAGTTATAAGGATGAATTTGCGAGAACGAGAACAATTCTTATACGAACACAACACATAATTCTGTCTCACTGGGCTAACTGATTCCAAACTAGAATCATAAACACCGAAGAAATAATTCACGGTAAAATATTGGTACAGAAATCAGCTAATACTTGTTTTAACTTGTCGCATTCACTGACAAAATTTAAAAATGTAGTCGTATCATTTTTGGTTTGTAGGATACCGTTACGACCTTCGCTTAACAATATGAAACATAAATTTATTTATGTATTATTTTGAAATGTTATGAACGGATTATAGGGAAGGCAAAAATTTTTGACCGGTTGTGTATATGAAAATATGAAACTATTGGTTTGTGTTACACAATACAGCTTGTATAAATTGAATGAATATTTTAGAATAAAAGATTATACTGTCAGTTCCTAATTACAAATATCGATTTTTCGATAATATTTATGAAGAGACAATTGATGCATCCCTTTGCTTAAAGCAACGTATAGAAATTCTGTAAGAAGAAGAAAGTAAAGATGAAGAAATAGTTGTTGAAGTAGAAGTAGACAATCATCTATTATAATAACATTTACATACAAATGAACAACTATTCCACACATCATTAGCAATAGTACCATTCTTTCAATCAATAGGATACGATCTTATCAAACTTTTATAACAATTGTAATAATGTATAACAATTAATCGGAGAGTATATCTGTTGGGAAAACGACGTAAAAAGAATGCGCCGAGTACATTATGGGTGGTTGTGAAACTGTGTGAATATTATGTAAAATGTGTGGTAGGTGTGGCCCACTCGCATCGTCCGGTGAGATAATATTACATGGAATCTAGGCGCCACAAATTTGCCCTAAGAGTTTCAAGTTTCGTCACTATACCGATGCGTCAGACTTTCAGAGGGGGAGAAAAAATCAAATTGTAATAGCATGAGATAACTTCTAGATCTATCGGGCAAAAATATCTTCAAGTTATATTTCTGCAATATACGAAAGGGAAAGAAAATCTGGAGCCTTTGAAATTCTATGTTCTGTGTTTTAAAACAACAAAATTATTTTGCTTCCTATAAAGACTTTTTAACGATACCCATTACAGTCAGTTACTCTCAAAAGTTGCCCATAAAATCGATTACCAACATTCAAACCATCCAGACGAAGAAATTGATATCGCTGGTGACTTTAATGTTCATCACGTTAGCTGGATGAATTTTTCCAAAAAAACTGAATATGAGGATAGGAAAAATAAAGTTGTTGCTGATAGTGCCGTACTAACAATGAACCAACAATAGTCTCCTGTACATCAATGATATAATCGACAAAAACTGCAAACACAATCTATAGTTTCGCCAACGATAGCTCACTGGTGTCGTCGTTCATATTAGCCACCCCAATAAACTTGGCTAACACCCAAATTCATAAGCAGCAACAGAAAAACAACAGAGTTTTATGCAGCAAAAACCCAAATTGCTATTTTTAAAAAGGAGGCTGCCACTGCGGCTAGGGATTTAGTCCTGTCTGAACATAAAATATTACCATCACCGTGAATTCGCTAGTTAAGTGTTAAGATTAAGAGAAATATGTCCTGGCACAGTAAGTGGCCAAATTGGCTAAGGCAGCTTCAAAAAACCTCAGAGTTCTCTTTAAGACCAAAAAGCTATATACTCCGCAACATCTTCTAATACTCTACAAGGTCTCTGCAGTATTGCTCAAGAAAGGTTGACCGATACCACCAGTGTAAATCCTCTTTAAAGCTGTTTTACATAATCTCACAGTATCTGTAAGACCTACTCGTCAGTCAAGTTCAATACCGACATCCATAGGCATATCTACACGGCAGGAACCACTCGAACTACTCGAGTGTTATAGGATTTATTCTCTTGTCCTTGCAACTTTTATAGAGAATTGTATGATCTACAACTTTCGTCTGATTTATTTGCGCGATATAACTTTTCAAGAAAAATGGAAAAAAACTTGATTTCGTATATTTGACCTTGGGTAAAATTTTTTGCCGAAGTATAATCGATGGGGATTGTTGCCCCTTTTCAGCTTTATGTCAATTTTGGCATTTGCCTATTTTGACTGGATTATATTTGTTTTGGTTTCCTTAAAAATAATACTTACTGTAAAATTTTCAGCAGAACTGTAATCTTCATCTAAAAAGATCCTAATTTTATCAAATAAGCGTAATTCATTGCTGGACATCAATAACTTAACAAAGTTACCAACATGTTTCATACTAAGTTCATAGTTTTTACCTCCCACTTCTTGACAATGTAAACCTATGAATTTAGGATCTAACTTGGAGACAGTCGATAAAAATTCTTCAGTCCATATTTTAAGCATTTCATTTGGCTGCAAGAAAATACAGAATTATTATTAAAACTCATCCACGATATGACAAAGGTAAGAATATATTGTTAGGTATATTAGGTAGTTACTAAAATGATGTTATTAAAAGTCGTCAAGATTTTCTTTTTTTTTGGTATGCATTATTTTCTTTAAAAATGCAAACTTTTTTGCTGAGTTTTTTGTTACGTTGTATCTGCGTACGAACACGGATTACGAAGCTATGTTTACCAATAAAAATTTCCGAAACTCGCTACCAAATCGTTCAACAGTGTGGTAGACGTACCAGAGATTCCAACGGGCTCTGTTGCCGACGCGCCACCCTGCCACCTTGCCACGTTCTGGACAAATGATATGTGTAACAACTAACGAAAAAAATGTTCTCATTTCTAAAACGATACGTATAATACTAGACTTTAGATTAATTTCTAATATCATGATTATAATTTGGATTGGTTTTTTGTTCATTTTTTTTCTTTTCCCCAATCAGTCCTAGGTTTTATTAAGACGAAGCCTCAAGTTAACTTCTTTTAAGAAAGCAATTATAATATATATGAAAAAATAATTGTTGCGGATTGTATAAATGAATAATTCGAATAACTATGTATTTATCATAGGAAACTAAAATGATAGTCAAAATATAATGTAAAAAAATTAACATTGTATACATATAAAGATATTAGAAAATTGAAAATTATTAACAACAATTAATCGAGAATTGAGGTGTGACAAATTTTGTAGGAAATATTGAATCCTTATGATTCAAAAAACAACCTTCAAAATGAAAATAGACATAACGAGTTAGTTAATTTTTGTTAGTATTATTTTATTTTCCTAATTTGAAAATCGTTCAATTAAAGGTTAGGTTACTGAAGATCATTACAAATGACGTTAAATTTTCACAGCTTATATTGGCTTATTTCGTTACGAATATCGTTGATTTTTCATAAAATTTGTTTTCTTTTTTAATATGAAATATATTTAACTAATAACAAACGACACAGATTGTGCCAATTAGCAGAAGCACTGAACATGACGATATAATCAACAAAATTTGAACACCACAGAAGACATAAAGTCATTTGGAGATACCTGGGAAGAAAAATTGAAAATCAAATAGACCATAGCTAATAAAAAGATTGGCCTAAAAGTAAAGAACACCAGATCACAGGCGGAAACTAACCAATATTTAGTAATAGCAACATTAAAAGATATAGAGTTAACCAAAAAAATACTACGGCAAAACAAACTCAAAAAGATGGGAGATAGATGCTTTAAAAAATGAGGAGACAATAAAAAAAGGAAAAATATGTAAGTAACATACGAGGGTAAACTGATAACACAAGGAATATAGAAACACAATAGAGAAAGAACTGCAAGATAATATAGTAAAAAATAAACAAGTATTAACAAAGAAAATAATAACAAATACATGGCAAGATTGAAATGGATCGATAAAAGAGAAGAACAAAACAAAAGAGATTATCAGAGGTAGAGAAACATAGGAAATATAACATATAAAATAAAAAATAATGAATGGCTGAATAAGAAATTAAAAAAGAGAGAGCAAGAGGGATATAAAAGATTATGAGACAAATTTATTAATTTATATAAATTATAAAGATGGAGAAGACATAACAGTGTAGAATTCAGAAATGGCAAAAAAGAAGGGGAAGAAGCAAAATGCCGGACTAAAAATGAAGTAGAAGAAAGAATAAAATAGCTACGTAATGGAAAAGCCCCTGGAGAAGATATAGAAGCTGTGCTGATGAAATACGGAGGAGAAAAAATGAAAAAAACACTCATCAACTTATCGAGACAACCTGGAAATAAAACAAGATCCCAGAGGAATGGAATACTTGAGTAACTATATACCTATATGTAAGAAAGGCGATAAAGAGGAATGTGAAAACTTTAGAGCGATAAAACTACATAACATTACATATAAAATACTCTCCAACTTAATAGAAAACTCAAATCATAGACAGAAAGCATACTGGGAGACTACCAAAAAGAGTTCAGACTGGGACGCTCCACAATCAATGCAATCCACACAATAGACCAAATAATACAAAAAACGTGGGAATACAATAGAGTGCTACACATAATCTTTATAGTTTCTAAAAGCGCGTTTGACTCAATAGACAAAAAATGATTTTGGAAACACTAAAGGTATCCAGGTATAGGTAAGATATCTGGAGACACTAACAGAAGAAATAAAAATAAACAGAGGACTCAAACAAGGCGACACGATCTCACCAGCCCTGTTTAATATGATTTTAGAGAACGTGATGGAAAAAGCTAAATTAAATAATACAAATATTGGCAATACGAGAGAAGAACTAAAAATAAACCAAGAAAAGACCAAATACATAAAGATAGTAAAACAAGACGGAAGAGGAATGAACCACTTAAGGAAACAGAAAAACTTTGAAACTCTATCCTATTTAATTATCTAGGAGTAACAATAGGACTAAAGAAAGAATAAGATAGATAATACAAAAAGGATATCGAACATTTGGAAAAAATTAAAAGGAAGAATATAAGTAAAAAGAACAAAATAAAAATTAATAAAAAGGAAGAAGACCTGAAAATGGTCCAGTGAAAATACTGAGAACTATACTCGGACCACTTATTACAGGAGATGGAGAGAGAAGATTAGAGAAATACCTGGAGAAACTAGAAGATACCAGAATACTAGAAATAGTAGACTGAAAAACCAAATGCAAAAACAGAAAAGAATGGAGAAAACTAGGACCAACAAAAAACTATAACAAAAGAGCAAGAGGAGTAATCCACCCCAAAAGAGGGATATGTAGGCGCCCCAAGCGCTAGCCATAATCCAAGAGATTAAACGGCATGATGATGATGATGAAATATATGCATAGATTACACTGAGAGGATAATCAAATTTTTATTAATACAAAGATCATCTTGAGCAATATATGTGATTTATAAAAATAGGCGTTCTTCGTAGTTATTTTCTGTTGTTAATTCTTTGGCAGAATAATAATCCATCAAATGTACTTCATAGAAAACGTGTTCGGTAACAGAACATCTGCCAGATAAATAGATATTATTTTGAGAATTGGTACTACTAGATGTGAATAGTATAATGTCAAAGTCACCGCCAGAATAGAATTCGTTTCCAAAAATATGAAGGGTTCAAGAAAAAGTTTTGTTTTCATAAAATATTGGATTACACATTTTGTTTGATCAAATTAATCTCAGTGTTACGTAGGTGATATGAATTTAAGTCCAAAACATAAACCATGTATCTTGAACTCGTAAGTTAATATACCCTGCGCGTCAGTGAAAACGGAAAATCCCAAAAATTTGCGAAATTATCCAAATTTTTATATGTAATTTATTTTTTATACGAGTTACAATTAGAAAGTAAGCAACAATCCGAGAATTTATAAATTTATTAAGAAACAACACATTCAGTTGACACTACAATAATTGAACAAAGCACACACAAAAAGTGACGGGGTTTATTTTTTAAAAAGGCGTATTCCGACCTCGATACTGAATGTCAAGGAAAGAAAAAGCTAGCAATGATAAAAAAGACTTAAACCATTTTGAATAAAATTCTTAGTTCTATTTTATAAAATTTAATACAACTATACAATAATTTGATAGATAACTGATACATATTTTTGAGATGTAAAAGCTGAGGAAAAATGAATTTTTCTTAAAACAGATTTTAAACAGATTTCTATATTGATTTAATTTTTATTTTCTATTCTAAAAAATTATTAAATAATAATTTTAAACGGAAGAGACCTATAATCAAGTATATATATATATATATATATATATATATATATATATATAATGCATCTAAATGTTCTTGATTTTAGGTATCTTCTGCTATAAAACTAGTTTTTTTTGATAATTTTTAAAAGAAAGATCAATTTTGACGTTTCGACTTTAAGTCTTTATCAAAATATTTGATAGTAAAACATTACATTTGTCATATGAAATCAGTCTAAACAGTCATCAACATAGCGTCTAAATAATGAATTTCATATTTTCAATACTTTTTCTTATACATAATCTACAATTTGTTTTAGATAAGAAGATATTTAAGATACCATTGTACAATCATTAAGTTATTGAGAGAAATAATTTTGTATTTAAAATGATTTTTTTTTTGGATGAACATTATGTCTATAAATTCATTATAAATAAGAAACGAGGGGTAAATCACAATTTAAATCATTTTAAAATGAAATAGACAATCAACATACATTTCATGAATGTTTTATTTTCGATACGAAAACTTTTCAAAATCACGCCATTCCAAAAGATTAGAAAGAATCTCATATGTAAAAAAATGGTGTAAACTGAAAAATCTATGAAAATCTTTGGAAAATCATACGATTATCCCACAATCTTAGAAAAATATTTGTGAATCAAATAATTTTAAAAATTTTTAGGATTTGTAAGATTATATGTACTGTAAAAAAATTTAGTTTTCCATCATAGTATAGCTGTCTCTTTATCTGTTCTTTTTAACATATATCTTTTACCAACTTCGTCGTGGTGTAGCTTCTGTCATATTTTCCCGATAATCTGTAGATTTAGTTTTGGTTAACAAAAATTCTCACCGTCATTGGAGGTATTATTATATGACAACTTAAAAGAGTAATTAAAGTCTGTATTGGGAAGTATCGAGTAAATTCACTTTTTGCAATATTTCATGACAGTCTGTCCTATATAGTCTTAGTGGCCTTGAACGACAGGCCTTTGGATTTTAATAAAAGCTTAAAGTTCTTCTATGTACCAAGACGGGTAAGAATGATCCTCACCCATGAAACTTGGGTAGTGGTGGTTTTAACAGGTAGCAAAGGTGTAAAATTCCATCTCAAATTTGTTAATGTATAAAACTCATTGCCAGACACTAGTTGGTTATAAACCGCTGCCAGACACGCCTAAACTAACATAATTAGTAATTATACTAACGTTATATTATAGAAACTAAATTTTATATATTTTTTTGAAAAACTATTAGACTGCCAGACGCATTAAAAGTGTACAATAGTTGTAAGAGTGAGGAGAATATGCAGTAACAGGCGCAAGTCAAATAGAGCGTTCGGTCTAGTGCAATTTTTTACTGTACATGTTGAAGGTCGTGCTTCTACTGGCTAGTAAAATAAAATTTTAGAATAAACTGACATTTTTTGAAAGTCCCCTCGAAAAACACCCACATAAAATTATCCACGAATATTTTTTTTTCAAAATAAAATGAACTTTAGAAAAAATGTTAATAGAGGAGACACATCTATTACAAAGTTCACCTAATTAAAAAACAATTAACTAAAAATTGTGATGCAAATATTTATATAACGTTAAAAAAAGTTCGTAAAGTTTACGTCTGAACGCTGACGGGCATCGTTCGTTTTGAAATCGAAGCCTCAAACTTTTTTCAATTTTTCTCTTATTTACTCAAATATTGTTGACATCAACAAAGTAGTGTCTAGAGAAAGGCCTTTAGCAGCTAACTTTCCAGTTGCTGGACGTGCACTACCAATCAAAAATGTTTGCCTACCACATAACTCATAAATAAATTTCAAAATAATTAACTTCAACAAATTTCTCTTTCATATTGTTAAGCGAAGAACGAAACGGTATCTTACAAAACGAAAATAATAATGTTCGCTATTTGTGTACTTTATACGAGCGTATGTTTATATTTTATCGGTTAGTGCGACAAGTTAAAACTTGCAAGTAACGGATGAATGTCAATTATTTCTTCAGCGTTTATGATTGAAGTTTAATCCTAGTTAGCCCTGTAAGACGCAAGAACGTGCTGTGATTTATCCTTTTCGGACCAAGACATCTTTTTGTGAAATTGGAATACGAATTGTTTTCGTTCTCGCAAATTCATACTGGTAAGTTGTAAAATGGGTAAAACCAAGGAACTATCGGTAGCAACTCGTGCATTAATCGCAAGTCTTCATATTCTAGGCAAAAGTAATCGTACCATATCCGCCAAATTAAAAATATCTCGATGTACCGTAGACTACAACGTGAAAAAATATGCCTTTGAAAAACCGTTGAAGATAAACGTATTATATTGGACATGAAACGTGATCGACGACTCACGGGACCAGAGATAGCAGCTCACATCAACGAATCTAGGGATCTGCCTTTGAATACTCCTACAATGAGAAAGAGATTGAAAGAAGCTGGCTATTTTGGAAGGGTAGCAGTGAAAAAACCGTCGTCAAAATAAAATTAAGAGGTTGCAGGGAACTAAATAACATAAAAATTGGACGCATGAAGAGTGGGAAAGAGTTTTATGGAGTGATGAGTCAAAGTTGAAGGTTTTTGGGTGTAACAGAAAAGCGTTTGTGCTTAGGTGAAAGGAGGAACGAATGCTCGTTGATGGTTTGGAGATGTTTTATGGGAAGGGCGACTGGAGACCTGGTAAAAATCGAAAGAATTTTGAAGAAAGAAGGCTATAGAAAATATTAAAAGAAAATGTACAACGTTTTGACTAGTGCCGACAGAAAATTTATCTTCCAGCATGATAACATCCTACATTTCTCGAAGCAATGTAAAGAATGTTTGAAAGAATTGGAAAGGAAGCATGTACTGAAAGTAATGATTTGGCTGTCACAGTCGCCCGACCTTAACTCATTTATGTTGTTGTGGGACAAGTAGGACAAGGAAGTCGGAGAGTAGTGTCGAAATTATTACAGAGACTGCCAAAATTGTGCACCAAAATAATAAAAACAAAAGACTTAGGTAAAGAGGTAAAAATTAAAGAGATTTTTAAAAAAGAAGACCAGATAGACGACGATTATTTGTCGAAATTGTGCACTGAAATAATAAAAGCATAAGGGGGTTAGATCGATGAATCAAAAATTTAAATATGTAACAATGACAGACTGTAGTTTTATAATTATATTCTCATCTATATGTATATCATGCAAACTATAGGATACCGTCTTGGGGTAAGATTGGCCCTTTAAGGGTAACATTGGCCCAAAGTTAGAAAAAGTTTTGCTGTACTGTATTGTAATCTGTGTTATCGACCTAGTTTACCCATAACTGGATAGGTAGCCCCACTGGCCCACCTGTTGATGAAGTGGGAGATTAGTTCCATATCTCAAAACCACTCCAATGTTGCTACATCTTTACTGTGAGAAAGTGGTGAAATTTGTTGTTTCCCAACTTTTACTTGTGAACGCTAATTCTTGAAGAGCTATTAGCAGGGAAGTGTATACATAATAATATTATATATTCAATTGTTTCAAGTATTTTTGGTGTAATGATGATATTACCTTTGTTGTATACAAAATATTTCGATTTTACTATTTCATGACATCTTTGGCCCAGAGTTGGGGTAACTTTGGCCAAGTAGTTGAGGTAACTTTGGCCCAAGATGGTTACCTCAAGACTCATATTTTCGATAGGTATAATATTTGAGTAGTATTTTATAAGCAGTTTCTTACACAAAACCACTTAAAATATTTTGATTACAATTGTAAGCATGGATTTTTTTGCAATAAATATGCAGTGAAATCGAATAAAACCTCTTGGAACAAGAAATTACGCCAATTACAAACCAGAAGTGTTAGAGGAGTGCTTAGAGGCTATTGGGTCAGGTGACTTAACCCAAAGAGCTGCAGTGATGAATCTTTAGTGATAAAGAGGAGCATGTTTTCGAACAACATTTAATTAAAATGTCAGACTATGGGTTCCCTGTAGTTGAAATGGATTTTAGTTATGCAGTCAAAAGCTATTTGGACAAAAAAGGTGTCCACATTTGTCAGTTCAAAAACAATCTCCCTGGCTATAAATGGACAAAAGCCTTCCTAAAAAGACATGAGAATCTGACTCGTAGGATAAGTTCCAATATCAAAAAGGTCAGAGCCGAAGTAGATGCTTCTCTCATCGAAAATTATATTGATAACCTCAAAGAAGAGGTTGAAGATGTTCCCCCCAAATAATATATTCAATTACGATGAGACGAACCTTACTGACGACCCTGGGAACAAATAAGGTTATCTATAAGAGAGGAGCAAAATACGTGGAGAACATTTGCAATTTCAGTAAAAGTGCAACAACAATAATGATGGCTGGGAATGCTGCAGGCGACCTCTTATCCCCATATGTTGTCTATAGAGCTGAGCACTTGTGGTCCACATGGACTGTGAATGGTCCTGAAGGAACTCGATATAACCGCTCTAAAAGTGGGTGGTTTGATGCAGTATGCTTCGAAGATTGGTTCCAGTCAACATTGTTACCAGGTGTTAAAAATCTAGATGGTCCTAAAGTTATCATTGGAGATAACTTATCTTCTCAGATCAGTTTGCATGTGCTTAAACTCTGTGAAGAGAATAATATAAGGTTCGTTTGCCTCCCTCCGAATTCAACAACTAACGCAACCATTAGACGTTGCCTTCTTTGGACCATTGAAAAGATCGTGGCGTGACATCCTCCGCAAGTGGAAAGAGTCAGATACAGGATCCAAATTTGCAACGATCTCTAAAAATTTGTTTTCACGATTGCTAAAAGAGCTAATGGCAAGTTTGGGAGAAAAGCGAAGAGACAATTTGACGGCTGGATTTGCCAAATGTGGAATTCATCCCTTAAACAAGCAAAGACTACTAGACCGTCTTCCAGAAAACCAGCCCGCGGATAAAGAGTCTATAGGAGAAGCTTTTATGGAACAGTTGGAGAAGAAAAGAGCTGAGTTTTTAACTAAAGATGGCTCGAGAAGAAGGAAGAAAAAATTGCAAGTGCCTGTCGGCAAGAGTATTGCATTTGAAGAGGTTGAAGCAGCCATCTCAGAAGCAGGAAACAAACCTTCTACCAATGCGTCAAAGAAAACACAAGTTTCCAAGAAGAAAAACAAAAAAGCAAAACTCTTCTTCAGATGAAGATGATGTTGAGATGGTGTTAGAGTCTGATGGGCAAAGCGGTACATTTTCCGATCTGGAAGAAATATTACAGGAAGTAGCAGATATACCTGTTCACAGGCCTAATGATGAAGAAACATCAGTTGCGTTGAAACCTGAAGACTTTGCTATTGATAACTTTGTAGTGGTTAAGTATGATGGACGGAAATACCCTGGCAAAATTGTTAGAAGAAGGACCTATAGTTGAATGCATCGAAAAAAGACTCAAGTTTTGGTGCTGGCCAGAAAAAAAAGATTGCCTGACTTACGACTGGGTGGATGTTTGTCAGAAGATCAATCCTCCAAAAATAGCTTCAAAGAGGAACCAGTTCCATGTGCCAGAACTTGACAACTAGTATGTAAATATATGTATGTAAATATGATGTAAATTGATATCTTTTTTTGTACAATACAATTTTTTTTTTCAATAATATGAAGTCCGTTTCATTTATTCCCATTTCTCATCATTTCATGGATTTTATCATTTTATCTTGTCTAACTTTAGCCCAACCAACATAGGTTTTATATGGTTTGAAAGTATGGGACAAAGTTTCCCTAAAACAAGGCGACTTTGGCCCTTGTATATATAAATTCAGTATAATATTGCAAAATGATTGAGGAGTCTTAATATGGTTTTAATTTAATGATATAATATTTGTTCACACATTAAGATACATTGGAAATTAATATAATCAATGTCAAAAGATATGGAACTGATAAAACCATAACATAGCTTTAGATTTAGACCAATCTTACCCCAGATGATGGTAGGCAAAAACTTTTTGACTGGTAATATATAATCATTATTGGCACACACCCTGCAATGGAGGCAACAAATTGTGGTTTCAATTCCAGTACTTTTATCAGGATATCAAACCATTGAATAATTGTGCTCCTCAGAAACTTATATCGAAAATTATAAATAGAAGGTATCTTCACAGGGTAGACTGATTTGTTTTGTATCCACAGTGCTGCATTTAATTTTTCTACCCAGACCTCCTTCTTTTTATGGAAATTTGTCATATTTTAGGATTTAACTTTCCCGTTTTTGGAGCTTCAATTTGTTTTGATTCATTTGCTTCATTTTCGGAATGGGATTCTTCTTATTCAAGTGGCTGATACATTTCATCAACATAGTGAAAACTATATTATGTCCATATATGTAATGTTTATTCAACTTTAGTAACTTCATAATACTCTTTTGTTCAGAAAATCTTAATAACATAATACTGTTTAGCTTTGACTAACTTCAAAAGTATATTATATAAGAAATTCTATATTCCATGTGAAAAAGAAAATGTCATTTACAAGGAAGAAAATTAAATACCATTTGAAAAAAAATGGAGTTAATACAGTTTGGCTCTTAGGTACTGACAGATAATTGAAAATCCCAGACAGTAATCTTTGTAAGCAATTTAAAAGAGTAATTTAGCATTCAATTTTCCGCTTACTGTTTTATGTCTGTTTATAATGCTCTTCTAACTTTAGGGACATCTCGGTAAGGGAAATATGTTGTTTAATTGACTTTCATTTTTCTTTTATAACATGTGCTATTAACTCATTTGAGGTATGAATGTACGTTGAGACAGCAACTAGAGATATGATTTTGTAATTATGAGAAATATATTCTGTATCTTAAAATTGTTTGAACTTGAATCAATCTTTTAGATAAAAAACAAGTTTTATTATGAGGAGTGTTATTTTATGATTAGTGATAACTTTAACTACATCATTATCTTTTATTTGATCTGATTTATGTGTAATAGCAGATTTTGAAATATATTGGGTATAATGTAATTCATTTACATTTTCATATGGAAACGTGAAATTTTTACATAATTCCAATACTTATGTTATGTGGTACATATGTATTACAGATAAACCACATGGCAGGGTCTGTTTTAATTTCTTTTTGTGTGAAGTTACTAATGAAATTATTGAATTTTTATGTTTAAAAGAAATGTTTGCACCTGGTTTCAATTACTATAAAGCAAAGTTAAATTTAGTAGTACACTTAATCTTAAGATAAATTCAATAGAATCATCCTTCTCTCCACTTAACCTTCTTTCTTCTCATCTCATTTTGGTCGTTACAGCGAAAATGTTATTATACATTGATGTAGGCAACATTGAAACCATGCAGAATAGCATTTTTGTAACATTGTTCTTGAAAATTAACAGTGTTGTTATAGCTAACATTTTTATACAGAATAAACCCGTAATATGTTTTTAATGCATTTTTATTGTTACAAATTCTTTAGTGTGTTTATATTGTAGTCTGATGTAGACTTACTTTACTTTGAAGTTCCACAGACCTCGATATATTTTGTTTTCGTTTATTGATTAAACTGTGATTTGAAAATTAAATTTCAATGCATTATGTCTGCATCTATATCAAATTATTATACTATTATCCAAGTATCAATAATTTTTTTAATTTATCATGATTTGTGTTAACCTTCATATATATTCATTTTTTATGTTCAGAAGCCATAGTACTAATGTACATTGGGTAGTCTATTTGTTGATATAGGAAATAAATCAATAAGTATATGTGGTAATTTAACTTCACTCTTATGAATATAAATATAAGTAAATACTGTATTCGCTCTGTATTTAAACCACTTGGTTAATTATTTCAAGTACAATAAATAGCAAGGACATTATTTTGTTGTTAGAGAAAGTATTTTTCAAACATTGATTTCACCTAAACTCATTTTTCAATACAGTGCACAACTGATCAATATATTAAATACCATTCTTTATCAATACTAGAACCTTTATTTTTGTTAAAAAGTATATAATTTCAATTCTGCCTTTTGTTACATTTATTACCAGTTAGGTACTAATTAATAAAAAAAAACATTGTAATTATCAGTCAATAGTCTAATATAGAGAAAGATATATCAATTCACAAAAATCACGTTGATAGAAATAAATATTTTGAGAAAGCAAGATTTCTCTTCAGTAAACGTCAAAAGATGAGTTGTCTTTCTATTGATTGCATTTTAAAGCAATTTAAAAAATAAATATAATTATAGAAATTTAATGAAAATTAGATTGGGAACTATAGAGTTTTCGAAATTTAATAGTTTTCTCCATCACGGGTTTAAGAATTGCAGATTTTTCAATGAATTGTTGAAGAATGCATTACTTTCTGTCAAATGAAAAACATTAACACAAATAAAACAGATCCAAAATCTAGCTGGTGAATAATTTTTAATATATAATAAAGTTTAAATATATATGCAATACAAATTTGAAAAATTTATATTTAATTGAAGATAAAAATTTTTGCTGGTACATAGAATTATCTACTTTTGTGAAATCAAACCTTGTGATTTTACAACTTTTTGATTATTAATCAGGAAATTCTATACTAATTTCGAGCAATACATCCCCAACAAGCAACATTGCAATATAGAATATAATTTTTACTTACATCTTCAAATATAGATCCAACATTAGCAGTAACAAGTAAAACAGGTATAGTTGACGAATCCATAATTGTTACTAAACTATGTTGCAATTAAATAGAACTAGTTAAACGATAAAACTCATCTACATTAAAATAACTACCAATTTATAATGTACTGCAAGTGTTGTTTATAAAAATACACCTCATTTTAGGTTATTTTGAATAAAATAACCTTTCACGATTTTTAGTCTATTTCCGAATTAAATCAAAAACTGAATAACCACATATTTGTTGTGTTTATTGATTTATAGTTCTTCAACATGCCCTTTACTCTTGATGTAAAAAAAATCACTTATTTTTAGATATTCGACACTTGAGACAATAATTACATCACTGACCACTATTTACGACAATTATTATGAATTAAATGACTATCTTTGTTCTTTAAAATTCCAAAGTTTAAAACTGTTTCACTGACAACTTTTTGTTTTTATGTAACTCTTAGTTTCAAATACCTACAAAGAAGCAAACATTAGAACTGTTTGCCAAACAAAACAAAACGAGAGAATATAAATGTTTTATTTTCAACTTGATTTATTTATTAGGTTGGTGTACCTGATAAACTATGATTAAGGTATAATTTCATGATTGACGCTCGATGTTGACTTAGAGCGTCAAATGAGTTTGACTAGAACGTCATTTGTAATTAATGACCCATTTTCACAGAGACCTTTTTAAGAAACATGGGTTATTAAAATGAAATCGATGATAATATCTAATTTATATATGCGAAATTTAATCACATACTAAGTGTGCGCTGCGTAATATTTATATATCAATAATCTTACCAGTGATAATGACGTCATCAATTGGACGTTATATGGAATTGGTGTGTCGTCATATTGTACTTTTGAAAAGTGCGTAAAGTATTGACTATTTCACTGGACGTGTGAGCATTAGAGTTTGTCATCATTTTTATCCAATATTGATTATTCAAAATACTTGGACCTTCACAAGTGAACTACTATTTCTAATAAATGGGAAATGTGGAAAACTCAGCCTGTATTGTGGTCAGTATATTTTTGAACGAATCGATAATATGGTGATGTTTCATGACGTCATTCATACATGGCTGATGTTAGAATCCAATCATATATATAAATCCTTGTTTATACATAGCGGATACATATGGATAATACTTAAAATTATTGCTCTAATAGCAGCACATTTTCATTCTTGTTAATAGTCATGGATTTCGTATTCAGATTCATATAGATTTTTTTTATAAATGAAATAGTTTACTTTATGGAGTTTGAATTAAAGATAGAGACATAGTGAAATTTTATTATTTGAAGAGGAGGAAACCGCATCAGTTCACTACTTTCTATCCCTCTACTCGCTATTAAAATCAAAACTTTTCATTTTTCTCCTTTGCCGTTCCCCACAGTCTATAAAGAGCAGAGAGAAGGATGAGTATCTCATATGAGAGTACTTAAAGGAATGTCCAGCTATATAAGATGAATAACAGTTCAAAAACCTTTCATAATGGCGCTAGTGTAGACAACGGGTATGGTTGATTGCAGGAATTGTAGATGACTTCAAGTTCACCGAGTTGAAAAATTAAGGTTTCTAAAGCTAATAAAGCTAGAAGACTGTGACAAACCAAAATTTTCAGAATCTCAAAATGTATCTCTCTGGTACACCGACGGTTCTAAGCTAGCGCTGGACTGGGCATTTCTCAATACCTCTAGCAAATCACTTCCCATTTTTCAGGTAGATTTGCAATAAACATATGTGCTCAGAAGTTTTTGGACAGAAACCTCTATAAAGCACATTTACATTCTCTCAGATAACCAAGCGGCCTTAAAGGTCCTGAAAACTATTGAGTGCACATCCAAGCTAGTGTGGGAGTGCAAACAAACTCTAAATGCACTAGCTAACGAAAACAAATCAACTCTAATGCAGCTTCCATGGTATACCAGGAAATGAAGAGGCAGACAGCTTTGCCAAAAGAGGGGTAACAACTTATATCCGATACCTTGGAGCAGAACTCGACTGTGGCCTCACGAGATGCCACACCAATAACGAATTGAACAAATAGCTGAAGAATCAGATAGAGTCTTACTGGAAAAACTCTCCATGCTTAAGACAATCCAAAAGATTCATAACAATAACAGCCAAGAAGTCTGAAGAACTTCTCGTAATGAAGTAAGCGACATGAAACTAGAAATCGGTCGTCTGACAGGTGACTGCTCCGTCAAATACCATGTCCTGTCCATTTTGCAAAAAGTCTTAAGTAAAGTGAAGGATTAGTACTAACATCTAGGGACGTGGGACACAAGAACCTCAAAAAATTCGCCTTCTTTCGAAGGAGTTTATGTATTTTGGAAGCAGAACAATAAGATGTAGAGTCTTGTATAAAACATCTTCAAGGTAAAGGGGCAGAGTGGCTGAAAGCCAAAACGACTAATTATTTTTATTATTATAATGTTACAGTTATGATTTTATTTTGTATTTTTGTCTAGGATTTAAGTACAGAAGTACGTATTGTAATAAATTTTTATTTTTAACTTGCTTATTCTATTTCAAAGACTTAAGAAACTAGCATTCTAGAAGCCCTCCGGATGTGCCATCATTTTTTTGAAAGTGTAGGAAACATTTGAAAAAAAACTTGTTCCTGTGAGCTTGAAATTTTTATACCATTTTGTTTATTTGTTATAAAGTTCGAAAAAAAATTGACAGGCGTTTTCGATAAGTACAAGTACCTGACAGGTGAGCCTAAAGGTATATGATGTAAAAATAAAAATAAAATTTATTCTGTGAAGTTGAAATTTATAAACATGTTTCTTCAAGCGATTTAAAGTAACGTAAAACTCATATCGTTGATGCAAATTACATTAAGTGAAAATAGAAATTATGGGTAAAATGTATTTTATTAGTTGTAACATAACGTACATAAGACTTTTAAATCTTCATCATCATCTGATTTGTCATTATTACTTTCTTCGTCGTCATATGATTCTTCATTATCGATTTCATCATCTAAAAAGAAACAAATTTTGAATACATTACCTAATAATAACATTAAATCTTGGATCTTGCGTTCAATTATAAAGAATCCCATATCTTTTTAGAAAATTAAGAATTTGTGTATTACCTTCAATGTATTCTTCAGCTTCACTTGACTCATTCTCAGCAGTATCAGTAGGCTGTTGTAATAATATTTCGTAGATAGAAGAAGAAACTGTATTTCCCTCAAACTAATTAAAAACATAGCTTCCATCGATTAAGTTCCAACCATAATCATCAGGTTTAAGAACCGTTGGCACTTTTAAGTGACTATTTCTCCAGATATTTGTAATGTATACAGACCGCAATAATTGTTGTTGCCAGGTGGCATGGAGGTAAATTTGAGGAATCATAACTGATCCGTTTTTTCTTAAACGCCTCAGTACTACTTGTTTTATAAGTATGTGGCGATAAACTTTTCATATCGTGCTTCAATTAAATTGGCAGATTTCATCCCATAGAGTTGACAGACGAACTTTCCGAGTATTGGAAAAACCTCATTTTTTTTCTCTATTATTTCAGCATTTCCTAATGCTGCAAGTGCCTTCTGAAATCGAATAATAATCGATAAGGTTCCTTCTTGCCTTTTCTCACAAAACATGGATTAAAATCACATCCGGTTAATGCGTGAAAACCAGGTGAGCTTTAAACATAAAACAGTGAAAATCTTTAAGTAAATAAATCGTTATTAGAACTGACGAAATTTTTCGTTTCCAATCTTTCTACAAAAGCAGGTACACGACCCTCCAATTTTACCGTTAGATAAACTGTTCCATCACTGCGTTTACGTTACGTCTCTTACTCGCACTTCCATAGCATCTTTACCAACTTACTTTAAATCGTTTAAAGAAACATGTCTATAAATTTCAACTTCACAGAATAAAATTTATTTTAATTTATACATAATACACCGTTTGGCTCACCTGTCAGGTACTTGTGCTTATCGAAAACGCCTATCAATTTTTTTTTCGAACTTTATAACGAATAAACAAAATGGTATAAAAAATTTCAAGCTTTACAGGAACAAGTTTTTTTCCAAATGTTTCCTACACTATCAAAAACATAGGTGTTGATGACGTGCAGGGCTGAGACGTGCCAGGTGATGGTCATTGTACTTAGTAAATTATGACTCATCATCACTATAAGAATTTCTAGCCTTACAGACACTCCGTGACTCGGAGGGTCCACTAGCTCTTGGTCTCATCTCCCGCACACATAACGCGTAGTGCTGCTAAGCTCCATCCTATATGAAATGATGGATGTACGCGAGTTTTGCATCTTTGGCTCGTCACGTGAATTTCAAAAAAGTACGGACCCACGAGATCTTTCGCATGAATACTGCCGATTGTACGAGGGCGTCACCTGACTTATACCGTCCTCTGTATAACTGATTTTCAAATGGAATATTATTATAGAACTCATGGTAGTCGAAAGGGATTATTTTTTTCAATTTTTGTAAATCCTCAAGTTTTTTCTTTTCTACTGTTCTTGTTGGAATTTCATTCAAATCTTTAGTCGTAACTTTAAAATATTTTCTTTGTAGTAAAGTGACTCAATCGTCCCTGGATTTTAAATTAATCCGTAATTTAAAAACCGAAAAATACATCTCAAAATAAAAAAATACTAAAGAAAAAAAATGATCCACATTATGGTCACCTTTCATTTTTTCAGGTCTGATTCTGTGAAGAAATTCATATACTTGAAGTGCTGGATTTTTCCTAGTTTGTCTACATACTTGAATATTTTGTTTTTCTATTGTTTTTCAATTCTTCAGCATTAATCTCCCTTCTGATTAAGTCTTTAAATGACATGTTCGTTATTTTTAGGTTAAATAAAAACAAACTGTGAACACAATGTTTGGTTTGATAATACAGACTAGACACACATTTCATAGTGTTCAAAGGACTGCCAGCAAGTAAATTTGTACTTTTTTGTTACTTTATCCAAATCTATTTTCTATTTGTGCATATTCTATTCTTTTGAAATCTAAAGCGTATTCGTTACCTGGATATTGCCCTAGCTTATATGGAAAACAAATCTCATATGGATCCTTTTTTAGATGATACAAGGATATATTCTTTAAATCCGTGGAATTATTAAAAGAACACACAGACAAAATTCTTTTATTATGCGCTGTATAAAAAAAATAATTATAAGAACAAACGATTATTTATTAAATATTTATTATAACACTTTTCTGAAAACAACAACATAATAGTATATTTAGGAATCATCGTTGGTATTAATACTAACATTTATTGTATAATTTGTATTATTGTAGAAGTTAGACCCTTAGGTTGAGGCAGACCGTAATTGTTTTAATTTTGCGTTACTCTTGTTTTTCTTTGTATATATCCTACTGCTACGTTTCAGGACAGCGCTGATGGTATATCGACATGTTGGACGTTACACCTACGATTTGGGTATGCAACAAATAATTTTCTGCTGTTCATATTTGTAGGCCGTAGATCTGCATATTTACGGTAAAGTGTACTTGGCACGAATGTACATCTCTCATTGGTGATGGTAAAATTCTTGACATGTGATTTTTTTTATATCGCGAAAACACAACAATAATGCGCCCATTATTTTCCGCATCGTTTACTCAAAACTCCAACGAATTAAATCTCTAAGACATGCACCAAAAGATCCCAAACAATAAAGTTACTTTTGCCAGTAGATATTGTTCATTTGAAGCTTCGTTGTTGTGTCGTTAAGATCTTGGATTGTTTTGGTATATAGCCCACAGCCAGATCAGCATTGATTTGTGCCGCTAGCTCTAATATGTTTTTAGGAATATCTTGATTTTCTTTCGAGTACATTTTTTAAAACTGACAGAAAACAAAACAATGCCAATAATAAATATATCTTTGGAAATGTTAATCATGGTTGATACCATTACCATCACTTTAAAAACAAAATGTTCTAAATTTAAATCTTATCCTTTATTGCTTTGTTTTCAGTAATTACAATAAAAAGTATCGTTTATGAAATGTCTACAAATTGATTTTTCCGTGCATGCAAGACTTCTCGTGTAAGGCGAAGATGTACTTTTTTTCAGTCGATTTTCTACAATAATTTCTCCTCACAGGTTCCATTATGTCAAACGGATTATCAGAATCAGAATTTCCAAAACTGTCCACCAGACGAAATCCTTTGTCAGATCCATAACTGAAACTATATACCTAAACTTTGGACAATCCATTATTATCTGATTTATTTACTGTAATTATATGAAAAGCGTTATTTGAGCTACCTGAGGCACTAGCTTTTTCGATAACCACTTTATTTCTCCAAAATATGCGTCAGATGGTTCGTCGTTATAATCCATTGAAGTGGAAGGTTGCAAATCTTGAATTGAAGCCGATAGCAAAATAGCAAGAAGATTATAAAGAGTTACTATAGGTAGACGAAGAAATCTGATAGAAGTAATTTAATTTTTTTTGACTAAAATCCTCCAAAGTTCAACAATAAACAATGGGTGTCCTGACGTTACACACCGCCATATTTAGCGCAGGTCAGAGATCATTTACCAAACCAAGTTCTAATTGTTGACGATCATATATGTGTTTAGAGATTTCTAATTTTTTCGTATTTTCTTTCATAAATTTTTCCAAAAAAATACCTTCTAGCACCAAACACATTACCATCTTATACAACAGTAAAATAAATAAATACTTTTTATAGAACTTCAAAGAACACACAAATTGTGTTTGGAAAATGAACTATAACAATATGACATCCGTGACGTCAGGCACCGGTTGTCTATTAATTATAACTAGTGCCCCCTTCGCCAGGTTATTGAATAAGTAGGCGACTATTCGATTCAGTGTGTCAGCATGACGTAACGTCCGTGTACACTGTAAATTTTTACACTTTATGGTTTTTTTAAAAATTGTTTCGTTTCTGTCATTCTGTTTCCCGATTTGTTACAATTAGTTAATTTGATAGTGAGTTCTCACAACATTTTCATTTAATTGTTGACCAGGAATAAGAAAATCATTTTGGTTATTTTTAGAAGCCACATTTTCTGGATTCCAAAGTAATATTGGTAATTTATTTATAAAATTTGGAACATTTACTAGCTGGTCCGTTTAATATTCATAATTTTTATCGATAAAAATATATAATATTAATTATAAAATTTGGCGAAATCGCGGCGTAATTGATTTAGAACTAAAATTTTCTTGAAGCTGAAAACTGTTAACTTGAAGCGATGCTTATTGGTAGGGATACGAAGTGAAATGTAAATTAGAACAAAGGAAGCTCCATTCTTTGGTATCACCTTTGCAAGCATTATGCTTCCCTATTCTATTATATAATGACATTATATCATAAACTAGTTTGAGCGGATTATGACACTACACTACTATAATTATTATTTAATTAAAATTAACGCAAGATTTGAATTAATAGAAAACACAATTTTCAATCTTAAGATTACAATTTTTTATTGAATCATAAAGTACATTGAATAGAGTTATTTATGTAATAACATACGCACTCATTTGTCGAAATTTTCCATGACCATACTGCATAAATGTGGACTTGTTGACATAGATCTATGATTCTAAATCGCCCTATGGAGAGATATCTAATGGTATTAAATCTTACGATCTAGGGCTCCAATTCTGATTGCCGACACGAGATAGTAATGACCTGGAAATGTGTCATGCAGTAACTGTGTTTTATGAGCTATATGGCACGTGGCACCCTCTTGATGAAACCACATCATATTTGCCAGAACAATATCATCCAATTTAGGCAAAAAGAACTGTGTTATTATGTCGCGATATCGAGCAACAAGCAATTACGCCTCCAGCTCAGAACCTCAAAAGTGGCAATTTTGGCGATAAACCTCAGGATGGAAATATGCTTCGCCGCTTAGAATAATTTTGCTCGAAAAATCAAAATTAATTTGTTGACACCGGAATTTGTATTTTTGTATTAATTCCATATAACATATCAATGCACACTTGCAATTGGTTACAATTCTACCACCAATATTGCCACCACCCTTGTGTTGTAGGTGCTTGTAACACAGTCAAAAATGGCATGAATAGTAGATTTTATGCTGAGTCACTAGGAAAAAAATGGTTGTAATTAATGGTATCGAATTTAAAAAACAGAGATTACAAAAAAGTTGCAAAATTCTTTGGTACTGCTCAGTAGAAGGATGTAAGGCATTGTCCTATACCAATGAAGGTAAGTTCGCTTATCAACTTGTGTGTTCTATGTTTTAAGTATATTTAAGGTTACCAACATTACTTCAATAATATTTATATACACATCTTTCGTTTTTACAATAATTATACTTGAACAAAATACTTGTATTATATAACAAGTGGGGATTGCATTACCCACCGTGGCGCTTTTCGGGCGGCGACTTTCACATTTTTTTAAATGCAGGAACTCGTTTGATGTTTATTTGTATATAATTTTTTTAATAGCAGGCGTTTTATTTACAGTATTTCTTCTAAATAAGTTCCAGGAAAGTCTATTTATTTATTTCTTGTGTGCCTTTTTGTTCTAGAACTTTGTAGAATTCTATTTAGGTATATAAATTATTTGTCTAACGCATTTAGTTAGTTTTAAATAAATAGTCGTAATGAAAAGAACGAATTAGTGAAAGTAACCGCAGAAATTAGTTAAATTAAGTATATTAAGTGTATAGTGTGTAAATAAATTGAGAACGTAAGAGATAGTGTTTATTAATTAACCCCACCAATAGAAAGAGTATAAATAAATAGGTAAAACATTAGAATAGAAATCGCTTCAAGAATACCGGAAACATACGAGTACAGATCTTTTAAAAACTGACTGATGAGAATATTTTTCATTGGACAATGATTTAACTAATATTATAATTACATTTGGATCTGGAATAAATTTAAATTGTTTAAAAAATTTAGCTACACATTTAAATACTGTTTAAAGTACTTTTTGCAGTTGTACACCATACTTGGCATTCACAATGAACGTTGATTTTTTGCCTTTTATCGATTAAACTTTAAACAATGGATATTACTGCTTTTAAAAATGTTCTTCGTGTAGGGTTTGAAAAATTGATTATCACTTTACAACCTTTATAGAGATATTATTTGATTTGAACTGACTATTCACAAAGCCATACTTACTGTTTGACCATTATCAACTTTATTTGGATGCAGATTTCACCTAACCCAAAGTTTATTTTTATTCACAATAAAAAGAGCAGTTCCATATCACATGTTAGTATAGTAATTTCACAATCTAAGAAAGTGCCTTTACTACTGTAGCCTATATAAAATTTGATAAGTCTCAAAATTCGTAAATTTATGTCTATTTAGTGGGAGAGCAATATGCGGGACAGCACTATTACAATACCTATCATTTTCCTTTTAGTTTGAAGAGAAATTTTATAAAATTTATTTGATTTTAATACACACTGTTTTATGACTCGAAAGGACACAGACAAAGTTGTTGGCAGCCCTTTTAGGATCAGGTATAAATATAAGGAGTCTATTCCTGCATATCATATAATAAAAGGAGGCTAGTCACTTTCTTAGATCATGAAAATATACAGCGCACGTCAACAGTCAAAAAAACGTCATTTGTGGCAAAATAACTAGTCCTTGCAAGCGAATCTATTGGGGAAGAGTTGTCTGATAAACCACAAAATAAAATCGTTTAAAAAGTTTTAGCCAATGTAATTTTCTACCGCGTGTTCGGAAATTTAACTTATCTGGATGTCCGATAATACGATAGATATGAATAATTATAAAGTTACTAATTCGTAACGTATTTTGTTATTTTCTTATATTTACATTTTTAGTAAATTTCAGCTCATAAACTTTTAACGCTACAAGCAGCAGAATTTCGTTTCGTTTCTCGTAAGATAACTTGTTTTGGGCGGTAAACATTCAATTCATAATCAATACTAATTTCTGGTCAGCGAAATAAAGTTATCGTCTTTATAAGTGTAAAATGAACTTATACAAGGTACTAGCGTTTAAAGCAACTTATAGTAGAAGCTTTGCTACTATTTAATTCCTAAGACGGTCCTGCTTTAATTTTTCACGATTTTACGATTTATTTTTTACTTGTATGTACTAGAAATTTTCATGGGAGAATCTAGAAAGGGAAATATGTACATGTTGTAAGAAAATGTTATAACGGGTACCCATGAGGAATATTATATTAGTTTTAACATACATAAATTTTTTTATACAAATAAATATTTGAAGTATCTCATTGTTTTATTCCATCGTTGGGGATCTAATTTTTCAATTGACAATAATAAACAAATATTAAATGGCATTGATTTAAAAATTCTTATCATAAAGATACTTTATTATCTTCTTTAATTATTATCTAATCAATTATTAGCAAAATAATAGCGGATCTGTTCATAAATCATGATGAAAAGTATTCGACAACATGTTGCAAGAAAAGAAATATGACAGCGTCCAAAATCATTACTCAAAGGTCAGTTTCAACGAATTTGCCGAAGAATCTGAAGATGACAATCATTATATAGATCCATTATTAATTTTAAAAAGAAAGAAAATTCGGTAAGTATTTAAACGCCGTCCAAAGTAAAAATTTTTGGTTTGCGTTCAATCTTTATAATATGTTTGTTACAAATAATTAAATATTAAGCACGTCCTTGGTACCCATAAAGTCAACTAGCTTGCATTTTCTCCCGTATATTCTAGAAACAAATTGAGGACCAACATTGGCCTATCAAGAATAATAAGTAAATATGGCAAACTGAACATCTTCCTCAAACAACTCTCTCACAAAAATATGTATTATATGAGAGATTTGGGCAATACGCTGCTCGGAATCAGATGGCGCTGGATCATCATTACTCTATTTTTAGTAAACATGGGCAGTTTTCTATTTTTCGGAACATTATGGTGGATTATTGCTCGTAATAGTGGGGACCTTGAACGAACGAATGCAACAGATCCTTGTGTAGTTAACACGATAACATTAACAGGTAAGTAGGACAATTATCTCGTATCAACTGTCAATAGCATTAACATTAGGTATTTCTTTAAATTGATTTATTTAATCAATATAAATCCAAAATTAAACATAATATGATGAAATTTTAGGCTATTTTTTATTGAGCGCCGAAACTATAACAACCATAGGATATGGCTATCGATATCCAACAGAACGTTGCCAGTTCGGATGGTTTATGCAAGCCATACAAATTTTATTCGGTATGGCCGTTCAAGGTACACTTGTTGGCATAGTTTACGTGAAAATTACGAAGCCTATAACTACAAAATCATCTTCATTGTTTAGTAAAAGAGCAGTTGTGAGTATAACTTTAACGGAATTATGAATATACAACGTCGCTTTTCAAAAACTCGTTGATGTGCTGTAATAGAGAATAATATTTTTGATAGCTCGAAGAAGCTTTTTAATATATTTATTTTTTCATTTATATAAAATATGAAGACAATTCCAATAAAAGATGTGTGGCTGGTGCATAAGCGAGTTTAAAACTGAATTTTATTTGGCTTCTCTTTGGCTGAATTTCTAGAAAAACTGGATCAGGGAAATCAACTGTGAGTTATATGCTACCAGTATCTTCTTTTAGGAATGAATCTATGTTAGGTGTCGACATAATTGCTACCCCCTCCCCTCATACATTCGGCTTCAGAGGGTTAAAGAGGCAGACGAACATCTTGGTGGTCTATCTGTTAGGGTATAAGAGATCGAATCCAATTGATACATTTTTTATAATCTAGGTCACAACTGGCAAGAGAAATTCAAGTATAAGAATAGTCCAAGCACTGGGGACGTGAGAACGGTTTTTGAAACGAAAATCGAGTTGATTTCATTTGGATGAAAACAATCCGATCTATTGGTGGTAGAGTCAAGTGGGTTCTACAAGAGCTGCTACTTAAGTTTTAAGATATGGCAAACTGATTTAGAAATGTCAAATCTGACTTTGCCATCATATAGTTCGACATTTCTAATGGTGAACGTACTCAGAATGTGTTGTCATTCTAGGAATGCAGTGCTATTTGAATTGTTTACATATACTTGAAACATTAATCTTGGTCATAAATCCCGTGTGATAATTTTCCGACCTGGATAAAATCAACAGCAGTGTGCCAATCAACTCGCTTCGACAATGTCGGTTTATCCACCGTACAGTCAGGAGGCACTTCAATCGGAATGGAAAAAATTATTTGACAATTGGTTCAAACGCATGTATTGATCTTAATGGAGAATATTTTGAAAAACAATAAAGCCATAGCCAGTTATAAATATTCGTTTTTATTTGTCTAACTCAAAACTTAAGTAGCAACCGTTGTATTTGGCGGCAATTAAAGGTGTTTTTAATCTCCAGCAGTTGAATTTCATTCATTCATAGAATTTCATTAACTTCTTACAGTTTTGGATGGTCGGATAAACTAGAGTTATTCAGGAATACAAAATATATTTCTTAAGTTCGATTACTAGTTCTTTGATTGAAATAATGTTTGGGTGCATCATTTGTAATTTTGAAAAAGTAATGGAACTCTTGAAGAATTGAATTAATTTCATACATGTTTATTAGTTGATTGAGAACATCTTTAATAAGCATTGCTCTATATGTATGGATTCCAACTAACGAACTGATTAGATTTGATTTCAAGAAATTAATTTTTCGTAACTTTGACCATCACACGCGTATAGATTTCCAGTCATTAATCCAGTGAATTGGAAGATTTTTAGATACTTTGATATATCGAATTTACCTTTTGAAAATATGGGTTTGTTTAAGAGGTAAATTTATCCACATGTAACTTTTCATGTATTGGGAGTGGAATCCTTATTAACCGTTGTTAATAAATTTATCAAATTTGCTTGTTTGTTTCTTGTGTTTTCTCATGAAATTTCAGGATAAAATATTTCAAGTTTGTTTAGATAAACATTTAGTTTTGATATAGAATTTGTATTAATTATAAAATAAACTAATTTTGATATTTCCTTATAATCATTTATAAACATCTGATCAATATTATATCTTAACAAATTATAATATGGATAGGTTTGATTATTGTTGCAAAGTTGCAAATTATAGGACAAAAATACAGAAGATATTTTTGAATGGAGTTTTAAAGAATACTTTTCTGTTTAATAATTCGTTCGATTATTGTGGAGTGGAAGCTTTCAACAATTCCATTTGAGTGTAGATGATTTAGATTGCAAAAGATGTTAATTTTATGAAGTTTCTATAACTCGGTTATGGCAGTGTTTTCAAATTCGGTGCCGTTTTCAACTACTTTAGGCCGTCAATTGAGAATAATTGTGAATAAAATTGCGAAACTGAGGTTTTCAGTTCCACAAGATGAGTTTAAGTGATAGACTCGAGCGTATTTGGAGAAACTCTCATAATATTTAGAAATTTTGCTTGTTCAAAAGTAAAGGTATCTAGAGAATTATTGCAAAAGCCGTTGAAGTAATATTCATTCTTATTGGGTGTCGCTCCTATTTACTTTGCTGACAAATTTCGCTTTCTTTCATATAAATTAGTGGTCTGTTACATTTTTAAAATGTAATAGGCCATCTGAAATGATTTTGAAAAACTATTGAGAACTTCACGTACATACCTATTTGGAATTTCAAAATAGAGATAATACTGAACATTTAGTGCTATATATTCTCTGATCAAATTTCGGATATTTGAACTTTGAAGATTGTTATTTTTGGCTTTGCTGCAGAATGTAGTACTGTTGATTAGATGACTTGATTTTGATCAAAATTTACAGATGAGTATGATATTGGAATACCTACGACAGGATTTTGATCGAAACTGGAATGCATTTTGCTCGTCAACTTCTTGTTTTATGTCTTGAATAGATTCATCTACTTGAACTTGCATGAGCATATCGTCTATATCTCTTTGCTTTTTTGCGTTTTATATGTTCATTTTCGGGATTATTGCGATGCTTTTTTATGATATTCACGTTTTTGTAGCCCAAATTATTGCGAGTAGTTATTTTTTGTCACAATTGAGTTTTACACGAGAGTTACAACAACGTGACCCAAGTATATGAAACCTCTTTCCGCAAAAACTCGGATTTATCAAGTGGAACCTTAAATTAATATTACGAAATGACTGGTAACGGTATATAGTACGTAACAAGTATGTAGAAAAAATTAATATATCATCTAAGTACATAAGGCACTTTTTATTTTGAATTTCACGTAATATGTTATCCATTCTTCTATGACAAGTAGCAGGAGCATTTTTTATTCTATTCGCAAATATTTGTAATGTTCATTTTTCTGCATTGAAAACAGTTTTTGGTACATCCTTCATTCATATCAAGCTGGTGAACTGCGCTAGCCAAATCTAAGGGGGTGGAATATTGGCATTATGCAAGTTTATCAAGAAGTGGGTGCCTCTCATCAATGGTTTTTTCATTTGTCTTCCGATAGTCTACCACGACTCTCCAGTTCTCCGGAAGCGTTAGACTTTTTGGGTACAACCCATATAGGTGAAGACCACGGGGAACTATGTACTTGGTTTTATGATATACTAGTCCAACATTTTTTTGATTTGACTTTAATTCTACTTCCTGTTTATAAAGAAATAGGAAACGATAAGATTTTGTGTAAACTGGTGTTTATTATTGTTAGTGAAAGGGGCTTCTTCGTCAAATTCTTTACATGATTAAGTATCTCGGTGTGTTCTTCATTATTCAAATGATCTACTATCAGTTTTTATAATAACTGAATATATATTAGGGAACTCGTCAAAACTATTTAATTCAAATTATTGTACGGGTCTGTTGTCAAACTTTTCTATGGATAAAGATTCAGAGAAATCTAATGTTATATTATCTAGAATTCTTCAAAATGGTTGTCCAAGCTTGCCCATCTTTTGCTTTTGTGAAACGTTCCGGTATTTCACAATTATGAAAGTTATGGTGCGGAATAATTATTTCATCATTATGTTTTTACTTTAATAACTTGTTCAGATTTGACGTTAACATTTATAAGGCTTAAGTCAGATTGTGTTTTTTGAAACAGCAGTTTAATTTTTACTTTTGGTATAATTAATGATCCTTTATCAAAATCAATAATGGCTTGTAATGATTTCAAACTATTTAGTCCAATCAATACTCTTCGAATGTTATGAAATTTTGAAACAGGAATGCAAGCGCTATACTTATATATTGATTTTTAAACATTGTGGACACAACAAATTGGTCATGCCTGATTATTAATTAAGAAAAAAACTTATTATTTCATTTTTCTTATTATATTCAGGAAAAATAACATATATGGCAATATAAGTGCATCTGTGTTTTAGATGGTATGATTTTTTTTACAATATAAATAAACATATCGGAATAGAGGCCAAATCGAGAATATACAAGGCCACGGTTAGACCCATAATGACCTACACCTCAGAGACACGGCCAGAAACGGCGAAAACCAAAAGAATTATGGAAACAGCAGAGATGAAAGTGCTACGCAGGATAGCCGGAAAAACCCTACTGGACAGGGAAAGAAGTGAGAACATCAGAAGATTGTGCAAAATAGATGACGTCAACGAATGGGTTCCGTCAAGAAAGAAAGAAAGAATGGAACGATCACATAAGCCGTATTGACAACAATAGACTGGTCAAGATAGCGAGCGATAAATCCCCATTAGGGCGAAGGAGTACCGGCCGACCCAGATAAAGCTGAAACGACAACCTTGAAGCAGGATAGGAGGGAAGGATGTCGAAGATAAAATGGGATAAAATACACAGAAGAAGAACAAGAAGAAGATTTTTTATACTTAGTTTGTTTTATGCTGTGAGGCGGCTCCTGAATATTTTATTATCGGGTACCGTGTTCATTCAATTCATCAGTTTCTATGATGTATTTTTTCTCGAATTCTACTTTATACATTTCTTGCCAAAACTAAAGTTCGTCTGGGTTGCATACATTTGATGATCGTGGATTTGAGTAATTTTATAATTTGGGAAGTTTGCTCATAAAGGTCTTGTATTTACACTCATTGGATTGGTTCTAAACGTATTTCAAGTGCTTAACTCATTGGTGTAGACCTATCGAAACTATTGTTATAATTTGGTTTGAAAACGATTCTATTTTGTTAATTGTTTCTACTAAATACTTTAACATTTGTTAACAACTTATGTGGACGATTTTTCTGATTTGGTTGTATATTAATTGCTTGAGAAGGAAAGAGGATTTGTGGATTTTGATTCTTTGTTGTGACAATTGCGTTGAAGAAAAATTGTTTTATCTTATTATTTGTAGTTGTAAGACTTCACTTGATATCGTAAAACTGTAGCGGTTTCTCTTTTTGATTTTGTCCATTACTAGATTTCTATTGAGACATGCTTCGTCTCTTTGATCAGAGAAGTTTCTTTGTAGCGTTCCATTCAAGGTCTTGCCTGCTCTTAATTATTTGAATATTCAAGATTAATCTAAAGTTAGCGTTATGTAAACTACCTGGATTCGGGAGTGCAATTTAAATATTCTGATTTAATTGAGTTATAGTAGATTGATTTTATGAGAAAATAGCCCTCATAGACACACATAAATTTGAACTTTTAAGAACATCTGATAAATTATTGGTAGACATTCAAATGTACTTTCAAAAAGAATATAGTTACTTCAAGCATATCCTTCCTCACAGCTATAAGTATGAGCACTGGTTTATGTCTACTCCAAAAGCAAAGACCCTTGCAGAAATGGACGATGTATGTTCCAATTCTCGCTACTCCGTTGACGACAGGTCACTTGTCGATTGCCCACTTCCTAACACTTTCACAACAAACCAACTATATGACCTACGCCTTATTCCGGATATCCTTCTGACTGGGACAATAATAATTTTGATTGCTTTATAAAAACTTGGACTCTTCCAAACAAATAAACTTGTTATTTTTTTGGTGTTTTTGTTAGAACAAATGTTAAAGAAAGTTTGAGTTTTATAAAAAAATAAACGAGGTGGTGTTTATTAATTAAACACATTGTAACTCATCAATAATTATTTAAAGACAATAAAAATAAGTCTGGAATTTTTTCTATATTTATTGTTGCATCAACTTCAAAGGTTATTAGCGACATGTCAGTTGTTCACAATTTATGATACAGTTGAGTGTCTTTTAGATATTTGATTTAGTTTATTACCTTTGTTGTTAAGTTGACAAATTATGGTGTTTGGAAAGTTGTTAGTCAGTCTTTCGTTTGCATAGAACGTTAGTTAATGATATTGGTCTGGTTTGGTTCTCGTTTTGTCGAGTTTCAAAAGTGAAATTAACACGGCTTCGTGCCAGATTGAAGGGAAGACTTTATTAATCCAAATATAGTTGTATAATTTTAATAGGTAATCTTTGTCTGTTTGTCTTTGTAATCTCAGAGTTTAATAAAGTTCTGTTTTGTTTCAGTTTTTCATTGAAATCTATTAATTTTTCTTTCTTGATATCTCTTGTATTCTGTATAAATGTTGGGTCATAGTTTAAATCACTAGAGTTATGTTCATATTGTGAGGCTAATGTTCCTGCTATTTCACTTGAATTAAATTCTTGGTGAATGTTTAATTCCTGATATTTTCCGGATATTTTGCAGAACTAAGGATGATCTTTTCCATAATATATATTGCTTAAGCTCTTTGTCAATCAAATTTTCTGTTGAGTTTCGTTTAAACTTGGTAAAGGAGTGCTTATATGTTCTGATTGCGTTTTGACAATCTTTATTCCACCAAGGTAGTGGTTTGTCGTTTACTATTATTTTACATTATCCTATGTGTATTTTTGCCACTTCTATAACAGTCGATGTGAAGGTTGTGATTGGCATGTCTTTTGTAGTGCTAATGTTAGTCTCAATTGTTTATATAAATTTTGCCCAATTAGCATTTCTTGGGTTCCATTTTAGGTTTGGTAAACTATTATTCTCAGAGTAATTTGATGAATATGCGATATTTATGGGGAAATTATGGCTTCCAAATAAATATGGTATTACATTTCAGGTTAATGTGGGGGCTATGGCTGATTTTGTTCCTGTATGTATGTCGAGCCTTGTTGGTCTTCCGTCGGTCAAGATGTTGAGATTTAGGGAGTTTGTCATGTTTTCTATCGATTTACCTTTAGCTGTAGTGTGGTTTAATCCTCATAGGGGATTGCGGTCGTTAAAGTCACCTGGGATTATATGTGTATACGTTCTGTTATCTGTTGAATATCGTAAAAAATTTGGATATATATGTGACAACGGGCAGAAAAATGTTTGTTTAATTGTGACCTGTAAAATAGAGGAATCATGTTTATTCATGGTTTGAGCCAGAGTTTGGAGCTATATTTTAAACTTGAGTTTAATCTCCAGTTTTACCCTAGGTTGTAAAATTGGCGCTTACAATGAAATAAATAATTTAAAAATGTCGTTCTAAACTCAAAAGTGATTCTAGGAAGATGATTCATTTAAAACCTTGATTCAATTCTATAATGTCTAATTTTTATTACACATGAATACGAAATTAACAATTTTGCGATAAATTTCGCTAAAAAGGTAATGTTGTATAGGTTATATCATTTATGCCACGTGAGTTATATGTATTTATATTGTCTCTAGTGGGCATATATTTCCAAATTTTTTCTTATAGCAATATAAGATTAATTAAGGCTACCACCTAAAATTATAAATCCTAAGTTATTAAACAAACCAAACATATGATTCTTTAAATAAAACGTCCTTTATTTGATCACATTTATAAAGTCTACATGGAAAATTGGAGCAACATCTAATTTCATGTACCTAGGATTCGTTGTTCTTGAAATTTTCCATATAGGAATGTGATCAAATTTAATAGTTTTTTATAAAAAATCGTATGTTTGATTTGTTCAACTACTTTTAGGACATCCTGTATGCCTGGATGTCATGTTACATGTTCCTATGACTATAAGGAAAAATTGAAAAATATGCCCAGTAGAAATTCTATAAATACAGGCGACTTACCCGGTATACTATAAAGCTATGCGATTTTTAAATAAATGTTATAGTTATATTCAGAAGATTAATTAATAACTTTGAAATTGAAAATTAAAATTAATTTTTTTTAGATATGTATGAGGGATGGCAAATTACGATTCGTGTTTAGAATCCATGATTTCAACAAAAAAGTTTGGTGCGGAACGAACATATCTCTATATTTTCTAGATAAAGAGATGGTATCACCCGATTCAGAATTCGAGATGATACAAATGAAGATAGAACCGTACGGCCTGCTCATTTTCCCCCTAGAAATCGAACACATAATCAACGAAAACAGCCCATTATGGACGTTTCGTCCCCTCGACATTCTAAATTCAAGGTGAGTTTCCTCAATTGACTCTCAAAATACTATAATTAAATATGTTAATCAAATTTTTATTCAAAAATACTTACTATTCATTGTGTTGTAGATTTGAAATAATAGCCGTGGCGGAAGGGATCTCCAACAAAACTGGTCAAGTTTCGCAGAACAGAACGTCTTATTCGAATTCCGATATTCTTTGGGGTTATCGATTCATGCCGTGCGTTGCTTACGATGAAATGAGAGGGGGATTCGTTGTAGATTATAAAAAATTTAAACAAGTGAGAGCTTTCGATGCACCTCTATGTAGTGCTAAAAAACTCACAGAAACTTATAAAAAAATCAGCAAAATTGATGAGCAGTCTTAAAAGGTTAGAGTGTTTATAATTATATTAAAAAAACAATTAATATTTAATATACCCACTACTGGAATATAATTACGTTGGTATTAAAAGCATTGAATATAATACCTTTACGAACGGCTTTAAATCATCCATTTTACGTAGGAAAAGTTTTGGTTTGTTCCAGCAAACTATAACTAGTTCATGCGCGATATGCCAATCAACGAGTTGTCAAAATAAGATGATGCCCATTTGAAAACGGCTGCCGAGGGGTAAACAAATGATTTTGCCATAAGCTTCTGTGTGCATATTTATCTGCTATGTGAAGTTATTTGTCGGTTTTTAGACATCATTATTTCCAGTTTTACTGGGATAGGCCTCCAAAAGGGTGGCTAGTTGAAGAAGTGTGAAATTCTCTCATGGAAACGTGGATTTGTTGGGTTTTTTTTTTCAAGAATGCAGTAATGTGCCTAGTGTTGAAATTATTGAAGTTGGGATTACAAAAGAGTGCCAACACGACCCGGCATTCGCAGTTATCAATATTTATACGAGGTTGTTGGAGAGCTGTGTGGATTTAAACGAATACATGTTCACTTAACGAGGTGATTTAAAACTTTTTGTGCATTAAAAGACCGAAATTTTATAGTTATAAAAATTAATATTAAGAATGTTGCAAATACCAAACAGAGAAACATGGTAATTACGGAATTATTGAAAATATAATACATATCTTTATTAAAAGATTATATAGTAAATAGTAATAAGTAAAATATTTAATTTGATGTTGGGTTTTATCGATTTTTTGAAGTGTTTTATTTTTCGGTTTATAAATGTAATTCTAAAATAAATACGCAGTCTGATATGAAGTCTAAAAAATAATTAATAGGAAACTCTCCACAAGGATGCATAAAAGACACAATTTTCATGTAACTTTTCAAGTTTTGCTCCGACATATCCGTGAACCAATTTCATTAAAATTATCAACAAAGAGTAATTCTATTTGTTTGAAATATTCTACAATACCTATTATTGGAAGTAAATTCAGACCACCAGATCTCTCGTAATTAGAATATGCTTTATGCTCTAAAAAAATAGCAGATTTTTTTAAAGTATTTACATTATACAGGTAGTACAAGAGTATTGCAGAATAGATTTCTATAGTCGTAAAAACTTCTAAAGAATTATTACAAGTTACCATTGCTATATCGATATCTTTATATTTTTTAAAATATCGGGAATTATATAGAATAGAACTGTATGCAATTAGCATCTTCAACCTCATTAAAATATTTCAAAGTAAAGAAATTTTTGAAGGCCTCACAAAATTGGATTTCTCAAATTTCCACAGCAATTTCTTGCCAACACAAAAAGTCTCTAGGCAATCCTGATTTAGGTTCCTTGTTAGAAGAAATGAATATTTTCTGCATTTTAGGGTTTCCCAAAAAAGTAAAACAGAACTTATCGTTATTTTCCAACCACTTATAAAATCCGTAGTATAATATATACATTTTTCTACGTATGCCACTGTTCCATTGTTCTGTTTTACCTCCATCAATTTAATTACCTCCAAGTCATTCAACAAACATCTTATTTCTTAAAAAATATTGCAATTGTTCCTCTATGCCCATAAATGTGTTAAAGTTGATTGTTTGTATAAATTTGCAGCGAGCATTGCTTCTGGAGGTAAAACCTTGTAATCTATGAAAGTATATAGGGTAACTGCAAGAGAACGACTGAAGACTTGCGATGGATTTTTACTTACATTTTTTTGGAAGCTACTTGGGAATATACTGTTACGAGTTCGTCCACGTCATAGGCCGTGAAGCCTATCCAATCCGGTTATAATGGAATTCTAAAATTTGACGAATTAGCGGTTTTTATTACAGCGACGATTTGTTTACATTGTTTTTTTTTAAACTAATTTCTAGTAAGTTTTTGTATTCATTTGATTGTCTGTTTATTTTATATAATTTTGAAAAATTTGTTTTGTATATAAAGGAGTTTGCTTAGCCGAGTTAGTTAGTTAATTAAATAGAAGTCGTAATGAACGGAGCGACATAGAAAAGTAGCCGGTGAAGTTAAATAAATTATAAAGTTAGTTAAATATTAGTGATAAATTAATTATTATATAAGTTAGTTGAGTCTAGTGTCAGTGCTTAAATAATTTAAGTACGTAACAGAATGTTTAATAAATACGAAAAACATTACAATAAGCTTGTTCGTAAGTTTAGGTCAAAGTCTACTAGCTTTTTCCTCAACGTCATCATAAAAAATATCTTTATAAAATTTTTTCAAAAACCTTTCAATAAACGAAGATTATAACAAAAAAAATTGTTTTTTTAGATTTCAAAAGATAAGGCACGCCATAAATGCAAAAGTTTGATATTATCTACCCAAAAAGTAGGGTACTCTGGTGTTAATTTGAGAAGTTTGTTACTCAATTTTCTAAAATTAAATCCTTAATCTGAGACTACACCGTAACCTTAAAAACTAATCGATTTAGTTTTCTAACACACTCAAATAATACAAATATTATTCAGCGAAATATAACTCGCACACTCTTAATTTATAACTAAATTGTTCAGGAGTCATATAGGCATAAATATGACTGTTTACAAATCCCAAGGTCTGTGTCCAACGTTGACATCTAAAAATATTCTCTGTAGATGATCATAGGAACAAAAACATTACACTTAACTCAAAAGATAACATAAATCTTTATTAAAATAGTTAATTATCTATATTCACATTAAAAAAATTAATCCAATTACCTAATTTCATCTTCAGGACAATGATATGTTTGTACCTCCTCTGGCAGAACATCCATCAACCCAGCGCATTTGTGGCATTTCATTGCAGTAGCAAACTAAAAACACTAATTGACTGATTAGTTTAATTTAAAAAAGAATTGTTATCGCCAATGCAGGTGAGGACAATCGGCATATTTTATATTTATGCACTTTTCTCTTCGACACAATGTGGCGTAGTTTATGAATGGTGACATCAGATATTCAAGTGACATAGGTAGAACATGGGGAGGAGCCTAGAGAGATTTTTTTGGTCTTGTTAATATTCGGTGGTAAAGGTAAATGGTAAAAAGAGTCTGAAAAGCGGGATTTAACACACGAATTTTAACAAAGTTGGAGCTTCTGGAACCGCTGGTAATATTCTTACTCAATACTCAAACCATAGACTGAAGATAAACTGAGTAAATACATAGTACTGCCACACATAATTTTCAAAAAATTACCACCATTGGGGCAAATTAGAAGTTGTATTTATTTATGAATAATATTAGTCAGTCAGTTGAAAAATCTTATTCTACATACACAAATTGCAGATAGAAGACTTCCCTTCCCTTTTCTCACAAGAAGTATACCATTCATGGGACCGTTTTTTACAGTTGGAGTAGCAAATTCAAACTTCGCGATGCTTTGAGTCATAATAATAGCCGCCACACATAATGCACTCAACGTCGGTCGTTTCACTTTTATCCAGATCATCGCCTGGACCGCATCGGTGGTTTTATTTTTATATTTTAGTTCGAGATAATAAGAACTGTTAGTGATCACTGGTGTTTTCCCTCTATTGCGGCGATGTTTTTGTTCAGTAATATTGTGACTGCATTGTGGAACGGGTATTATGTACCGTGGACCTCAAAAACATCCAAACTCCTTAAGGGATGTAATAATTTCTTTCACTGAACTTTCAGGAGCTCCAAATCCAATATCATTGTCGGTAGTTTCTCCTCCTATTTCACAAGTAACAAACTCTGTTCGTGACATATTTTAGATGAAGTCGGCGACGTGTTTTGGCACACCTTTACTGCAGACTTCCTCTTGCTTGTAATCATCTGTTTTTGAAAGAAACGGACTTGGTGGTGATTGAACTTATGAGTGTTATGAACGGACAGATGAAAAATTTATATCTATTTGTCCGTTTTTAAATATAAAATAATAAAAAAAGTTCATAAAACGTAAGAAGAAGAGATATTATTTAGAGTATGGGGAACAATTATGGTACCTAGGTAAAAAATACCTACCCATTAAGGTAAGATGTATTTGTATTATTTATTACTGCATTGGCGTTTTCAGTGTTTGCTGAAGGATTTGTTTGGTCAGCTACAAATGCATCCTCAGAAAAATTCTCGGATTAAATGGCCATATCGTATTGTTCTCAAAACCACTTGTATGCTTTGCCAAATAACAGCTCGACTTACCTTATGTATATTTGTCTAGCTGGATGATTTCTGAATCCTTAGGAGTAAAAGGTATTGAGGAGAAACATGAAAGATACGTCCAAAGGGGCAATACAGAGGATTTCATCATGACTTTTTCGAGCTGTTTAAATCAAACAAATATTTTTCGTATGGCTGGCATGCCTATCTAGAATAAGTAGAGATTCGTTGCTGTGGGTTGAACGTGCTTAAGAAAATGTGCGAACCATTTGTAACAAAATATTTAATTATTAAATCCAGTAGATCTGGCTAATGAAGTTTTCTCCGGTTGACGGAGCGCAAGCTCTGGGTGCCTCTGCAAGAAAAATTGCATCCAATCTTTCCCAGCCAATCCTTTGTGATCATTAAAATAGTGAGACATATTATTACGTTAGGCTAACTCGTATGCCAAAAATTTCAGATCTTCGCCCCTTAATCCAAAACATCTACTTTTCATAAATATGTAGTATTTTATTAGTTCTTAGTTTTATTTGAGTAAAACATCTTTTAAATCTGCCCAAACCCTTGGTAGCATCCTGTTGATTGCCACATGCTTTTTTGGCTTGCCGAAATAATGTTATTTGTGGTATGTTGTAGACAGTTGTCGCCAACTCATAGCTTAACCGGCTTATTCTCACCGCCGTAACTGCATCTATAAGATCCCCCTCTTCCCAAGATTGATACTTTGATTTTCTCTCCATCTACATAAAAAAAGAATACACCATAATAATATAAGGTGGAATAAATTGGAATGCAATATATTGTTACCTTATAATTTATTTTTTGCTTTAAAAATATTTTTTACAAATGCATAATTTATAAAATACTAAAATTATGATTTTATAGTCAAGAAAATAAGACTGGTGAAATGGATAATCTATTGGTGTAGCAAAGTAGAATGGTACTTATTCCACTTTACGCTATTCGACAATTTGGTGAAAAATATTTATTTAAGAAAAAAACGCTTGCTTTTAAGAATGTTTTCTGTTCCTATAGTTAAATATAATATATAGAGGGTAGAGGAGAAGGAGAATCTTATAATTTTGAATTTTATACGGCAATGCCATTTTTTCTGAGTTTGCCATGGAAAACTGTCATTCATTGATAGTTGAGTCAATAATAATTACATTTCTGAAAATTTCTTATTTGTTGGATTAGATATTGTTCATCAAAATTTATTAAAATTTTGAATACACTGACATGTTATCAATCTTACGCGAGTGTTTAGAAAACTCACTAGCAGCTGATACGCGTGATGCAGAAAAGTTTCCTCGAAGAAACTTTCCAAGTTAAAATACATTTAGAGCCATTGAACGACGTTGTCGAGAAACTGGGAATGTTTGAGACCTAAAAAAATAAATTTTGGTAGGCCAAGAATAACAAGAACGATTAATAAATGAAATTCGATTCTAAATTTAATTGATCAAAATCCAACAATTAGCGTAAGGAATGTGGCAAAATAGGTCTTCTTCAAGTACTTGGAGGATACTTAAAGAGCAGCAGCTACATCTTTATTATTACAAGTCCAAGGGCTCTTGCCAGACGATCTAACGGTTAGAGTGGATTTTTGTCAAACATTGCAAAAAAGGACAGCCCTCAATCCAAATTTATTAAAATGTATTGTTTTTACGGACAAGGCTTTTTTACGCGAAGTATGTTTAACTGCTGCTGCTGAGAATCCGCATGTCAAAAGGGTATCACATTCCAGCACTCATTTAAAGTCAATTTTTGGGCAGCAATTGTAGGTAACAAACTAATAGGTTATTACATTCTACCTGGAAATTTAAATGGTAATATGTACCTGTATTTTTTAACCAATCACTCATTCGAGATATTAGAAGATTTAAGTTGAGTAACCATTTTCCGAATCGATGGATTGGTAAAGTGCAGAAACTCTGATTCATTGGCCTCCTCGGCCTACACAGTTTGGTCGTATTTTAAAGAAAAAGTTTATGCTACAGAGGTAAATTCATCACAATAATTGAAAGACAGAATTCAACGTCACTTGAATGGCGTCCTAACCGTTTAGAAGATTAATGGATTCTTTAGAAAAAAGGATAGTGCAATATTAAATGTTGCTTAAGTTCATTTGAAATTTTGCTTAATAAATTTAATATTGAAAAAGTTATGTTCAATACTACTTGGTGCGAACCATGTAACTAGTGCCCTCAATGAGAGTCATACATAAAAACCAATTTATTGGATGTATCAGCTTTCAAAACATGTTCGTATAACATTTCAATACAATGTTGCCAGTAGTTGCGGCAAAATCATGTATATTTTTTACTAAGCAAACCCCAAATAATTTTCAGTTTTCTATCTATCCTAAAGACGGATCACCTTTTTTTGAAACACCCTGTATACTTGCCAAAAACCTACAAAAATCCATAAATCCACATTGAATGTCCGCGCCTAGCTCCTCTCCAACTCAACCGATTTAAGTGTTCAAAAACTCAAAAGAAAGAAGGTGTTTCAGCGAGTGTTCTTAAACCAAAAGTCTCTATCTTGAATAGAACCTGAGATATTGAGTACAGGGGGAAATCGCATTTGAGTATAACTTAAGAATGGTGAAAATTAGATGAAATCCGATGGTTGATGGCTGATCTGTACATCAATACCTTTCATTGAAAAAAAAAATTAAGCAAATCGGTTGGGTAGAACGCCTGAACGGACTCGGAATGGAAATCATCAATTTTTTTAATATATAAGATGTACATATATAAAGTCTTCATCAAAATTTTTCATAAAGACTTAAAGAAAAGTCGAATCATCAATATTTATCTATCTTTTGAAAATTATTAAAAAAACTAATTTGGAAACAACAGAAGCGATCTAAAATCAAGAACATTTAGAAGTGTATATATATATATATATATATATATATATATATATATATATAAATTTTTTATTGGGAACGTGGGAAAGAAACACCAAAGTGGACTAACTTCAATTTTCCGAGCTTTCGAATTCTTATGTATTCATTTTCTGGGAAATAATTAATTAAGATTTCCGGTGATTTTGATGATATTAAAGCTTGTAAAAATTGGAAGTATGAATTAAATTACACTGTTTGTTTTTATTAAATCGAAGATATAATTGTATGATGAGGATGAGGGAATTTTTTGAACAAATCTGTCAAATACGCGATGTCTGCTTTAAAATTTATATTATATATATAATTCTCGATTTTAAAATTTATCAGGGTTTCTTTTAAATCAGAATCTTTACATTGCAGAAACTCTAAAACTGAGTAAAAGTAAATAAAATCTTGATAAACATTCATTTTTCGACAACCAGCGTACTTCGGTATGTAACAATAATTGTTAAAAGTCTTCATCATTTGTATTTCACAATTGTGCACATAAGCGCTTATTCAATGCATTGCTGGTAATTTAACATTGCCCACGATTTCACTCGACCATGGCAGGACCTGTATCTGCTGCCACCGAAGTGAATGGAATCGATGTTTCTTTTTAAATCACTCAGGACAGGACTTAACGCGCCGTGCTGAATATGGAATATACAAGTTTTTACAAGTAACAGTCTCTGAGCTTCTTGAAATATTATCCCACTATATTGATATGAGAAGTCAAGCCGACAGCCAAAGTTGGCTCCTATATCCACTAAGTCTAAAATTGTTGAGTTTATCAATCCAGATTCTGAGGAAAGTATTTAATTTTACCATTTCACGTGTTTCTCGCTCCTATTCTGGAAAGAAATTCTAATTTTCCCAGTCCGGGTAGGAGAAAAGTACCTGAATTGTTCCCTTTTTTGTATTTTTTTTATGAATAAATTTATTTTTTTATCATTTTTTTTTATTCATTTATCTTGATCAGTAGATTATTTGAATGAGAATCTCGATAATTCTCGATTTTTATGGAATTTTCGATGGAGAATTTCCATGAATTCTGAGTTTTGATGTAAAATTGAGAATTTTGGTATTTATTGCAATATGAATAGAATATTTTTCAATTTGGTGGATGAGAGAGAAATATCGACAGAGTGTCTAGGACCCTTGAAAACCGGAAAAAAGACGGGAAAAGAACAAAACGTAGTCAACCATTCAGCAATACCAATACTATTAAACTATTTTCCTGCTAAAAAAGTATTTAAATAAAATAGTCGACAATAAATATTTTGAGGACGTACTTCAGAGTAGCAATTCAATGTAATAGATGGTGCAAACACGTGGAGTAAATTTGTGCAATGTTTTGAAATATATCTGTCGTCAGGCAGACTTAGAGAAACAGACAAAAAATGGCGATACAATATGCTTTTGCATTGAATCGGCGGCCCTGAAGCGTTGGACCTATACAATACCTTCGAATTGAAATCAATAGAAGTGGATAAGTTTGAAGTACTCCTCGACAAATTCAATTCAACTATTTTTTACCCAAAGTGAATATTACCTACCTATAAAAGACACAAGTTTGTTTACTAGAAACCAAAAACCAAGCGAAAATATCGATGCGTATGTCACAGAACTTAAGGCTCTAGCAACTACTTGGGGGTTTGGCAAATTAAAAGACTCGCTAAATAAAGACAGGGCTGTTTGTGGCGTAGAAAATAAATTGAGGGAAAGGCTATGGACTGAATATAATATAATTGATAAATTAAAATACTGTACCTGTGAATTATCATGCTAGAAAAGTTCGTCATTCTATTAAAAAGGATCTTTGATATGAACGTGACAAGTTAGAACAGATAGGAATAATAAAAAATGAATGAACCAACTGATTGGTCCCACCCCCGGTAGTTGTTAAAAAAAACCCTCAGGTAAAATTCGAATTTGTCTTGACCCAAAAGGATTAAATGAAGTAATTAAGAGAGAATTTTTTGAATTGCCAATAATTGAAGACCTGTTAGCTGAACTAGCAGGTGCCACAGTGTTTAGCATACTCGGTGCTAACATAGGCTTCTATCAGATACCATTGGATGATGAAAGCAGTAAATTGTGTACTTTCTCTAGTCGTTTGGAAAGGTGTGTTTTCAAAAGACTAGCATTTGGTATGTTCTGCAGCAGAAATTTTTTATAAAAATTCCAAACAAATCTTTGAAAACGCACCCGGAATTTTATGCTACATGGGTGATTCACATGATTTTAGGAAAGACCAAGAGTCCCATGATTTTAACTTAAGGTATATATTAAAAATAGCCCAAATGTTATTTAAGTGGAGTAAAGTTGAAGGACGCATAAGAACTAGAGTCAAAGTTGACAGTGAATTTGAGGCACATATTGACTTAATTGAAAAAATTCTTCCATTGTCTAATGATAAATTTGAAGTTTTTCAAGCTGAAACATTAAAAGATAAAATGTTAATCGATCTCTTGAAATTAGGGAAACAGGGTTGGCCTGATAATAAAGACGAACAAAATGATGAATTACGAAAGTATTGGGTTCACAGAGATTAGTAGTTTACTCGTGCTGTAAAGACAAGTACCAATTTCTTTAAGGAAAGAGATGTTTGACTTAATTCATTACAATCACTTGAGTAAAGTGTCAACTTACGGCAAAAGAGGCTTTCTTTTGGCCAAAAATTAATTCTGAGATAAAAGAATTTGTAAATAACGGTCAAACATGTGTAAATTTTGAAAACACAAACTCTAAGGAACCACTTATTTGTTTTAAGGTATCGGATAAGGTCTGGGACTGTCTAGGAATAGATGCCTATCAGTTTAATGGTAAAACCTATGGTGATGGTGATTGATTATTATTCAAAAGGATATCATTACTCAAATATTTCACTAAATTAAAATTTAAAACACCAAAAAACAAAAGTAGTAATATTATATATCAAGTGCCGTATACTAATTGTGACGCTGATATATATTATATATATATAAAGAGACCTAAAATCAAGAACGTTTCGCTCCTTCCCTGGGATCGTTTTCAAAAGAATAATTAAAATTATAGTTCTCATTTACAGAGGCCCCCGCTTACAGATGTAGAATTGGTTATTCCATTTTTAGAGCCGGAAATGTTAATAAAAATGCGTAATTTTGGTGTTATGATTTTAATGTAGGTATGAATATACATACATAATGTATTGCTTCGCAAAAAAAACAATACGGTATTTTATTTTTCTTAACTAAAAACTCGTTTTTAAAAAATATATTTATTAAAGCAATTACAAGTTTATTGGTTGAGATCTGAACAGAGAATGAATTATATAAAATAAATTTACAAGAAATAAAATTTATCTACAAATGTTGCTTAATAAGAATTTCTGAGAATGTATAATATTTCTGCTGCGCTTTTAAGTTTTTTTAATAAGCCGCTTATGTAACTACAGTAAATTTTATCACTTAAAGTAATCAGTTATATTTGTTTGTACTTGATTGCTACTTGCTGAAACCTGTTTCTCGATAGAATAAATTTGATCAAAAATATTAGAATTATCAATATTTGATATTATAAATACTTGTATAAACTTTCTAAAGCTTTCATTGCCTCGCGGTATCCGGTCCCGCTCGTCCCCTTCCTTCAGTATGATACCATTGTGTAAAGAATAGGATAGTAGGTTAACTTTATGAGGATATCATTTGACGAGGAGGACGTCACCAATAGATCGCAGTGGAGAGTTGGCGTTCACAGCACATCTTTTCTTATTGTACGTCGTAGCTTGAATTACGTGTTTTCTTAGCTTTGGTTGCCGAATTACCACAATAACAGATGGCGCCAAAATTATTTAATTTTGGCGCCATTTAATTATTCTTTATACAATGATGATACTGATGTTACATATACAAAATACATATTTAGTAAATAATCCTAATAGTTTTCAATAATAATTCTAACGTAACAAGTATTATTTTGATTAATTGTAAACAATAATGGCTAAAATAAACGGACATAGTAAATACTCTTTTTGTATATCGTTTCATAGAAACGATGCTTGTAGAACGCCTTTTGTCTTTGTAACTGTAACACTTATCATTTGAGTTCACATGGAACAAAGGAATGTGAATATTATTGTTATTTATGGAGATTCAGTTATTCATGGTGAAGAAACATATTTTACTCAATGGGAACAATTATCATCGTTTAATGAAATCGATACGATAGCTACAATTCAAATATAATTTAATTTGAATTATAATCGAATTCTTTATATTCAATATCAAGAAGTTGTCTTTAATTTCCATGGGCTATATACATAATATTTTTTTCAATTTTTGCAACTAAGTTCAAATTTAGATGCCACCAGTTTGACGTACAAATTAGAAAATGGGAATTTTTCTTTGTTCGTATAATAAAAAGAATTGAAAAATGCGATAAGGGCAAACCAGAAATTGGAAGAAATCAACGGAGACCCAAGAAAAGAAATTGTGATGATAAATACCGAGAAAAGGGGATTACAATCTACATGCTATTAAAGAGCAGGTAACTCATTTCAAAAATAAATCTAAGGAAGGTGATGTGTTGTCAAGTGAAATTCTCAAATTGAGGAATAAGATAACAGACTTTGAAAATATACAGGTGATTATAAACGGATGTAGAGATCAAGTAAATTATATTTTGAGGGAAGAACACAATATTGAGTCTTTGGCCTTGTTAACTGAAAGAAAAGCCAAACATCTAGATTACAGCTTGTTGAGTGTCAGAATGCGGACTTGAGGTAAGTTAATACTTTTGTGTTAATTTCAATAGGAATTAACTTTTCATGTTAGAGATTTTGAAGTTGAAAGGAATGGGCATTTTTTTAAAATGAATGTTTTTTACAGAAAAAGGACTGTATTTTATTATTCTAGTGTTTTTTGCATCAATTATTTAGTTTTCCAACTATTATCAAAAAAGATTTTTTCAAGAATTCAAAATTAGGAAATCATATATATTTTCACAATAATGATTTTAAAACCCTCTTGAACACATTTTTGATACATCAGTGCTCTTATTTTTCAATGGGTAATATTCAATTTTCATTATGAAAAATGCGTTGGGTAAAGTTTTGATTTTAAATTCTTTCATTTATTTATAAATTGAGAATCATCTCTTGATTTCTTCTTTCTTAATTTTATATTTTTTGTGTGATTTTTAGTATTCAATCATTAAATTGAATAAAAATATTACGGCCGATAAGCAGAAAGTGCTACTTCTGAGAAAGCTCACAACGGTTCGGGGGTATGGCACAGAGGATATCCAGACTCCCAAGGGAAAAACAAAATGTAGTGAAGAGGATGAAGAAATTTTCGTTATCAACTGCTAAATTTAAAAAGTTCGTCCAGCAGATCTAATAATGCATAATCAAGTAAAAATATAACAATTTTCACTGTTCTTATTTAATTATGTATAAATTAAAGTGAAGTTCACAATTCCTTATCGAATCCAAATAAACACCAAATATTTCTGTCTTATAAAAGTTTTATTAAAAGTTACTTTCTTAAAGTAACAGTTGACAAGACCAAAGGCTCAATACTGTGTTCTTCCCTCAAAATATCATTTACTTGATCTCTAGATCCGTTTATATTCTCAATGTCTGTTATCTTATTCCTCAATTTGAGAATTTCATTTAACAATACATCAACTTCCTTAGATTTATTTTTGAAATGAGTTACCTGCTCTTTAATAGCATATATAATGGATTGTAATCCCCTTTTCTCGGTATTTATCATTACAATTTCTTTTCTTGGGGCTCCGTTGATTTCTTCCAATTTCTGGTTTGCTCTTATCGCATTTTTCAATTCTTTTTCTTATACAAACAAAGAAAAACTCGCATTTTCTAATTTGTACGTCAAACTGGTGGCATCTAAATTTGAACTTTTGTTGTGAAAATTGAAAACACTTTTTGTGTAAAAACATAAAAAACTCGATTAGAATTCAAATTAAATTGTAACATTCCTATTGAATTGAATAATATTGATAATGGAAAATGTGTTTGCATTGTGTAAAATAAATTTGAATTTAAATTGAGAAACTAAATCCTATCATCCTTTTAGTCTATCTTCTTTTCTTTTTGAAAACTATGAAGAAATTAATGATTCCTGCATTGTAACGGAACTAACGACCCTCTACATAGTAATTAATTCGCATACCAAAATGGTAAGCTGTCCCTGTCCTGAATAGTCAAACCAAGAAACTGAGAAAATCTGTAGAGTATAAAGAGATGTGCTTTATTGATATTCACTGGATCTTATTTCACACATGTTTGTGAGGTAAATGTACGGCCTTTAAGCAATAAACAAAAACTTATCGCCCGGAATGTTTGTTGTATAATAGCGGTAATTTCTGCTTTACCATAGGCGTGAATAACAAATTTGATAACCCGTAGTAGCTTTTTAAAAATATTTATTATTACTTTTGATAGTAAATATGAAAATAATTACAATAAAAATATATGTTACTGAACTCAAACCGAGTTTAAGACTGACTTTTATATTATTGCTCTTGAGAACACCGGCGATTTTGCTGGAGTTTCTGTAAAGGCTGCTTATGTTATGTTACGACATAATATATAAAAATTATTCTCTAGCAAATAATGTAAAAAATGAACAAAATTTGGAAAAAAATTATTGTCTTGTAAATATATATATATATATATATATATATATATATATATATATATATATATATATATATATATATATATATATATATATATATAAATTTTTTATTGGAAACGTGGCAAGGAAACACCAAAGTGGACTAAATTTAATATATTTTCCGAGCTTTCCAATACTTAATACTTACCAATAATTAAAAGTTAATTAAAATTCCTATAGTAGCCAGAATCAATATTTCTACCAACGTCAATTTGAATATTGAATTTTGAATCCTATGAATTTAAAATGTTCTACAAGAATTAATACAATTCAAAACCACCGAAAATCTTAATTAATTATTGTAGTGAAATTTTATTATTATACATATTTCTTATATTGTATCTTATATTATATTAAAGTTAGTCCACTTTGGTGTTTCATTGCCACGTTCCCAATATATATATATATATATACATATATATAAATCTTTTTAATATAGATTTAATGTTCTCATGCCTTTCGATATGTTGTTTCTGCTTCTAAATGTTCTTGATTTTAGGTCTCTTCTGTTAAAATCAGTTTTTTTTTAATAATTTTTGAAAGATACAACGTGACGTTTCGACTTCTATTTAAGTCTCTATAATATAAAGACTATAAAACTAATTTTATAACAGAAGAGACCTAAAATCATGAACATTTAGAAGCAATAATGTGTTAAGAGATTGATGAAAAAAATTTATTTTGTTCCTGATTTTAGGTCTCTTCTGTTTCAAAATGAAATGTTTTTATTAATTTTTAAAAGATAGATCAAAATTGTCGTTTCGACTAATTTTAAGGCTTTATCAATTTATTCCTATCTTTTCAAAATTAATGAAAAAAACTAATTTTGAAACAGAAGAGACATAAAATACTAGTTACAATTCCAATAGACTAAAAGTTTATAAGTTTATTATTACTATAAATAACTAAGCGATCAAATCGACAGTCTAAACAGGTAACAGCTCCCCCTTTAGAAGGAAAGTTCTCCTGGAAGCTGGATTCCATCTTCTGAAGAATTGCTTCTTCTTTGGTATCCAAATATTGGTTGTTACTATCATTGTATAAATAGTACAAATACTTGAAATGTGAATATTATTATTTTCCGTGAATACTGTTGTTAATAAGTGGTTTAGAATATCTTTGATTTTTAAATTTTTCAATTCAATCTTGATTTGTGAAACTTGTAGGTAATTAAATTTCAATTCGTTTACCACAAAAGTCTGTAAGAATGTCTTCGGCTGAAATATTAACTCCTGGTTTCTGAACTTTATTTTACATGCTGAATTTTCTATTAAATAAATTCCTCTGAGGGTTTTTACTTCAGTTTCTTATAGAAATTTTACAATTAATTTTTCTTCTAATGGAAATATTGCCAAAAATTCTTTGATTTCTGGAATAATTTTAATATGATTTTTGCTTATTTTAATTTTAGTATAAAGACAATTAGATGAATTTCCATTTAACAAAATATTTTCTTCGCAACCATAATGATTGTTGTGTTGTCAGGTCAATGAAAAATGTTGCCGTGAGTGCAAATCCCATTTAGAGGTTTTCTCAATTTGTTTGATTTTAATAAATATTTCACGTCAGATATTAAAGTTACGCATTCCTATTCAACTTCTATAGCAATGGATAACATATAAATAAATAAAATAAGTATAATAATTAATAGATATCGACAAAAATATTTTATTTGATTATTTTCTACTTTACAAACTACGGATTGTTTCAGAATCTCAAATATTATTTTATTTCACTTCGAATGGCAATTCGGCTTGATAGAAGAAATGCATATATATATATAGTTTAATTTCTTAGACCTTTGATATGTTTATGGCTCTAAATGTTCTTCATTTTAGGTCTCTTCTGTTTCAAAAAATCAATTTTTTATCAATCTTTTAAAATTTATTAAAAAAAACTAATTTTAAAACAGAAGAAACCTAAAATTAAGAACATTTAGAAGTATTAGTATAACAAAATGTCTAAGAAATAAGAAATTAAAGAAGTTTATATATAAAGGAAAAGCTCGTTCCAATATTCAGGGGCAGCAGTAGTGGCATCTAGGAAATACTTTTTTAACAGGAATATTTCTAACACTTATTAAAAACAATTCATTAATATCGACTGAGGTAAAGTGAGACTAAGCAAACAAATCTATATGTTCAAACACTTAGAAACCAAATACTCAACAATTTCCAACCAAACCACAGGGCTTCTTGCACAACTTAGTTGATGTTAGAATACGTTGTTGCCGTATGAAGTTTTGTGTATGCATTATTTGGTTGTGTGAGGTTATGTTAAATTTTAATATATTACTTACAATAAATTATAATGACTTTATATACAATGTAAATGTAGTTATGATATATGGACTAAACATATAAATCTACATTGAAGAAAATTCTTGGAAATATCTAGTAAACTAATGTTCTTCATACAGCATTCCGCTCACAGGATGAGTTTTTTTCTGATTCGAAGAAACTTTTGAATTCATATATTTCCAATGTCAACTGTCAAACAAGAATAATTGGTACCATCCGGCCACCTATGTTACGGAGTAATTTCCCTAATGTATACTTTTATCAATTTTTTTAAGAATAAATAATGTGAATACAAGGCGAAACAGACAAAATAGTGTAAAATACTCGTAACACAAAGCTAATCTATTCGTTCCTTCCTGTTACTAGTATTTTAATATACTATTAGTTTTATTAGGCTCTCTTGAATTGAACATAATTGTTGGTAAGGTATTATTAAAGAAAAATATGCTAACTACAGTATGGTAAATGATTCCTAGTTCAAAGTAGTCGCTATTACAATGAAAGCAGCATCTTTTAAGCTACTTTAACATAAAAATAGTCATTATCGTCACCTAAGATCGATTTCAGTAGCAAATAGTCACCTTTTAGTTGTCAATAGGAAATGGGCGATGTACTTTGACCATCCAATTTTGATGAAAGTTGAAGAAATTTCTTTAATTGAAATATTTATAATTTCCTATAAAAGACAGGAAGGAATATTGTAGTTGAGTATGTGATAGTAATAATAAGATGTACTGGTATTAATAATAGAATATTAATTATATATCTCTCAATACAGAAAAATCTCAGTTAAATTTATATTTTTATTAGAAAGAATTTCAAATATATGATATGAATTAAATAAAAAAAATGCATCATTGCATTAAATTTTTGTATATTGTAATAGATAATAAAAACTTGTTACTCCGCTTTTGTTTTGGTTTTTGTTTTTTTCAATTTTTTCAATCCATCCAAATTACCCTTTAGTAAATTGCTGTATGCAACTTGGAATTTATTCACGTCTTTTTGGTGGATTACTGTTGCTATTTTTTTAGATCTTGATTTGGCTCTAACTAAGCACATATTTTCTTGTGGTTCTGGTAGAGGTGGTCTTCCAGCTCTTGGAATAGGTCGATTTCTACCATCATCTGTAACAATAGTTCAAATTATGTATATTAGGGAAGAAATTACTATTGATATTTATTAAGTCAATTATCACAAATTACTGTAAATCTGATAAATCTTTAATTGGCAAACTTTTGTTTATAACACTTTAAACACTACTAGTTATTCAATAATTTTAATTTTTTATTTACAAAAATGAAAATTATCATCCAAATTATAAAACCCACCACAGTGTACAAATATTAAGATAACTGCACTATTAGGAGCCCAATCTCTCAACTAATCTACTTAGAAACACTTGTATCTCCAAAATTATCCTAGATGACTGGAATGTTTAATGTAAACCTTATATCTCCGGTGAATCCAACAACCATAAAAGGCATAAAATTAAAATCAATGATGGCGACAACAACAAGCAAAAAAAAATAGAAAGGAAGGCCCAACGTGGAAAGGAAAAAAGAAGGAAAATTGCAATATACTAGAAGTTCATTAAGTTTTCAAACTAGGATGCAAATGCAAAATCCCCCAAATTAAGTTTCGGTTAGTTTCTGATCTATAAGCCGCAAAAAATAATATGTAGTTAATAGTCTTCTAATTAGATGAACTTTGTAATAGATGGATAATTTTTCATTTTTATGGCCTTTGGTTCAGAATCGTGAAATATGTACAAAAACACATGTTTTGGCAGTAAAATTATGCAGCCTATTATGCCATTATATGTCTCCTCTATTGATATTTTTTCGTAAAAGTTCAGATTTACTTTATAAAAAATATTTGTGGTAGAAATCCTTGAATAACCTCACATGGGCAATAAAGTTGAAGCTATCAAAGAGGATCGGTATTTTTACACTCAGTAGATACAGATCACCATTGAATCCAAATGGTAAAATATATAATATTTATTGATCAATGGATTCAATTACCTCAAAGAAAAGAATAAAATCACAACAGTGCCTTTCAATGATTTTCCTTCACATCAGGCTAAAAATTAAAAAGACAAAAATTTGTATATCTGCCAGTTTTAACACAACCATTAGACTCTGATAATCATTTGTAATATACCTTATCGATAAATTTTCTTCTAATTATAAGTTTTTAAATGTTCTGTAATGTTTAATTTGTTTACTTTACAAAATCAAATTTTAAGTGAGGTCATATTTATCTCTGTTAATTTAATTAAAATTTTAATTCCAGTTACTTTACTTTTTGAACAGTTAATACCTCATATCTCCGGTAAATTAAATACCAATAATAACCTTAAATTGTGTTTTTACTAGAGTACTATAAAACTATTCCTCAGGAAATAAAATTCTACAAACTATTTATATTAATTTTATACTTCTCTGTAAAAAAAAAACAAGTTCTGGAGTTATAAGGTTTTCCAATTAAAAGTGACGATATTATACTTACATCTTTTGAATGTTATGGTCACTGAGCCATCCAATCTGCATTTTTGAAATAATTTAGTTAACTCCAACAAAAACTGAAATAAATTGATATAAAAAGGAAATATTGAAAATTTTCTGAACTTACCGCATCATTTTCTAATAATACCATTATATAAAAAACTAAGAAAGAACCGCAATTAACTGAACCACGACATGTAAAATAACACAGTATTGAGCATATGGATTTGACAAGTATATTCTTCGTTTACTACAATCGACTACTAATTATTCATCGATTTAGTTCTCATTCATGTTACTTTCGAATATAGTCAATCACATAGAGCATACACCTTAGAGTAAATAAATCCCTAAATAGCCTCAATTCTACAGTTCGTGTTTAATGCGCAATTTTGAAGCTTATGAAACCCAATCATTTATCCAGTAGTTGAGGGGCATAAGGAAAACGTGACTGTATTTGACGCACAGACCTCAAAAACGGGAATTTGAAACATGCGTGTGAAGTTTTGCGCACCTATATGCTCGATTAGGTGCTCAAATTGTGCAATTGGAAAGCATAGTAATACTATGTCTATGGTTCCAAAATTTATTCAAAGCATGTTTGCTCGTCTAGAACTACTACTGAACAAATTCAATTTTTTACTGGAATATAGAACTTTTTGTTGATTACTTGAACTTTATACTGTTGGAACGTAAATTTCATATCACGCATAACAAATAAGTTATCACAGACAGTCTGTTGCAACAAACCTAAATACATTGATAGAATCAAATGTTGACAGCAATGATTAGTTAGTACATTCATATTTTAGAATTGGTAGACATGCTTTAATAATGTGGTAGGATTGATTTGATTTCTTTCCTTCTTAACGTAGCCCGACTGGTTGCACGTGTTATTATTTAAAAAATGGATAAACCTGTAGTTCTTGCTCGTGTTATTAAAGTTCTGGGTAGAACTGGATCCCAGGGACAATGTACGCAAGTGAAAGTAGAATTCCTTGGGGAACAAAATCGACAGATTATCAGGAACGTGAAAGGACCTGTAAGGGAAGGAGACATTCTTACATTGTTGGAATCTGAACGTGAAGCTAGAAGATTAAGATAATTAGGAAAAGGTAATACTGAATCTCATATTTAAAATTTACTGTTCATACAAAATTCAGAAGTTATTCTTAGCAAACAGTTTTTATGTAGTAGTATTATAACTAAATAACTTAGCAGATTCATAGTGCAATTGCAGTTTTCTGGTTAGGATTGAAATTTGGTATTATTTACTATAGTTTTATCTTTCACTGCACATAAATTTCGATTAATTCTTCATAAATTGTATAAATTTCCATGTATGTATGGGTATATCTAAGTTGCTTTTCCAATTTTACATTGTTTCAAAAGAATTGCATAAGTAAATTATAGCTAGATAATTATATTAATTTTATGAATAACCTGATTTCAATAGTGCAAATTAATTATACTAATTTCTTTCGTTTTTGTTACAGCAATCAGCATGCTTCTCAGACTAATATTTTGATTTTTTATGTAATATAAGTACTACAAAACATCAACGTCTTTTTTTATTTTTGATCAAACCTTTTTTCAAACTGATTTGATGTTGTGAAAATTGTTGCACCCTCATATTAAGTATAATATTAAAAATTCAAATGTTTTGATGACATTGAAGAAAGGAAAATATATTTTTTTGTTATCAAACATTTTTTACAAATTGACTTGTTGACACATACAGCAATATAGAAGCACTAAGTTTTTATACAAATCCATAAAAATATATTATAATTTTATCAGAACTTTTCTTGGTTATCAATACTAGTAGACCGGACCAAAACCTCTCAAAATGATGAAATGTGAAGTGAAAAGAATATAATGAAGATGAAAGTAAAAATAATTAATGAATGATATTAAGTCTGAAAGTGCAAGTAAGTGAATTTTAAAGGGTAAAAAATGGTTTATCTCAATTTATGTGAAAATTTTGAAAATCTGTTTTCAAATATACTGTTATTTATTTGATTTGAAATATTTATTTATTATTTTGATTTAATATCAACAAATGACCCTAATTTTCAACTGAAATTTTTGATCTTAGAAATCTCTACTTTGGTGATAGTGAAATAACAAATATACATTACTATAGTACATGTTCTTTTAAAATATAATCTTTAGATGCATATTGAAATTTTACACTTGAAATATTTGAAAAATATGAGCTTCCATGTTACATAGGTAAGTAAAGTATAAAATTTTAATAAATAGCCAAACATTTTTTTATTGAAAATAAGTTTTGTTTAAATTTTGCAAACATTTAAAATAATAATATTTTTTCACACCATCGGAAAGTAGAAATTTCAATAAAAAAAAGCCCACCGACTATTGAAAAAGCTCATATTTTAACGCGAGAATTGGGGTGGTTTTTCAATAAAAAATCAAATAAATTACAGTGTATTTGAGAGATACAAAGATAAGTTTCCACCAAATTCCATGACGAAAAAAGTTTTTTATAAAAGATAAAAAACTTGATTATTTCAAGTTTTCACATAAGTTGTGAGGTTATCTGAAAAAAGTCTGGATACAAAAATTGTGAATCTTTTTATTATCAACAACTTTTTTCCATAGGACTTGTAGTTTTCCCAGAGATCGAGATAAACTATTAAGCAAATGTAAAATAGCAATTTCTTGAGAGTTGAGTTGTTAGGAATATTCACATATTTTTTCATGTTCACATTCGCAAAATTTCTGGAAATGTTTCGCCTATGTAAATAAAGGAGGAAAAAACAATTTGAAGATAACAGGTTATAAAATCAAAATCCATCCATTTTTGTCCACTTTATAGTTTGTTATACGAAACAAAGAAAAACAATACGATCGATTTTGATACTTATATTTTAAAGAATGTATATAAAAAAACTTTGTAATAATAAAACTAGTCTGTAATTGTCAAATTTTAATTTTTGATTTATCTATGTAACTCCCTTTTGCTTTTATTATTTCGGTTGCACAATTTTGAAATTCGACAAAAACCTCAATTTTGCATGATCACTCCATAAAGCTCCCTCCCACTCTCCATGCGTTCAATTTTAGTGTTCTTTAACCGACTGCAAAATCTTAATTTTATTTTGACGCCTTTCTTCACTGCCACATTTCAAAAAGACCAGCTTCTCTCAATCTCCTTTTTATTGTAGAAGTACTCAAAGGTAAACTCTAGATTCATCGATCTAAGCTGCTATCCTTGGCTCGGAGTCGTCGATCACGTTTACTACTACATACTATACAATACGTTTATCTTCGGCGATTGTCGTTTTTGGATGCTGTCTTGAACATTTTTTTTCGCCAAACCTGGTGGATGCTTTTTTTTAAATGTCTCATACCTCAATTTACTATACAGCAAAACACAGGGATCTTTTGACGTCAGAAACTCATGTAGAGTTGGATTTGAATAGAAAATAAGAGTTATTTAAGAAATATTTAAGGCTTATCAGTATAAACTCACATTTGGCATCACATGGCTGCATTCAACCAATAGCAAAACTAATTATTACTTGTTATATGATTTGCTGTTTTTTTACCAATTATTTCGGGCCTTAATTTTAAAGGGTACTGGAAGCAGCAGTGGCCGCTTTGTATCTGATCATCCCGAAAATTAAAAATCGTTAAAGGGTTAAAAATATGGGACGATATTGTATTATTTTTTCACATGTTTACTTTGTAGTCTCACGTTATTTTAGGTATTATAAAATGTCCAAACTTGATTAAGGATTATATTCGTAAAATTAAATAAAAAGTCAAATTAGTTCTTAAAAGAACTGATTTTAAAAATAAATACACGTTCAATCCAAAAATTCGCTAAAATCAACACAGAAAAAGATCACGTCAAATTCAACTTTTATAGTACATTCCACTAAGCAATCACGACCACAATCTTTCTCGTTCCACTTAGTCCCGAGCGTTATAATCGTAAACCTAAATGGGATTGATTATGAAGCGTTTTCAGCGTTGGAAAAAATAATAAAATATGGAAATCGGCAAAAATAGATTAAAAGCTTTAAGAGGTTATGGTAGAATTTGTAACTGTTTGAATTTTTTAAGTGGAGAGTTTAACTAATTTACATTAGATTAAAATCAAAATAATTTCTGCGGCGATAGCAAGATATTTGATGATGAGTCACAAAAACGCTTCTAAACTTCTTATATAATATTCATTACTGCATCCAATAATGAGACAGATTTTCATGGTTGCAATTTTTGTAGCTTTGAGGTTTAAAAATTCCGCTAGTTATTTTAACCCTCATTTCGACCCACCTCATAACATGACGTCATTGGTGACGTTATAGCTTCGGTCACAATGATAGTAGTCGCTTGTGGAACGCCCAAAAGAGCTTTTAAGACGCTGTGAACGCTTAGTGGAATGCACCATTAGTACTGTCAATTATTCACGTTACGTCAATCAAATCATTGATTACTACTACCAATTTAAAGAAACTATCACGTATGCTTTGTAGTTGCTGTGGTAAAGAAGAAAATCGATGTTATGTTTCATTTCTATTATGAATGATATTTTGATAAATCGTACATTGAGTCTGTTGAAAGTATTACATTTAAAATTGTACGCCGAAATATCGTTATGCGGAGAGCGCATGATCTCTTATACCTATGTATGGAAGAGCTCATGCACACGACTTCTACCTTAACAACTCAGTTCTATGTATGGTGCTGTGCTGAACAAATGTATATTTTATTATTATTATCAACTGGCAATGAAGCCTTCTATTATAAGTGATTGCGTGATTACCCATGTACCTTAACATTGTCACGTGATAGAAGACCTCCACCGTTTCTACCTTATTTACCTACGCTAAGTACAACAATGCACAGCCGAACAAAAAACTAACAAAGCCACGCACGTTCTATAAAGCCACCTTGTCAGGAGAATATTTTGCTCTTCTTGATGTAGCAAACATTTAAGGCCTTTCGTAGTAAAACTGGAATTAATGAGATCTAAAAACCGACATACATAAAGCAAATAAATCTGCAGACCAAAGCTTACGGCAAAAGCATTTGCATACCGCCACGGCGGCTATTTTTATATGGGTTTCAACTCATTTTGACAATTCTTTAGATTCTCTAATATCGTTATTTTCACCAATAATTGGTGCCATATTTTCTTTTATAGGGTTTTTTGCCACATGTCTGTTGCAAGCTATGTTGTGAACCACAGCTCAAGCAATGTTTCGTGTTATTGTTTCTTATATATTTGTATTTTTTATTATTAAGATTTAACTGGAATCAGTGGTGGATTAAGACCTTTCGGGGCCCGGAGCTAAAATAACGTTGGGGCCCCTTTAAGGCGGCGGATTTTAGGAAAAAAGAACATTCGAGTTCTTATTGTAGAGGAAATTTTTGGTTAATTAAATTCACTTCAATAAAAAATAAAAATTTATTTATACGTTAAGAATACAAAGAATCGTATATTAATCAAATATTTTTTTCATCGAAGTTAATCAATCAAAGTAACTCGTTTTCGATTGTAAGAAGAGACAATGCAGATAGTCTTTCGTCGCCCATAGTAGATCTATGCAAATCTTTTATTCTTTTAAATACTGACTGTCTACAAAAGAAAGACAAAGCAACCATATTCAAAGCATCAGCTATAGTGTCGAACTATGCCAACATATGCACGACTGAAACCCTAGCAATTGTTGTGGCTATCAAGAGTAGTATTGAACAGAAAATACCTAATGTTTTAATTCCAGCGAATTCGAATAGCGCAATACAAAAAATAAAAAGATTTGGACTAGATAGCAGCACAGAATTCTTAATAGTTAATAACAAGACAACATCTATGGGAAGCCAAGCAAATGGGAATAGAAGTTGGATTGGCTTGGAAACCTAGCTACACGGGGATTCACGGCAATGAAGAAGCAGATAAAAATGCGAAGCAAATTCTTAATGAAAACAATATTAATTTTTGAGAAACTGACTACAAAGATTTATTACCTTTCATCAAAAATGAAATAAGGGATCTGTGAAATGAGGAATGGGCAGCTGTCAAGATGTTCAAATAGAAAGGGGAAATCAATCAAAAATCGTGGTTTTGTTAAGTGAATTTGGATAGTGTCTGAATCACCATGATGTGTGGAATGAGGTTGAGTAATTGTGGAACTCAAGAGCATCTTTATAGAATTGGAGTGGTTGACTCGCTTCGGTGCATGTGCGGGAAAATAGGGAGTTTGACACAAACAAACAGCATTGGAAGTGACATTAGAAATAGATTTTATTTTAGTATGCTTAATTGCTTGCTTAGTGGCAGCTCAGTTTTAATATTTGCTTTTTTAAAGAAAACAAACTGTTAAATTTGATAATTTCACATGGCTGGAGTGATGACTATGAGTCAGGCACAATAAGGGCGCGATTTCATGAAGGCAACTAGCAACCGACAACCAGCAACCGTAATCAAAAGTGATGAAAGCCTGTAAGTGCGTTTGAAACTGTTGACATACAAGAGCAGTGCTGTTATGTTAAAATAGCGTCTATTCCAAAGAAATGTGATTGATGTATTCTCTCTTCATGGAATCTCTCCCATAAGCCAGCAACGTGCGACAACACCTGGTGATTTGTCGCCGCAGATGGAATAATTCAACTACAGAAGCCTTCCCCCCCTACCATTTTTAGTTGCGGTTGCTGGTTGTCGGTTGCCTTCATGAAATCGCACCTTAATATTTGCAACTCTCGACAGTTAAATTAAATTGCAGGAATCTTAACTTAGCTGGGTGAATAATCTAAGGATTGAGCCCATCATCACAAAGAAGAAGAAGAAGAAGTGTGTATAATTTTTAGTTAATTATTGATAATCCCTATACTGGCAAATTTCTTATTGCGAATAGGATATCATGGTATTTAAGTGCCAAGATGATTCTTTTTTAAAAGAGGTATCTAAAATTATTTTATCCTTTAGTTTATGAAGATTCTAAATCTTATCATGAATATTCACTTATGATAAAAACAAAAATTTTTTGGTGCTAAGAATTATGATTACAATATAGATTTGTATTCCTCGATTCTCATTTAAATAAGGAATCTCAATGCTTAAAAACTATTTTATAAGTGTATATTAATACGTATTATATAAACAACCTCTTATATAGTTGATAAAATAGAACACTGTTTCTCAGCCCCCTTTATTGTTACATTAAGTCTCATATTCATGAGATTTTATAAAGACAATAATGTGATATATTATCTTTTTATATGAACTTCGAAATTTACAACAATCAATTATACCGTATTTTTTCAACATGTGTAATTGTATCAGTTATAATTTTCAGTTCACTTCTAAAGTTATTGAATGCAACAAAGTATTTGTTGATGAAGTGGTTGACGGTAATGTACAAACTATTGAGTATTATGCAGTTATTCTGGAAGATACAATATTGTTTCCTGAAGGGGGAGGGCAGGTATGAACTTACTATCGACATTTATAGGCCGCTACCATTATTATGGTTTTATATTTTCAGCCTTGTGATTATGGATTAATAGAAGATATTCCAGTTAAAAAAATTGTTAGGAAAGAAGATAAAGCAATTCACTTTATTTCTCAACCCCTGGAAATTGGTACTTCTGTTAAACAAAAAGTTGACTGGGAAAGAAGATTTGATCACATGCAGCAACATTCAGGTCAACATTTATTGTCTGCCGTACTTGAACAAAAATTTTCAGCTGAAACTGTATCTTGGTGGTTAGGAGAAGAAGATTCTTATGTTGAATTAGGTAACTAGTCATTTTATAGTCAAAAATAAGAATAAAAATATTGTTGTGTGGGTATTTTGTAGATATTCCTATGTTATTTGATAAGGACATTCAATTAGTAGAAAATATGGTTAATGAATTGATAAGGGAAGGACTAGAGGTTACAGTGACCGTATATCCAAAAGATATACCAAAAGAATTATATGATGAGGTAATTTAAAGTAATTAACTTTGGTTCCTTTAAGAAAATTATCCCATTCAAATCTTTGCTTTTAAGGTAGATTTATAAAAAAAATTAACTGGAATAAAAAGAACCTTTAGTTTCAGGTTCAATCATTGACATCTAATTGATGATACTTTTTTAAATAAGTGATTAAATAAAGTTTTTATATTTGTTTTTCAATCCACATGAAAAAAACTAATTAACTGAAAAAATTATACTAAAATGTTGGTTTTTCATATTTTTTTGGTTTTTGTAGAAATTTTATGTACCTTTTTCATTTGAGAATGATCTCCGTAATGACTAAATTAAAAAAAGACACTATCAAAAAATAAAGCCGTCGTCTCACTGATAGTCAGCACGTTACCAATTTCAATAAGAATGTTCAAATAATTCTGTATGTTTGGTGTAGTATCATGTTCTTTTCACTTTTCTTCCAAATTGTCATCACTATATAATGCTATTCTATTTATTTTTGATATTTTGCTATCTTCTGATACCACAGCTACCACAATTTGATTAACAATCATTCGTACAATCAGATTTAAAGATTCTTCATTACATACCATCATCGTTTTTTTTAAATAATTAAGTAAAAGATTTGGTAGGTCTTATAACCTAGAGAAACAGCTTGTGTTATACTGACCAACAATTGTAGTAGATGGTCACCAACATATTATAATTGGTACTTTTTTATCAAGTAATCATCTACAAAAAGACACAAAATACCTAATATGTGAACAGTAATAATATTTGATCGTTTTTTCCGGGCGTATTTTTTTAACTTTAATGTTTTAATTGCAACTACTATTTCTTCTTTCCTTATATCTTCGAAAACTCCATTGCCGCCTATTTCTTTCCATCAACTCATCCTCATTATTTACATTTGTAAGGTCCTTGAAATACTCTTACTTCATTTTTATATTTTCTTTCTTGTCTTTTATATTTATCATATTATATTCCTTTTTCTCAATTGATTTAATGTTCTATAAAATAATTTTTGATTTTTTCTATAGTTTTGTGTCATTCCGTGTCCAAAATTTATCCGTAAGTTTTCTTTGGTGTCTTTTGCTTTAATTGATATTTGATTTGGTATCTTATTGCTTCATATTTTTAATAATCTAGTTTTTGTATTTCAGTATTTCATCCATTTTTTATCTTTCATTAACTTTCTTACCTCATCTTAATTTTGAATAAAGTCTTACACAGTTGGGTATTTTATGATGTCTTTGGCCAATCCTCATCAATGTATTTTATTACCAAACTTAATTTAAAATCATTGCCAGTTTCAGCCTTAAATTGTTTCTTTCTTTTGTCCTACATTGGAATATACTGCATAATGGCATGAACTGATTGGCTTCTAAAGGCTTATGGTCACTATACAATTTGATATCTAAACCATAAATAAATAAGTGAAACTATTGGATGCCAAATAAGATGGCCACTGTTTCTTTTTCCATTTGTACATAATTTTGCTCAGTAACAGTAAGGCTTCTAGAGTCAAATCCAAATGGCTGATTTTTCTGTAGCAAGCATGCACTAAGACCATTTTTGGAAGCATTAACCTTAAGCACAATTTCCTTTTCAGGATAAAAAATTTTAATACTGGCGGAAATGTGAGTAAATGTTTTAGTTGATTTAAGGATGACTTATGAGTATCATTCCAATGCCACTGAATATTTCGTGTGAGTTTACTAGAGGGCAGAAATTTTGGATAAATTGAGAATAAATTTAGCCAGGAACTTCATCATTCCCAAAATCCTCAACAATTCAGTTTTCGTTTTCAGGACCTTTCATTTCCAAAATCGCTTTCATTTAGGTTTGGTCAGCACTAATACCTTGCTTGGAAAAAATATGCCATAGGAAACGTTTCGTTTTTTAAATTGTCAATTCGTTGGAGTCTATAACAATAAGATGGTTAAAATAGATTCTTACACATTCAAGATCACCAAATAATTCATAATTTTTTCTTTTGAAATACCTCTGGGACAGATGATATTCCAAAAGGCATACTTAAAAATTTGTATCTTCCAAAGAACGTACCAAAGATACATAAATCAGCACTTTTTTCATCGAGTACACAAGCCACAAGACTCCATTTTATTTCTTTAATTATAGTTTTACTTTCTAGATGATTCAACTTTTTAAGTAATCTATTATGTAGAATTTTTGATACCCTTCTAATTGGTAGTATTTTAGGTGTAGCATTGTCTTTTAGTGAAATATGATTGGCTGAGAAATTCACCCGATTTTTCAAATACCTCTAGAAATTCCTCTTCTACATCAGTAATACTTAACAACAACTTGAGATTATTTTTGCTATTTACTACGCTATCAAGTCGTTTCACTAAAGCCTAATGTAGTCTTGAAGACAGAGTAATGGTATCAACTTTCTAGCATTAACGACAGCAAACAATATTTTAACTGAAGTATTATTTACTGTACATGTTAATCTGACTTCCTCCAAGGTATCTAATCTAAAGTTTGAACTACCATATGGAACCAAACCAATGTAAAACTTCCAGACTTCTATTGTAGAAGTAATAGATTCAAAAACATACTTTGGTATGACACTTATTTCTACCCTTGTATCTAACTTGAACTCTACAGGATAATTAAAAATAAATAATCTGTTTCGTCCAGCTTTTTTGAATTTCTCTTACTTTCATGCCTGGACACAGCATTCGCAAAAAACTCATTCTCACCACACTCTCAGTTGAACTAGAATTGTTTTCGATCTCATGTACTACCTTATGAATTTTGCTCTGAAATTCCTTTTCTTCTTTGCCTCATTATTACACTCATGCTTTTGAAATGATATTTTTGTTGATATATATCCACATTTTTGACACTTATTTTTGTCTAATTTTACTGCACTTACACTTGTTTCACTCTATAGCACTTTTTCTGTTTGTCTATTTTTGTGAAAGTACTTAATTATTTGAACATAGAAAGAATGAATTTTTTTCAATTATGGAAAATGAATATTTTTCGAGATTTTACCATTTTTCCGAAAAAACACATCTTCGGCGAAGAATTTTATTGATTTTTTTTTATTTTGATATTCTACTAGTGCTTATTTTTTCATCGATATATTTACTTTCCAATCGTAAATCGTTTTTAATAAATTATTATTATTTAACATCATAAAATTGAGAAAAACCGAAAAAAAATTTTTTCGAATCATCGGTTTTTTATCTCTGTTTTCAATTTTTAGCATATTTATGCTAATAATTCATAATATTTTACTTACTTTGGTATAAAATGAATTAAGTCAAACGAATTTACTCATTGGAAACAACGCTAAAATGGAATAATATAAAAAATAAGAAAACACTGTTACGTATTCAAAGAAAAAAAATTGTAACAAATTTAAAATTCTACCGCATACAGGTATTTGAAGTGCCCGCTCAAAACAACTGAAAGGTGGGAATTGTGGGGGGTAGGATAAAGTAAGCCTGCATAAGAACAGCAATTCTGTTGTATTAGTAAATGTCTATACGTCTAGTGTTTATTATCAAAAATATGCACATCGCATAACCATAACAAAAAAGGGATCTGAAATTACAGTTACTATTTACATAAGTAAAAACAAATCCATTTTTAAATTAGAAAAAAAAACTCCAACTGAAGAAGCAGCTGCACTACACTCCTACAGAGCTTATTATCAATTGCAAACTTGGTTGGAATCGTACCGAAATATATCTCTGACAGTTTCGACTTAATTCCCAGAAAGTTGTATTCGCTACTTATGAAAGTGGATGCAATAATTAAAGATGTGGCTACCAAAAACACGGCTTAAAAAGTATCAATCAATACATGCACTGAGACTTGTTCAAATAGAGATAGAGATGTATTTGTAGATTTAAGTGATTCTGATTTAATAGTTTAAGACTTTGATCAATGAAGAAATCAAACCACAACAACAAAAGAGGCCTGAAATTGATTAGATTTCAACAATTATTTTATTGATTTTTTTATAAGCATAGGTACATAACCAATATTAATAAAGTAAATATTTGGAAATATAGCCAAGATTTTGTAGCCAATATGAATAAATTGTATGTTGTATTTTATCACATGTGTATTATATCACACCATTCTGTGATTAACTTCATTCAAATGTATTCATTTTATGCCAAAGTTAGTTTTTTCATTAAACTATTCTGAATTATTAATATAAATATGCTGTAAAATTAAAAATTATGAAAAATCGACAAAAATCTCGGTTTTTCTCAAACTTCTAAATAACAATAAAGCTTTAAGATCGATATACCGTTTAAAAGTAGACATCTCGCCGAAAAAAAAATAGTACATCAAAATAAAAAAAATAAAAAATGTTTCAAAAATAATTACGTACTTTCGCAAAGTTCCGTTTGAAATAAATAATTTTCTTGCGAGAAAAAAATAAAAAATTGAAAATTCAGTTTTCTCTGGGACTCGTTTCGCGACAATCAACCACCACTACACCAACACTCATAATTACACTGTCTGTCGCGCGTTTCAATAACCAAGTTATCGTCTTCAGAGACTGAAGGTAAACTATTTACCTTCAGTTTCCGAAGCGCGTGTCAGAATTGTGAGTGCTGGTGTAGTGAGAAATTGAGAAACAACAATACCAATACTTCAAATTCTTCAGATTCAAATTCGTAACAAATAAATTCAACATTCAAAAAATATAGATAGAAAACAAAAAACTGAAACACCCTGTACCTTTCTATGTACTTTCATTGTATATGTTTTCAAAAAAATAACACATAACAACAGATTTCATACCACCCTTTTTTATTGTAAATACAAAAATTATAATTACTATTTCAACGCATGCGGAATAGTACAGTTTTCTCATATCCATAAGTAGCTCTTTGTATGGCTTATTCCATACTGACGCAGAATTGACCTTAGGAATTTTACTAATAAAAATATATAAAATACTTCAATTCCGCACAGCACAAATCGATGTTATTTCCTCTAAAGCACAAAATTAATAAGAGCCGACACAAATTGGTGTACACCCTATGCAGACCGTCCAACAGAACTCGGAGCTGAGGTTTTTTATTTTGAATTTCATACTGGGTATAAGCATATTCTTTGAACCGTTTGATTACGTGCTTCAAAATAAGTTTCTTGAGAGCTGTAATAAAATTGAACTGGATTTAGAAATTAAAAAATATCAACACTGCTCCCAGTCTACATGACTTCATATAAAATAAATTATAATTTATCTAATTCCGTAAAAATTTTCTTATTGCAATTATTTAATGACTGGTGGAGGAACCAAAAGTACTCTGATTGCTTTAAAAATATCATACCTAAACCTAATAAAGACCCTGGATTATTATCAGCATTCCGTGCCATCTCAAAGGTTTTAGTGTGTCACAAAAACCTTTGAAAGGTTAACGTTTTACATGGTGCTCATACAGTATATAACGACTTACCTCAGGGATCTATTTTGAGCCCCACCTTATTTAACATTTACATTGCAGATCTGCAGAAGTTAGTAGATGGTAAATTTAACATGATTCAATACGTGGACTATCTATGTTTTTACTTCATCCATGATTCTTATGAGCAACGTTTAGAAGCCATGAGAGAATGTATGCAGCTACCAATAACTTGGTTAAATGATATAGATTCAGTTTTTAACAGGATAAAACTGTTTTGGTATATTTCACTCGACATGGAATTAAGACTGCTAGAGCTACTTACCTGGTTGATTTCACGATTCCATCTATTGACGAAATCAAATATCTAGACTTAGTCTTACTATGGACGAACCACATCAATTATGTTTCAAAACCAATGCGAGAAAGTTTTTTAATCTGCTTAGAATAGTTTCCAAAAGGAAATGAGGAGCAGACTCAAACCTTGCGTGTACATTCTACAAGGCTCACCTTCGTTCCATATAGGGCTATGGGTGTATATTATATGGCGCAACATCTTAAAAAAAACTTTTAATTATTCACCGCATTCAATAGAAAGCCTTAAAAACTTGTGGCTAATGATATCATCTACTAACCAAGCAGTTTTGACAGAAATTAAATAACCACCATTAAACAATTTTTAGCTGAAAAACAAATAATCAAATACAGAGCGTTTTATACGGAAATGATCTAAAAAATTGCATGAAAAAGAATTTATTTTATAGAATTTAATGTTTTTTAAAAGAAACATCGAAATTTAAAACGCCGCAATTCTTAACTAATTAATTTCCAATTTTTCTTTCAAGCTGGTGTAATTAGCCAGCATAAAACATCTATCAAAGTCAGATAGCGAGAAGTTTACAATAACCTCATTAAAACATTAGAAAGTTCCCATTTCTAGCTTCATCAAAATCTACTAAATAGCATTCCACACAATATATTTTAATTATAGTAAAAAATGCACAGAAACTTTAACGCGCATAAATTAAACCATTGTTGTTTTCTGGTGGTCCTTCATAAATTGGGTATTCTACGGTTCCCTTATTGCAGCCCTGACAACGTATCCATCGGTGATGTGAATCATATTTTTCTATATTGCAAGAAAAATGAAACAGTTATATCTAATTTATATATTTCTTTTTTAAAACTTTGAATACTATAATTAACTTCATTAAGGAAGCACGGATAGTTCTGTAAATCATCCATAATCATTTGGTACAAAATAAAAAAATGTCGCATACAATTGTTTTTGAATAGCTGATTTATAAAATTGTTTTTTCTTGAAACGGTCCACATCTTTCAAAATTAGTTCAATTATGCACAATAAGAGGGATGCTTCTTAAGCTTTGAGGTAAACAAATAAAAACAAATGTTTTTCAACATATTCTCCATTAAGATCAATACACCTTTGTATGTATGCGTTTGACCCAATTGTCGAAGCATTTTTCCATTCCAATTGAGGTACCTCCAAATCATGTGATTTGAACGCATCAACTGCTTCTTCAGATGTAGATGAACGTTGGCCTCGCAATTTTTTTTTGATCTGCGGGAATAAGAAAAAATTATTGGGTGCCAAATAATGACTATACAGCGGATGGTCCATCAATTTGATGTATTGACTGTTCAAAAACGTTTTTGTTTTAACTTATGTGTGAGAGCTCACATTGTCGTGGTGTAGAATGATTTGTCTTCTGCGATTGGTTTCTCTGATTTTTCGACACTTTTGACAAACAAATGCTGGTGTACCATTTAGAATTGACTGTGTTACGTTGCTTTAAAGAACGGTGGCGACATACGCAGTTATTCCGAAAAAACAGACGACCATTTACTTCAAAGTTCTTCGGGCGCTAACAACTTTTGTTGGATTTGGTTCCCCTTTAAAGACCCATGATTTTTTGAGCGATTGTCACAAGCGGTATCCAACGAAAAAAAATCTTTTCAAAACCCAAATGTTCATGCAATGCTGAATGTTCGCGAGTGGAACTAATGCCCAAATATGCATCAATCTCACAGTATGTCACATGACGATCTGGCAATATCAGTTTACGCACATCATCTATATTTTCTGGTAACAATAGCCGATTGTGGAAGACCTTCACGAAATTCATCCTGTAGCGAATTGTGACCACTATTGGAGTCGGAAAACCAGTGAACCACGGTGGCTCAAGATGGTGCTTCATCACTAAAATCAAAGCGAGTTTATCGGGACACTGCCCTTAGTTTTATCCACGTTGAACAGGTTCTGAGTACATTCACCATTAAAAATGTCAGACATTAGGATGGACATGTCAAATTTGACATCATATCTCAAAACTTTAGTAGCAACCCTCGTATACTATTTACTAAGGATATATGCAACTATTTCAAAAAAGAAAAATATGCAAAATATGTGGTTTGCATATTTGGGTTTCCTTAGTTATCGATAATTATAAGTCACAGAGTGGTTTACTTGATCATTTAAAGCACTGATTAAATAATTAATTTTTTTATTTCTCCAAGTTTTTCGTGAATGCGCCACAAAATAATTGGAATCAAATGATTTTTGAATTTCCCAGAGCCAAAAAAACTAGTATAAATACCAAAATAACTTATATAATGTCTTGACCGCCTAACAAATTATGCGTTAATTTTTATTGGGCTGTCTGAAAAGTTAACGACCTCAACCTAAAGATGTACTACGACTTATCAATGTAAGTTGGGAAATATATTTGCACATGCTTTCAGGCAATACATCTACACAAATAAGAGAGAAGTTAGACACTGGGTACGGACACTTTACATCATCATTTACAATCGTGAATTTGGGGAGCTGAGTTCAAACGTGGCCGTATGAGCAAAATTGAGCCTGAGGATTATTGTACCAAAAGCGTATTTGAATGAACATATACCAGGCCTTATTAACGCGGCAGATGAAACCTAGATTCACCACTACATTCCTGAAACGAAAAAACAATCAAGACAGTTCATTGCAGAGGGCGAGGATATGCATTATTGTTTGATGAACTTGAGCGAGAAATTGCAAAAAAGTCACAAAAAAGGGTAGTCATGCTAACATACATTTACAATGCAATTCTGAGAATCGGATACTGGCCAAAATCATATAAAGTTGCTCAAATCATTTTGATTGGTAAGCCAGGCAAAGACCCAACCAACGTATCACCATACCGTTCAATAAGCCTTCTACCTATAATATCCAAACTTCTTGGAATATTACTACTATATAGAATAACTGAAGACTTACCTTCAGAGAATTGGATCCTCTGCCTTCAATTTGGATTCCGACAAAAATATTCGACAGTGCAACAAGTCCACCGACTCACACAGAAAATAAATAAAGTCCTGGAAAACAAAGAATACTGCTCTGCTGTTTTTCCTTGATATTGGACAGGCTTTTGACACAGTGTGAAATCAAGGGCTGCTATACAAAATTAAAAGAACCATTCCCCCAAACAACTACCCACTTCTGAAATCTTACTCAACCAAAAGAACCTTCCAAACAAAAGTTAATGAGGAAAGGTCCGAAAATTTTACTATAGTATTTTACTATAGTAGCGTACTATTTTACATACTGTATACATCAGATATACCAGAGACATAGTATACAAAAACAGGAACTTTTGCTCACGATACAGTCATCCTCTCTACTGAACAAGAACCACAAACAGGCTCATCTTGACCAATTACAGGAGTGGCTACAAAAATGGAGGATTAAAGTTAATGAGACCAAATCAATAAATTTAAAATTCACGCTACGTACATGTCCGCCAGTTAAATTAAACGATAAGGAAATACCTCAAGCAGATAGTGACAAATACTTAGGAATCCACGTAGACAAAAAACTTAACTGAAAACAACACGTCGCAAAAAAAAAAGAAAACAACTTGATATAAAAGCAACATTGATTGATAGGGAGAAAACGCAAATCCAAACAAAGTCCTTATCTACAATTCTGTCATCAAGCCTATATGGACATATGGAATAGAGCTGTGGAGTTGCGCTTCCAAATCTAATACAAATATTATTCAAAGATCTAAAATACTCCGTCAGCTAGTAGATGCCCCATGGTATGTAACAAATCACACTGTACAAGAAGTTATCCCAGGGAGAATCATCACTAGCGAGCAAATTAACCTATAGAATGTAAAAAATATTCTGATTGTTAATAAAAACTTGTAATAAAAAAAATTAGAAGGAGACGCTATCGTATACTTAAATGCTTGATTAAGTGTATAGATTTGGAAAGAGGCTAGATTGACATTAAAAATTAAGGAAGAAAAATATCTTATAACTAGGTCGGAAACTTTCAGTCAACCCTCGTATATATTTTTCAGTGCTTATTTGGCTTCAATTAAAGGTACAAATTGAATATATATAAAATAAGAAAATCAAAAGCAACATCTTCTTCTAAAAAAAACCAAACATTTGTTTAAATTTGAGGTAAAAACCTTGGGGTACTACACTATTTTATGTAAATATTTTTAGGTTCGTAGTGTGAAGGGTTTACCCGAAGATCACAAAGGAGATATTAGAGTTATAAATATTGGTGATATCGATAGTAATATGTGTTGTGGAACTCATGTTACAAACGTTAGTCAATTACAAGGCATCAAATTATTACATACAGAGAAAAGTAAACGCAAAAATAAAATATTGTTACATTTCTTAGTGGGTAACAGAGTACTGAACAAATTAGCAAGTTGTTTAGATAGAGAGAAGAAACTCACTACGATATTAAAGTAAGTGTAGTTTATATGTATGTATATTAGATTAGGTACCATGTACACCGCAACCCAAAGAATCTATGGTGCCCCACTTTCTTGCTGCTATACTGGGGTTTACAGCTCATCTATTCATTTTAGAAATTTTAGAATTCATTGCAAGATTATTTTATTTTTCTTGCTTAGCTCGTTTAACCTATCCAGGTATTCCCCAACTAGTATGGATTTTATGGTATTGAAGTTTATAGCTCTAATAGCTGCTTAGCTATCAAACTGCTTAAAAATGCTTTGTGTGTTGCCCAGACTTTTAAAGTGTTTGGTTCTAGGCCCGTACATTCTTATTCCAGTTCTTTCTGCTGTTTCGGAGCCATCCATGTACCATTTTTTTGGTATTTAGTCCTAGGTTTGGTCATTTGTTAAGGACGGTTTTTCCTTGTTAATTAAGTCTCTGATTATTCTGAGTGAAGCTTGTTCCACCACGCTTCTCAATATTATTTGGATAGATGGGAGATTTAAATTCACTTCTAGTGCAGCTGTTGGGCATGATCTCATGACCCCGATTGCGCTGATGCAAGCCAGTCTTTGTGTCTCGTGATGTTCAAACTAGTTCTAGTACCCCAAACCTCTGCCCCATATGTGATAATTGGTCTTATGATTGCCGTGTATCTACAGTAGGATCTTTGGGTTACAATCCCATTTTCTCTCCGCGAAGCTTAGACCTTACCATCAGGGATCAGTGCCGGATCTATGGGAGGAGGGGGTTTCGAGCTTAAGCTGATTTTTGTTCCTATTCCGTTTCATTGAAATAAACACGCGCTATCGTTGGTTCTGATTTCCTTTCTTCGCAATCATTGTCAACCACTTAATCAGTGTGTACGCTGTTTCATAATTGCTAATATTATTTTTGTTTTCTTTTTATAAACTACTTATCGAACGAACGTATGCAGCAAGTTAAACTAAGCGTATTATTGTTTATGTTGTGGAAATGTCTAAACTTAAACAGACAAATATTTCGTGTTTCTACAAGAACCTAAAGAAGTGTAAAAGTGAAGACGTTCACATGCAAGATGGCGCCAACGCTGGTCCATCGACAAGTCGAGCATCAGCTTAGATACAAAACATACTGACCGATGCCAATGACTTCAGCCTCTGGAAAGCAGACCTATTTATCCTCAATCGGAGAAATATGACATTGCTAATTATGTTGGAAAATAAAATATAACTGATGATGAAATTTATAACGTTTTAACAAAATCTTGGGTTCCAAGTAGGTCCTATGTTTTTCCTACTAATATAAAATCCGGACAAATCAGAATACTTATTTAAAATAGTTGAGTGACAATCCATGGTTGTCATATAGTAAGCAAGAAGAAGGTATCTACTGTCGCATAAGTGTAATTTTTGGGCTCAAAGAGACTGGCATGAAAACACCTCTGGAGAATTTTTAAAGTATAAACATGTCATTCAATTGTTTAGAGATCATAATAAAAATGAGAACCACAAACTATCGTTTTTAAAAAGATACGAAAACCCAGATAACACAGTTGATACTTTATTGTGTAGAACTGAAAATATTGCTTTCATAGTCATTGAAATAATGGCACTTTGGACTTTTAAGAAAAAGAAGTGCATGAAGGTAAATTGATGCTGGAGATTCAACATTAAACGATCATCTTCAAACTGCTCCAAAAAAATGCAATACTTATCAGCAAAATAATTCAAAACGAGCTTATAGAATGCTGTAGTGGAATAAATTACAGAAAAAGTAGTTATTTTCGTTGATTGCTGATATTGATTTTGGCTACATTAAGGAAATGTTTGTTGGGTTTGTTGAAGCCAAAGATTGGAGAAAAACTATCAGCACTTATCTTAGTAAAACTGGGAGTCGATATTTCTAATTTGAGAGGCCAAGCGTATGATGAAGATTTAAATATGGCGTACCATTTTCAAAGCGCTTAAGCGGGAATTAAACAGTTGTAACCTCTGGCTTTATACATAGACTGAAGATCAGAAATGCATGTGGAATTATTAAAGAGGTTAAAGATTCAGCTCAAAGGGCTCCCAAAATGGAACACATTTTAATTGAAGAACACCCAGAAGAGAAGCGGCATAAATTGATAAGCATGTGCGAAACGCGTTTTGTTGAACGGCATGATACAATTACCTTTTTTTTACAAGTATTTCATTCAGTACCAACCTGTATAGATGTTATTGATAAAGAAAAGCTAACATCAAAACCTGCCTGTGTCTTTTCTGAATACGCAGATTTATTATCCCTCTTCGCATTTTAGGAATGCCTCTTGACTGAGGATCTTCAAAGCCCAAATGTTAAACTCCAAGAATGTTATGCTATTGCAAATACTGTGATATTGAATTGGTATCGTTCTGAAGAAACTTTTTATAATCGCATATTTGATGCAGCTGTTAAATTGGCAACATTGAAATAAAAAGTCCTCGGACTATAAAGGCTCATATACATCGGTCTTATGTTTCGAATCCTTGTGATTATTACAGAATAAATGTGTTCATCGCATTTTCAGATGCTCTCATTTGTAAAATGAAGAATAGGTTTTCTACAACCAACACTGAACTCACCCAGCTTTTTAGTCTTATACCATCATTTATAAAACCAGCTGCATATGATCATGAGATCGTGAATGTAGCAAAGGAATATTGTGAGGAATCTAATTTATTTTAATTGTACAACCTTTAATGTGCAACATACGTTTTTACTCCATAAAACTTCAACAATTAAGCTTCATTATAGGAGAGTCCTTCCACAAATTTTCTCCACCTCAGCCCCCCGCCCAAAATAAAATTCTTGCCCTATTTTCATTTTGCTTGGTCTAAAGGATTCAGATTCTTTAATCTTGGAAATAATAGCATTGCCTACGTCTAACTTAAGTAGATCATATTTTTCTTGTTTCCCTTCCTATTGGCAAAATTAGTACCTACTGCAAATGTTTAATTCAAACAGGAAAGTGAGAACCGTAAATATATTTTAGTAACAATGCATCCCTACATGTCGAGTTGGTAGAAAAATTACAAAAAAATTTGAAAATCTCTAATAAAAATTTACAAACGATACTAAAAGATTTAGCTGTACTTAATGCTAACATGTTAAAGAGTGTTCAACCAGCTCCTAAATATTTTTCCATGCACAAGAAAGAAGCTGAAATAGATTTTATGCAAAGATTCATCAAAGAAGTGGGATCAACTGATATATTTTTATTTTTGTCTACTGGTGATGATAAAAAAGAAGGGAACGTTATTTTATATGGCAATGAGGAAGATATTGCAACGTTAGGACCCAAGTAAGTATAAAAAATGACATATTAGATTGCTTACAACATATTTCATCTCATGAAATTAGATGCTTTGCTATTCAAAAAGCAAAAACTGCATTGAAAGAAAATGATTATCCGGAAAAAATGATAAACAAGATATTCAAGAAAAGGATAAACAAATACTATAATCAATTAAAAAGCAAAACATAAATGAAATATTAGAACATAAAACATTTTCTTACCATACGTACAAAGACTTTCCCAACAACTATCGAATTATTTCAATAAATATGATATTAGTGTAAGTCATAAAGGACATAATACATTATCCAAATATTTCACTAAATTAAAATCTGAAACACCAAAAAACAAAAGAAGTAATATTATATATCAAGTGCCTTGTACTAATTATGACACTGGCTATATAGGACAGACCTCTCAGTATTTAGAAAATAGATTAAAGGGTCATCAATACCATAAACAAAATAAAACTTAAAAATAGTTTAAGTAAAATATATACCTTTATTTTGTAAATTTTAAAAAAACTACAACTAATTTAGGTAATTAATTTCTGCTATATATTTGTGATGTAAGGACAGAGGAAAAAATAAATTTCTATTTTGATGTTGATGATGCAGGTGATTGATTGATATAAATACGCAAACTGTCAGTGTCAATATCATATTTTGACAAAGACTTGAATAGAAGTCGAAACGTCAATTTTTATTTTTCAAGAATTAAAAAAAAGTAATTTTAAAACAGAAGATACCTAATATCAAGAACATGCCAACTATATTATGAGCGGTTTATTATTGGGAGCGTGGCAATAAAACACCAAAGTGGACTAACTTTAATATTAATATTAATTTTCCGAGCTTTCGAATACTTTGTATGTATTTATCGTCTGGGAAATAATTAAGATTTTTCGGTGGTTTTGGATTGTATTAATTCTTGAAAAAAATTTTAAATTTATAGGATTCAAAATTCAATATTCAAAGTAACGTTGATAGAAATTTTTCAATAATTGTTGACGAAAGAATCTAGCAGCCGAAAGTCAGTCAACAATTTAATGGCATTGAATAAATCGGGACCGTGACAAGTCAACTAAACGGTGTGTTTTACTGAGTTTTATGTTAAGTGATGTGAGAATCAATAATTTTATCAATTATTCGTTGTTGACAGATCTCAAGCATGCACTATAACAGATTGTTCTCTATTTCTTTGAAAGAGAGGTTTTCACTCAATGTTGTATCTAATTAAACCGAAAAATTTATACATAAGTCCAAGAAATATGCCAAGATTATCGTACTAAGTATTTCTTTCATCATGTTCGCGAAGATCCAATTCAAATGCTGCATAAAATTTAAGACTATTAATGATTTATGACAAATTTTCATTATATCTCTTCAAACTTAAGCGTTCTATATCGGTGACCCTGTTTTCGTCTACGCTTTAACGATATCAAAAAGTGAGCATAGGAAACAATATCATGCATTTTATTGCTTACAACCACAAGTCCAATAATTTTTGGCTTAAATATCTGTAGTAAATTTTCTAGCGTAGTTTTTTTCTCTTATTGACAAGTTTTTTCTATGCTGATATTTGGTAATTACTTAGCATTAGTTTTTAATTTTATCTTTTTTTTGTTTGAATGTTTAAAAAAGCACTTGGTATTAATTAAGATGAAAACAACTCTCGTACTGCACTAAAAGACAAAAAACTATAACTACAACGTCAAGGGAAATGCAAAAAAATTCGAGTTTTCAACTAAGAAAAACCTCGAAATACATGATTTAACTTATGAAATGTCGACCTAGAAAGGCGCGATGTTCTTCGATATTGCCAAATTTTCGAGTTATTCTTGCAGAACTGAAAAGGAGATATCAGTCAGTCCCTAGACTGACTGATGTACCCAAAAATTCCTCCTCTGTTGTGGAACTTAAGTTAAACGACAGTGATTTTGAGGAAGATGAATGTGATGCAAGATCTTCAGAATAGTTTTATTATAGTATATGTATGATAATGAAAACCTCAGGAGAAAAACATGGTAAGTTACAAGTTTAGAATTTTCCAGGAAATTGCCGTAGCTATGAAGTTAGAAGTTATTCCCCAGTATGATTTTACGTTACAAAATATTCACTGTATTGTTATTCAATTAAATTACGCCACTGTTTCAAACTGTCGGGATTAAAGCGTATATCAACGAAAGAACGGGCAGATCACCTTCTTGTCTCCCATATAAATAATAATAATATCAGTATTAAATCGATATTTGTAGTTTTAATTGTGAAAAAAAATTATTTACATTTCAATATCTCCGAGACCCTATATTGTAGCATATAGTCCGGGAGGTAGTGTTGCAATTTTTATGGTGCTTTTACTTTGATTGATTTTAAGTAAAATTGATTGTTTAGATACATCTAAAAAATAAATAACGATTCAGCAAGTGCACCCAACGGGGATAGAGTTGTGAAAAAATTTTTATTGTGTTAAAAAAAATTCCAAAAATGTTTTTACGCCAATTAAAAATTTATCCAACGATAATTTACATAATGATAATTATTGAAACAATAGTCAGCAGAATAGAATAGAATATTAATTTTTAAATTGCTCTTAATATGCTGCATATTGTCTAACAATATAAGCAAAACGTCGGTGTCCGAGCATCTTATGGTAACATGTGCATCAAAGTCGATGTAACAAACATGGAAAATTATTTTTGTGTCAGCTTCTTCGTGAACTGGACATTGCAAATCTGGAAGCGTACTTTTTATTACTCTCTCATTTACTGTTTGATATATGTAACAAGATTCATAATTAACATAAATCTTTTTTTGGCCGATGAACGGAGCCATATGATCACGTTGCCAATCCTCACAAAGAAACTGAACTAATGCATCCTTGAAGTTGATGTTCTTCAATTCATTTACAAAATTTGATGGTCGCACTTGATCCGGACTTTTTATATTAAAATGTTCACCAGATACTGTACCTCTCGCTGAATTTTCATAATCTTTTATTTATGGTGAAAAATAACGATCGAATGTAATTATTATAGTGCGAGCAGTAGTGTTGATATTTTTTATATTCGTCTAAAATTGCAATTAATTTTTCATCTGATATTGGGTTTTCTGATTTCGTTGTTATGAAGTCTAATAATGCTTTCTTAATTTCCTTAGTTATTATGATTTCTTTGTCTTCAATGAATCTTTCAAAATGCAAAATCTGAAGGGCAAGTGATAATAAGGGGTGTAATCTTTTGCAACGGTTGAAATGTTTTCCTGTTATAAAACTATTAACTGAGCCACTTGCTAGTAATTCATAATTTACCAGTATATCTGTAATTCCACAATTTTCGATAAACTCCTACAGCTTTGAAATACGCCATCATTATGTGAAAAGACCCCAAATGGATGAACAAATTATTAAAACGTGGTTTTTCAGTGCTTTTAAGTTGTAAAGCAACTTTAGCAATTGCTAAATCGTGAGTTATCTCCATGTATGGTTCATTGCATTCCGATGCAATTTTTAGAGCTTGTTTCATAGTTTCCAGAACTACAGAAGCGTTGGTTGGTAATGAATTTATTGTGGTTGAATACGCGATTTTCTGCTTACCACTTGTATTCTGATGAAAAATACTATTAAATCCTATCCAAGATGGTATACGGGGTTTATCAATAAAATGACAAACTATCCAAGCAAGATCAATGTGTTCAAATTTTAAAATATTATCTGGAATCTGTAAACGAAATGAGCTTTTTATGGGTTCTAAAGTAACTCGTAATCTGGGCTTTTTGTTGTAGGATTCTATATCTAAAATAACGGCATCAAAGGTGCGTCGTCTTCTCCTCTTATTGGTAAGTTGTTTTCTTGTTGAGAAATTGCATGTGATTCTTTAGAAATTTCGTGTAATTCTTCAGAAATTTCATGTGATTCTTCATAAAAAGTTTCATTTGGTTCTTCAGGCGTATCAATTATTTGATGTTCAGAATTAGATTCATCCGGATCAATGATATTTTGAAATATACTACCTACAGTGTCATGCAAAGTATCTTTTCCGCTCGAGGTATCTACGAATCTATCGAAATTATCGTATGCTAACCCCGTGCATAAGCAAACATCATTTTGTTGAGTGGAGGCAAATGTTGCTTCAGTTTCCAATTCTTCGAGAACTGTATAACTACAGCAATGTCCATACTTATTAATGATGTTGATTATTTTCTTGCTGTGAGTTGAGCCATTCAGGGCCATTCCTAAAGAAATGTGTTTTAGCGGTTGTTACTGCATAAATGACATCGGCAGAAAAAGATTGGGCGACTCTTTGGACATTTGCATCGTTTTTACGACGAAAGCTAGAGCATATTCATTTTGAATAAAAATCCTCGACTATTGGTGGAATCTCACATTCTCCTCTAATCAAATCATTAGCGATCGGTTCGTTTGGCAAGGGATGAATTTTTTTAATTTCTGACCTTAAAATTAATGCAGCTCGATCTAAAACATCTTGTTTTTCTAATACATCTAAGTCACTTTTTATTAAATGACCATGATAAGGTTTCACTATTTTTTATTATTGTTTTCAATTATATTAATTTTTTTTTTTGAAATTTATCAAGCAATCTCGTTTCTAAATTATGTGGCTCAATATTCATGGAAGAATCAACGTCTCGACTTTTTGCAATATCAATAAATAAGGTTTTTAAGTATGAAAGATAATAACATTGGTTTTTTTCTATTATATTATGTACAACAAAGCGACATACTTCTTGAAAAGCCTTATGAATATTACGAGATGCATGCCACTCAGTTTTTTTGCCTGTTGTCGCGATAATATGCGAATGAGCTGCATTTTTATAATAAGTTCGGCAGACTTTGTGATAAAATATAATTGAATTATTTTCACACTCTTTAATTATTTTTCTTTTAAATCTTCATCACCCATTTCACTAGCTTCACATTTTATTGTATCAATAACACTACCCATTAAACATTTTTGTAATTGTTGCTCTCGATCACGAATTTTTTTTCGTTTTTTGTTGCAAAATATGCAAACCGCATCGTTTTTCTCGTTGTCGCCGTCTTGGGCTACATTCTGTGCACTACATCTGTCTTCTGCTGAATTTCCAGTATTCGACTGTTGTTCATCTTCATCAGAAGTATCCATAGCAGCGGCTTCATCAGTCAGATCATCATCATCCACAGCTGCTTCTCTTTCTAGATTTTGGTAGCTTCTATCAGCATCATCATCAACACCATCATCGTCTGTAGTTATATTTAATTCATTTCGGTTGCTTGTTGCTGATTCTACTGCCAAGCTGGAAAGATTAAAATGCATTAAAAGATAATGGTATTTAAAAAATAATTGTTTATTGACCATTATTAATAATGGTGAAAAACCCATTCTCTATTCATAAACGATTTTATAGAAAATAAAAGAATACAATAGAGTAAAAACATAAATTGAAATTAGTGAAAAAAATTCCTTGAAAATAAATACATTTAGTATTGTTTATAAATTTGTTATCAGCAAAAGGAATAATAATTTTCTTCGATGAAAATGCTACTCATACGTGCAAATAGAATGTCTTATCCTTGTATTGAATCTTCTTTTCTGCTTTTCCTATTTTTTACTTAAGAATTTTGCATTGAGATCGCTCAGGCTGTGACTGTTCAGAGCAAGGAAATAGGGGTTTATACATACAAAATTCAACAAAATATCTTTGTTTCTCTTTCCCACTAACTTTAGGAGTCATCGTAGCTTGCTACCTGGATTGTAGTCAGAGCAACAGGAATGTAGTACTGAATACCATCATTCTGTCATTTTCTTTCGGCAGTTGTTGTCTTTGTTGCTTCTTTTTATGTCGGAATGTTTGAGGGAGAGAAGAACCCATGCAGGCTCCAAAATGACCGTATTTCAAGGTCAGTGAAATGTCTAACGCCAAAGGCGTAGGAATAGTGTAATAGTTAAAGATAAATTTATTTATGTTTATTGAAAATTTTCTTTTATAAAACAAAAAAAGGAATATATTTCTAACATACCTTGATGCTGATGATGGTTTTGATTGAAGATGCATTAAACAATACATTGAATGAAAATAAGGGTCAGCAGAATATTCGTTAGGGATAAAATTTTCAGCTGAATAATTTATTTGATTGCTTTTTACCATAGTTATATACCTATTTTGCGCTTTCAATTGTCCTGCTGACGATTTTTCCACCGGCGGACTATCTGCTGATTTTTTTTCCTTATTTTTTTAACGTAAATAATGATCTGTCAAAGTTTCATTTGACGTAAAATAAAATGAAGTGAATTTTTTTTCAAGGCTTATGTAGTCTGCTGACATGTAATCCACTATTATCAATCCTGCTGACTATTGTTTCAATAATTATCATTATGTAAATTATCGTTGGATAAATTTTTAATTGGCGTAAAAAATTTTTGGAAATTTTTTTTTAACACAATAAACAATTTTTCACAACTCTATCCCCGTTGGTTGAACTTGCTGAATCGCTATTCTTCTTTTGGATGTATCTAAACAATTAATTTTACTTAGAATCAATCGGAATAAAATGATTGTCATTTGCAACGCTGCCTCCCGGACTAATAGTGCATTCATCTCAATTTTTTTCTTTAATTTTAGAATATGCCAGTTATTAGAAGGAAAAGGAGCTGGGAAAGGCAATACATTTAGAGCCAAAGTGAGCAACATGGCTAAAAGAAAAGATGCGGAAAAAATTTTAACGAACTATTTCAGTGCTTCTACTTTATAATTTATAAAAAATCGAAGTAAATAAAGTTTTAATTGTAAATCATCTAAAAATTGTTTTAAGAGAATTTTAATGAATGCCAGAGTTTTCTTAAAAATATTCAGAAATAGAAAAGCTTATCAAAAAAAGTTTTATTGAAGATAATAATAGATGAAGTTATCAAGGGAAAGTCCGGCTCCTAAATAGTGGACTAAAACCTAACCGATTATGAGTTTAATTTATACGAAGGTGTAACCAAATAAAACCTACATCATCTCGTAGGGAATAGGAAATCGATTTCTACAACTTTTTATGGTAGGATCAAACTTTGAAAATAGCTCTTGAAGGTCACTGACCTCCAATTACCATTTTTCTTAGAATAAATCGATGTATTTTCAAGTTTTTAATTCAATACTTCACTCTGTGGCGAGTTATGTGACAACTCGAGTCAATACTAGTTCAAACTTTTGGTGAAATAAATATGATTTTCTTAAAAAAGCACTTTAATTCCGCGCGGGAAGCGAAGTCGCTCAGGGCGGCTATACATCGGTAAGTACTTAACAAGTATGCCGCTTCCGCACAAATAAACTAAAAAGCCAAGTCGAAATTTTTAGTATTGAACTAAATCGATTTAAAATGGGTCTTTATTAAAACTTTGTTTTTAAATTTTATTTTATTATTGGGAAGAAGTAAGAACCTATAAAAAATAATATATCCTTCATTGAAAATTATTAATAAATCATTAATTACATTTTCCACTCCATCAAATATTTCTTATACAAGAAATTTTGGTTTATTACTAGGAATTTGTTCAATAATCCAAATTTTTACAGGATTATTTTTAGCAATACTCAATCAGGTTTCAACACTGCAGCACATATCTGCCAAGATGTTAATTATGGGTCATTATTACATGGAGCTTCTTTGTTCGTATTGGTCGAGGAAACTACTATACAAGTAGATATACTAAGCCGATATCACTAGAAGTATAAGGAAATCAATGCGAGTGTGGCGTTATAGGGGCATCGTCATGTTTATTCCAGTAGCCCGCCATTGGTAATAGCCGTAGCGCCATCTCTTTGATAATATCCACATGGCATCGCCATTTTGATACCAATGGTGCGCCATAGCTCTATTTTATTTTTTTTCAAAAAAAATTTTAGTTTTAAAGAGGAATCGACCCTCCGATCTCAGAGGTTAAAATAAATTAACCACTCGCCCTTTAAAACTTGATATGAAAAGTCGCGAAGCCATTATACGAGGGACAATAATTAAAACATACGAGGCGTATCAAAAAAAAAATTTATCAAAATAAAATTATAATACGAGTAATTATTAATTTAGTTGGTTGTTATTATCATTATCAAAATTTGTTTTGTTTATTTTTTAAGAGAAAATTTATTAGTATATTATACAGGATACCATAAAATTATTATAATAGCATTTCTTTCCTAAATAATATATTAAAATATTTAACAAGAGAGAGAAATTATGTCATCGACATTTTTATGCATGTTCGAGAGGAAAAGTACTATTTGTACCGGGTGTCCCAATGAGAATGGCTCTCGGCCATATCTCTGGAACCGTTTATAGTACAGTTTCGAAAAAAAAAAAAAAAATTATAACAAAAGTGACCTAGAGAAAAACCTTTATAGAGTTGTTGGTCCACCGCTAGAGGGCGTAATTAAATACCAAAAATTATAAAATAAATAATTTACAAATTTTGCCTAATTAAGATGCATCTCTTCAGATCTCTTCAAATAAAAGGTGGGGGGAAGCGGGAACTTTATTATGAAAAAACGCCTGTAAGTCCAGTTCTACTTAACCTATCTATGCAAATTTATTCTTTTTGAAGACAGCTCCTTTCTACCAATGTAAGAGTTATAATTTCGAAAAAAGCTAATGAGTAACGTATACGCTAGAGGGTGCTATTTATTTATTTTTTTAAATCTAGCAATCCTTGAAAAGCGTTGAATGGAAACATGCAGTTTTAATTAAAAAATATAAAAGTAGACTAAACTAGCAACAGAATAGCGAAAACCGCATGTCGATATTTTTTTTTCGTATTACGAGATATCGTAAGAAATGTGTAAAGTTTAAGCATTTTCATTTAAACATAAATTACTCCGGGTTGACTGAACGGATTTTAACATTTTTCGACTCCTCAAAATTATCTTATCTTACTCTTGAATTCCCATGTCCAAGTTAATGAAAAATTATACTCCCTTTTTATATAAAATAGCTTAGTTACATTTCAATAAAATAAAAAAATAGGTAAATCACCCCCATTTTTTTAATGGGGGGGGGCACCTGCAGGTGACACTGGGCATTGTAGCAAAGTTAAGACTCTGAAGGACACACGCGTTTTTTTTTATAATAATATTTATTTTATTACATATCTATATGAAAAAATATAACAATTATTTATTGTGAAAGCTGTACCAACACCTTAGATGCAAACCGATATTGCATTTGGTGCACATTTTTCTAGTGCGTTGGTGACAACATTCGCATCTTCGTTGAAAGCAGTTGACTTCCGAGTGATCGTCCGCACTTTCTACGGTCCTTACCGCGGCAGGTACTCTTATCTGAACAGGATCGCCACAAGCAGAATGACGGGACGCGGGCTTGCCATATTTTTGTAGGTAAACAGTTACTACATTTCCCCGGAAATCGCAATAGGTCCAGTTGTTTACTGACTGTCTTTTGATCAGCCATGCATTTTGACAAGCTGCATCCAGGCCAAAAGCAAACAGAGGGAACCACCACTTTTTGCTGCGAAGAGCTACCCTTATGGAGTCAACGTTTTCGTCAAATCTTATCCACTTTTGTGATAGGATCCAATCCGTGGCAGTTGGATGCAATGGTGACGATGCTATTGTCATGCCGTTAATTGCCATAATTTCTTTAGAAGCTTTATGACATAGCTTACTTCTTGCCTATTTTTTCATGTTCCTTTGAGTTTGGCAAATTACAATTCTCTAACCAGTTTTCCCGAACAGTACCCGTACCCCCAACTTTCTGCTCTCGCAGATATTTGAGAAGAGGCAAACCAGTAAAAAATTATCAAAGTATAAGTTGTACGGTCCTAAATCTTTTGGTAATCTTGAATAACAGCATAATAAAATAACAGCAGTTTAAGTTTTCTTTTTTCAACAAAGCAACGAATCCTTCATTTTTGCCTCTCATGGAAGGTGCGCCATCGGTGCAGACACTGACTAAATTACTGACATTCAATTGTAATTTATTACATACTTCTTTGAAGTTTTAGAAAATATCGGCTCCGCAAGTTCTTCCAGTTAGTGTACCCAACGCAAATAGTTCTTCGTAACATTGAAAATCTTTATATAGCACGAATAAAATATAAAACTTGTGCCGAATCTGTTTTATCAGTGCTTTCATCTGAAGCAATTGAAAAATAAACATCTTCATTTTGTATAATTGTATGAAGTTGCTCTGTTACATTTTGCGCTAATTCGTGCTGTCGATCTGTTACAGTTCTTCTTGAAACAGGTAATTGTTTGTATTTGTCGACATTTCTTGGATCTAACATACTCACTGCTTCAACAATACATTCTTTAATTATTTAAATGTCACTAAATGGTTTGCCCCTTTTTCCAAGTATATGTGCTATTTTATACGTAACAGCAACTGCAGCGGAATTTTGATTTACAAAGGTACTAAAAGATGTCTGCTGATGATGCTTCTCATTTTTCAACTTTTAAAGTGCAACTTTTCGTGATTCACCTTCTAACCTTCTAAAGCGAAATATTTATGTTCTTTATGAGTCAAGTAATGTTTATTTGCATTCGCTTTTTTAAAAGTATTTAAAACTGTATTGCACAACAAACACATCATTTTATCTTTCTCAGCAGTAAAGAAAAAATCTAACTCCCATTCTACATTAAATGTTCTGTTTTCATCACCTAATTTTATTCTCTTACTATTTGACATTATGGAAAAAAAACGAGTATCGAATAATATCTTTAACAAAGTGTATACTCTCTAGAAATACAATAAAACCGTGTAACTGTTATAAGCACGCACTGTTAACTACAGTTTGCTGAAGATCGCAACAAGGAAGCCGCGAGAGAAGCCAAAGCAAGGTGTGACACTCAAATGGGAGATCTGAAACCGAGTTTTGTTTACTACTTAGACAAGGTAGTTGGCGCTGCTAGCGCTAATTTAAATTTTTTTTTGCAAAGACCATCAGCTGACTAATGAATTGCTCTGTGTAATCGATGATGCAACCAATCAATATCGATGTAAACATATCGTCTGTTAGCATGTAGCTGCTCTGTAAGACAAATTTTGTAAATAGTATTTTGTAATTTTAATTTATTTTCAAATAAATATTACATAGAACATTATTCGTTTCTTTATATATATATATATATATATATATATATATATATGTAAATTACATAAACATTGTGGAATTTTCAGTGAAGTGAAAAATTATTTATTTGGATATAAAACCAACATTTCGGCAATAGTCTGAGAAAAGCATAATTGAATTCTGGAATTCTGAAATCTTCGAATAAATAATTTTTCACTTACCTGAAAATTCTACAATTTCTTAGTTATCAATATTTTTTCTAAATAAAAAAAAGAAAAAACACACACAGATAAGCCGGCTTTTTTTCGTTTAGTTCATTCTTATTACAACTTGGGGGCGCTGAAAACTGTTTAAAAAAGTAACATTGAGTGTCCAAGTCTGAAACGGATGGTCTGTGGGCCAGAGCCTCGCTCATGCGTGCTAGGATCCGTTTCACACTAGTATTCTGACGTCATGTTACAATATGACTGTCTTTGGCGGGTTTTTTCGCGCAACTGTCATGGCTTTGATGTACAATAGTTGTTTGAAACGAACTCTACCATTTTGTACTAGGTGGCAAAGGGTCGCACAAGAACCTCGCGGAGGCCGCAGGTTCCCCACCTATGATATAGACAGTAAGAACAAGCAGGACATGTTTATCCAAGGACTCATAGATGTTCATTCTGTCAAGCAACGACGCCCAAGAAAGGACTCTCCTGGATTGGATTAAACACTGCAAGTTTTAAGTATCACTTACTGCAAGGCTGTAAGCAAATTAAATATGCCTGAAAGCGTTCACGTTTGTTATGGATATTACTACAAAGCGGGTAAGAAGAATAAGGGAAAGCAAGAAGGGAAAATTCCAGAAAACAAAAGAGGTAGATTTGTTAGTTACAGCCTTACAGCTGATGTTAAATTGAAGGTCCGTGAGCACATTGCCTCATTTCCACTAAAAGAATCGCACTACTCTGGACAAAAGATTTTTTATTTGAGCTCTGACCTTCATTTAAAAACAATGCATAAGTTGTATCTTGAAAAATATCCCGACAAGAAAGTTAGCTATTCCTTTTATCGATCTTTTTTTGCAGAGAATTTTAATTATAGATTAAGAAGGTCACAAGTTGATACATGTTGTACATGTGAACAACTGAACTTAAAAATAAAGTCACCTCATTTAAATGAAGCTGCTAAACGCACAGAAGTGGCTGACTTACTAGTTAACAAGCACAGAAGTAGAAAATTTTATTCAGCCTTAAAACATGAAGCGTCGGATGATGGTAAGAATGAAGATAACGTCTTATCTTTAGCTTTTGATTTCATGCAAAATATTTCTCTGTCTAAAGTTCCTGTTCAAGAACTTTTTTATCATTGCCAATTAACTGTAAACATCTTTGCAATCTCTAATATTAAGGCTAACACCAGTTTTCTGTATGTATACCACGAAGGTAAAGGGAGGAAAGGGTCTGACAAAGTATGCTCGTTTTTGCATGACTACTTAAAGCAGATCCCAGAGGAAATAACTGAACTGACAACTGCTCCGGTGAGGGGACACAGTTTTTTACCCCGTGACAGGGATTTTGGAATTATTTCTCGAAGACTAAGAAAACATGATAGAATTTTCAACGTGCATGAAGTAACTGAACACATTATTTTAAGTGGCAAACCAGGCAAATTCCACGTCAAGGAAGCTAAAGTGGCAGACCTTTTGGACTGCCTAATGTAGTGGAAATATTACTATAAAAAGACTGCTGTTTCTGAAGAAACTAAACACAAACCAAGGAAGGATAACATACATTTTGCAGTGAGTACTCTGTACCAATTTGTTTATGATTATCAGATGAAAGGGTACATAAAGTCATTCCCTGCGATCAACGGCCTCCTTTATCAAAGCTTTTTTATGAGCCTCCAAAGAGATTTACCTGTCTTGCCTAGTAGGTGTCCATACCCAAACGAATAAGTTCCCATAAAAGCTTCAAAAATTATAGATTTTGTCAAACTTAAGCAATATGTGCCCAATGAACACCAGCCATTCTATGAAGATCTTCTAAATTGGCCAGTAAATAATAATAACATCCAAGAAGATGAATAGAGGCCAGGGATATTTTACTTGGTAGTGTTTTTTGCTACATGACTTGAATTTGTTTTAGAAATATCTTATGTGGTAATATTATTTCATAAATTAAAAAGAAAACCTAAAAAAGAACTTTTATTTCCGAAAAACTTTTCAATTTCTTAGAAGGGCATCAGTCAAAATTTTGAAAAAAAATAGAAAATATAAATTTAAAAGATCAGTTGTCTGAAATATTGTTGATTTGATGATATGCAACATCTTGAAATTATTAGAATTATTATTTTTTTTATTTTAATTCTTTAAACATTTTTTTCAATTTTCTCAAAACTTTTCCTGACTATTTAAATGCCTATTTAACAAATCACGATTCATTTATTATTGAAACACCCACTATAAATAAAAACGTTGGTTATTGTTGGTTATTCATTACTTTTTTTTTGTTGTTGAATATTGGAAATCAAACCAGAATCCACACAAATATTTCAATATTCACCTTTTATCGAAAATATAATCTACTGTGAATGGACCTTGGAAAATGTACGACAATTTTTGGCTTCAGTCTTAAACCATCTTATTATATATAATAATATATAAAATTATTGATGTTCTAGTTTTCGAATTTTCTCATTAATGTCAGCAAGGGACCAATAATTTTATAAAACATTATTCTTCATAACGGTAGCTGGATCAACGCTACCGAAATGTTGACATAAAAAAGATTGTGTATTGATTTACCAAAAAAAAAACAGAAAGAATATACCATAAGAAAGATACAAAATATATTGGTTGTTCAGTTATGCTGAATTATTGATAATTTATCTTTTTTTTAGTTTGTCTAGTTTTTAATGAACTTGAAAAAGTTTTACAATATTTGAAAATCTGAATTCGCAATAATAAATTGAAAATGTATTGCCTATGACTACAACAGATTGCATTTGTTGCATACCACTCGGGAAGAATTTTTTCTATTTTTCCAACAATTTTCTTTTTCAAATTTAATATTATTTTATTATCTGAAATTTTCCCTATATTTTTGTCGAAGCTATTAAGTACTATCATGGTGAAATTTTCCAATAACGGCTGGGCAATCAACTTGAATTTTAGCTCGTTTTTTATCCACAAATCCAATCTTATCCACTTTTGTGATAGGATCCAATCCGTGACAGATGGATGCAATGGTGATGATGCTATTGTCATGCCACTTAGCTGCAATAATTTCCTTAGACATAGCTTACCTCTTGCCTTTTTCGTGTCATGAGTTTGGCAAATTACAATTCTCTAACCGGTTTTCCCGAACAGTACCCGTACCCCCAACTTTCTGCTCTCGCAAATATTTGAGAAGAGGCAAACCAGTGAAAAAATGATCAAAGTATAAGTTGTACGGTCCTAACTCTTCTGGTAATCTTGAATGGAGTTTTAAAATAACAGCAGCTCCTAGGCCTAAGTCGGATTGCATATTGAGGCCAGGGCCGGACGCGCCCTGATATGGCTCACAATTTACTAAATATCCATGGCGCTTAGCAGCTGACCAGAGCTTGTAACCGAACCTTATCGGTTTTCCGTGGATATGTTGTTTGGTACCGTGCCTTCCTAAGTATGGTACTATAGTTTCGTCTATGGAAATGTGTGAAGAACTTGCTTTTTTGAAATGTGCAGTGAAATTTACATTCAGTTTTGTAAAATATTCTCCAACTTTAGCAAATTTGTCGTTAGGCGGCAAGGATGTACTGTCAGAAAGATGAAGATATTGCTGAATTTCGAAAAATCTATTCCGCCTTATGCTAGATGCTACTAGGTCATTGTGCGTGTCACTTTTTACTACCCATAACATTCTCATATACTTTGGAGTCAAATATCCTGTAAGTAGCAGTATTGCAATGTACACTCTAATTTTATCACAAGTTATATTCAGAGTGTGATTTCTCTGTAAAGCGTACAAATTGCTCATATCAATTATGAATTTTATTATGTCGTCATTATAGAGCGATTCGAAACATTCTCACGGTCTCCTTCACCGCAACTAGTAAAAAAAGTGTCCTTGCTATACCATTTTTTTATAGTATTGTCTCTTTTCTTTTTTTCTTCGGTGCAGGCACGTCGATTTCTTCATCCATGCGATTTTCTCCAAAAGTGGAAGGTCTATTTTGTAGCTCTACTTGAGATCGAAGCATACGACTGGGAAGATGAAGAATATTAGCTTTGTTTTCATCTCCACTGTCTTTGTCAGTCACCACGCCATCATCAGGAGGAAATAAAATAATATTACTTGGGTCTTCCTCAGCCAACAATAATGTTGTTGGTGTTTTCAATGCACACTTATCATTTAAATAATAATTCTTATAGAATATGAGAAGCTCTTGTCCACTGTTTATGTCATCAGAAGCTTCTAAACTGACAAATTCCCCTTTTTTCCAACTTTGTATAGATTTTGCAATAAATCATATCCTGAGCTTAAAGCCGCTAGCACTTCTGGATTCGTATCGCTCAGAACACGATTACAGGGTTTTGTTGAATGTAAACATGTACTATTCAGGGTATCAAATAAATTGTTCATAGTTAGAACAAAGTTAGCCGTGTTTTTAGCTGTACTTGAAATAAGTTCACCAGAATAAACACTGTGACTCAACAATTGGGCAGCTAAATTAACCTTCATTTTTTCGAAAGAATTCGGATTGATGTGCTTATCAGTCAGTTTCAATAAGGCCTTTCCTATTTTGCTTCTTTTATCAAGATCATAAACTTTTCGAATGTCAGAAAAACATATGAACTGCCCATTAAATATGAAACTATTGTTCAAAAAATTGTTTCTAACGCATTTCAACAGATGAGGAGCATCAAAAACAGGATAATATTTTTTCTCATTATGAAAAAATTAAGGTTGGTTTTTGTTAACCCCCAAATGCTTTAGTTTCTGATTGGTAGTTCATAAATCACATACTATGCCTATAGTGTCTAGTTTTGTCTCACTAAGTTTTTCCAATGCCTTGGTAATTATACACCATAAAGAACATATGACACCCCACCATTCGATACAAAGTAGGCAATAGGAATTTTCCAGTTGCTATAGATTCCTCTGATCATGAGAACTAGAGCTTCACTGGCAGGGAAAGGCTTTCTTCTAAACTCGCCCAGATCTTCGAAACCCTTAATTAAATCTGTTTTCATGTTGTACTCATGATTCCTCTTAATAGACATTTCGTCGAACATCAGAATACATTTCTTCTCGTAAGGCAGCATCGTATCCGCCTTTAAAGTAAGGTGCTTAAAAATTTTTTTATCGAATCCAGGTTTGCAACGGAAATTGGCAACCCATGATTTCACTGTTGATATTGCTGGCAAAATAATGATAGGGCAGTTTGTTTTTCAGATAGTAACCATAAGGATTTCATCTTATGTCGTAATTACCTATTCACAAGAGATTTTGTAAGATTCGTGATAGTTCCTTCTCCATACAAAACATTCGCAGAGAGTTGCGTTTTCATAATCCTTTTTTTTGGGGCTCTCAATTGACTTTTTTCCTAGCATAGCTTAGTTCCTTTCTCAACCGTTCATTTTCTTCTTGCAATGACTGCTTCCTACCTCCAATTCCCATAGAACAAGATGGAAGGTTCTGTAACTCTTTCAACCACTCTTTATCTTCATGGTTACTGATAGAACTATCTGTCCTGTCAATGTTTCTGGAATGAATCGGAGCAATAAAATCACTATTTGAATATGTTTGTGGATGTAAAGAAACATTCAATTGGATTATTTGTTCATCCAAATTTTCCCTATCCGATTCACTTTCTGAACCTTCATCATTTTTGTAGCGGAACGGTACAGTAGTAGCAGGCAATCTTTTGGATTGACTAATATTTTCACTGAAATGTTTGCTGCAGATCAGCTTATTTCTTAGTGATTTCTGGCTTAGGTTTGTCAAAACAGCATTACCTGAAATAAGGAACATCAATGTTAACATACATATTTATTGTAATGGTTATGGTAAAGTATTTTTTTATGTTCAAAAACTTGAATTTATTTCATTTTAATAACGGGCATAAATGGAATAACGGTTAGTAGTACCCTTATTTGGAATTTCCCTAATTGCATCTTATATCATCGTCGAAATCACAGAATTTTCCCGAATTGCCTTAAGATAATTCCATTCCTGTGTATCATTCTCAAAAACAACTACACATCATTGAAATTTCTTGGTATGCTCACAACAACGGTAAAAACACTGTCATACTTATCTTTAATATGGGTTTTTATAATCAAACAAAAAAGACCATTCAAAAGAATTGTGACAAAACCAGAAATAAAAAATATACAAATAAGTATATACGTACCAAAAATATTTGTATAATCTGATTTTAATATAAATATTATATTCATTGGCTTTGTATTAAAAGTTACGGATCAATGCGAAAATTTGGATACCAATAAATAAAAAAACTCTTTCTAATAAAAAAAAAAAATTGTCCTATCAACTACTACTAAAATACTTACTTAAAATCGTTTTGTCAGTTTTATCATTGTGTAAAGATATTTATACAATGGCCTTATCCTTACCGATAAGTGTACCAACTAACCTTGGTTTCGCATTAGAGAGCCAAAAGTTATAATAATCAAAAATATTATTTATTGTATTATCTATTTATACTTTTTGGATTGATCACAAAATAGAAATGTTAAAACTGAGCTCATTGATGAGTTAAATATATTTATATTTCTACGGGTACTAATTTAACAAAATGATTTTATTCACAAATCTGTTATAGGTAAATCAAGCACGAGTCATATATTTTTGAAATTATAACCTACTAAAGTGTAATACGAAAAATATATATCATTAAAAAATATATCCAAGGCGTCATATTTGATATAGTTATAACGTTACAAAAAAGACACCAACTACTACAGTTGAAAATATAAATTGCTGTTCTCCTGGATTTTTTATACGTAACATTTTTTAAAAATGATTAATTTTTTCTATAGTTTTAAATAAGTTGTTTCTATTATCACTCGAGAAAGTTATGGATAGGTAAATCGTGAAATAAATAACTAACATCAATATTTGTTCGAATGATAATTTCATTGCTACCTTCAACTTTCAGAAATTATATTTTTCAATGAGACCAAAAATGCTTACAAAACCATCTGTTTGTTTAATGGTATAATTAATAAAAGTAGGCAAAAGGTCTACTTATTTGAACCAAGTATGTATGGTCATAAAAGCGGATACTTACTAGCAAATAAAATTATCTCTTGTTAAATGTGTTTTTTGCAATATATATATATAATAAAATTGAATTCAACAATCGTAAGATGGTATATGGCATTATTATATTCTTACTCTTAATAGATACAAGGACAAAAATGAACAATGGACAAAAATGGTGATTATATTATGGAGGGACATTACATTGGTTAAAAAAGTTCTTTTTTATATCGAAAACACCAGTAAAGTTTAAAGTTTAAAGTAAAGCTCTCAGTACATTTTTTGACAAATTCAAAAGTGGGAACTACGACAGAAACGTATTTAAGTATAATCATTAGTGATCTTAGTTATTCGAGATAAAAATGTACTATATTGCTTAAATTGACTAATAATTATAATAAATAAGCATATCCTCATTAAAAACCTATATGCTTGCCTCGTGAAGGCACGAAACGTCGTATCGAAGATTTGTTGATACATGTCTATAGTAAATTTGTATTCAACTAAAACTAGTATTTGATATTATTTTATTCAAACATTCTATGCTGGATAAAACAAAAGCATAATTTTCATGTATAACTTGAGAATGGAGGAAATTATAATTTTCTCCCTAATTGTTACTATTTTATCAATCTGTTATGGCATAGAATATAGTATTATAACCATATTATAATATGTGATTAAAAAACAGTCTATATACATTTGAACAAGTGAAATTTTTGCCTCATTGACAGGATAATTTCCAAATATAAACACAGACACACTACCTTATTATTATGTGCTTAGTTCATTGACAAAAAAATAACAAAAAATACTATTTCAATTTTGTGTTTATATTGTGTTTATTAAAGTTCAGTCCTTTGTATTCGGTTAGTTGTGTTTATGTATAAGTTTGAAATATTTTCCAAAATGTTTTATTCTATTCTGTTGGTCTTCTAAGTTTAAATTTAGGTATGATTCAAGTACTTTTGATAAGTTTATAAAATTGGATGGATTTGGAATTTGTAGTAAATCATTGTACTCGTATAATATGCAATGCGACCTAATACAAATAAACTCATTATCAGAAAAAACTATTGGACGAATTATCTTTTATTTGACGATAATTAAATACCTACTTATGTTCAGTATTAAGAATAAGTCACCCGAGAGTATGATCCATTTTTGACATCTGGTAGGGTCATTCACAGGAAATCGGTACATTTTAATTGAAGGATCTGATCTCTTACTTAGTCCACACTTGAAATAAACACACTTATTTGCAGCCATTTCTAAAAAATTGAAAAGAAGAAGTGATTATTATATACATTTTAGTAAGTAGTTCACTAAATATACAGTTTTTTTTCGAAATTGTAAGCTATAGCATTTATACATCTAGCGCCTCTTATAATTTGAATATATTAACCCTAAGAGAGTAGTGATGTATATTAATTGTAATTATATCCACTTACCTTAAAAATGGAATATATATTCAAGTTCAAAGATTCTCAAATAAAAAAATAATCCAAATGCACAACCAACGAAACTCAACAATAACACAACGAATACAATACAATAATGAACTAAAATTGCAACTTTGCTATAGGCACCTAAAATAATGGAACTTTACAACATAGCTTAAGGGTTGAATATAATATTTTAAATAATTTTGGCTTGGCGCCATCTGTTATTGGGGTAATTCGGCAACCAAAGCTAAGAAAACACGTAATTCATGCTACGACGTACAGTAAGAAAAGACGTGCTGTGCACGCCAACTCTACACTGCCACTTTTTAAAAAATTAATTACATATTGTTCTTGATCTAAAGTTATTGTATTATTTTCAATTTTTAACCTCATTCCAATACAATTTGTAAGTTGATCAAAATCTTCAATTTTAATCATCTACCCTAATTTCAATTTCAAGTGTTCCCTTTCAGCTGGGTCATTAGAGAATACAAAGAATTCGTCCAAAACTATGACAATAGCCATAAAACTTTCTCTCTGTTTAGTAAACAAGCATGGTTCTGACTTTTTATACCCCAATTCTCGAAGAAACATATCGACCCTTGCATACGACGCCCTCGAAGATTGCTTTAGGCCATCCTTTTTTTTAATTTTAAGACTTTGTTTTCTGTATTGACTCCAGATGTTTCGAATTGCTCGGGTAATACCATAAAAATGTCCTCTTTTTAGAAACCTTCTAAAGATACAGTTTTAACACCTAAATGAGTTATGTCTAGACCTAGATTTACAGATAATGACATAAGAAGTCTCAATGTACAGTGTGGTACCACAGTGGGAAACGTTTCATCAAAATCATTTCCAGCTTTTCGCGTAAGACCTTTAGCAACTAGCCTATAGCCTCATATACCGCACTTTTTCGTCACAATCACATTTTATTTTGAATACCCAGTTACACAATTGTTTTTATTTCGGGAATATTTACTAACTCCTACGCATCGTTTTTTTGGAACGATTGTAGCTCTTTTCCACGGCAACTTTCCAAAGCTCTTTATCTGGTCTCGACAAGACAGCTTCCACTGTTAAAGGATCATAGTCCAGGCAGGAGTCTTCAACACAAAGATAACTGACACCGGCCTCGATGATTCTTGGTTTAGGAACTCTTTGAGATCTTCGCGATGTCACAGGGGCTTCTTGTCTGTCATCACTCTCAGACTTTTCATAAACTTCACCTGAGCAAGTTGACGCCTAAGGTACTAATATCGTTTGAATCTACTTTGTTGTTTACTATAACTTTTATTTGATTATTCTCATTGTCCATCACAATATCTCTGGTAGTAAACACTAATACTTTTCTTAGGATCATAAATTTTGTAGCCCTTAACAGTGTCTAACCTAACCTTAACCAACTAAAATACATTTTGTTGACTTTTGACTTTTTGTCATATTTAACTCTTTTCTCTTTTGGAACATTAACCTTACAGGGATTCCAAATATTCTGAGACGACTTACGCCAGATTTACTTCCAGCCCAAGTTTCGTATGGAGTTTTTTGTAAGCCAGCAGTTAATGACCTATTGCGTATATAGCTAGGTATACAGCTGTATTTATCGCCTCTGCCCCAAAAAAACATAAGTAAATCAGTGTCAAAAATAAGCATTTTGGTTTTTCCACAATGGTTCGATTTAACTTTTCTGACATTCCATTCTGCTCCGGGTTATATAGGTTACTCGTCTAATGAATCTATAAAATTTTTAAATTCTTATGAGCTATAATCACCCCCATTATCCGATCTGAGCATTCTTATTTTACGGTTTGTCTGGTTTTTGACCATATTATTCAAAAGTAACGGAATAATTTGCATCACAAGGAGATATATTTTCCATTGGACCACACACGTCAATGTGGATAATCTCCAATAATTCTTTCGCGTGCGTATTACTAGTTTTAAAAGGTAATGTGTGCTGTTTACCTTTACAACAAACTACACAGTTTGACTAAGTAACATGTACTACAACTGGATAGCTAATCCTTTTCACTAAACCATTCTACATTTTGTTGAAATAGTCACTGTTAATGTGTCTAAACCTTCGATATCAGTTTTCACTAGTGCTCTCTGCATTCTGTGCAAATAAACATTTTTAGGCTATAAAACATTTAATTAGTACATAGAATCAATTAAGTCCGCGGTTGCAACTAATTCATTTTTCCTGTTTGCAACAATCTACTTCGAACTTAACAACATTGCCATTTTTTATCAATTGGATAACTGATAATAAGTTCGTTGTAAATGCAGGTACGCAGTTGACATCTTGAACAACAATATTATAATGATTATTACCAACAACTGTAGTAATACTCACATTCCCTGAACATGTTACTGGAAGCTTTTTATGATCAGCAACCATAATTTCTTGGATAGTAGTTTCACTGCTGCAGTTTTCCATCCATTCCTGCTGAGCAATCAAATGACAACTTGCAGTTGATCCACTAACCAGTTTGACTTGTTCTGTCAGAAATACATACATACGTATACTTGTTTTGAAAATGTCCTGGTTATTTACATCAAACTTTTTATTTTCTACACTAAAGTTTGATTTACCACCAAATGCACTACCGCTATCACTAGGCTCGATTTGCATGATCAATAGTATTATCTTTATAGAAGTCTGTTGTGTTACTTATTTTTTATTAATTTCCATAATTTGGTTCACGTTATTAGCCATCGAATCACTATTGTCCAATCGCGTCGAAATTAATCTACACAACAAACCGATTTTACTAAAAAACCCTTTCGATAAGTGACCTTAATTTACTCCAGAACTCCACTGCTGTAGCAGCATCGTTAATGTGACTATACAAGGATGGGTCAATTGTCATAATCACTTTTGCCTTTGCGTTATCCGCGGTCACAACCTCTGATATACAATGGGATAAACCTTCCAAAATCAGAACGTTTTGCACAGCACAGTAAACGCCCAATCACCATAGTTCTCACGTCCCTTTAACATAAGAATATCCACTAGGTAATTTTGTGCCATTCTTACCTTTTTAACCGAACACTTTCCGTTTCACTTCTAACTTAGCGGGCTTGGGTCCATAGCCTATTGTAACAGTAAAGCACACGTTTAGGTTTCTAAACATGGACCAACTTTCATTATCTTAACAGCCCATAACAAGAAGTAAAAGCTATGACTTAGAACAAATGACTATTAGCAAAACACCATACGGTGGTGCTACATACAGACTTGTGTAGCTTAGAAATATACAGTATTTAAAATCTCAACTACTTACTTGCTGTATCTGTACAATCTAAAGGTAGCACAAATGAATTTTGTGATCGATTTTCTCACAAAAAGGTACTCTTTGTTTAACTCGATAAAATGTATGGTTTATCAGATATGTAGATTTTTAGAAACCGTTCGCATAAAGATTAATGATAATTTTTTCAGAATATCAGACAATAATTACAATTTATGATAATTTTCTACAAAATGTCACTTTGTGGTTAACGGTTTCCTTGGAATATACAACGATCTAATTGGGCATGTGCCGCCCCTGGCCATTAAATGGTATTATTTATTCCGTCAAACACACTACAAGAACATACGTAATCATCTATTTTGCAACTATAAACACCTAAAACTCAGAAATGAGGGGTTGTATGAGAAATTTTTTTTATGTCACAGCATTATTTTCACGTCATCTACTCACTCTCGAATTTTTTGCATCAAGTATATATTATGTAGAATTTTCGAATGGATTTGTATATTAATAATTTTGTTAAAATAGTTATGAGTTTCAAATCAGAAATTTATTTTTTATCCTCCTTTAATAATTTCTGGCGGTGTTTTAAAAACCCACTTGCTACTAAAGCGCCACCTTAATTTGCTTCCTTTCAGCGGACACTTTTTGATACATTGAGATGGTTCTCCTTACCTCTACACTCCATATTGTAGAGGTATAAAATTTATTCTAGTCCTATTCTTGAGGAATGAAACATTTTAAATATTTTAAATTTTTATTTTGACATTTATGGAAACATTACATTAATAACGGGATTAAAATGATATTAACACATTTATATTTTCTTGAGTGTATCGATATTTTACAATTAAAATTTATAAAATTCAAAACATTCATTATAAACTTTTTACATACATTACATAAATTTTATTTTTCATCTAACGTTAAAAGTTTTTTTGATTTTAATATATCAATGTGCTAAAAAATACTTTTTATAAAAATACTGGTGTACTCTAAGGAGTGTGTATGCTGTACCGGGTGGACAACTAAAAACTGCAGTAGGCTTTATCTCAGAAACGGATAGAGCTTCAGAAAAAAAAATATAACAAAAGTAGCCTCAAGAAACACGTGGAAATTATTTTCAGAATTTTAGGTCCACCACTAGAGGGCGTGTTTGTAATAGAAAAAACAAAATTTTTAAAGTTCTTTATATACGATAATCGAATACTTCAACAGATTCTGTGCATTTATCATTTCATAAGTTTTAGTCTATCTCTTCAAATAAGAGATGAGTGGCAGTGGGACCTTGTTATGAAAAAATGGTTTGAAGTCCGATTCTACTTAGCCGGTTTTTTTATAACCTTGATATTATTTAAATGAGGTTTTGTCCAGAATGAAAAAATATATAAATTCTAAGCAATTTACTTAACAACGTGATCCAAAAATCTGCTGGAAAAGTTTTTGCTTCAGTTTTTTGGGATTGCCATGGAGTAATCATGATTGATTTTTTGGATAAGGGTAGAACAATATCAGGACATAACTATTCGACACTACTGACCATCCTATGGGAAAAAATTAAAGAGCAAAGACGCGAAAAGCTATCCAAAGGTGTTTTGTTTTTGCAGGTCAACGCCCCTACACACAAATCTCATGTTTCCATGCAAAAAATTCGTGATTTAGGATTTGAATTACTAGAACATCCCCCTTATTCACCAGATTTGGCTTCGTCCGACTATCATCTCTTTCCTCAACTGAAAAAAAGTTTAAAACGTTGAAAATTTTCTTCCAACGAGGAGGTAATAAAAGCTGTGGAGGTCTGGTTTGCAGAGCCAAAAGAAATATTTTTAAGAATTAAGAGGAGAATATGTTGAATAATAAAATATTTTGATATTAAAATTTTGTTTGGTTCTATAGTAGGCTAAGAATTTTCCAATATATCCTCGTACATGTTATATTATACAAATTCCAATAATATAATATAATCCGTTATTTTTTAACAAGAATGGTAGATTTTGAAAACACAAACTTTCAAACTGAACAGATGTTATAAATATTATCATATTATACATATTTTTAAAAATAAACTAGTTGGCTATGAAGAGGAAAAAATCTAAACAAAACAAATTTTTTATTAAATATCGGCGAAGGTTGCTGGTTTAGAAAATGGCAAGATTTGATAGAAAATATTATTGACTTGACTAATAGTTATTAAATTAACCCTATTATTTTATTTGTCATTTATTAATACATTGAAAGTAATTAAAATATCGCTAGCGACAAATATTAGGTATTACATATAAAATTTTAAAAAACGTGTCATTTTAATTCGAATATACCCGATAATCTTATTTATATTTCACATAATAGCTTGGCTTTTTGCCCTTTTTAGCCCTATCTACGACCCTATTTTTCTAATTTTGGAACCTCGGTACTACTTGTGAAAAGATAGGTAAAGTGGTTCGATAACCTTCAACAGGTCGATGCCCGAAACGATTCCCTGTTGGATGGAAGATATCGAACATCAGGGTCGTTGGACTGTAAAAGTGTGGGCGGGATTCTAGGCAGATATTTAAACTTTTTAAAAAACGAATTGCTACTTCTTTTAGAAGACATACCATTAGCTTTACGTTGCTTATTAAATTGCTTAGAATTTTCATATTTTGTATTGTACAAGAGCTGACGAGAACCAGAACATTTAAAATGAATAGTGAATAATTGGTCCGATAAAGAAAAAGTAGTGAACTTGAAATAGAACCATCTACTAGTCCATGGATGTCTCCATTAGCGCTCGTGAAAAAAAAGAGTGGAATAATGAGATTCTACGTGAACTATTGCTAATTAAACAACGTCACGAAGAAAGACAGCTATCCTCTACCCCGAATTGACGTTTCACTTAACACTTTAACTGGTAGCAAGCTGTTTTCTACCTTGGACCTATCTGGATATTGGCAAGTGAAGATAGCCCAGAAGATGAAGAGAAGACTGCTTTTACGACCGGATCTGGACTATGACAATTCAACGTTATGCTATTGGGACTGTGTAATGCGCCCACGACATTTGAAAGAATTATGGAAAACGCGAGGGTTATCTTGGAAAACATGCCTGGTTTATTTGGATGACATCGTGGTATTGGGAAAGGCATTTGATGAACATATTAAGAATTTAGAAGACGTATTCAAGCGTCTAACTCCACACACAGAAGAAGCCAGAGCTTTCCACTGGGATGAAGACTGCAAAAGAACAAATATGATGGAAATCCTTCAGTAAGATTTAACATCCGATTGACTCATGAAATATTCAATTCTTTCATATAACAACTCAATTTATTCCGTTACACAATTCACACATAATTGAAGGACATAAATAATCTAGACCTCAAAATTATCAATGATAAAATTAGAGATAAAATGCTGGAGATAGAATAATTAATAAAAAAACTGATCCACCCTCATAATCAAATCAAAATATAGCGTACATTGTTTTGCCAAAATTAGATTTTAAATTTTTAAAAAATCAGATTATATATGACACCAAATTTAAATAAAATAGATTCTAAAAAATCTTATGAAATTGAAAAAATTTCAAAAAACATAAAACTAAATCAAGAGATAGAAAAACCACAAAGCCATTCAACAATAATAGCATTATTTCCAATAATAAAAATTTGTGTTTTTTTAATATTCTCGTTAATCAAAAATTAAAAGGAAGATTTTCAGAAATGCAGAATATTGAAGAAAAGAAGAATATAATTCGAAATAGAAGAAAGAAGACGGGACCTAAAAAATAACTCCATTATTTTTAATTCTTAGGGATCGAGAATTTATATCTAGAAAAATCCAGACCACTTTGAAAATTAATTCGTAAATTTCATAAATACTTTTTCAGCAATTATTTCAATATACATAAATATAAATTGCTGTAAACACCATCTTAATGAGTTTTTGTTAATTCATTCATCAAATGAGTTATTAATTCAATTATTGAAATTAATGTAATTCATTCAGTATTGTAATTTGTGAATGAAGTTTTTTAAGAATAAAATTTCGAGAGTGAAATTTATAATTCGGGGTCCTCATATAAAGATCATCTGTGGTTCTAGTTAATAATTCATATTAACGGTGTTTGTGTTATGCGTATTATTACTGGGTTGTCAACTCCTCCGGTATAGATTGGGAGATTCCGGTAATAATGGTTAACTTCCCAGGGTGCAATAGTTTCTTCACCACAGACACAGAGGTTTTCGCCGAGACAGCCGACGCGACGTCTCAGTACCATTGAATGTTATGTTTAAGTACCCCTCTTAAGCACAGCAGCTTGCGATTAGACAACGCATCGGCGCTTCTTTTTGTTGTTGTGTAGCCACATTTTTTACTCCAAATGTCTCCTTTTCGTTACATGTATTTTTATGTCGAGTAGACACACATTAATGTTATGATTTGTATAAAATTAACCGGTGATTTAGTTCTGGTAAAGAAGAAATTAACGTGGGGAAACTTATCTCAGCAGTTGGATATAATTCCAGGTATATGGGAAGACCAAAATTAAATAAAATGAGAAAAAAAACTGGGAAGATATTTCGAATAATTTTGCTCCTGAAAATGGAACGGTGGACGAAAAGAAAAATAGGTAAAACTACGTCATTAAACTGAAACTCACTAGCTCCATTTCTTGTTCTTACAAAGTTATGCAAAAAATTGCCGTTTTTGAGATCAAATTACCTTTCAAGCACTAGATAAATGATTGAGCTTCATGAGCTTCGAAATTTCACTTTAAACACAAACTGTAAAATTTAGGTTTTAAAGACATTTATATTTTTGAAATGGAATCACCACCAGGCTGTTAAAAAAATATTCTCTTATATTATTTAATGCAGAAATAAATTCAGAATATGCATTATCACTCAATAAATACGACTATAAAATAACGTAAGCAGATAATCTATATTAATAGTATAGTTACAAAGAAATGTAATACTCGTATTTTGTATTAAATTTATTTTATTATATTATATTAAAATTATATTATATATATATATATAATTTATATATTATTATATATTATATATAAAATTATATTATATTATATTAAAAACATGGAGCAAATTCTTGAAGGACATTTTTATAAAACGCAATTGTATTAAATATCGTAAACACTTCATCAGCATTTATTTTATTATAAATATGAATTATTGTAAACAACTTGGCAATATTTATAGTTAGTTCGCTTGTGAGATTAATTATATTCATTCAACTTATATTAATTTTGTGTAAAATAAATTTATTATAATTCGGGCGTCGACCATTTATGACTTTTATTGTAGTTTTTTGTATTTTATGGTTACTTTTTAAACCCTTTTGAAATCTATAGCTATTTTTCTGTAGATAGTTTTGGTATGTTTTCTTAAATTAAACATATTCAAGAGGCTTCATAAATAAAACTGTAACATTTCAATGGACTAATTCGTATTTCTACTTCAATGGAATTTAAATGGGTTCTAAACCCATTTTAAAAAATTTAATCCTATAATTAAATAATTCAATTCAACAACTTGCTTTTTAATGATTTGATTTCTTTAGAATTTTTCGGAATTGGAAAATTTTTTATAGATTCAATTTTGTTGGGGTTAGGTGTTATGCCGTCTGTTGTTATAACATGTCCCAAAAATTCAACAGATTTACGTAGAAATTCATACTTGTCTAGTTGGATTTTCAGATTATTTTCTTTGAGTCTTTTAAACACTTGCTTAAGATTGTCAATATGTTCTTGTAAGGAAGTTGAGAATATTATTATGTCGTCCATGTAAACAAGACATATTTTGTTTTGTATATCTTTCAGTACGTTATCTATCATACATTGGAAAGTCGCGGGGGAGTTTTTTAAACCAAATGGCATTCGTACATATTCGTAATGTCCATTTTCCACATTGAAAGCGGTTTTTTTAATAGAATTTGGATGTACTTCAATCTGGTGGAATCCAGAAGCCAAGTCTAGGGTTGTAAAATACTGACTTCTTCCTAATTTGTCTACGATATCTGAGATGTTTGGTAAAGGGTATCTGTCATTTACTATTTACTATTCGCCATTTTTATTTTCCAGAAGCGTCCATTTTCTTTCGAACGATCCAGACAGGGGCGGACCAAGGACTTGATGAAGGTCTTATTATTCTGTCATCTAACATTTGTGTTATTTGTCTTTGTACCTTGGCTTTGTGTATGTAGGGATACCTATATGATTTTGTATGATTTCATCTTTTGTTTTTATTTCAAGTTTGACACTATTAGTGAAAGATAATTTTTCGTTAGGTCTATGTAATACTTCTGAAAATTGAAAAATAAGTTTTTTCAATTCCATTTTTTCTTCCTGATTAAGATGATCTGATCTGATTAAAGAGAAGTCATAGTTATAATTGATATTGGCAGAATTTATGTTATTTAAATCGAATTCTAATTCTATTTTTTCATTCAATATTTGTTCTATGTTGAATATTTCGAAATTTTCGGCTCGAAATAATTCAGCTTTTTGTCTTATGGAGTCATAAGACTCTTTCGTTTGTAAGGTTTCTTATTTCTAAAGGTACTGTTTTATTTTTTACTTGTAATAAGCTGGATAAGATTTTAATAATTTGATTGTTTATATAAGGCATAAAGAATTCGGTATTTTCTTCTAAATCGGTATTGATTATTTTTAAAACTACGGAGTTAGAGGGAATTTCAATTTGTTGTAAGTTTTCTCTTTTCTACAGTAAAGAGGTATTCTGATAGTAGGGCTAATTAAATAACCATTGTTTAGGTCTATATTAAGTTTTAATTTTCTTAAATCGCGTAATCCTAAGATTCCGTCAAAATAGTCGTGGAAATTATAAAGAATGAATTCTAGTTCTTCTAGTAAATTAAATTCTTTTAGCAAGGGTATTTTTGCTTTGTTTTTTGTTTTTGTATTACCGGTACATGATTTTAAGGTATGGTTCGAGTGAATTTTATTTGGGAAATTTTGTTCAGCTATATATGGAACTGTGGCATCCGGTATCTATAAGTAATTTTAAAGGTGGATTTTATTATTTGAATGTAAGGTAATGTATTGATTTGAAAGCTATTTATATTTGATACTGATTTGTTTCTGAGGCTGGTATAGGAAAATTTTTGTTATAGTTAAGGTCGGAATTATTATTCGGTATTTCGTTTGAATTATCGAAATAATGGTAATTGTAATTATCCTCTCGAAAAAAAGGATTCGGATCGTAAACAGAATTTTTTTCTAAGTTGTGTCCATCGTTGACATTGGTAATTTCAATATATGTAAATTAATGTTTACGGGGGTTAGCGAAAAATGGATTTTGTCTAGGGAAATTTTTTGTCTGAAGAAAAGGTATTCGACTAGTTGTAGACATTGGTACAGGTTTACTAGTGGGTTTATGGGAATTTTCTGGAGAAAATACATTTTTTGGTTTTCTGAAAACTTGTTGATTTGTAAGGAAATGCTGGTTTACGGGTCTTGACTGAATATTTATTGGTTGGCTTGAGAATCTTGAAGGTGCTTCTAGATTGTGGTTTGGTTGTCTGAAATAATTGGGTTTTTTATGCAATTGAGTGCGGGGATAGTAATGAGAAGGATGTAATGTATGTTCCCTGAGTTATTGATGCATAATCTTTGGTTTTATATTTGTTTGATGGGCAAAAGGCTTATTAATATGAGAACGTGATATGAGAAGTAATTTGTTGTTCAAACAAAATGAAATTAAAAACAAGACTGTTTGCGTCTTCTAGAGTTTTGGGGTTATGGATCATTAAAATTGTACGGAGCTCGCTACAAACATTTGCCAGCAAAACAGTAAGGGCTGTTGATTCGGCTTGCTCCATTAAAGCAATTTTGGTTTGGAGTGCTAACGTATTATCGGCCTGTGTTTTAATAGAAGTTTTAGATAATATTTTTAGTCTATCAATAAATTCTAGTGCTGTTTCGTTTTTATTTCTGCACAAAAAATTAAGTTGTTGCAAAAGTACATTTCTATCTGTTTTATCACCAAATTTTTGTCTCTGTGCGTTCCTTATATCTACTCATGTTTTTAAATTGGGTCTACATAAAAGAAAATCGAAGCTTCATCTATTAATTCAGAAATAATAGATGCAAAGATTCGAAATTTGACATTCAAACCTAATCTACTCTTGATCAAATTTTACTGCGAGACCCGAAAGTATTTTTTGGAAAAGTAGAAAAATATTATTTTTCGATATATATGATTACAATTTTACAAAAATAAAGGGTTGGAAAGGAATGTATCACTTACAGTTTTCTTCTGTGTTGCGAATCTTCCTACCAATTGTATGTAGTTCTGATCTCAGGTTGCATAGGTTTCAGGAACAATTTTCTTTTCCACACACTTGTCTTCTGGGAACCTAGTGACTGCGCTAATTAAATAACTCAATTCACCAACTTGCTTTTTTAAAAACAATTTATTTAGCAAACTGAGGATTTAATATTTTAAAGTTACAATGAGTTACACTAATCTGACTAACGTACTAGACGAATATCAAATTAAATGAAATAAGAATTTAAAGTTGTAAATGGTTACACCAATCTGACTGGCGTACTAGACGAATATCAGTTTAATGAACAAAATATTAGTTTCACAGGCTTCTTTATATATTAGTTCTTATTTTATACCATAATAATTATAAAATTAGATAAATTTATTTATGGTTCATTATAGTCACATTAATAATAATTAACTGAAGATGATACTTCAATGGGGTTGAAGTGGAATCTATGAAACTTACAGACAGACTAAACATAGGTATTCAAAATTTATAGCAAGATAACTTAAAGAGGTTAGAGTTCATAATCATAAATAAGTAATTGATGATAATGCGCCGCTGTGAAGAGGGTCGTTTTGGATAACTTAACTCAATCATTACACAAATACTGCATCTATTATTTGCTTACAGTAAACAAATTTGAGAAGTCCAAGCCACGGATTCAATTTACGTAGACAAAGATATCTTGATAAAGACTTAATTTTGTATATACATATGTTTTATATATATATATATATATATATATATATATATATATATATATATATATATATATATATATATATATATATATATGAATTGTAACGAAGTCTTTGCCAGCTATATTATGAGCGATGAGTGGACTAACTTTAATATATTATCTGAGCTTTCGAATACGTATTTATTCATCGTCTGGGCGATAATTAATTAAGAACAAAACCACCGAAAATCTTAATTATTTCCCGACGATGAATACATAAGTATTCGAAAGCTCGGATAATATATTACAGTTAGTCCACTTTGGTGTTTCATTGCCACGTACTCAATAAGATATAAGAAATTTCTTTAATTTCTTAAACCTTTTGATAAAGACTGAAGTTACGTCGAAACGTCAATTTTTTAGGTGAGAAAATAGACCAGTTAGCCCGATCAGCAACAAACAGAACTCCATCTAAATAGACAAATTTTCTTTTCATGACTTGAAATGTGAAATTAAATCTAAAGTGTTCAGTTCGTGGTAAAACATATGAAGTGCAACAGAAAACAAACAATCAGTGAATCCTTGGCCCCGACCAGACCACACCGAGTAAAAATATCGCGCTTACGCCTGGGTCATAGCAATTTAACCCATAAAAATTTATATAAATATATAAAAAACACCGACTGAGTTACCAAAATGCGAAATCTGTATTCAAACATATAGTAACTGAAGACAAGAAAGAAATACGATATTTCAGTGAATGTAGCGGAGATTAGGTGAAAACATGAATGTTATTGTAAGTATTTTTTATTTGCCCTGTAATGTGAGTGAGTCTCAGTCGCTAGCCGTAGTAGTTGAAGCGACTATAAAAAAATCCTGACATTTAATTTTACATTCATTTCACACAGTCCAAATTGTTCAGTGTTAATCACGGACACACTTACCCTACTACATATTCGACTATATAATGTCGTACGTTCTAGGTACCGTAACTATAAATATATATGTATTACGATAATAGATAATTTTATAAAGACCTATTAAATCCTGATACTCATTAGAAGCTTCATTTTATGTGTTTTTTCACTATAACTTACTTTATTATTTATATTTTGGTGCACATTCTGATTTTGTTAGTGTTGTCTTTATTTCTGCCATTTTCTATAGAAACTTTCCAAAGATATTAGAAATACTGGAAAATACTTGCTTCAATAAACCTGTTAGATTTTGAGAGTTCATTCTTATACATTTATTGCAGAACAAAAATAGGGTTTATCTAGAAATAATGATTTGAATATTATTTATTTCAAGTCTTTTATTATTATAGCTTATTGACTTTGATTGATGTCCTTTGATCCTATTAAACTTTATTTCTCTTTTTCTCAGTCACTATATGAGAACCAATTCAATTATCACTGCTTATATTATATTATTGTCATTATATTCATAAAATTGTTCTCTATACTGCATAAGTTCATAGTCAGAAACATTTTAACTACTTAATTTAAGACTATAGGTTAAATGTTTAATATTATATACAACGATTATAGTAATTTCACATGGAATGACAAATTGTAATACTGTAGTAAACTACATTTGTAGCACCTAAAACATTCATAAGGATTCTCAAAATTTGATTTTATCAACAAACCAGGATAGAAGAAAAATAATTGTAGGATAGAACCCATTGGAGAAGGAGGAGATTATGATAATTATAAAAGAAAAAATATTTACGGGCTATCAGAGGTCGGAAAGCGGAAGGGTGTGAGTTTTTAAGGGTAAAAAATGGCATGACGAAATTTTAGGTAATGAAAAGATCCACAACTTTTGTATTCACACTTTTTTCACATACTTCAAAATTTATGTGAAAAACTGAAATAACCAAGTATCTGTTTTTTTCTATTTTTATCTTTTACTTTTTATGTCCCAATTACACTGTAATTTATTTGATTTGAAATATTTATTTCTTCACCTTATTTTAATTTAATATCGAAAAAACACCTAAATTGTCAATCGAAAATTGTCCCGTCCAAATATCAGCTTCTTTTAAAAAGTCAGCAAGTTTTTTGTTCGCAGAAATCACTAGTTTCTGATGATTTAAAAAGAAATATTACCATCCCTAGGGTTCACGCCAGCATGGCGACATAGCGACAATTGTCGCCAAATCATCAAGAAATGTCGCCAAAATCATACACATCGACGACAAATTTGTCGCCCAAAATATTTTTAAAAAAACCTATTTTTTTAATCATTATTTATGTTTATCAATGTAACATGGAATCTCACAAGAAGAGGGACTGTCGAGGTCTGAAAGAAAAGATAACCTGGAGGCAGATGTCCACATAGGAAATTATACAAGTGAAGAAGAAAACTCGATGTCACCTGGTGAGGAGGTCTTTGTCAACTGGCGACCGATGCAAGTCAGTTAAACTCCGAATCCATTCCGCTTCAGATGTAGCCGCAGGAGCTTGTGCCATCAGTTGTGATACGCCCAAATAAAAATCATCCACATGGAAAGAGCAGTGATAAATGGTCTTCTAGACCTCGAAATCCACGAGCAACAATATCTACTCGATTCACCTAGTATCAGGACCTGTAGGTGTGGCCAAAGAAATTACTGACTCCTAAGAAATGTTTCTTCTGTTCATTTCTGATGAAACGATCAATGAGATCGTAAACTATACTAATACATATATTCTAATTCGCACACTACCGCTAACGAAGCGAAGTCTTTACTGATTTTCAATCAGCGATTTTAAAAAATAACCATTTGCCCACAAAAGGAGTGCAAGTACCTTCAAAAAGTACTTTTTGGCCGTGAACAAAAGTAATTGTAAGAATTAGTATTGTTTCTTTTTCATTGTTTTGTTTAATTGCCAAAGGAAGCCACTTCATGTTTTTGTTACTATAAAATAAATATTGAAAATAATTGTTTTTTAATGCGTAGTCTGAGAGTCGAAAGGTTAGTCGCAGTTTAACTAATTTAAGGTTAGTGAAATAAATATTTTAAATCAAATATATTACAGTGTATTTGGGACATAAAAAAGTAAGTTTTCATCAAATTTTATGACAAAAATATGTTTTCTGTAAAATATAAGAATAAAATGTAGAAACTTGGGTTATTTCAATGTTTACCATTAAGTTTAAGGTTATGTGATAAAAGTGTACAATCGAGAAAAAGTTTTTTACCATTCATTTCCACCTCATCCTTTTTCCGACTTCAGATCACCCGTAAATAATTTTTTCTTTCATTTTTTATTATAATCTCATTTTTCAATGGGTTTCGTTCTACTATTATTTGTTTTGGTTTCAGAAATTATCTACCCCGGTCTACAATATATGATTGCATTTGATTTGGTCCATGAATTAAAACATTTGATTTGTGGGCTCATTTAAGAGATTCTTGAATTTTGCCTCGATACATTTCTAAAAGTCTTTTTCTTTTCAATCAAATTTTGAAATACCTATTTTCCAAAAATTTTCACAGCAACGTTTGAACACAAGAAACATTGAAAAATATGGATGTAGTGCATTTCTTATACAATTAAACCTGCTTTTAATCTGATTGAATCTATAAAAAAATTCGGGCAAGTTGGTTTTCGCCAACATGCTAGTTTTGAAGATTTTATATGACTTTGGAATTGTTTGATGATATCATTGAGCATAGAGTTTGAGTTTATGATCAACATTTCATTGATTCAAAAATAATTGAATCATATTTTAAAACTCATAATATAAAAAAAATATAATGACACTGGTCTGTAACGATATCCTTGAAATAAAAAATAAAAATATAATATATATATATATATATATATATATATATATATAGGAAGAGCTTAACATGCTGAAGCTGATCTCCTCTGCTTCCTATTGTTTGCTATTACATATATTCTCTATATTATTCAGTCTCTATTATTCCACCCAAAAACAACTTGGGTTGATAGAAAGATAGAGAACAATATTAACCCGTGACTGGTGAGGTTGGGTTTTCCAAACCCCACCAAATAAAAACGATTTTTGTTAATTTTTTGGTTTCGGGAACTAACGGTGGGCTAATAATGTCTTAGGTGAATTAGAAAGTGACAATGTTGCGCATGATATACAAAGTGAGCATGACTGTAGTTCTGAAATAGAGCATTTGAATTCTAGCTCTATCGTAAAATGCTAAAGATGCCATGGACTGCAAGAACAACAAATGCAGAAGTGCTAACCAGAATAGGCCGAGAACTATCACTGATAAGGACCATAAAACAAAGGAAAACAGAGTAATTAGGTCACATACTGAGAGGAGACAAGTATACTCTTCTGCAAACAATTATGCAAGGCAAGGTAGATGGTAGACGGGGTGCCGAGAAAAAGAAGAAGTCGTGGCTAAGGAATGTGAGAGACTGGACGAATATGAGTGTGCCAGAATTGTTTCACATAGCAAAAGATAGAGAAGCATTTAAAGTAGTGGTCGCCAACCTCCGTTAGGAGAAGGCAAGGAAAGAAGATTATTTGACTACTAAACTAAAGAGTAAGGAATTGGTCCTTTGTCCCTATTTAAGCTACTCTTATATCTAGCAATTTCAATGCTCTCAAATGCATCCAATAATTTATTATTGGATACATTTTTTAACAATTTTACATTATTAATATTTATGATTGTGACTGGAAGCATGATCGGCAATACCTGATTTCCCGGTCTGTCCATATTTCAAATGAGCTATGTGTTTTTTAAACTGGACAATAACGGATCTCATAGTCTGTCCAATATAATTTAGGTCACAATCACCACAACTTATGTAGCAGGATGTACCTGCACCTATTCCTAATTACTAAAGTATCTAAAAATGGTAACTGTCCATTATTCTCCATTTCATAGGTGAACTGAACCGCTACGTACAGGTACATCCCCGCTGATTCTTTTCATTGTATCCAAAATAAAATGGCCAGAATTGTAAATAGGTTAATCAATCGTCATAGGTTTAAGAAATCTCTATGTGAAACCACTTTTTTTTCAAACCCAAAGTGTAATATAAGAAAAATTTGCTTTGATAGCTTTCAGTCCCCTTTACACGAGATTGGATATTGGATGCATTTGAGAGCATTAAAATTGCTAGATGTAAGAGTAGCTTAAATAGGTACAAAGGGCCAATTCCTTACACCCTTCTCTTTACTTTAGTAGTCAAATAATAAACATGAATATATCCGCCAAGGAGTTTTTTCATCAATCATGCGGCACGGGCTGGCTGAAATCCATTTAATTTTTCATTTTTTGAGGTTAAGTGATAATTATTCTGTTAATCAGTGGTTACGTGCAATATTTCGATTTTGTTGTTGACTTTCGCGTTATGGAAGAGATAATTAGAAAGTTTGATACTACGTGTAAATTTTTAAGTTGTGTCAGTAAGAAGAAGAATGAATATGAATTAGTTTTGCGAACAAAAGTAAATTCTCCAGACTACAATGAAAAGTGTATGCAGTGGATAAGCGAGTTTTCGGCTGCTACAAACACGCAATGGATTGTTTCACAAAATTATACAAACTTGCAGAGGCTTCAATAAAGAAAGGAATTTGGTTGTCATCACAACAAAAAAAATAAAGGTCGCAAAAACGAAAGCACAAGGGAGCGGAAAAAAAAGTGCCCCGCAAAAATCATATACAAAGTTAAAAAACAAATAGATTTACTATATACAGAGACCCTCTTTTGAAATAAAACTTGAATGGAGTAATTGAGGTAGGTACATATTGTAAAAAAAATATTTTCCTACGATCACATACGAAAATGAAAAAATCCGCACTCCATGAGAATGCTGTAAATATCACACGCCTGCGGAAAGTGAAAAGCACATATTGTTTGGAAAGTACTTCTACCTGTGCTTTTTTCCGCTGCGTATGAAGAGTTAAGTTTTTTTAAAAACCAAAGAATGCCAATTTTGTCATTTGTGCATGCATGATCGTAGGAAAAATAATAGTGTACATTCGTTTGTAAGTGTATCTCATATTCATACACTTGTTCTAAATTAGTCACTTTCTGCACTATAGTAATTTAAGGTATACAGGGTGTCCTAATAGTGCGTTATTCTCGGTTGATATTCTGATAACAGCTAACGTTAAAAAAAATCAAAGAACAGTTGTACAGCAACCCCGCATAACATAAAATTATTTTCTACTGTACACAGAGCACAGTGTTGGAGAAAAAGTCTCGGGCAAAAGTAACATTTTTTTTAATCGAACGCCCTGTATAATATGATATTTTTAAAAACGACGTTGAAAAACATGGAACTTTTGTTAAGTATATATCTTAAGTTTGGGTGTTGTCGAGATATTCACGTTTGAAGATTGGCATTTTCACATTTTGATTGACTGTAAAATTTAAACAGTTGAACATATGGAAAAACGGTTTGCACATTTCTAATATGTATAATATTATAAGCAATATTCGTTATTTTATTGAAACAGATTCGCTACAAATACACTCGCTGAATCCTTGTTGCCGAGGCGTAAAGCTTTTTACGCATGAGTAGGTCGACGAAAGAAAAGTTTTACAAGTATTTTGAAGATGGACTGTCAGCAAGCGAAGCAAAATCATTTCACAAATCTTCACCAGTGGCAACTACACCTAGAAGAAATATGTGAAGTACTTGCCAATGGTCACATTAATCCTATTGATCGTTCCATCTATCATTTGTACGAAACTTGAAGGTATGTTTTTTTTTTCTAAATTTTCCCCATGCATATAGAGGGCGTTAAGAACCACAATTTTACCATACGTATTTATATTTATGCAGGGCCTTTAAAAATAAAGATATGTGTCTCAAAAAAAAGTTTTGAAAATTTTATTTTGGAAATAATGATATCTTCTTTTTTAGAAAAGAAAATTATGGCACTCATGAAGTACACAGTATGAAAGAGAAGATTCTACAAAAAAGGATGTACTATGTACTCTTGACTCCATTGATGCAAAGAGCTCAAATCATGCATTTTTCGAGTGAAGTTATATTTGTGGATTCTAGCGGTTCCTGTGACCAAGGTAGTTCTTCAGCCACGTTCTTTTTCAGTGGTAGTAAAATTGGAGGGGCGCCGCTGGGCTGCATCATTCATAACTTTCAAACCGAGGGAGTTTATGAATTATGTTTCAAGCAAATTCATTATTTAATTGGGACCGATGGATTTTATGGCAAAGGCTTTCCCGTCATGTCTATGACGGATGATAGTGCAGCCGAGTGGAAGGCTTTAAGCAAAATTTTTCCACAATCTAAATTATTGCTTTGCACATTTCACGTTCTACAAGCAGTGTGGCGCTGGTTATGGGACAGTTTACATAGCATTGACAAAGGACATAGAAGACACTTGATGCTTCTTTTCCGAGACGTGCTATATGCCCAAAATGAAATTGATTGTGAATTGAACAAGACGTCACTATGCGAAGATACTATTGCAAAAAAATACCAACTACTCTACTCTCCAGAGAAATCATTACTAGCCATTTAGATGATAAATACTATAAAAAAGTTCTTTCAATTAAAGATCCTGAAACTGTTATTAAAAAATTGAGAGAAGCTAAAAGGGTTGAAAACAATGTTACTCACACTTCAGTGAGAACGAAGTTGTATGGCATGAGACTGCAATCCAAGGAGAGTATTGATCATTTTTGGAACAGATTTGAAAATACTATCGTTGAATATGAAAACTGTGATAACGCAGTGCCTTTGACAGATGAAGAGAAAAGGTCAGCCTTTTACCAAGCTGTCTGTGGTGTCATACCAGAAGTCAGGACTGCAGATTTAATTCACAGAAGTATAACCAAAAAATCAATGACTCTGGATGAGTTGAAGTCTCATTTGCTGGAAATGGAGGCTGAGAAAAAATCAGGGAATTCTCAGGAGCAGGTTGCGAGTGCAAACCAAGCAAAGCGCTTCAAAAGGTACCATTACAACTGTCATAGATGTAACAAGCCGGGTCATTATATAAAACAGTGTCCGCTAGAAGCTACAGGTGAATGGTATTGTTATATTTGCCAAGTGATAACTGATCACAATGCAAATACCTGTACCAAATATGATGCTGCTAGTCAAAGTTCAAGAAACTCCGACTACATACGCGGTCGTGGTAGAGCTAGAGGTAGAGGAACGTCGAGAGGAAGATCGACTTGGAGAGCTGGTTTCAGAGGTAAATCCAGAGGATTTGCTAAGACCAACCGAAAGGCGTCTGGGAAACAATCTGTTCCACCAAAGGATGGGGAAAACCAGAAGCCACAAGCCAGACAAGCAGGTATGAAGTTTGATTATATTAATAATGTAGATAATATTACGTTTATTGCAGACTCAGGTGCTACTGAGCATATTATAAATAAAAGTTTGTTTTTAAGTAATTTTAAACATTGCACAGGAGGTGTTATTAAAAGTGCAAATAAAAATAAGTCAGCTGACATAGAAATAGAAGGAGTCGGAGACCTTTACTTAAAATCAAAACTAAATAAAATTAAATTAACAAACGTATTATTTGCAGAAAATATATCAAACAATTTAATTTCCATTAGACGTTTTGCAGACGCAGGTTTAGGTATTTTTCTAGATGATAAAAAATTAGAGATATTTGATAAAGAAACAGGTGAGACATATTTGACGGGAATCTATGTCAAACCTAACTGGCTATTAACGTTTGAAGTAAAATCTGTTAATGAAAGTACTGAGTCAGATTATACAACGTATTCTTGTACTGCTGAAATCATTTTTCCAAATGAATTCTCCGAACAAACTCAGACGGTACCTATGATTTAAATTTACAAAGGATGGAGGGAGTAGTAGATGTTTTTCCTCAAAACTCAACACCATCTGAGCTTGGGAGGGAGAGTCAGAAGAATGGTCATTTGGAGAAAGATGAAAGTAATTTAGATGCTAATATTACAGATTTCATATTAGATGAACAAACATTAAATAGAAGAATTTTAGATCTGAATTCAGCTGATGCTCTAGAAGAGTTTAATAATATTAAAAGTGTCGAACATAACATACATCAAATGAAAATGATAAAGTTAGATGAAGGTATGTTATGGCACATAAGACTGGGGCATCCAAACTTGAATTATCTAAAAGAATTAAAGAAATCTGAGCAGTCGTTGTATAATGTAAATTTTAAAGAAAATATCTTAGATTGCGAAACCTGTATTCTAGCTAAAATGGAAAAATTACCCTTTAAAGAATCTAGATTGATAGCAGATAGACCGTTACACACAATTCATGTAGATACTATGGGACAATTTAAAATAAACTCGTTTCCAGGTGCTTGTAAATACATTATTGTGTTTTTAGATGATTTTTCTAGATTTGCTAGAATATTTGCAGTAAAAAATAAAAATGAAGCAGCTAACTGTTTCATCACAACAGTTAGAAATTTATTAGGTAAAGATGAAAAAGTGTGCAATATCAGAACTGATAATGCTAGGGAGTTTACTGGAGATGATTTTGTAGATGTTATGCATAAAGAAAAGATAGAATCAGATTATGCTCCTCCATACACTCCAGAATTAAATGGTACAGCTGAGAGATTTAACAAAACAATACAACAAAAAATGAGAGCGTTATTGTTTGACTCTGGCTTACCTAAGTTGATGTGGATATTGGCAGCTGAAACAGCTGTTAATATGTACAATCGTATACCTCACAAAACCAATGGTTTTGTATCACCATTGAATAAACTCAATACAAAGATTAGCACACATATGAATAAAATTAGAAGGTTTGGATGTTTAGCTTACGTTAAACTTCCAATATCAGAAATCAAGTTTTCTGAAAGAGCAATAAGAACCATACTAGTGGGTTACTCACGTACGGGATACGTCTTGTGGGAGCCAACCTCTGGTAAATTCTTAAATTCTAGACATGTCAGGTTTAATGAAAAACTAGTTGATAAGGATATTTACAAAACTAAAGATTTAGAAGTTGAAGATTCTCCGACAGTTGAAAAACAAAAAGAAGTTGAAGTAGATGATGATTCAATTGATGGAAAAATCGATTCTGAATCTTCTGATGTAAATATTCCAGTGACAAAAGATTCAGGTAAACAACTAGTTAAACCAGACAAGTCTAGAAAGCGTAAATTAGATGAAAATGAATCAAATGATACAAAATCTAAGAAGCTTAGAACTTCTAAGAGAAAGCCGAAACCTAAAATAGATGAAAACTTTGTTTATGCCAAAACAGCTGAAAAATTCAAGATTATAGACGAAGAATTTATTCATGCTATGCTTGCTTCAGTCAGCAAAGATCCCAGTAATTACACAGAGTGTTTACTGCGTGAAGATAGTGCTGAGTGGATCAAAGCAATTAAAGAAGAACTCAAATCAATAGAAGATAATCAAGAATACAATACAATATGAACTTGTAGATAGACCTGTAGGTGCAAATGTATTAGATTCTAGATGGGTTCTGAAAACTAAAATTGACAAAACAGGTGAAACCATCTATAAAGCTAGAGTGGTTGCTAGAGGCTTTTTAGATGAAAATGAGTACAAGTTGAAAGAAACTTATGCTCCAGTGTCAAGACTTCCAGTAATTAGATCAGCACTAGCAATCATAAATAAACTTGATTTAGATGCTAGACAAATGGATGTAAAAACAGCTTTTCTGTACGGTACTTTAGAAAAAGCTATTTTTATGGAAATCCCAGAAGGATATGATTGTAGTGATGAGATTAGAAAGACGAAAGTCTGGAAGCTTAAGAAATCTTTATATGAATTAAAGATCAGTCCTAAAAGATGGAATAAAAGATTCACTGAAGAAGGGTTTAGAGAATGATTTAAATGAGCCATGCTTATTTACTTGGAGGAAAGATGGAAATCCTATTGTAATCCTATATGTAGATGATATGATTGCAGCTAGCAATGATTCAGAAAAATCATTTCAGCAAGGTTTTTGAGATGAAAATCTTGGGAGAACCAGAGAATTTTCTTGGAATGTAAATTCATCGTGTTAGAAGCAAACGTGAAATGTCTATTACTCAGCCTGAGTACACCGAAAAGATCCTAGAAAGATTTAACATGAAAATTTGCAATACTCATGACACTCCGATGATAACTAGACAAGTTAAAAATAGAAACAACAAAAATAAAACAAAATGATTCTGATGATCCAACTGATGCACCTTATAGAGAGGCTATGGGGAGTTTGTTGTATCTGGCTGGTGCAACCAGACCAGACATAGCTTACGCTGTGAATTTGTTGTCTAGAAGACAAAATAATCCAACAAAAGGAGATTGGACCGAAGTCAAAAGAATTTTCCGATAATCTTAGAGGAACAACTGACTTGGGTTTGTACTATAGAGGTAAAACCGAAGTCATGGAAGCTTTGACTGATTCTTCGAGTGGCTATGTAATTCAACTGTATGGTGATACAGTAGCTTGGAGAAGCCACAAACAGTCCTCTCCTGTTACATCAACGTGTCAAGCAGAATATCTTGCTATGAGTGAATCCTGTAAAGAAATAATTTCCTTAGACAAAGCGACTAGAGATATAATAGGTAAAACTATGTATCCAGTCACTATTAGATGTGACAATAAAGCAGCTTGTGACTGTACTCAAATGGAAGGGAGTCACAAATTAAAAGATTTTGATGATGATGTCGATCTCATCAAATCTAATTTGGCTGAAAGAGAAAAGACGGGTATAAAACCTCAAATGGCTGAAACTCATGGTGATTTTATTAAATCTTGTGTCTTAGTGGGTAAAATAAAAGTTAAATGGATATCTACTAAATTAAATCATGACCAAACCTTTACCTTCTACTTTGCATATTAACCATAGAAATAGAATGATGAACATAGATGATAAAATTTAGCTGATATAGATGTTGAATATAGATGTTATTTAAAATACTTTAATTAATGAATTAAATCGTATACTTATTATTCGTTCTTTTACAGAAACTAATAACCAGTCATAGCAGTGTGCGAGTTACATACGAAGAATTCTTGAAGGACATTTTTAAAACAATACCATTGTATCAAATATCATAAACATGTATCAGCATTTATTCTATTTTTGTATCAAATAACGTAAACATGTATCAGCATTATTTTACTATAAATAAGATTTTTGTAAACAACTTGATGATATTTAATGTTTATAATTAGTTCGATCTTGAGATTAATTGTATTCATTCAAATATTCAAAATAAATTTTTTAAAAATAAATTTCGAAAACCGAAATTTATAATTGACGCAGTCATTCGGATTAGTGCTGTCGCGAGTTTACGCAAAGTGCGATAAAGTTCCGGCTAAGTACTTCAGTACCTCAGCACTAGATCTACGTATTCAACGAGGGACAGGACTTCAGATAGCTGTAAGTGCCAAGTCTCCTTATTATTTTGATTCCTTTTATTATCCATCCTTATCAAAACGTTGAATAAGGAAGAGATAATTTAATAACTTTGAATAATTTTATGAACGATTTTGATAAATTATTTTCATTCAGTGAGTTAAACTTAAAAGATAATCCAGAATATATAAAAATGGCAATGTCAAATCCAAAAACCCTAAATTGGGATTTAATCAAATTAAAGTTCGAGAACATTAAACCTTACGATGGAAATAAATATACATTAAATAAATTTATAAATCGATGTGAAAACCTAATAGAGACGTATTCAGTTTATAACGATCAAGACATTAATAATCACGTATTAGATTGCATACAAGAAAAATTAATAGATAAAGCCGAGTTAATGGTGGGAAATAGAATTGAGTTAAATACATGGTTTAAATTAAAAGAAGCGTTGATTCAGTGTTTTGCAGATAGGCGCGATTTGGATTGTATTTTACAGGAATTAACGAGAACGAGACCATTTAAAAATGAAAATTGGATAGCTTTTGGTAACAGATTGCAATTATTAAAAAGTCAGACTATACAAATTATCAGTAATAATTTAAACTTAGGAGAAATCGATAAAAGATGTCAAATTAATCACTGTGAGAAAACAGCTTTGAACACCTTTATTGCGGGATGTTCAGGCGTTATACGTAACAATATGTATTTAAAAAAGCCTAACTCTCTAGAAGACACTATGGCTTACGTAGACGAATTTGAAAATTTCGAAAAACTTTATCAAACAAGAAATAATAGAAATAATCAACATAACAATTACAATTCTTTCTACAGACAACCTTATAATAATAATTATGATAGATATAATAATAATAATTATAACAACAATTTCCCTAGTCAACCTATAAACGTAAATCCAATACCGCAAAGAAGACAAAACTACCCGACGAATGCACAAGTATTTGGTCCGTCCCAGGAAAAATGTTTTCCGCCCGAACCAAATACCTGTAAATCGTTTACCTAGACCTGAACCGATGTCAATGACATCGAGAAATTTTTCTGACAGACCAAGTAGACGCGTAAATAATAATAATAATTATAATAATAATACAAATAATAACAAATATTTTAAATCACGAAATGAACCGAATTTTACATCTGAAGAACTATATAATAATAATTACAAAAATAACGAAGAAGAAGAAGAAGAAGAAGAAATAATCAATTTTCAACATTTGTTTGAACGCGATGAAGACAACGATCGGATAGAAAATTTTCGAAAAGAGCCTCGGAAGAAAAATTAAAAGTAATTGAAATAAATATAGCCGCAAATAACCCACTACCTTATATTGAAATCAAAAAACCAAATTTAAAATTATTAATAGACACAGGAAGTAATAAATCGATATTAAAACCTTCAATCGTAGAGAAATACTATCCTCAATGTATTTATAATTCAAATGTAGAAATTAGAACATCATTAACAACTAAAATAATTCGACATCAGGCAAAAATCCCTGCATTTAAAGAATTTAATTATAATGATACAATAGATTTTATTTTATACGACTTTCATGACGTTTTCAATGGAATATTAGGAATAGAAGACATAATGAGAATGAATTTTACTGACAAACAATTAAATAACAAAAACGTTTCAATTCCAATAAAATTTAGAAAACCAACTGACATAAAGTTCTCATTTGACATTGGACCGACTGAAAAATTATTAAAGTCTGTACCAGTAAATGTATTAAATAGAGAAATATTAATAAACAAAACACAATTAGGGAAAGCATATATTCCAGAAACGTTAACAATAGCACAAAATGGTTATGCTATAGTTGAGATAATAAACGAATCATTTAAAACAATATCTATAACTTTGAATGAACCCCTTAAAGTTCATCCATTTGAAATAAATCAATACGAAATTCATAATTTTAATTATTCAAAAGAAAATAAAAAACTAATTAACGAAAATTATAATTGGCACGAAACTTATAATTGGCAAAAAAATAAAATAGATATAAGTAAATTAATTCGAACTAGTCATATGAACGAGGAAGAAAGGAACAATATAATTAAATTATGTAAGAAATTTTCCGATATTTTTCTAAAACCAGGAGATCCACTAACGTTTAAATCTAAAATAAAACATTCAATAAAGACAACCGATGAAATTCCTGTACATGTAAAGTCTTATAGATACCCATACATACACAAAAAGGAAGTACAAAAACAAATCAATGAGATGTTAGAAAAAGGAATAATAAGAGCATCATACTCCCCTTGGAGTTCACCTATATGGATTGTCAGTAAGAAATTAGATGCATCCGGAAAACAAAAATGGAGATTAGTAATTGATTATAGGAAATTAAATGAAAAAGCCATTTCTGATAGATACCCGATTCCAAATATTACTGATATATTAGACAAATTAGGAAGAGCGCAATATTTCACAACATTACATTTGGCTAGTGGTTTTCATCAAATACAAATGTCGGAAGAATCGATAGAAAAGACGGCGTTTAGTGTAGATAATGGACATTACGAATTTCTTAGAATGCCCTTTGGACTAAAGAATTCACCCGCAACATTTCAAAGAGTTATGGACGAAATTTTACAAGAACTACAAAATAAAATTTGTTTAGTATATATGGATGACATCATAATATTTAGCACAAGCTTACAAGAACATATGCAGAATCTACAAGCAATATTTTATAAACTAAGAGAAGCCCGGTTAAAAATTCAATTGGATAAATGTGAATTCTTATGCAAAGAAGTAGAATTTCTTGGACTTGTTGTTACACCAGAAGGAATTAAGCCTAACCCGAAAAAAATTAAAGCCATAAAAAATTTCCTTATACCCTATACTCAAAAACAAATTAAATCATTTTTAGGATTATTAGGATATTACAGAAAATTCATTAAAAATTTCGCAAAAATTACTAAACCTATGACGACATGCTTAAAGAAAGATAGAAAAGTAGAACATACACAAGAATTTATTAATTGTTTTAATACTTGTAAACAACTTTTAACTTCAGAACCTATATTAGCCTACCCAGATTTTAATAAACAATTTGATTTAACGACTGATGCATCAAATTACGCAATAGGAGCAGTATTATCCCAAGAAGGACATCCAATTTTTTATGCTTCAAGAACATTAAACGACGCAGAAACGAATTACTCAACAATAGAAAAAGAACTATTAGCAATAGTATGGGCTATATTTATTTGGAAGAAAATTCACTATATACACAGATCATAAACCTCTACAATGGTTAATGTCACTCAAAGAACCAAATTCAAGATTGGTTCGATGGAGATTGAAACTAGAAGAATATGATTATGAGATTAAATATTTAAAAGGAAAATCCAATCTAGTAGCAGACCCATTATCACGAATAAAACCAGATTGTGACGTAAATGCTTTGGAAACAGAGTCACTAAATGTTAATATTGATGACTTAGATTCAATAATTCAAAGAGAAATTGATAACTTAACAAACGATTTTGAGCCCATAAACGATGATTTATTACCTGACTTATCATATTTAGACGATGTCGAAGAAACTATACAGAATAAAAATATAACAAATGACAAAATAAAAATTATATCAGACATTCAAATACGACCACCATTAAACAAAGATTCAGATTTAGAAACGATACATTCTTCTTTAGAAAATCCAATATTAGAAATTCCAATTTCAAATAAATCATTAAATACATATAAACATCAAATTTTAATAACAAGCGGTGAAGTAAATAGTATAAGAACTAAAAGAGAAAAATGTTTTGATAATACTAGCATATATGTAATTTTAACTAAAAGAGATTTAGAAAGTAACATAATTCAATTTGTCAAAGAATATATCGACCCAAAATTACTTTATGCATTATATTTTAGAGAACTTCTAAAACCAGAACAATTTATAGCCACTGTACAAAAATATTTCAAAAACGCATCATTCAAATTTATTCATTGTATAAATGTAGTAGAAGATATTTTAACTGAGGAGGAACAAAAAGAAAAATTAGAATATTATCATGTATATAAGAAAGGACATAGAGGGATCAACGAATTAAAAAAAATCATTAACCCAAAACTGGCCCAAAATGATACAAGACATAGAAAATTTCGTTAATAATTGTGAAACATGTCAAAAAAAATAAATATGATAGAAATCCACCGATAGTAAAATTCAATTTAACCCTAACAGCTAGTAAACCATTTGAGCACATTCACATTGATACCTTTAAAATAGCAAACCAATCATATTTAACAATAATACTGTGGTTCAGAGTTTAAGAATAATGACCTACAAGATTTTTGTAAATTACACAAAATTGAGTTACATTATACAACATCTAAAAATAGCAATTCTAATTCACCTGTTGAACGTTTTCATTCCAGTCTAATAGAACATTTTAGGTGCATAAAAGAAAATAATAATGATTTGACTCCCAATCAATTGATAAAACATTCAATACTAGCATATAACAATTCATTTCATTCGGTAACGCAATTCACGCCATTTGAAATTATTAAAGGCCATATAAATAACCCTGATCCATTCGACTTAGACGATCACTTAATAATATCTAATTACATACAAAATCACAAGGAAACCTCCAAATTATTATATAAAAAAATTAAAGAGAGAAATGCTAACATTAAAGAAAAAATAATTAATAAGAGAAACGAAAACAGAAATGATCCCCTATCCTACAAAAATCAAAACATAGCTTACATAAAAACAAAATTTCGGGACAAAAAACTACCTAAATTCAAAAAGGCTGAAATTGTAAAAGATTCTGGTATATTATTAGAAACAAACAAAGGAACATATCATAAAAATATAATTAGAAAACCAAAAAACTTAAACAAAAAATTGTTACAGATAATGAAGCTGGCAATAGTATTAACGTTACTATTACTTTACAAGAGGATCAAGACGGAAGACATAACAGTTACGAACGTAAATAACCTATTATTACCTATCAATTTAGGAACTAGTAATCTTATACATACTAAACATACTTTCATATACTATATAGATCTAGAATTCATTCACAAACAAATTAATAATTTGAAACAATATTATTATAACCTAAGAAATCATTTATCTCAAGCGAACGCAACAAATCCTATTTCATACCATAACTTAGCTGAACAATCATTGAGTAGAACAGAAATTTTAATTAATACTTTAGATAAAAAATCAGAAAATATTTATCCACATTTAAGATTGAAAAGAGTATTAATAAATGCTGTAGGCAAAATAGATAAATGGCTTTTAGGAACTTTAGATTCAGACGTTGAAGAACGGTATAATAATGCTATAAATATTCTACAACAAAATCAAAAGCAAATAATTCACGAAGTTAATTTACAAATATCATTACATAAAAAATTAATTGATCATTATAACAAATCGTTTACGACTCTTAGAGAAATTTCACATCTCAATTGAAAACAAAATAATAACTTTAAACAATTTTATAACATTTCAAAGTACAATTTCACAAATTAATCTGGATTGTCAGAGTTTAATTACACTAATTGATAATATCGAAAATGCAATAACGTTTTCTAAATTAAATACAATTCATAGTTCAGTTATATCAAGCCAAGAAATTTTAGAAATGATAAATTATTTAAGTACCATTTACAATGAAGAACAAATACCAAAATTTAATAATATTTTGATATATTATCTCTTTCTTGGTTCACAAGTAACCTTTTCTAAATCCAAAATAATATTTGCTACCTATGTTCCTATCCTAAAACCTAAAACCTATGAATTTTTCCATTTATACCCCGTAATCCAAAACCATACAATATTTATCCCTCCTCAACCTTACTTGGCCAAAAATCAAAAAGAAGTTACTTTCATCAAAGAAGAATGCCCCGAGTTAGAAGGAAAACATTATTGTAAAGAAACAAATTACAAGATAACTGTACTATTGAACTTTTAAATGGACTTTCTGGTAAAAATTGTGTTATTAGTGAAATTAATCTTCAAGAAACAATACTGGAACAAGTAACAAATGATGAACTTTTGGTGATTCCAAATTTAGAAACTGACGTAATTTCTAAATGTGTATCAGACCGCTATTTTAAAATAATGTATCCATCGCTTATAAAAATTCCAAAAAATTGTAATATTCAAATAGGAAGTGAAATTTTCTCAACTAATGTACAAATTAAAAAAGGAAAATCAATAATATTACCGAAATTAAACTTTAAGTTTTTGAATAATCAAATTTATAAATCTCCTAATTTAACTAATATAGATTTTAACAAATTGTATGAAATTAATAACATTGCTAACAATATAAAACCAATCCATGAAATTTATAATCCGCAAAGCCATGTATCGATAGGACTATTTACTGTAATAATAATAATTTGTATAATTTTAATAATATTTTGGATAATTCGTAAATATAAAGCATTATTTTACTATAAATAAGATTTTTGTAAACAACTCGATGATATTTAATGTTTATAATTAGTTCGATCTTGAGATTAATTGTATTCATTCAAATATTCAAAATAAATTTTTAAAAAATAAATTTCGAAACCCGAAATTTATAATTTGCGCAGTGGAGAGTACAATGGAGTTCAAAGACAACTTTTAATTTAATATTAGCAAGACTTTTATATTCGTTATTATATGTCATTGATATTTTATATTAGATATGTTCACGATCGTAAGTCGATCTTAGATGTAATTTTAAAATTATTGTAAAAAATGTATGTGCAAAGGGAGGGAGTGTTAGGAATGACGTGCTTTGCGCATACATGAGGCACCATCTATTAGATGAGTAAAACAATATCTGGGCCTCTGGGTTATGCTCGTGCGTATAGACACACTTACTCTGAAAGAGTACGATAAACACGTGCTTCTATATACACTCGGTGTACTTTAAATAAGCAGTTACTACACATAGTACATACATATATATCTTAAATCGTTGTGTTATATTTTCAATATACAGCCATCCTTCCTAACTTCCATTATATATATTTAAACCTTTACTCCTTCAATAAGGTTTCAGTTTTTGTGATTTCGATAAGCCATTCCATTGTGTTGATAAAGAAATTCTGATCAACAAACTAGAATATTATGGCATCCCAAGTGTTCCCATAAAATGGTTTGTATAGTACCTTGAATGTCCAAAACAATTGGTAAGAGCTAATGGCGAAGTTTCAAGTAAATTTGCAGCTAGTAGTAGTGTACCTCAGGGTTCAGTTTCTTTTTTTGCTATTCATTAATTATGTCACACACTTACGAATTAATAGTAAATTCACTTTATTAGGAAATGACCCAAGTGTAACCTGGAGTGGTCCATATATACAAGCTTTACATTTTACCATAGGTAAAGATCTCATTACTCAAACACTGAGAAAACTTTAGTTCTCTTCTATAAAGGAGCTTTACCAGCTCTAAAACTCAACAGCTCGATTCTCGTACTGCTTTAACAACTTTCTACTCGTTGTTCGAATCGCATCTTTGGTGTGGCTTGCTTTCTGAGGGTCTTGTTGTTTACACCTCTTCGAATCTACTTTCAAATTACAAAAAAGAGCTATTTGTTATAGTTTTGGTTTGATTAGTTGAACGCATTGAGAATTCTATTTAAAAAAACACAAAATTCTAACTCTATCTATCAAATATCATATCAATTTTTATCAATCTCTTAAAAATTATTAAAAAAAATATTTTAAAACAGAGGAGACTTAAAATCAAGAACATTTAGAAGCATTATTATATCAAAATGTCTAATAAATAAGAAATATTATAATTACTATATCAAGTCAAATTGTTGTTTTATATTATTATATTTTATTTATTCTAATATATAATTGTATTGGTTTGTCGAATTGTAAAATTTTCTAATGGCAATAAAGCTTATCTCTTTCTCTCTATCCTCAATAGTTTTAATGAACAAAATTATCCAGATACGATTTTTGAGACAACAAGCGCCATCTATATTTGTGGTTTGCCATAACACCAGTTACGGCTTAAAGTGTAAAATGATTGTAGCTGATTTGAACCTAATATTTAGGTTAGTTTTGTATTATATTGATAAATATAACGGAAGTGTAGGTGAAACGTCAAAATAAAATATATATAATAATAATAATATATAGAAAACTTAATTTTGTTTCATATACAAAATGCCAGGGATCTACAAAAACTCTCCTGACGTTTTTGCTATTTTTGTGGTGAATTCACTATAAAATCTCAAAGGAACACATCGATTTATTGGATTGAAATCGCTTATAAGAGTTATTTTTGGATTCCAAACGATAATAGACAAAAATATGTTCAGTTCAGTTGTTCAAGAACTTTAAGTCTTAAAACCATGTCATTTTCAATGCCCGTGATTTGGATGACACCTTAAAACCATTAAAACGTTTATTTTTTTTGAGTTTGACAGAGGGATTCACAAAAAAATGAGCACAAATTTCAATTTTCATAAAAACCGGTACCGCGAACCAGTAATAAGGAAGACAGGAGAATTTGTGTGCAGTGAACTATTGCGCGCTTAAATATTACGGAATCTAATAAGCGTTGTCACCTAGCGATCGATGTATCAAGTATAGCATACACTTGGAATCGATTAAAATACAGTTAGTTTGAGAACTTTTTGGTCGTACACCAAAGATGGTGTTTGGCTATAATTTTGGCCGATTAAATAAACCCCACTCCCATTTCTTATTCTGACGATTTAGGAAATCGTAATCAACCCCTTATCTTAATCTAACGCGCTCGAGTATTTCAGATGAAATACTCGAGAGTTACTTCACTAAAGAGGATGATATATTGGTATTTGGTAATGATGCGACATGTATATTAACGCGAAATTTTCATGGCGAGGTATCAAATCTATAATATTCTTTTACAATAATGAGGAGCACAAATATTTTTTTGCAGACCAGTGTTATTTGGTAAAACGTTTTGGCATGTTCATATACATGTGCCATACACAAATTTCACGTCAAACTAATTTGTCTTGACAGTATTAAACGTTTTGTTCTGTATATTAAATTCGCAAACCCAAATGTTTTGGAAATCAACAAAAGCATTTTTTTATGTGACTATCTCTAATTAATATGAAGAAACAGCAATTTAATCCGCGTTTATATCCATTTTATTTAGTGTGCTTGTTCTTAAAATTCATCTTTAACAAATTACTGTCAGCTAACTCAATAAATCTTTATAGCTATAGAAATGGCAGAATTTGGACTGTAATTATTTTTCTTCCAATTATCATTAAGAAACATATTTTTCAATAGTTTCGAAGTAACAAAAATTATATAGATGTTTAATCAGACTACAAGCAAGAATATTTTGTATTTAAAGATTTCTCAGATGGCGTGTTCTTCGTACTAATATACAACTTGAAGTTAATCCGTTTGACTTCGACGCTAGCTGGGAAATTTTAATGGGCCTCCTGGGATAGTCGATTTTTTCACTGAATACCTACAACATACAAATTTCTGTTATACATTTTATTAAGACTTCTTTTGTTATAAGTTAGAGAGGCTATAAAATTAAATGAATGAACTTGGTTTGGTCCCAGTTAATCCCTCAAATATTTGGACAAGAAGTAAGTATAGGACTCATACATGGCCATTCAAGGCATCAGCATCAAATCATGTAGTTTGATTTTTGACAACCAGCTTAAAACATACAAAGAGCAGCTTTGCGGCTCCGAACTAATCTTATAATTGTACCTGTTCCAGAGTTCACAATCCAATTGAGGAGGTGTCAACGAAGGGTGGAGCAAGACATATACTGATAGTCTCTCCTGGTGACGTGAATCTAACTCTTTTATATAGGCGCTAATGCCAACGCCAACAATGCGAAGGGTGAGTATCTTTTTGAATATTTAAACTCCAAAAACATTAATATTCTTGACAAAGACAAGGCTTTCCCGGCTGAGAAGTCACAAAAAATGGTGAAAACCAGAAGCACTTACTGGAAGAAGGCATCTTCATACTTCCTAATAGGAAAAGCAAAATTCTGTCACGTAAAATCTGTTCAATAAACATATCAAATGGGCGATTGAGAGCTCTAGGCCCTACATATCACCTGGCAAAGTTGACATACTACAGAAAGGCTTCGAAGTAATGAAGAAATATCTCCAGAAGTCTATATACTAGCCGAAAACAGTTGGCGTATAAATAAACTATGATTTTATAAAAATAAATTTTTGGACTTTTACACACAAAAAATTTTCTACCATCTTCTACGCGAATCAGTTTTAATGATACATGACTATTTTGATCAATCCTCACTTCGTTGGAATCTGATGGAAGTATCGTTGGGACAATATTATTCGTTTTCAAAAGATGGACTGCGATAAATGATGTGAAATTTAATTGTAGCATTTTGCTATCATTTACAGTATTGTTTTCTTTTTTCCAGAATTTATAAGAGTACTGTCGATTACATTTAAAAATAGTGACCAGCACCACTTCTTATCCAACACACAGGAACTAACACTAACTAATTAACACTTTTTTTAGATTTATATTATATCTCTTCTGTTTCGACAGCAATTCACTTTGTATCAACGGACAGTTACTTGATCGGTTTTTGCGAATCGTCTCTGTGACGAAGAATCTTTACGATTTCAAAAGACAATTTAAACCTCGTTTATATCCATTTTATTTAGTGCGATTGTTCTTAAAATTCATCTTCAACCAATCACTGTCAGCAAACTCTATAAATCTTGATAGTTAGTTATTAAAGAACATATTATGATCCCAAACATTTTTCTCACTTGGCAAAAGTTCAAGAACTACACTTGTGCCACGTCTAAGATCACTTGTCTTTTTGCAGTTACCGCGAAAGAAATGAGCTAGTAAACGTATCCACTCGTAGAACAAATCTTGAATCCAAAACGGAGTGGCTTTCCTTTGATATACATCTTGCAAGAATGTTGCCCAAAATAAAAAACCATTTGCTTATCAATAGACAAGTCAAATGAAAAAACTATAACAATGTTTGATTGAGTGAGTCAAGAAAGGGACGATTTTTTGTGAATTTGTCTGTGAATGTAGATTGGTAATGATAATTGATCCGAACTTCTTCCGGCTCATACATTTTCTAACAATATCCACAGTTTTATTCTCATCTGAAGATTAATACATATCAATCTGCGGTAATGTATGGTCTCCTGAGAAAAGTCTGATTCCCAGAAAGTTCAGTAATTCCTCTCGCCATAGATGGAAGTCTTGGTTGTTATTGTTCTTTACGTATTTTTTCCAAAAAACTGAATAATCATATACATTATGTCGTTTAATGATAAGGACTTTAGAAGATTATCCAATGTTGACAGGGACTCTAACTTGACTTTCAGTCGTTAAGGTTGTGGTGATCCCTCATCTAGATACTCTAGGTTGGTACGAACCATGAGTTTCCCTGCTATGTCAATATTCTGGCTATTATTTGAGTCGTCAATTTTCTCTACAAATATTGAAGAATTTGCTGAATAATGATTGAAAAAAAGATGCAAAGATCTCTAAGAATTAATATATACCACTTTCATCGTCCAACTCAACGTACTATGCCCGAAGCCAGTTCTAGTTGCTTTTGCACATTTCACAAAAAATAATGCAGAAATACGGACTCGAACTCGATTAGATCAAAACAGTTGAAGTGTATGTCTTGACAGAAACTGTTTATGTACTTCCTCGAACAATTTCCGTTTTTCTCAAGATTTGTGCTAACAGTTTACATTTAATCGGTTGCAATTTATTATCTAATTTAGGGAAGAGAAGGGCATTGTAAGTCATGCTTTTGAATTTTATTATAAATTTTGTAATATATTCAATAAAAAGTGAGTACCAAAATTTTTAAAGTGATTAGATATGTATATTTTGATTTTTAAAAATTTCTGAATAACATGTTACAAAATTAGATTTTTTCTGGATATTTTTTCAATTTTCAATTTTTTCAATAAGTACTTTCTTTAAATTCTATCATCTTATCACATTTCTTCTTGAATTCATTTTTGATAAAAAAATAATTTGTGTAGTATTGCGTTAAGACAGACAGTAGGTTTTACTTAGCAGGAATAAGAGCGAGCGTATTATGTGATTCATAAGTTATTATGTCATTATTATTGTTACCTTAACTGACAAAGGTATTTCTTCAACACTACGATGAACCAACGTGTTATTTATATACAATACGTTAGCTGCTTCATCTTCTGGTAAAATTATAATGCCATAACTGAAAGTTGCTTCTCTTTCCATTCGTTTTAAAACTTCCTGTGCTTCCTTTCCGCTACCTACGCATAATAGATCTGGTCCTCCCATAGTTATAAATGATTTAAGGTGTTTTGACTCTGGAACCTTTAACAAAACAAACATTGTTTAATATAAATAAAATAAGAAATGTAATACAAATAACTCTTCTGCTTTCCTGTATACCGTTGAATGGTTAGAATATTTATATATATAGCTGAGGAGATCAGTTATTCTACGAGCAAAAATACTGATGGTTAAATTAACTCAAGTGTTATTCTTATTATGTTGAAATCATTTTAGAAATTTGGTATTAATGCATATCGTCTACTATTTTCTTGTGCCAACTTTGTTGTTCTATAAAATATTCAATTGTATGTAAGTCTTCGTTAGTATCAGAGCCCTATCGATGTTTTCTATTAAACAACATCTTACCTTTTAGCTAATTTATAGGCCTATCCAAGTAGCTGTCACTTGAAAACAAATCTCTTTCGCGTGCAATGATAATATAGTTTAAATCCGTTAAATAACATAATTTCGACATTCCAATCAATAATCATCGGTGTTCTGTGATTTTCCTGTAACTTCACCAGCCAAATGGCCGACGATAAGGAATAATGCAGCCGCTCTTGTACCCGCCCGCGCCCCATTAAAAAACAATCAAAAATTACACAATATTGCCCCAAACTGGAAGGAACCTTCCTCTCTTTAAAAAAATCCTTATCCAACCCCAAATTGATAGTACTAGAAATTTTTAATTTATATTTGTGAGAGAAGAGATATATCAAGATAACTCATTTAATATATACTTGATGCAAACAATTCAGAACTGAGTAGATGACGTGAAAATAATGCTTACACAAAAAAATTTCTCTCTCTGAGTTATAGGCGTTTAAAGTTGCGAAATCAGAACTTATACTTAAGTATATTTTCCAAATTATACATTCTAACATTATGAATTTTTAATGAATGATTACGTATGTCCATAGTGTGTTTGACAGAATAAATAATTCTACATTACTATCTGAAGACCAGGTCCGGCTCATGAGGAACATCATCATAAATTGTAATTATTTATTGAAAATACTTGCAGAAGGTATTAAAACACAATCATTGCATCAGTGTATGGAGAGAGAGGGGAGCCGAGGCCAGCACATCACTCGTCTGACCTTGTAATTTATGCTTGTTCATTGTTCAGTTGCCATCATGTCTCTGTGGAACGCAGAGCATCGCGTTTTCGTGTATGACAGTTTTGTTTGGAGTGGCGAATCAGTCACGGAAGTTCAACGCCTCTTAGTTTAATTAAAAGGCAGCCACCGGGACCACGTCGCACAGTTCGAACTCCGGAGAACATGGAACGTGTAAGACAGGCTATTTTAACTAGTCCAAGATGTTCAGTTTGTCAGCATGCATGAGCCTAATGCGATTTTGATAATGAGCGACGAGGCTCATTTTCATTTCAATGGTGTTATGAATCGTCAAAACTTCCGATAATGAGCATATGAAAATCCACGCACTTTACATGAATTATCATTACACAGCCCCAAAGTTACGGTGTGGTGCGGCGTCGGGAAATTTGGTATCGTGGGAACAACTTCTTGAAAACTGAACTGAGACGACGACGGATCAATCTGCCAGATGTTTATTTTCAACAGGATGGAGCTACGGCCCATACTGCCCGAGTGTCGATGGCTTCAGTTAGACAAATGTTCCCTAATCGCGTTAACTCTAGATTCGGTGATCTGCATTGGCCCCCTCGTTCTCCAGACCTTTCAATGTGTGATTTTTTTTGTGGAGGTTCCTAATGTTCCTTAATCGCGTTATATCTAGATTCGGTGATCTGCATTGGCAACCTCGTTCTCCAGACCTTTCGATGTGTGATTTTCTTGTGGGGATTTCTAAAGTCTCGTACGTTGGGCGAACTGCGACAAGCTATAGAGCAGAACGTTGCTCAGATCGATCGTCAACTATTGGAGGGAGTGGGAAAGCAAACTTCAGTGAGCGTCTCCACATTTGTCAGCGTGATAATGGACACCATTTTAATGATATTATTTTTCGTACATAGGTTAGTCAAATTGCATGTTCTGAGAAACTATTTTTAAATTATAAAATACTGGAGTGTTGTCCATTTGAAAAACATCCATTTCCCGTGAAGAGCCCTTTATAAGGATTATGATTTCCTACAAATAATAATATAAATAAACTTCCGGTTCACTCTAGAACCTTATCTACTCGTCCGGAAAAAAACAGTACTTTCTGGACTTGTACGGAAGTATAGGTACATAAAATGTTCCAAAAGAATTTCCACTCAACTAGCGCAGTCACATTTATAATCAGAATAAATATGCGATGCTTTTACTAAGTTAGCTCGTATCAGTACATTATTAAAATATACCCTTTCTAGCGAAGCTTTAGGAAAGGAGAAGAAAACTATAAATTATACAGGTTTGATTAACTAATAACAATTTAAAATGATTCTAGGTTTATTGGAGCTGTACATAGTAATTCATTCTCACAGGCAAAGAAGAGATATTGAGATATTGCTAACATTAATAAAATCACATTTAAATTTGGATTACAATGATTTGGAATATCAACTTGGTATAAGAACATCAAATAGCTTCGTATTTTGAAAATTTTATTCAAATAATGTGTATACGATTTAAAAATGTACTATCGAGGTCAGAAAGAGTCGTTATTAAAAAGACAACAGAACGTAGGATTACAATAAAAAATTAGTAAGCCCCCTTGTCACCATAGCGTTAAATATGTTATTTGTCGTATAGTACCCATATTAGTGTTGCGCAGGCTATGGTTCTGGATTGCATTTTAAGAAGAACTGTAACGAGGTTAAGTAGGTTGTTGGATTGGTTAGGTTATTTTACTTTTCCCTGTAACTTGTTTTGTGTCTATACAAGTCTACAGTTATTCAATAATCTGGAGAGATATGAGACTATAGACGTTACTGGTACGCAGGATGCAGCCCTGGATTCCATTTTGATGGTATCATGACATTTATCACATTTCCTTCTTCAACGAAACTCATGCTTTTCCAATTAGTACTCGTTTGCAACCTCTCCGCCGTGGCTCCATGACTTCATCAAAACCGGTGTACCTTCTTCCTTGCCCACAGTAGCTACGCTACTATCATGAAAACGATTAATTTGATTTTGAAGAAATTTCAAACAAACCACACTTAATAACACAAGAAAACCTAAATAACTCTTCAGGCCATACTATTCTCACGATGTAGATTTGGTGTATTGTAATGATATAAATGAGGCGATGGATGATTTGAAAATCGAAACAAAATCCTCTTATTGATGTTTATTCATTGATGTTTCGAAAAGGCAGTTTTACTGCATAATGAAAAAGTAATTCCTCTTGTACCTTAGACTACAGCTACATTAGATTTGTATTTTTCTCGATCCGATTGCTCCCGACCGTCGGAGGAGAGCCAAACAGAAACATTTTAACACATATTTACAAAATGAGTTCCAGAGCTTGATTCCTCCTTCATATTTCCATAAGTAGTTTCTTTATTGATTCGAACATTCCTGAAATTTATCATTGTGATTGCGTAAATAAAAATCTCTCCTCTAGATCCATCCGAATTAAAATCATGCACCCAAGCTTTCATATACATATGGTCTAGGACAGGGATCGGGAAACTTTTTTCTTTCGCGTGCCAATTTTGCCATAATTTTCTGAAATACTAATTCTGGGTCTGGTCTTTGTGGGAACATGTGACATATGAAACTGTTTTTGTTTCTGCATGACTTTAACATAAGCTGACTCCATTTGTGATACTGAAATTTTTAACAATGAAAAAAGGAGGTCATCTGAAAGCCTATTACGAAGACATTTTTTTAATTATTAAAAACGTTTGTACGCACAAATAGCTTGTACAAAACATAGCCATTATTTTATTTTCTGGGCGTGGGAAACTACATTTGGGTATAGTGTACTGGATAAGGTCTTATAAAATTCCAATTTGCTGGTGTTCAAAAATAGTTGCCTCAAATGGGTAGTCGTTCGACGACAGTCGGGTTTTATGCCCGTCGTGTACTGCCTTTCCTGCCAATTCATGAGAATGTAGTTTCTGATAAAAAGAAAATTGTACTTAATTTTTGTTTGTTAATCGCGGGCCGGATTTCAACGCTTTGCGGAGCGGAGATGGCCCAAGGGCCGTAGTTTCCCCATCTCTGTCTAGGATTACCTAATTTTTGTCTTATATTAATGTGACTGTGAAGAATCATAAATCTACCTACTTACTATTGTATTCGTATTGTATTAGAAGATTTATTGTAGACTGACCGTCCTCAATGTCTTCATAAGAGGTTCGATATGTCCCTTAAACACTTGAAGTTCTATTAACTTATCAAATTACTTATTTTATTAATGTGACGTGACGACCATAAATATAATTAATTATAGATTTTGTATACAATAGAATTAGTATTTAAGAGAGAATAAACTTGCATAGATTGTCATATATAATCTTAACATTCAACGATAACAGTAGTCAGATTATTGAGACCATTTATTTATATTTTATGTTAATAAATAGATTTTCAAAGTTGTGAATTAAGTTATTTAACTGGCGCAGCCAGATTGAATTTCCATAATTGTCGCGTATCGAACGTAACAATTTCGTTTCAACGATTAATTGGATCGATTTACAATTAATCCAACCCGGTATCGCGATTCGTGCGTGGAGGCGTTCGCAGTGGAGAAGTTCCCAAGAAATCGAGAATCTATCTAATCCATAGAAGACTACTATGAATTTTTCAACGTCTAGCGTCGAAAGTTCAGAATAACATTGCTCAGCATTGCAAGGAGTACATACCCAAGAGAAGGCACCGTTCATCCTTATATTTTAGATGAGAATATGCTCAAATTCAAAATATTTTTGTAAACAATTTTATCATTATGTCTACTGACTCATTCAGTGGTTTTGACTTTGATAACTTAATCGATCTTTCTAGACCAGAGAAAAAAAGCTGTTCTAGAATGAATAAAAGATTAAAAAACAGAAATATTAAATTCAAATATAACATGGCAGATTTTAAACCAGAGTATGTATTTAAACTGTGTACCAGGGTTTGACGGTAGCCTAATGAACTCAATAAGTATTTATCCGATTGCGAATCACTTATTGATAATTTTTATAATAGAGAACAACCAAATGATTTTCATTTACATTTGATTAATTCCTTAATTTCTTAATTTCGTGGCAATGCTAAACTGGTGGTAAATATTCAAAACGTCACTTCTTGGACATCACTTAATGAAACACTTTCTAGACATTTTGCAGATCAAAGATACAACGCCTGCTTTAATCGTGATCTTGTTATGAAGAGACAAGAAAATAACGAGCGACCTCAACATTTCTATGACAGAATAAATTGTTTTTCAAAGTTGTGAATTAAGTTATATAATTCGCGCATGTTTATATGTTGTCAGTCAGCGCCAAGTTGAAATTTGCGGGTTCCGGATTATTCGTTTAACTTTAACTGTGAATTATTTTTTCGGTATTTACGATTGTAGTTAGCCCTGTGATACACAAGAACGTGCTGTGATTTATACTATTTAGACCAAGACATTTTTTGTGAAGTTCATATACGAATTATTTTCGTTCTCGCAAATTCAGATTTATTTTAATATGGGTAAAAGAAAGGAGCTATCAGTTCAAGCTAATGCAATAATTGTAAGTCTTTATAATCATTACCACCGAATTAAGAATACCTCGACGTACCGTGGACTACATAGCGAAAAAATAGCTTTGGTAATAGCAAACATTCAGGACAGCCTTGAAAAACTACACCTGCTGAATATAAACATATTGTATGGATCAGTTAACGTGATTAATGAATCACGAATCTAGCCCTCCAGTACCCGCTTGAAAATCTGGGAACGGTTACCCGTTTCGGTCTCATAGACCGTTTTGTTTCAACGAATAATATAATAGCTTTTTCTATTTAATTTATATAGAGGTATTAAAACAAAATAATATTATACTAAAATATGTTTATTCTTTATTAAATAAAACACAGATACAGATAGAAGAGGTAAAGAATAAACTGATAACTTATTCTAAATAAATGTAAACTGAATCACAATGTGCAAAATATATGATCGAAAAAACACAGCAACTAATTTTACATTTTCATTTCGAAAACTTCTCGAAACATGTTTCACATACGATGGTAACATGTTCGTGGCACATGAATTTTTTACATTTTACACAATGAAAGCGGGTTTTTCTATTTCTTTTACTATCGCAAAATTGGCACCTTCCTCTTTCAGGTAGTGGTTCTGCACTCGTTCCTACTTGGCTCATATGCCAAACGACTATACAGATTTAGCTATCCCATTGAACTAACGTCGAACGGGTCGAGCTAGGATGGTTCTTCGTTCCTTGCGGCCTCCATTGAAGTGTTCATACAGTTAGTCTTAGTCTGGTTATATGTCTGACGACCTTCATTCAAGGTTTTATGTCTCCTTCACTAAACCCTTTAATCCGAATCGTTGAGGAGATGGTGAAGATTGTACATTTAATCGATCTCTGTGCCATTTATCTTCGCTCTCCCATCCCATATCTCAATTGCCAAGTTTGTTTCTTAGAGATACCGTAACATTTAGTTAGCATTTATTTTATAAAATTTCCTTTGATTTGTTGTCAACTTAAGTAAAGCATCGATTTTAAAGGTTCAGTAATTTATTAGGAGAAATAAGACCAACCTATACTGAACTAAAGCTACAGCCAGATAACGAAATTACTCACACAAGTAAATTGATTATACAATCCCGGTTCTACATTATATACATTTAAGCAGAGCCTGATGAATATTATGTCACAGCATATGTGTTTCTGTTCATTTGTTGAAAAACTTAATTGTTATGAAAATATTATATAACTTTGAAATACTTGAAAAGCCGTCAAAGTTACAAAGAGCGTCAAAAATGTTTCGCCAACATACCTTAATAGGTGTACAAGGATATTCTGGAAAAGCGCTTGCCACTGCTCTTGCTCCAGCTTCATTCGTAGCTTGCGAAATTCCAACAAAAAATTCTCTACCTGTGAAAATTTCAAATAGTTTTAAGATCAAGTTATAGACTAGAAAATATATTAACATAATAATTATAAAACTAGAATACAGGATCAATAGACAAAAAAAGAACACTCATGAAATAATCAACATCTACGACACGCCTGTTTTAACGTACTTTTTTTAAATCCTGAAATAGATGAACATAGAGCTAAAAGATATAATAATAATAAGTCGTCCACTAATCGAACAACTTGCCCTTAAAATAGGGCGAATTGACCTTTTCAAACTACACTCTCGACAGATAATTGGACTATGTTAAATCTTTTAGAGGAAATCAGAAACATCGGCCCAATATCATATTATATCTAAAGCGGATAAGAATTCCTCACTGAAACTGAAAAGCTGGAACAATGGTTCCAAAAGATATTACGCGGTAAACATCATCACGACCTCAACCAGCCACTCATTGATAAAGAAGCTTCAAACATATGGCTAACTAACTCTTTTTAGATGACTATTCAAGATTGAGTTACCAACCCTAAAACCTACCTAACTAAAATCATTCTCTCCGATAAACAGATGACGAATAACAGACCGGACATCGTGGTGGTTCATAGAAGAATCAATTAAGCGTAGCCATATCAAACATAAACACAACGAGAAATTGGCCTAATACGCCACAACTGAGATTGACAGATGTTTCCCAGCAAGCAATTCTTATGTCATCAATCGGCGCCATATCTAAGTCCCTGTAAGATAGCATCACCAAAACACACCTTCGCCGACATAAAGAACGCTATATTGAATACTTGCGTGGTATCCTGCATAGGTAAATGATACCAGCTCTAAGCTAAGTACATAAGTCTTTTGTATAATAATAATAAATTGTTTAGATTCAACATTTAGATACGTATACCAAATTTCAAAATCTGTGGTAAACTATAACTGGTATTTTTATGTTTATTTCACAAATTAAAGAGAATATTTATCATAAAGACTGTCATTAACAAACAAAATTGTAACCATATCAATATTAATCTGTTAAAATGAGCTGCCAAAAACTACTTTTTTAACTTGAAGTGTCTTGTTGCAAATCAATAGAATGTGGAGTGTTCCAAAGCTCAGTACTAGGCTCTATTTAGTTGTTTCTGTTTTTAAACGACATCGCCTATCTAGACATCCGTGGTGTGGTGCGTCTCAATTTGAGTGAATCTTCAAAATACAAAAGAGAATTGTTAGATATTTACTCGGTCTAAACAGCAGGGCTCACACAGGCACAAGATTAAAAATTCTGACACTTCCTTCCTTATTCATCTTTGAATCCGTTTGCCTAATTCGTAAGCACGCTTCTCCAATTTCAGAAAGATCATTGCACGGCTACCCACTCAGGAACGCTCAGCACGACCTTTAGCTACCTACTCCACGTTCAAAATTAGTTAAAAGCTCAATATTTTAAAATACAAAAAAAATGCACAATCACTTGCCAATTGAAATCAAATCGATATGATATTCCTCATTAATTTGACACTGGAAAGTGCCTTCTACTCTGTGAACGACTTCTGCATGCTGCATACTGGTAATTTTTGTTATTGACTTATATAGGACTTAAATACTAATTATTTCCTATTACTATTAACTATATTTTTTTACTCATTGTACTGCATTGAAATAATTACTTCAATAAATATGATATTACTATAAGTCATAAATGACATAATACATTATCCAAATATTTTACTAAATTAAAATCTGAAACACCAAAAATCAAAAGAAGTAATATTATATATCAAGTTCCTTCTACTAATGGTGACGCTGTCAGTCATAGGGCAGACATCTCAGTATTTAGAAAATAGACTAAAAGGTCATCAATACGATAAAAAACTGCATTAACGAACCATGAAATACCAAAAAAACATGAATTCACAAAGATTCAAAAATTCTTGAAACGGAATCTAATATGTACACAAAAAAGAAAGAGAATTTTTAGAAATGGTTTACATTCATAAGAACGACAAATCTATAAATGATAAAAAAGACTTTTTCTCTAAATCTTTATCAAAATATTTTGATAAAGACTTGAAGAAAAGTCGAAACTTCAAAATTTATCGTTCCTTTAAAAACTATCAAAAAAAAAATAATTTTGAAACAGGAGAGACCTAAAATCAAAAAAATTTAGATGCATTAATATATATATATATATATATATATATATATATATATATATATATATATATATATATAATTTCTAAAAATTAATTTTTAGGAATTCTAGAAATGTCCTTTCGGATATAAATTCCAGCTTGTTAGCCACGAAAGTTAATTTATATTAAAGTCATAGTGAACGGAAAAAAATAGAAATGTAATCAGTGAATTTAAATAAATTAGAAAAGTAGTTATAAAATAGTGAATATTTAATTATGAAAGTAATGATAAGTTAGTTATTATATAAGTTGGTCAAATCTAATGTAAGTGTTTAAATAAATTAAGTAAGTAAAAGGCAGTGTATAAAGTTACCCAACCGTTGAAAAGCAGCTTAAATAAAATGCGCTGATATTGTTTTTCTCATTCTTTTAGCAGTAAAATTATAAAAAACTCATTACTGTATAGTATAATGACATATTTAGACAATTTCATTCTACCAATTATTGACAGTCGTACTTTAAGTTCCAAGGATTTATTTATAAATAAATTTATTTACTGATATCTCTGTATTGTAAAATGGCACCCAACCACAAAAGTTTTTGTGTTATTGCTAAAAGTGAAAAAACGTCATAAAATTGATGTGTTTTCTAAGTCAAAAAACTAATTAAGAGCTTGATAATACAATTTGGAGGAATATTATGTTAAATTATATATTAATTATGAAAAATCAATATTTCTGTGTTCAGAAATATTAAAATAGGTCTAGAGTACGTGCAAAATATAACCTATATTTAACCTTTGTGTATAACCCTGGAATTCAACAGAGCCCAACAGTTTTCATTCATATCTAAACTCAGTTGTCACTCTTGTGTGATGTTTTTGCACTATTGCCGCTATTAGGCAGTCTGCCACTGTCCTGTGTTATCTTCTCTTGTGTATTTTATGTTGTTTTTGTTTACATGTGAGTGTTATTGTATTTATCAACGCAATGGCGCACCGATCGACAGGTAGGTGCTTAACATTGTAAGACAGTCGTAACATCGAAATACATATAAAAAAAAATTATTGCTTACATAGGGCTTTGCTGGTGTGCACAACGATTCAAAACTAAATTTGGAAGAGTTTTGGTCACCTGATATAGGATTTTCTATTGACTTAGTTACTATGTCTTTGCAACGGTTTCGCTTTTTGAGTACTTCGTTGAGCTTCGATTATAAAGCCACTAGGCAAAAGAGGATAAAACAAGACAGAGATATCTGCGAAATTTTTGAATTCAAAACCTGCGGGAGAATCGTTATTCGTTTTCAATCATAACATAATATTAGTTTTGTTTAGCGCTAAACAGAAAAAATATTGTATAGTTCTTGACAATGCATCAAAATGCAAACTTGGATAAGGAAATCAAGAAACCAAAATCGACCTCTTTTATAAAGAGAGACAGAGAGAAATGCTTTATTGTCAAAAAATTGTTACAATTTGTAGACAAAAGCTTGAAAAAACTAAAAAACAAACATAAATATAATTAAATAAAACGACAATGAATAATAAAATTATTGGTAATAGGGAAAGGTAATAATTGGTATATAAATCGATAGCAATAATTAAAGCAGTATACAGCATGTCCGGAATTGAATATTATTATTAGTAGTCGTTTACGGAGTAGAAGGCTCATTCCAGTAAATATGCTCTCAAATTATTGCGGAATACGGGAAAAGATGATATCGATTTGATTTCAATTGGCAAGTGATTATGCATTTTTTGGCATTGTAAAATATTGAGCTCTTAACTAATTCTGAACATGGAATAGGTAGTTAAAGATCGTGCTTAGCGTTCCTAAATGGATAGCTGTGCAATGATGTTTCGGAAATTGGAGAACCGTGCTTACGAATTAGGCAAACGGATTCAAAGGTGAGTAAGGAAGGAAGAGTCAGAATTTTTAATCTTGTGTCTGTGTGAGACCTACGGTTTGGACCGAGTAAATATCTAACAGCTCTCTTTTGTAGTTTGAAGATTTGTTCAAATTGCGTCGCACCACACGTACTCCAGAAGGGAAGGGCATTTCGGAGATATGACTGAATAATAATAATAATAATAATAATAATCTTTAGTAATAGCACTTGGCTAGAACATATACATATACAAAATTCCATATTCACACAGAAAGAAGATAAATAAATCAAATACAGTACTTCCAGAAAAATAGCTACCATTTATATAACAATATTCTCTCTTATAAATGTTTTGCACAAATTCTTGAACTGCGACAGACTACCCGAATGCCTGACGCTTTCAGGCAGTTTATTGTATTGCTTTAAACCTTTGTAAAATAAGCTATTCTGGCTGAAATTAGTAGATACCCTATTTATATAAAAATTATTTTGTGACCGTGTATCATATTTATGTATATCTCTTACAAATTTACAGTTTTGGAGTAGGTGTTTAGGTACTAAATCATTCAACATCTTGTAAATAAATATCATAGTGTTATAAGTTATAATTTGCCTTACACTTAAAAGATTTGTTGTTTTTAGCATATCAGTTATTCTAGTATATTTGTCACAGTTCAGAATCATACGTAATGCCTTATTTTGTTTTTTCTGTAAAATATCTATCTGGGTATTATTCATCAAAAATAACAATGTGGAACAAAAATAAAAATGTGGAGCAATGATAGTTTTATAAATAGTTAACTTAGACCAGCAAGCAACTCAAGTTTTGTGACGTACGTCCTAATACATTACTTTTTTTAGCAATTTTATTTGTTATAAATTTATAATGCTCAGAAAACGATAAATTTTCGTCTATTATACAACCTAGGTACTTATACTGTACTACCCTTTCAACCATTTCATTGTCTATTTTAACTACACTGTTTGCATTGAGAGTCAATACCTTATTTTTATTTTTCAGAATCATCAATTTAGTTTTATTTATATTAAGTCTGAGTGAGTTGTTATTCAACCATTCAAATAAATTACTGAATTCCTCATTTAGTGTTTGTATTATTTCATCAACATTATCACCCACAGTATATATCATAGTGTCATCAGCAAACAACTGAATTCTACACTTTTTTACAGCCTTAACAATGTCATTTATATATAGAATAAATAGAGTGGGTCCCAACACCGTTCCCTGTGGTACACCATAAGTGGTTTGAGCAGCGGTTGAAATATTATTATACTTAGTTACTTGAGTCCGATCAGTTAAGTAATCTTGAAACCACTTGAGAATGGATGATCCAAACCCATATTTTTCCATTTTGTGTAATAGTAGCTGCCTGGAGATTGTCTCAAAGGCACGCTTAAAATCTAAGAAAACTACACCGACAAGATGACCCTCTTCCAATGCCTCTTTCCAATTAAACATCACAGTTTGTAAAGCGCTTTCACACGAATTTTTATGCCTAAAACCTGTCTGATAGTCAGTAAAGATTTTATTATCTTCAATATATTTCACTATTTGATCATTAACACATATTTCAAGGAGTTTTTCATATGGTGGTACCATATTAATAGGCCTGAACTCCTCACATTTAATAGTACCCTTAACTTTTTCAACTGGGATGACCATACTGTTCTTCCAAGAGTTTGGAAAAATTCCCTTCTCTATGCTGCTGTTAATTATTTTAAGAAATTTGTCTCCTATTGCTTCAAACCCGTATTTTAATATTTGTACCGTGATACCATCAGTATTACTTTCTTTATTTTTCATCTTTTTTACTATTTTTCGTAGATCTGCCATTTCTAAAATTTTAAATTTTTCCATTACGCATTTAACTTCTATATTACTTACAATTTCATTTTGATTATTATTTTTCACTATTTCTTTAATACTGTCTAGGAAAAATATGTTAAATTGTTCACTTATTTCTTTACCTGTGATTCGTTTATTATCAAATATTATTTCGGGTTTAGGTCCCTCATTTGTTTTGGAATTTATAAGTTTTTTTATTGTTTTCCACATTTCTGTGGGGTCGTCCTTCAACAAGTCAATCTTATCATTGAAATAATTAGTTTTCGTATTTCTGATCATTGATACAACTCTGTTTCTTTGTTGTCTATAATTGTTCCAGTCCTCATCAGCTTTTGTTACTATGGCTCTTTGATATAGATGATATCTTAGTTTAATTTCATTACTTATCTCTTCATTCCACCACTTCTTATCTCCAAATTTTTCCGTATATACCACTGTTCTTTCTGGAGCAAACTGATTTAGTGCACATAGTAGATTATCGATTAAACATTCAGCTAATTTGTTTGTGTCTTGTGACTGAGGCCATGCCATGTCCATAAGTTTAAGTTGGAATCCCATTACATCCATAGATTTGTAGTTTCTATAACTTTTTTCTTTACGTTTTTTAATATATTTACTTTTAAGATCTACTGTAATAATTGAATGATCGGTAATTTTAGGGGTTGTTAGTACTTCGTAGTTAATATTCTTTTGGTTTGTGAGAAGAAGATCAATTTTTGTGGATGATATCCTTGTTACTCGAGTATACTTATCAATCAGCTGGTAGATACCATGCTTTGCGATTAGATCATTAAGTTTAATACTATAAAAGTGATTACTTGCCAGATCTATATTGAAATCACCCAAAATTATAATAATTGCATCCTGGTTCAGGTTTTCCATGAAGTTATCAAGTTTATTTAAGAACTCTGCATCACTTGTGCTCGGTGAGTGATATAAAGAATATAGATAATATTTTTGTTTTTCCAAGACAATTTCAATTCCTGTTATCCATACATTTCTATTATCACTTATATTAAGAATTTCTTTATACCTATATCCTTTTTTTATGTATATTATTGTTCCTCCTGTATGAGCACTTGTAGAAAAACTAATTACCGAGTTATATCCTATAATCTCTATTTCATTTGAGGTAAAATCTTGAGTAACGTGAGTTTCTGAAAGACATATAATATTTGGTTTATTTTGATTTGCAATCCACGTTAGCTCTGTTTTGTGTGTACTTAATCCCTGTATATTTAAATATAAGATACTTGTTCCTGGTTGCTATATTATGTTGTTTCTTCTATGTATTTCAGGATATTTTATTTTTTCTTGTAACTGTTCTGCTACTCTTTTATACGCTTCGCAGGTTTTTTCATATGCCTTATGTTTACTATCAATGTGTGGTATTTTTAATAAGGGCATAATAGACTGTTAAGGAGGTGGATAAATTTAATTCTTTATTTATATAATTACAAATACATCAATGGTGGTGCTATTTAATAAAAAAGGCTGCCATGTATTTTTATATGATAAAACTTTGTTTTTAGAAACGTTGAGATAAAGAAGATAGAATCGCACCATGATTTAAGGGTGATTAGGTCACTAGATATGGTCCTATGAAGTGCTGTAGGATCGGGGTTGTTTCAAGAGAAACTATTTTCGTCTCAAATAGATATATTTTATCACGAATGTCTAGATAGGCGAAGCAAAAGAAACAAAATAGGGCCTAGTATTGAGCCTTGGGGTACTCCACATTCTATTCGCTTGCAAGATGACATCGTTGTATCAACCCTTACAAACTGACTTCTGTTGGTAAGGTATGACTTAAACCATGCGAGAGGTGTTCTCCTGAAAATGTAGCACTGCAATTTGTTGATTAAAATATTATGTTTAACACAATCGAAAGCCTTAGAAAAATCAGAAAAATTTGTTGTAGTGGAGTGATGGCTGTTTAAGATAGAGTATACATTATTAAGGAGGGAGAATGTAGCATAATTAGGTAGTTAGTATATTAATGCATCTAAATGTTCTTGATTTTAGGTCTCTTCTGTTTCAAAATTAGTTTTTTTTTTATATTTTTTAAAAGAAAGATAAATTTTGACGTTTCGACTTTTCTTTAAGTATTTTATATTTAAACAGAAATAATTTCAACCTCTTTTTGACCAATCTTTCTATGATCTTAAATAACGTAGGAGGGAATGCGATTTGGCGATAATTCGATGCTTGATTTTCATCTCCTCCTTTATGCAGATGTATAAGTATAGCAGTCTTAAGGTAATTGGGAAAAGTGCCATTTTTAAATGAAACGTTAATTAAAGTGGTAAGGTGATTTAATGTGCAGTTAAGATATTTTGTACGAGAAATATCTTTTTAAAAACAAAATTTATTTAATGTAAAATTCAAGTTTACAGTTACAGAGTTACAAACAGAATGAGAGTGAAATGAATAATCATGATAATATAAAGTTCTTTTATCGCTCACACAGATATTTTTATATAAAGCAAAATAACTACACATAACTGGCAGACTCGATAACATTTTTGAAGTCCATCAGTTCCAGATGAGTATTTATTTTTGATGTCATTAACTGTACTGCGAAGCTCTGCTAAAACTACGGGCATAAAGAAGAAACTGTGTAAGTTAGCATTAACATCAGAGAGATATGAAAGCGGATCATGAGAAGGAGTTTTGGCTACATTTACAAAGTTATTATTGAGGTTATCAGGTGAAGTACATATTATGCTCTATGAAGAAGGCTTATTTCTTAGATGATTCACAATGGACCATGTTTCTCTAGAAACATTAGGAGAATCGGCGAGATACCAACACATTTGATAAATTATGCCATTGGTACAACGTCAGCAGAATAATAAAACGTTGGCCAGTGAGATTTTTCTCGGAATGTTGGAACATTACTCAAGAATCTAATCAAATTATAGCTATATGAACGCTTGGACATTCCAATCATTAAAAGAGGAATCAAATTGGCAATCAGAGAAATACTGCAAATCTCCTTAAAAAGTCCAGCTGCAGATGGCGACGAGCCTCCAAGGAAACGGCGTTGCTCTTTCTGTCCTCAAGTAAAGAATAAAAAAATAAAACTTTACTGTTTATTTTGTAAGGCTACAATGTGTTAGGAACATCGTTCAATACTTTGTAGGAAATACGGATGTACTTAATAGAAACGAGTATAAACCACCTGAAAGCAATTTTTCTATTATGAATTTGAAAAATTTACTGTATATAATTTTTTTTAATTCAATTACTACAATATGTGTAAAATAAATGTAGCCTAGGGTGTGTAAATAAAAACTGTTGTTGCAGATTTCATTAACTCTCATTTTATACCTATTATGTCAGTGATTATGTTAATGGTATATTAGAAATTTGGTAATTTTCAGAGAGTGAGATTTATCTCTTTGGGAGAGTTTTAAAAAAAACATTTAAATTCTTTCATGTTTATAATTATGTTCAAAAATTTTCACTTTTCCCATACTTTCAAAAAAGATAATTAGTTTTTATCCTGTTTGAAAAATCTCAAAATTAAATCGGTTTTTCAAACTCGATGAATTTTTTAAATCAAAATATAAATCTCCAACATTATATGCAAGTGTTTTACTAGTCAAAACTGATTTCAGCCTGAACCGAACAAGCAGTAGGATGACTGATTCCAAATATTTTTAAAAACTTATGGTAACAAAAAAGAAAATTATAATGGGGTCCATGAAACCCCAAGGTTATATATCTGTATATTCTAGTAAGTGTTATACACAGAGGTTAAAGGTATGTTTAATAAAATTAATATGAAGGGCACAGGGAAAAAACGGCGACAGTCCATCCGGAAGAATTTGGAGAATATCGAAAATTTGGGTTTACTAACTCGTTAGAAGGTAAAATATAAGGAAAAAAAGTCACAAAAAATATGATTGGTGTAAATAATGTGTTTATTATTACATAAATGAGAAAAAATAAACATTAATTCAAAACTAGTGACGTAACAGAAAAGAAAAAAAGTTTTATCCTGGACTCATGCCACTTTTCCCCAGCATCAAACTAATCTGTTGGTGGGTCATCCACAAATTCGTCATCGCTCTGTTTTTGAGCTTGTTCACCAATTGGTAATTGTTGATAAAACAACCTGGCTTCTGTTCTCTCAAGGAATGATGTCAGGTCTTACAAATCCTTCCATTTGGCCATTTTAACAGGGATGGGACCCTGATAAAAGTTTTCTCGGCGTTTTCTGGTTTCCTTCTTGTTTCTTTTTCACGATTTTTTTTTCGCCAAATCATTGCTTGCAATGTTCCTCGTTTTATCATCCGGGATGAAATTCAATTTTAGAGTAAGTGATGATGTCGGCTTTAAAGGTATCACAAGTACTGCACACATATAGCCAAACGATATATTAAAGTTGCTTTCAAAAATTCCTCGAAAAGTTTCGTAGGAAACTTTATCATCAGTGTTGCGATCAGAATACATTTTGTGTAGTTTGACAAGGAATAATGAGATTTTCGCCTTTTAAGACACACTTTCTGTTTTGTGTCCTCTGAAAGTCTGTGAGGTCGTGTGTTGTTTTCCACGCATATCGACAGGTGCTTCCTAAGTTAGAAGCAACGACTCCCTTACGTATCTAGCTCGACGCCCTGTGATTCCGTGTAAAGATAAAAAAGCCTTCATACATACTGGAACATCACGAGTTATTCCATCCTCAATCAGTCAGAGACTGATCCTAAATGAGGCATTATTAAGCCTTGATTCAGCTTCATTTTTCCGAGGACGCCTATGCATAACAGGAAGAACAGTGATGAGATCACCAAGGTAAAAGTTTTGTTTGTCAGTGTTACCTAGAACAAAAAAAATAACTGATTAGTCAGTAAGGTAAGTTGTTTGTTATTGTTACCTAGTTCGTTAAATTCCCGAAGTATTCTACGGCGTTCAGGTTCAGTAACAACAGTAAAACAGCCAAAACGTTTACACAAATAGTCAAATCCAAGTTCGTGTGTAGTGGCACGCAAAATTTTCATTACATCTCGCCCTCTACCTGTTTTTTTGCGTTTCTTCGTTTCTCTGTTTGATGGACTAGCTTCATTTTCACTTGACACTGAATAGTCACTATCTATTGTGTACAAAACTGTAAAACTAAACCAAATAAACTGGCCTAGCTAATAATATTGCCAAAATGTACGCATTTAATGCAACATGCAAACTAACGGCTAATGCAATAAAAACTAACAGTGAACAAGGGTCGTCATACGAATTATCACCGTAGACATGGACTGATGCCGTTTTTAAATACATGCGCGGACTCATGTCATTCTTCCCAAGTATAGCGTATGTTTTAGCTGATCTTTTGTTTTTATCATTTAACGATTTCATTATCTGAGAATAACCACAAAATATCATAAAATAATACTGCGTGCGGAGTTTCGTATAAAAATGGACTACTGCCGTTTTTCCCTGGACCCTTCATATGTGAGCAATTGGTCAATTAAAACCAAAGTTTCCAAAGTTCTATGCAACTTGACAATTGTATGGAATCTATTCAAATAAAAACTGTATATTTTATTTGTAAGCCATTTTAATCTTTGTATTATTTGAATAAACCCTGCAAAGCAATTCCAAACTTCACTATTTGCTAAGGAAAAAAAAGTTTATTCTTACCTGTAAATAAAACATCTCCACCTTCTAATCTAGCTTGGGCATCCGAAATTTCGATAATTGGTAGACCTAATTCCTTTTTTAATACCACCCTAATTGTTTCTACCTGAAATACATAAATTTAAAAAAATCAGTTATGTGCCTACTAACAAACTGAAATGATTCAGTTATAGTTAGGAGATTTGGTACAGTGTTTCTAAAATTACTCATTCATTATCTGCATTCAAATTTCATATACATATAAGGTGTTGGAAACGTATCACCTCATATATGTTATTCACGTAGTTCAGTCCATTAGTACTAGGCCTCATATAGTAAATAAAATTCGTTCATAAAAATATTTTAGTCTCAACAAGCTTTACATAAAGTTTCAACTTGATGCTTCGATCCATTTGATTAGAGTAAAGCTCGAACGACCACTCAGTCAAGTTGTTGAAAAATGTCTCAAATTGAGTTCGGGTTGTCATGAAATTTTTGACTAAAGAAGGATTTAACATCAAATCGGAAAACAGAATACAAGCTGTTTACAGTGACTAGGGGTTGTTTCGCTGAAGACGAGAATCATAAGAAGATAACTTATGTGCGGGAGGAAGAAGTGTTCTACGTGACCGGCACTTAATTATAGACATTGCGACACATACCCGCATTTCCAAACAAGTTTTGTAAGAAACTTACATGAGTATATAAATAAGACATATAGTGCAAGATGGTTTTCATGAATTCTGAGCGCAGTGCAAAAGCAGCGTTGAGTAGAATGTTGTGAGCATTTTTAGAGCTTTGTAGAGAGGCCAAAAATGTAATCTGATCAATTGTAACAGGTGATGAAACTATGGTCTTTTCTTGATAAGAAGAAACAAATTTATTTCTTTATCTATCGATTTTAGAATAGTGTTTGTTAAGACAATTATATTAATTGAGTCGAAATACCTTTCTCAAGTTTTTGACAATTTAACATCTTTACAACTTTGAAACATTATGTTTTATCTTTTGCATTGTCTAAAATAATGTGTAGTGCTATTGCTATCGGTCATACTGGTTTTGATTATCAAAGGAAAAATATTGTCTGATTTTCTATTCAATTTTGGAAACAAATTGTCCAAAAGGCATCCAATTTGATTGGCTTATTGATGGTGTACAATATGAGTCTGTAATTTGGATTAAATTGACTATTAATACTATTAATTTTTTTGTTATAATCATATAATTCATTATATAAATTTTTATATTCAAAATATTTGGAAAAACTAATATAATATATTAATGTGACAAACAAGAGTATTCGGACATGAAATTGTCAAGATTAATTTATTGGCATTACGAGTAGTACAATAGAATATTCATTTTCTTTCTTTATTACGTATTTATACAATTTTTCAATACATCACTATCAAAAATTCTGATATAAATATACGTATGTTTTGAATGGCTGAATGCACTGTTATGCGGGAACAGTCTTTATAAGCTGTGTCCATGAGTCTGGCAAAAGCTTTAAATAACATACTAGTCTTGTATATATAGCGTGTTCGCTGGGAAATTTTAACTACATTTACCAAACATCGACACTCTTTGAATTTGTCTTCAGTTCGGGTCTCAAGCCCTAACGAGGATTGTTAAACTGCTCGTAACGACATCGAAAATAGTCGTTACAACCTCTCCTTGCAATTGCGAGTCATTGGGGATGTTAATATCGACAAATTGGTTGATTGACATCACACTCTTCCGAAGAGTTTTCTCTTTTAAATAATGAATTAATTTCATATAGCTCGTAAAGACTTAGAGACAGACTAAAGATAATATATATATATATATATATATATATATATATATATATATATATATATATATATATTCTAAAATTCTAAAAATTCTCTTTTTCGTGTATTAGATTCAGTTTCAAGAATTTTTGAATCTTTATAATTGAATTTATTCTTTTTTGACATTTCATCGTTCGTTAATGCAGTTCTATTTTTTTTATCGTATTGATGATCTCTTGGTCTATTTTCTAAATACTGAGATGTTTGACCTATGTAGGCAGCGTCGCAATTAGTAGAAGGAACTATACGATTATTACATTTTTCACGCACTCATATTTACCTTTTCACAAAGCCGGCACTCTAACCGCACAAACGCCGAAGACTGAATTGTTCACGATCACTGATACAGTAAAACGTCAAACATGATATTGTCAGATTCAAAAATGAGAAATGAATGACGTATGCAACGGTACATGAAATTTTATATGAAAAGTAACGAGTTTTGACAACTAACCTCTTTCGGAAAATAAATGAGTTATGGAGTCAAACGCCGTGATAAATTAATGACTTTTGCAACCAATTTCACTTTTGTGATTGATTTTGTAGGAAATAAGCGGGTTTTGGCGCCGTATATAGTAGACAGAACGATAGAAGGTAGAATTGGCTGGCGATTGACATTGCCAGCTCAAAATTTAAAAAAAAGTAAATTAGCGACTTTTGCAACTGGACTCCTCATATATATATATATATATATATATATATATGTTGTTTCATTCATTCATGTGTATTCATTCATTTATTTATATTAAAATAGAAAGGAATTCAGGCAGCGGTCCTGTCAAGTTTAAAAAAATTTGGAAACAACACGTTGGTTCGTCCTATACAGTGTCCTATACCTCAAAATATGATGATTCTGCTCAACATGCCTTACGTAAATATTGCTAGTTTCCGAGATACGGGGTGTTCAAAGTTTAAATTTAAATTTTGATTTTCAATATTAATGTCCCGAGTGCATGTCAAATTGTCGATAATTTAATTTTCTCGAGTGCGCGAATGCGCACAAGAGGAAATTATGAGACAATTTGACATGCACGAGAGGGCATTTTGGCAGACTATTTCCTGAGAAAAATTTAATTCAAAATAAACTTAATTGTTCCTTTTCTTAAAATATAAAATTAAAACCAAATGATGTTTATTAATCCTAGACGAAAATTTGGCACTAGTGCAAATTATCGATAATTTGCACTAGTGCAGTATTATCGCTGAAATTTGATCGTTGCTAGGTAAACATAAAATATTACAGCTTTTTGGTTGGCTTAAATTTTTCGAAGGAAATAGTCGCAATAATTTTTTATGTTTTCACAATTTCTCTTTGAAAATTGTTAATTTTACGTTTTTCGGCATGAGGAATAATAATTTGCACTCTAATTTAACATTACTAATAGAGGGAGCTAGTTACACTTGTTTGTGTTAATTAAATCAAAGTAAACTTTTTTTGAGCTAAACTTACAACTAAAATAATAAAAAAATTCTACAAATTCTTGATTCGTGTAACTTAATCGGTTATCGAGTTATTTGCTTCTAAAAACGTCTATAAATTCTAATTTTTTCATAAAAAAATTTTATTATTCCTTAAATATCTAATAATAACAAATTTGTAAACAAAAATAAGAAACTTCAAAGCAAATGCTCAAAATGCCCATCATTTACTTCAATAAAATTTATAATCCGCTTTCGTAAACATCTCTTAATATCAAATAATCCTTGTCTATTATTTTTAATTACATCCGCGGCTTCTTCTATATTCCGTCGCAGTTTTGAAAGAGAAGTAATTTTTTCTTTATAAACTAATGCCTTCATTTGCGACCAAATTGAAATATCCAAAGGATTTAAATCAGGGCCTCTTGGTGGCCAAGCAAACTCACTTCCACGACCAATCCATCGATGCGGAAACTTCGTTTAAGTATTGACGAACTTGTAAAGAATAATGTGGTGCTGCTCCGTCGTGCAAAAACCACATATTTTGTCTTAAAGCGAGAGGTATTTGCTCTAGTAATTCGTGTAAATGTTCTTGAAGAAAATCTAAATATAGAGGTCCATTTAAATTGGTTGGCAGTTCAAAAGGACCTATTAAATACCCACATATTACACCACACCAAATGTTAACGTTAAACTCGTGCTGAAAATGTGTTTCCTTCATAGCATAGCATGGATTTTCAGAATCTCACAAATGATTATTTTTATAATTAAATATTCCTCGTCTGGTAAATGTGGCCTCATCAGTAAAAAGAATTGTATCCAGAAAATATTTAAGGAATAATAAAATTTTTTTATGAAAAGATTAAAATTTATTGAACTTTTTAGAAGCAAATAACTCGATAACCGATTAAGTAACACGAATCAAAAAAGAGTAACTTTTTTTTGTAGAATTTAACACTTTTTAATATTTTAGTTGTAAGTTTAGTCCAAAAAATGTTTACTTTGATTTAATTAATTCAAACAAATGTAACTAGCACCCTCTATTAGCAATGTTAAATTAGAGTGCAAATTATGATTCCTCATTTCAAAAAACGTGAAATTGTCAATTTTCAAAGAGAAATTGTGAAAACATGAGAAAATTATTGCGAAAATCAGAATTTAAATTTAAACTTTGAACCGTATATCGGAAACTAGCAATATTTGCATAAAGCATGTTGAGCAGAATCATCATATTTTATGGTCTAGAATCTACAGTTCAGAGATTGGACATTCTTAATGAATCACCCTGTATAAAGACATTATAATAGGCTACATAATTTTACTGCCAAAAATTGAAGATAAAAAATTATTTTTATTATTAACTTTTCTACATATTTCACGATTCTGAACCGATGACCCAAAAATAAAAAAAAAATATTCAACTATAACAAAGTTCACCTAATTAAAAAACAATTAACAACAAATTGTGATATAAGTACTTTTCATAACACCAAAAAAATTCATAATGTTTACATTTGAGCGCTGACGCACATCGTTCGACTTGATATTGAAGCCCCAAAATTTCCTCAAATTTCTTGCAAAATACACTTGAATATCGAATCCTATGGTATACAACAAAAGGTTTCAGATATCTGGGGAAATTCCACCCAGGATAGTAGTTGCTCAAAATTTACAATTAACCAGAAACATTGAGGTTAAATGAGCAGATAGTGCCACTATATTCCACGTATTCCAGAGAGTAGGGGAGGGATGTGATTAGTGGAAGAATATATCCGACCCTTTTTTTGAGAGGCTGTCTTAATTTTTATAGAAAACTCTACCTTGATTAAATTGGTATCTTGGTTTGAGAAGAATTACAATTATTGTGAAAAGTCACAATCAGCACAGAAAACGCTTTTACTTAATTAGTAACTATATAATCTAGCGGTATATAAAAAGATCTTACTTAAAAAGTAATTTCCCTTTTTATAAACAAATAGTAACGCTGACGTTCATATTAAAAAACTTTTACACAGTGAAATATGCCATAAATAATGGCGTATTCTTATTAGCATTATTAAATAATTATAAATTCGAATGTATGTAAAAATTTATGCATTTTAATGTAGTAGATATTCTTCTCTATAGAACCACAAGAGTAATTTATATGAACCATCCATCCATCATTTTCCGATCATTGTGTGAGAGATGATTTTATTACTGGTTATATAAATTAAAAGAATTTATTGCATATCCAATTATTGCTGGTCTCTCCATTTCTTTTCATTTAGTTACCGTTCCGACAAAGGTGTTCCTCCCATAAATAATATCGTTTTCGGTTTTCAAAAAATTTCAAGATATTGATGCACTATAATATTACTTTACAATTTAAATTTTAGTTTAGTTTCACAACGATTATTGAAGTGTAAGTTACTATTTAGATATTGTGAAGTAGAATCAAACGTATTTTGTTTTGTCGTTATAAAAAATACATCTCAATTTTTTGTTAATATGTTCCTCAGTGAGTGTTCTTCAGCACTCAAATGAAGTTGTGAAGTTTTAAAACATACTTACACCACAATTTTTGGTTAATTGTTTTCGAATTAGGTGAAACTTTTAATAATTGAATAATTTTTTTAATTTTTCGGGTCTTCAGTTCAGAGTCGTGAAATATGTACAAAAACACGTTTAACATTTTTTCGCAAAAATTCAGTTTATTTTGTAAAAAGAATGTTCGTTGCAAAAGTATGTGGATAATTTCACGGGGATGTTATTGGGCTCTTTTATTACCTTAAGGTTACAGAACAATTGAAAAAGTGTTAGATGGTCCAAAGCTCTATATATTAAAGATACATAGCCGTATCGTAAGATCTATAAACTCCTATTGGCGTTAAAAATTGTATGCAATTTTTTCAAAAGTCAAAATATTTCATAGCTTAATATTTCACGTTGTTTGACTTTATAGGAATACAGCTGCCCCTAACAAAAATTCCATAAGTAAATTAAGCAAATTCCTAGCCTCAAACTTTATTCAATATTTTTTGACAGTTTAAAAATAAACAAAGCTAAGTGAAATGGACAAGAAAATAGTGATCAGTGAATAACTGGCAATAATGATATCTGCCGCTTTTGAAGCCCGATTGACAGATTGATTGTTACGCAAAAAGCTACTGGACTTCTCCCTAAAATTTCAGCTGACCCGCAATAAAAATTTTACCAAATCGGTAATTTTGTAAGTGCGAGATATTTCATGAAACGATCAGCTGAACTCAATCTGCGCACGCTTTTGATCGAGAGATATTGCGTCTTACATTGCATTGCATCATGTCAAACGGCTGTAACAGTTTAGTTTCGGTACAAAATACAGTGTGCAATCTAGTGAGATTATGGAAAATTTGTAAAAGCCGCGTAAAAGCCCTAAAAATCCGTCCTTCAACAGTTATTGAAAAACCAATATATTTAATTGTTTTATATATCATTTATAGACAAAAATTCATGTAAAAGTATTGATGACACAGTGAAATTACAACTTAGCTTAATGTTGGTGAATTTACGATTTACAGAGTTATTAGGTAAACAGTTCAATAGTACACATCGGCAGTTTAAACAGTTTGGTTAAAGGTGGTTTATTGTCTTTTGAATCTACTTGTTCCGGTGACTAGCGAGAGGATATAAATGCAGATGTTTTTAGAGAATGGTTTGAACAAGTGATAGATCTTCTTCCTCAGAACTGTGTTGTACTTAAAATGCAAGATATAACTAGAGACTTTTTGAAAAATTGCCCACAAATGGTTACTAAAGGATTTACTCAATATGCTAAATTCAAAGAATATTAAATTCCATCCCGATCAGAAAAGAATCGTATTCTTTATGTTCCCTTTATTACGAGAAATTAGAAAAATATATCTGAAATTGCAGAACATCGTGAAATGAAGGTGGTTAGATCACCACCATATCATTGCAAACCAAAACTGATAAAACTGTATTTGAACAGTAATTGAATATGACATATTTTTTTAAAAATTGCACTTTTTTACTTACAGCTGTTGGAAGTTAATTGAATAAAAATTATGAGTTCACAACCGTTATATATTCATTATATTTATATAAATTTTATTTCATAGGAAAATACTGGAGATATAATATATATATATATATATATATATATATATATATATATATATATATATATATTATAAATATTTTAACTGTCTTCTAAAAGGAGTGATACGCCTTCAACATTTTATTACTCTCTCATTCATAGAATTTAAAGAAAAAATGATGTCCACGGAACTAACACATAAAATTTTAAAGGCGCTAAGCAATTAAGCAGATGTGGGCAATAATTTAAAAAAAAATTTAAATGGAACAAGTTTACTTATCACAGATGTAAATGAAGAAACTCTGATTCAAAGAAGTATCAATGACGCCTAATTTAATGAAATTATCTTGTATTCTTGTATCTTGAGCTTTGAAATGCAACTGACCACTCATTTTTCAGATTATTGAAATAATTGAAAAAAATTTTTTAAATATTTACGGCTACCCTCGTTTATCTTCACTAAAAGTTTGTAAACAATAAAATTAATTCATTTCTTAGTCACATAAAAGTATTCTGAATTAAGTAATTTGCAAATAACCGTATATACCTATAATTAAAATAAATGAGTCTCTATACTTATAGTTTCTATATATATATATATATATATATATATATATATATATATATATATATATATATATATATATATATATATATATATATATATATTCACGGTATTTTTAAAAAATAAGTCAATAACACCTCAAAATACGTCACCTTACGGAAGCTATAGTATTATTACAATATATTTGAATTTATTATTGTAGTTGTACTATTTTTTTTTAATATTTAATAGTGATCAGCACCTCGAAATTTTCCTGTGTATTTGAAAAGTTATTGCATTTGTTAATTCTATTCACAGATATTACAACTGAACCAAATAATATTATTACTTTTTGTAGTTCAATAACCCCTGAATTAAATAATGCAACGTACTTCTTGTGTCCGATGTGCCGCACCTGACCTAGCTATTAAAGCTGTCCCATTACAAACAACCGCTGTGTCTTCTACGAATACACACTCTGGTAAAGATTCATCAGGCGGCAATTCGATTACATCCAAACCGATTTCTCGTAACAATCGAACATAATTTTCGTGTTGTTTTTTCGCTTCTTCTATATCAATATTGCCTTGATTTTCTAAAGAATTTGGCAATCGGCTGACTACAGCGTGTGTATACCGAAACGCCGCCATCTTGCGAAGCACAAGCAGTTAACTTTGCAAACACGAGAACGCAACTGCCATACGATGATCAACGACTGGACATTGTTGAGTTGATTATAACAGAACCGGAGCCGAACATATTTCCGACGCATCGTTTTCAAATTACAACGTTAAATCCTTTCATTTTTTAATTTCAAAGTATCTGACAGAAAAATATATTAATTGTTTATCAGTAAAAAACTGAATTCATTTTAAAATAAATTATCTATTTATTATTTGAAGGCTTAAGAGGTGCGACAAAAAGAAAAGTTATATAGAAATCACAGTAAAGGAATGAAATATTGTTTTTATTTTGGAAATAATAGAAAACGCTCGATAAATTGGGTGCGATTTAAATACCAAACCAAATTTACAGGGTGGTTTACAAGAGTGAGGCATAGTCGGTATTGTTTATATTCGTATATTTTTGAAAGAAAAAAGATTGGGGATATGGTCATGACAGCGGAAAAAGGAGCACGGAAACAGTTTGGCAAAAAAACGATAAATGAAAATATGAACTTTTCTCCAAAGTTCCAAAAACTAGAAGGGGCATCGAATAATATAAAACATAAAAATGGTATTGTATTGAGGCACTATAGACAAACTATAGACCGGTGGAGGAATACTTTCAGGAAATAATAAAGAAAAAGAAAAGGAACAACTAGAAAAGGATAAAAACAAGCGACATAAACTACACTGCGTGAAGACAAAGGCTACGGTATTTGGAAAAAAAATACCTGGTCAGAGTAACGAAAATATGTCAGGGGTCTTGCCAAACTACATACAGTTAAACGTCGACGAAGTAGAGGTCCAAATTAAATATGCAATTATTCCACAAGTTATCATTTGGAATATCAGAAGTATCAGAATTATCGAGTTTGTAAGAAAATAACGTATCTGAAGGTCACTGTGGGAAAAAGAATTGTGATCTCTAATATGGCAAATTCCAGATTATTTGCTTTAAAAATAAATTTGGCGTCTGATTATCATGTACTTCGCAATAATCAATGAAGAAATAAGAATAAAATCGTTTATTATAAGTTATCAAGTATAATTGTTTCCTCATTTATTATTATTTGTATAATTTATTTTTATAATTCAATAAATATCTGAATTACAGAAAATAATAGTTTTATTATTACATATTATTAATTGAAATTGATATGTCTAGGAAATTGTGTAATTCCACAAAATAGTTAAAATTTTTATGAGAAATTTGTGTGAATCCATTATAAACAAAAAACTGAGATTATGAGTTATTTTTATTTCAGAGATTAAATAAGTTCTGCTTCGTATCTAAAAGTTTTTGTAGTCTTAATGATAGTAGTTTCAAAGATCTCTCAAAAATTTGTTATAATGGACGTACACTAGTTAATGACACTAAATGATGACAGATCCGAGGATTTCACGACAGAAGAATGATCAAGTCCGGCATTATTTCAATGATATTGGCGGAAGCAGTGAAGATAAAATTGAAACAGGGAACATGAATATTAATATGGAGAATGGTAGTGGGAAAAATAGGATTTTAGAATCGAAATATATGAAATACAGTTGAAAGGATTAAAGAGTTTCAAATATTTAGGTGTGGTTATATCAAGCGATGAAACAGTGTATGTTTGTTAGAAATATTCTTCCAAAGCAGACCCACAGGAGTTTCTACTTAAACAAAATTTATATTTCGAAGAGAACTATAGAAAGAAGCAACAATAGATGTTTAGAAACAAAAATAGTTGCCAAAGAATATACTGTAGATGACATTGTCAAAAGGAATGGTCACACTGTTATTAATTACCTCAGTACTACTGTGTTTTAAATCCAATCGAATTAGTTTGGTTCCGAGTAAAAAGAAAACAAGAACTTCACCCAAAACTTTTTTCTCCTTTGTAGAAGTGATAATGAAAAAATTTTCAAATATTAGCGTCGATAATTGCAGAAATACTGAGTAACTTTCATCAAGAAGTGTTACTTAACTTTTAATCTAGTTTCTAAGTTACAAATGAATCTTTGAAGCAAGAAATTCATCTTTTTATTTAATTCTACTCAAATTATTTTCATTTGTTATAGTAAGTACAACTCTGTGCAATTCTTAATGAGAGGTTCCTTAGCTACGTTTATGGTTTTAAAAAGTGAGAAAATTTTTGTTATTTGTTGACCTTTATTAATTAAATCATCATAATAATTAGGTATTTTGATTGGAAGGAAGTCAGAATCAGGCAGAAACGCAAAGAAAATGCCAAAAAAAGAAAAAGGAAGCCTTGGTAAAGCGACTCATCAAAAACTGGGAGTTAGATTGCGAAAATTGGGCAAAAATATCACCCAATTCTTATGTTTACATATTAAACGGGCAATGAGATGATTTTTATTGACAGTTGTGATACTGCAGTATTTAGTATTACTTTTCTTGTTGTGAGCTGCACTTTTGTGAAATTATCTGTTGTGGTAACTTTTATTACTCGATAATGGATAAATTTGTTATAAAAAAGCCGAGATTGAATTCAGCTAGGATCAGGCAGAAAAACTGAAAAATACTAAAAAAGAAGAAAGAATCTTTGATTAAACTAGCTCAAAACTAAAACTGGGGGTCGGTTTGCGAAACTAGTAAACAGTAAATTTAAAACTTATAAGAATTATGAAGGCTAAAATCTAAAGGAACTGTTTAAAAATCAAGAAAATCAGCACTCAAATATTCTGAGAAACAAAAATCAAAACCCTCAGTAACGAGTTTTCGCCCACTAAAGGTTTGGAAATCATTATCGACAACTAGTCATATTTTACTTTTGAGGATAATGAAACAGCCAATAATAAGATTTATTATTGTCAGAAAGGGCAGAAAATAACTTCAGAAGTATATTCCAAAAGACACAAAAAGTTCAACTCAAAAGTATAGGTATGGTTGGCGATACCTTCACGTGGTCGTTCTTCAGCATAAATTTGTCCTTCTGAAAATTCTGTAACCACCAAAATATATTGAAAAGTGTTTTAGATCTAGATTAATGCACTTTATAAAAAAAAAAACTTGAAAACAGAGTTGTATCAATAAATATATCCTCTCTTAAAGAAACTACTTAATAAGCTCTATCATTTAGCGAAACTAAAAATATATTAATGGAAGTTATTTAAAAATAGTACTGAGTATTATATTGGTATCAAATAATTTGCCAACGTGTTTTATAATCAAATTAAAAAGTTTTTTTACCCAAAATATCCTTTTTATGAATCCGTTATTTGTAAGGCAAAACTTCCTAAGAAGGTAAAACTAACAATTATTAGTATCGTAATTTGTTACAGATGAATAAATGCCAAACAATACTCCAGTTCGTCATTATGAAAGCGATGTCAGTTGCCTTTAGAATAAATATTTAGACTGATTATGATCCAGAATCTGATGAATCAGAGTAATTTAACAATGAAAGTGGTAAAGAAAATGAAGATGAAAATATAGAACAAAGGAAAACGGGTAGCAAAAGAAGTTAAAATTAGCATATGAATAGAAAGAAGAAAAGGAGGAAGTTGCACCCAAGGACACACCGGTTAGGTTATATAAAATAGAAGAAAGAGAAGTTGAAACACCGATCACGTATTTTGATGCTGATATGATGAATAATATTGTGGAATAATCGAATCTATATGATATTAAAAAATCCAGATGAAATATTATTCATTACATCACTGAGATGAGGCAATTTCTAGGTAAAAGTGAACCTAATCCTAACTTTCCGGATACTGGAGTTAGTTTAAATGTAATCCTAAATATCATTCAGTTTGTTCCACCCAATAAAAATTAAACAGAATAATTTGTTCAGCTACATAATCGGAGAATTGTTAATCTGGGTACATTTCAAACAAACGGATTTCCTGGACTTACTTTTACAGCTGACAAAGACGTGGCAAAAAAGGGGACGTGATTCTGGTGAACCAAAGAAAACAACAATAAATGGTGTTGAACTAAGGACTAGAGAGTGTTTACATAATAAATCTGTCTAATAGTATCTTCTATTTCTTTTTTATTCTTATTTCTGTTTATCCTACGAAAAAAATGAAAATGTATGACAAGTAAACAAAAATACATGGGACGAGTGGATTTAGTAAATTGTTATCTTATTATAGAAATTAAAATAAACTCAAAGAAATATTACCTTTGATTAGTTCTTCATTTTTTGGATGTAGCTGTCAACAGTTGGTTATGTTTTAAGACGTTTTAAAAAATAAGAAATCTATTTTCCTTCAAATGAATCATTGCTGAGAATTTATTCAATGTAAACCATAATGTTATATTGAAAAGGCCTTAGAAGCAAAGAAAAAAAGTCCACCATTACCTGAGATGGAAATAAGAAGACAATTTCGGCCACTTTTTAGACGTAAAAAGCAGTTGAGTGTACGAAGTATCAGACTTATTTGGCTAAATAAATCTAGACTTTATTGAATAAATCTTTGCTATCTATTGAAACTAATATTATGTCCCTCATTCACCATTGTATCATAGGCGATACATAATAGATGCAATTTAATAATCATAAAAAAATAAGCAATAATTAGACTAATTAACGGCTCATCATCAGTTTGAATGTTTATAAAAGTTCGAAAACAAAAATATGATAAAGATAAAACATCGTTTTAACTTTACTTTATTGTGTTGTAAGGGTACGTATTTATAGCAAAAAAGTGAGTCTTTATATTATGTTTTTTTTCCTTTTGTAACCATAAACATAAAAAAATTAAGAGATAATAATACGTTTTGCTGTGCGCTAGAATAACAATTGTAAAGGCCTATTCATAAACTTCACTTTCCGTTCACTATTACAATATTAAAAACATCGAAATTCACAATACCATTCAAAATTGCCGTTTGACGTCGTTGTTGGTGACTTTCAACATAAACGAATTTTATCTATTTCTGCCGGCCGTTCGGAGCAATAGAAAATCATATATGTTTGCATTTGTCACGTGATTTTGCCTAATGCTACTAATAAAAAATCTCTTCGTTATTTTTCATAATATCGTCCATAAATACCGGATTATAAAAAAAACAACAAAAATATCACGAAAACAAAAAGCAGTACACACGTCAAAAATAATAAAACATTTTTTAAGTTAACAGCAGCAGCGTCAAACTTATGAATAGGCTCAAAAGACGCCAAACTGCAAACGGAAAGTGCAGTCTATGAATCAGCTTTAATATTGACGACCAATGTGTAAGAAGGGTGAGATCGCACTGCCGAATAAGCAGCGCGATCGACTCGCTGCTGCGTTTGTGACCTTGAGTTTGATGGATCATCGTGCGTAGTAGAGGGAAAATGTCTATATATTTATTTATTTTGTCTGTCTTATTAAGCCTGTGCTATCTATTTGTTTGATAAATATTGTTTTTTTGGCGTTTGCCGCACTTTGGTCAATATTCTCTTACGTTTTTTCTTTTTTCATGTAAAAAGCAAGCACAAGAGAGTAAGTAGTTCGAGTGGAGTCCGCCGTGTAAAGATGCATATAGCTAGATCGTATTGCCTACGTATTTCAGTATTAGCCAAGTTTCTTGGGGCGTTTGATTTAGAAAATGACACTAGTGTTCTATCGTCGGCGAACCTATAGATCGGGGTTTATAGTTTTGGTGATGCATCCCTGGGAAACCCCAGCGATGACCTCTTATCTTTATGATATGTATCCATCGATAGCTACCTGGATCGATCGGTCTTTAAGAAAGCTACTAAGCCAGTCGATGAGTGAGAAAGACGAACCGTACGATTCAATTAATTAAGAAGGTTGGCAAATTAACGTCTGTTTATAGCTTTCTATATATCCATTGTCATTGATGTATGTTTACGAAAGCCGTATTTCTGTTAACAGGTTCAAAATTAGCTAGTTAGCCACAACTCCATGACTTTAGCAATGGCTGGGACTAATGCAATCGGACTGTAGTTGTTGGGAACCAACATTTTTGCTTTCTTTGGTACGGGTTTAACTATATCAAGTTTCCAATTTGCAGGGAAGATATCTTTTTATATGATAGAGAAGAGTTTACAAAGCGGATATGTTAGTTCAGCAGAGCATTTCTTCAATACGGTTGGTGGTATTTCATCGAGGCCAGTAGTTTTGATGTCGAAGCTTTTGAGACGTTATAAAAATAATAATTTTTTATAGTTTGTTCAAAGGTTGCCAACCTCTGTCCTAATTGTATAGCAAGAAAAGATTCATTAGATACTCTTTTTGATCCTAAAAATAACAAATTAGTTTTTCTTCCTATAAAACCGATTGATGATTACAGAAAGGCCTAATCAAACGTATTTAAATAATAGACAATAAGAAGATGATATATTTATTATCATCAAAAAATCTTAGTGCAGACTAATTAACAATATACAACCATATTTTTTAATAACAACCTACAAATAAGAAATTAAAACCAAAAAAGGCCTAAGTACATTTTTTTATTTGACTAGGGACATTTGCATTTCAATACTGTTTTTTATATGGATATATTGATAAACGGGTTATAAATATATTATTTAGTCAGCGAACGATGCTCGATATACTTGATCGTGCTGTATTCGCGCTATCTTCATCAGATTGGTCCGGAGATATACGGATTGCCTGGTACCACTGGTTGGTTAAATCTGTCATCTGACTCTTGCAATCTTTTAATTCCTTAAACAAAACAGATAATTCAACAGATACAGTAAGAAACTACCTTTTTATATGATATATTTAATAGAATATATACAGGGTGTCCCACAACGAGTTAAAACTATCTGTATATAGCAAAATACTTAAAGTAAAATCATGAAAATTTTTATGTTTGGGTTTTCGGATACGATCTTTTCAACTAAAATATTACAAAGATGGCCGACTTCCGGTTCTACCGGAAATGTAAACTTGCTTTTAATACAAGGTAATTATGGCAAAGTTGTTACAAGAACATGTGCTTTCTTCGCATTAAGATATCCAGATAGACCACGATGGAAATCGCACATTGTTAAAAGAATACATAACAATTTGAAACTATTCGGTTCATTTTAAGCAAAAGTTAATCAAATTAAACCATTTGTGACAACAATAAGATATGCTACACAATTTTTTGGAAAATTAAAAGTCAAAGGAAAATAGTTTGATGTTTTAAAGAGCACTTCGTCTTCGAATCTTCGTCATCATGGCATTTTATTCATTATTAACTCTATTCGTTTAATAAAATCGGTTGGTTTTAAACTTTGACACAAATTGTAAGAATAATGATGCATTTTATGTTTTCGTGAGATACGGTGAATCGACGATTTGCTTACTCCAAGATCTCATTTTCCATGTAATAAAAGCAAATTTACATAATGTTCGTTATTAAATTGAGAACGAGCCATTTTAACGATATTCGAAAGTATCAACAAGGAACTAATGACAGTTAAATAAGTGTCATTTATTATAAAGCCTACTAAAAGTATACATAAAAAAATAAAACTTGTTAAAAAATACAATAATAATTTAAAACCTCAAATATCTCGGAAACGTTTAAAAGTTGGAATGGGATTAGTAAATACAATTTGATTTGATTTTTTTACAGACCTTAACAAAATAAAAAAAATTTAGACACATCTGCATCTCTACCGGGTTCGAATATGGTCTAAGAAAATTTAATAATGTTTTTTATGTGTACAGAAATAAATTGATATTTATTAATATTCTACATAAAAAAAATTATAAAAGGCGATTTTTTGTAGTAAAACCATATAATATAGCTAAATCAAGAAAGCATCTGACAGCTTTGATTAATGAATTTATTAATTACGGCAGAGTATTATTAAAGTCGAGGTAATAGATGTATAATGAGTACATTAAACGACAGTCGTGGATGAAATCAGTTTAATTTAAATTAAACAAAAAACAAACAAATAATTTTTAGGTTTTTTATAACGATAAATGAGTACTTGGATAATGATAAAACTTCTAGAAGGAATACACAGAAATTGATACTATTGACTCGTGACTCGTCGGGAATGTGTAGAAGGTCCGAGAAACTGTCTAGAATGTCTCCCATTGAAATGCTCGGTTGAGATTTCCTGTTTTCCTCATTTCTACTATTGAGTGTTCACCTCTTTGGAATCATGTTTTGATATGGTGAGAAGGGCTATAAGCCCCCTTTTAGCCAAATACTTTTTCATTTCCTATCTGGCACCCATATAGAGGGAAAACTATTTTATTTGACTAGTTCATTTAGATTTTTAGATATTCTCTTATGTCAGGTAAGGTAAACTAGTAAACAGTTTACTTTCAGCCGAAAATTTGGTGTAGTGGTAGTTTGTTCAGTATATTCAGCTGAAAATAAAAACTGGTCCTTGTTTTAGTTTTTTTTATATTTGATCGATTAACGATATAACTGCAACAGAAAAATATTTTGAACCAAGCCATACATTCATGACAGCCGCAGTGATCAATCACATCGCAGTGATTTTCAATATGGTTGAGAAACAAACTGTTCGACTTTTATGATTTCATTTCAGCCACCAAGCCTTCGTTTGCAAAACATAGTGTTAGTATGAAATACAAGAATGAAGGAGAATTCAAAGAACTCAAGTTTTTGTTGTCCCAACTGACACAGGCAAACAACAAACCAAGAGAAGTATATTGGAATTAGAATGGAGAAAGAATAATCTCTAGTTTTTTGGAGAACTTATTGAAAAAATCGCCTACAATTTTGGCAAAATACTCCTGAGAAATGGTCCTGTTTGTAGAAGTAAATATAACAATTTACGTTTTTTTAACGCAAATTTTTAAGCAAACTCATTTTAAAATCTTTGAAATGACATTTTTATTTTTTAAATAAAACAATCAAATTAAAAAGAATATGAATAACGATATGAACAGTTTATATACATATACCTTCTCAAAATAAAAATCAGTAAGTGAGCAATTTATACTGAAAGCATTTGTAATCTTCAACAGTTGGTATTAATCGAGAAACACCTCTTAGACTTAAGATGGCAGTATATGTAGAAACAAATTAGCTTATATTGTGCAATACAATAATTTTATCAACAGTTTTTTACAAAATGTTTTTAGTTCGTACTTAGGGCGATCTTCGACCAAATTCAAAATCCATAGACTGATGCACTTCTTGCGCAAACAGATGTGATTTAATATTTGTCTTGACTTTTGTCATGAAATTATTCTTTTTGAAACACTGAGCATTCCAAAATATATCTGTATTTTAGGTATATTATGAATAACGGGTTTTTTATAGAAATTATTTTTGTTGCATTAGTTCATTACACAAACATTTTCCCATGGAATGTTCAGAGACGTTTTCAGAGTGTTTTGAAAATTTGAATTTAAGTAGTAATGTAAGTAACGCCTTCTATTATGATATATATGTTATTCGAGAAATTTATCGATTGACTAATTCTAAGCAACTTTTGTTTGGAAGCTTTTTTTAATTGATACTTACTAACGATTGCAACTCCCTTAAACATTCTTGCTTTTTAACCTTTTTCCGTGAATAACTCAAAAATATCTAATTTAAGCAAAAAATCATTCAAAACAAAATCTAATACGAGTGAAAACTTTTAAGCTTAAACAACTTGTATTGGATGTAGCTGAAGTAGCTGAAAAGTCTTTTGAAATGAGCACTGGTAGAATTTTGCATTAACAAATATAACAATATAACAATTAGGAAGCATGTGGCGAGCTCGGGTTTTTAACAATTATTTCCTGTATAGTTGTAAATGTGCCGAAGTAAAAGAAATTTTGAGCTTATTAGGAAAAAATTAATCAAATTAGCCAAAATGTTATCCCATTGGCCAAATGACCCCAAATTGACGTTAATCGACGTCTATTCATATCATTTGAGGTCATTTCTCATTTCATATTATGAACATTGTCAACAAATAATGAAGACAAAATATTAAATAAATGAAATTTCTCTCGCGTAGAAAGTGCGCGACATTTTTACTTGTTTTAATTTGACAGTTTGCTCAAATTTTTATAAAAATGGATGTGTAAATGTCGACTCAACCCGTAATAGCCATTGGAGATGGTCATTAAATGTTTGGAGTTGAATTATAGGTGATCATGTGATAGGATTATATTTCTTTCATAAAAGAGTAACTGGTGCGGTTTATGTAAACTTTGTTCAGGTTCTCTGCTAGTTTTATTAGAAGTTCCAGTTGATATGGAGCTAAAGAATTATTCTGAACTACCAACATGAATATAATGAGAAATTTTGGTCAATCATTTCAACTTATTTTACAGCATTGTAATGTAACGGTGAATAGTTAAACAATCAATTCATAGTTACATTCAGAATTACACTTTGATAACGATTGCAAAGAATAAACGGCCTTTAAAATGATTATAAAATGTATGAGATCAATACCTATTAATTATGGTTTACGATAAGTGATACAATATAATTCTGTTTTAATAAACTTTGGATATAAGAAATGCTTAACAAAAATTGAATCAACATAACTGAAGATTTTATTTGTGGTATAAAATACGGGGCTACATTTTGAAGAAAATGGTAATTTTCGAGTTTCCGTACACCCTGTATACAAAAAATTTACTCGAATACAGAGAAATTGCATCATATTACAAAACCCTGTTAGGTTGAATAGAATTTGTTTCACTCTACAGTATGAGGGTTGCTACTTAAGTTTTGATATAAGGCCACAATGATGTGAAATGTCAAATCTGGCATGGCCATCATAAAGTTTTACATTTTTAAAGGTGAACGTACTCAGAACATGTTGTCATAGAGAGAGAGAGAGTGAGAGAGAGAGAAAGAGAGAGAGTGTGAGTAGGTGAATTCAATAGATCTATAAATAATTTATTTCCACTTTATTTGGACAAAATACTGCTCATATCGAAGACTTTTAAAATTTTTGTAATAAGGGATACTTTCGGAACTGAAAAATAAAAAGTTCACTTCGGTACAAATTAGATTTTGAAGAAAATGATAAATAGACCTTAGATCCAAATTTTCATGAAAACCTTTATATCTAAAAATTCCACGGATTTAAAGTTTTTTACCGCCGAAGACGGGACTAAGGAGTAAAAATACATAAATTTCAAATATTTCAAAGTAATCTCCTGTAATACCCATTAAAACTGAAAATAATATTTGTATAAAGCTCTTTGATCTTTTGGAATAATTCCCATAATGGACTGTAATATCTATACTTGATAAAATTATTAACTCCTATTCTAAAACCCTGCTTTTGTGAAACATTACGTACTTAAAGTATATTATCAGTTCAATCAACGGAAAACAATTACTTCGTCAATGCCAACAATTTACTTATCAATAATTTATTTTAAACAAATAAAACATATTTGAGCTACCAAACCAATATTTTATGATAAGAAAAGTTTAAGATCATTTAATTTTTCAAATGCAGTTTGCAAGAATATTAAATATTTTAGCACCGTCATAAACAGTATGAAGATTATCCACGTGGTACTGGATTAAGAAAAGTCAAACTACACTAACTGAATGCCGATAAACTGCACAACAAAAATTTAGTGAAATAAAATACGAGCTCTCAAACTACAGTTCATTCGACTTTGGTACCTAACGCGTGGATGGCTTACTCATGAACAATTCTTTTCTCAGTATATGCTGATAGCTTCTTCTGTCTCTCTAACCTTAAAATCTGACCAGTATTATTTGGTGAAATTTGTCGATAGTATCGATGGTTGTCACAGTGTTTGGCCGTCCCGAATGTTCATCGACAGTCAAGCTTATACGACCACGGTTAAAATCAGTTGTCCACAATTGAACAGTCGTAGATGATGGTACAGTTCCTTTGCATAGGCGTATGGCTGTATGTAGATATATGCTATATATAAATATTTATGAATTTATATTGATAAATGATGACATCTTCAGGTTGAGGTACGAAACTTTTCAGAAAATCCTCGTAATTTTACGAACTACGGAATATATTGGCACTGCACAGTTATGTGTTTTTGTACTTATTTACCGTTGTTAGTTGTGTGGATTTATCAAATTTTTTTGCTTGCTTCTGTCTTATGAGTTTTTTTACGAAAGCTTTTTGTTCTGGTTGAAATGTTTCAGGCTTGTCTCGATAAACATTTAGTTTTTGTACAGTTTTTGATTCAAGGGCAATAAGATCTGAATTAATTTTTGAATAAAGTAATTTCGATTTTTCCTTATGATTGTTTATATAGTCAATTATCAATATCTGATCGATTTCCATATTAAAAAGATTATTGACTGTTATATGTCTATAGTTTTGAATTTTGTTGTAGAGTGCAGAGAATGATTATAAACCAAAATTGCATAAATGATTTTATTTTTAATTGGGATTTTAAGAAATCCTTTTGTATTTATTATTCTGATATGTTCGATTAATGTCGAAGGGAACCTTTCAACAATTGCATTTGACTGTGGGTGATTTGGACCGCAAAAGTGGATATCAATTTTGTGGAGTTTCAATAACTCGGTTATGACAGTATTTTTAAATTCGGTACCGTTGTCAACTACTATTTGTTGAGGCACAGCGTGATGTGAGAAGAATTTTATCAGATTTTCAACGATTTTTTTGTCGACCAGTGTAGTTTTCGATCATATACGAGTCTGTACAGAACAATTGATAACTTTTATTTCAAGAACGCAGAAGAGGCCAAAATATCTTCTATTGAGTCAAAAATTATGGTGCACGAACCAATTTTTTAAGTTTGTATCGATATCTGGCAATAATCGGTAATCAAAGTTTCTGTATAGCTCTGTAAAAGTGATGACGACTTTCCAGATTTTATGGAGTATCATTGTAAAATACATTCTCAAGTGAGCGCTCAAAAGTACTAGAATTAAATCATATAAATTAGTAAATTCTATAACATCTAAAAGTTTGTCATACTACGCTTTGCTGAAAGAATATGACAGTGAACCCTTACAACAAACAGGACTATAGTTTTATTAATATTTCAGATATGCTCATATTTGAAAGGCCTTTCAAATTCATAATTGAAAGATCAAGAATGGTTCCTCGATTTTGCTCTTTTCTGGGACAGTAATCTCACTAACTAAATTTACAAGCCCAAGGTAGAACAATAATAATAGATGTGATAATTTTGAAGTCCTTGAAAGAGAAAATAGGTGCAGGGTGAACCATTAGTATGTGGAAGTGGAAGTCAAAAATATTTTTTCGCGTTTTGGATATCGTTAATCAATCGCTCAAAAAAGGTCGCGTCGATTTGTGCAAAGAAGTTCTGAATAAATTCTATCGTGATGCTTCAAAAAACGTTTATAAGATCGTGACAGGCGATGAATCATGAATCTATGCATATGACACTAATCAAAAATCGACTGTTTAGTTTGAATACCTAGGATTAAAAATAATAGAGGATGATGAAATAAAAGAAAGAGTAGGAGCAGCAGGAAGATTCTTTGGAAGTATCAAACATTTCTTCTTGGTAAAGAAATACTAACAGAAATGGAAACGCAAATTTTTGAAATAGTCACTCCAATATGCATTTTCGGGACAGAAACATGGACCACAATTGAAACATACAGCGCATGTAGCTACTAAAATAGAAAAAGCAAAACTAAGACGATTTGGGCACATCAACGAGTAAGAGGATACAAAATTGTTTGAAGAGTGTAAGAAGCAAGCACAGAAAACACAAAGTAAGCTCTAGAAACACACTACATGGTGGGATATTAGAATATGGAAGAGGTCCGAAATAACGGAAGATCTATATAAAAAATTTACAAATATATAATTAATGCTTGGAGGACATAGACATGACGATAAAGGAGGAGACAACAAAGACATAAAACTTAAAGTCATGGTCCTTAAGAAATAACGAGAAGAATAAGGTGATATAATAGCTGCGATCATTTGCTTCGATGTGCTTCTTGGGCAAACAACTTTTCTTGTATTTGGCTCATTTTGAAAGACCTAAACAGTCGATTTATGGTTAGTGTTCATATGCATAGATCCATGATTCGTCGCCTGTCACGATCTTATAAACGTGTTTTGAAGCATCAGGATTGAATTTATTTAGAATCTCTTTGCACAAATCGACGCGAGCTTTTTTGAGCGATTGTCAAATCTATCTAGTTTCTCTTTAAATGACTTCAAAATTATCACATCTATTATTGTTCTACCTCTACCTTGAGCATGTATATTTAGTTAGTGCGATTAATATCCCAGAAAAAAGCAAAACCAAGGAACCATTCTTGATCTTTCTATTATGGATTTGAAACGCGTTTCGGATATGTCATGCGTCTATTTGTTGTAAGGGTTCACTGTCATATTCTTTTAGCAAAGCGTAGCATGGCAAACTTTTAGATGTTATAGAATTTATTAATTTATATCATCAATAACATGATTTAATTCTAGTACTTTTGAGCGCTCACTTGATAATTTATATTACAATGATACTCCATAAAATCTGGAATGTCGTCATCACTTTTAAAGAGCAATATTACCAATTATTTCCAGAATCTTTTTGACAGCCAAAACTGCAATATTGAGTGTATGCTATTAGAACTAGTGTCAAAGTATGGCTCAATCTTACGGTATGTGTCATGACGATTTTGCAATATCAATTTGCGCACAGTATAGATGTTTTCTGGCACAAAAGCCGATTTTGGACGACCTTCGCAAAATTTATTCAGAACCGAAGTGCGACCTCGATTGAAAGCGGAAAATCAGAGAAAGACAGTCGCTCGAGATGGTGTTTCATTACCAAAAGTCAAAACGAGTTGATCTGCACACTACTGTTATAGAAAATCATCGAAGCAAAAATTTCGCGATTTAATAAAATAGTTTCAAGTATCTGTAAACAACTAATATGTTCCGAGTACATGCAGCATTAGAAATGACAATCTTTATGATGGTAATGCCAGATTTGACATATCCAAATAAGTATTGCCATATCTCCAAACTTAGTGGTTGTTTAAGTGATTTTTTTGTAAAGTGAAACCACAAGTCTTTTCAAATATTTTTGAAGTTATCACACACTATTATCAAAATCAAATGAAAACTGAATACATTTTAAATGTAAAAAAACTATCCATGACCTAAAATTCAAAATGCGTAGAATTATAAGTTATGCATAAGTTAAGGCAAGCAATAAGTTATTTTCAAGGAATGATACACAATTAGTAAAATTTTTCGTGGAAATTTGTATTATTATAATGTATACTTAACACTATAATTGTTACAAATTTCTATAAATTTGTAGGTGCCAATACCTAACCCAAAACATATTTTAACAATTCCGGTTCTGGCAACCGTAACGTTAACAGTTAAAGTGTCAGTTCCTATAAAAAATAACTATTTTTCGATAGTTATCACAGTCCTAAAATCTATGAATAGAATTTCATCCGTTCATACCAAAACAGTGAATTTGTTACACACAATTTTACATTGGTTTGGAAAAAGAGTTCGCAAGAAAAACCAGCTTTTATCAACTCGATATGAAGGGGGCCTGTGCCAAAACAGATGCGTACTCTCGAATCAAAGCGGAAATATTTCTAAAATTAATAATGTCAAATACAAATGTTGGGACTTCTGACTACAGAAGCTTTCAGAATCCAAACACTACAGAAAACTACTCATCTGCACTTAGTCAATCACAATTCCTTACAAGCAATCGTTTTTCCAGCTGTCCATAACCTGAAACTTCAAGATTACCTGATATCACTTAGAGAGCTAGATAGAATATGAATGAAGATATTGTAGAACGCTTCATGACCTAACATGAAGGGCTGATAGTTATCAACAACACTCCGATCCATCCCGAAAGCTTATAACACCTTCCGAAATATTAATACTCTCAAATGTATGCCATACCACACTCAGATCTAATTGATGATCTTAACAAAATACCAATACCCTCTCACCAATGTAGTTCCTCACAATTAGCTCCACAATTCCGGAATATAACTACATCTACAGCTTCAGACGACAAATCTTCATTTCACCACCCACAATACAAATACTCGATTGTCTAATAATCACACACGAGAACACTAGCTACAGAATTTATCTATCTCAAGTCCGTCTACTATATTTTACATGAAAAAAAAACTAGGTCATAATGCAGCAAACTGTAAGAACTCTCAATTACAAACTTATGGCGAACATCAAATAACTGAACTACTACAGAACCCGACCCAACCTTCTTGCCAACCCCAAAATTCCGAAGCCAATAGTCCACAATCTCACACCGAGATCCCATCAGAAACCCCTGTAACACCTCACTCCCAAAATGTATCCCCCATAAACATAAAATAAATTCCGCAAAACAGTACCAAACGCAACTACGAGCAAATAGTTACGCCTCCTCCTTTAAACAGACGGAAACGAACCAGAGAACCCTAAGAAACCGTCTTTCCCCAAACCAATTAGACCAAGTAAAAAGCTTAAAAATAAACCAGACATCTCTACATAAATTCTCATGGAATCAATTAGAATTAGAAAAATGATTTTACTGCATTAATAGACATGGTAACATAAATTTACCCTTTTTTAAGCACAGATCTATCAAAAGCAGATGCAGAAAACTCAAGAAGAAAATGTTTTCTCACCTGCAATTAAATATATTAGAAACAGACCTCTTAGAAATAGAAAATTAATCATCGCAAACAAACAAATAAATTAACCAACAGAACGAATAATTTACTTTGATTTTTTTTTCTTTCTTTTCTGCATCCTCATTGACCATAACGTAGAACTGTGGTTTATCCCTACTTTTGATAACAGGTGCATACAAAATAACCAGTGGAAATTCTGTACTGGGAATCAGGGGAACCATCTTTAGGAGAGAGAAGAATACATTTGAGCCTTACGTATGCAGCCAAACTAAAGTACAATACTTCCATTCCTACCCTCCAAAATTGCTTCTCCAAGACATTCCCAAATCTTTTTTCAAATAAGCCCAGAGCCTCCAAACCTTTCTAAAACCTTATTACCTCATACTCATAGATTCGCTTAGCTCAATCCAAACTCTTCAAAAAATTCACACCTCAAATTCCTTAGCAATCAAAATCAAGCAACAACTGCAATATATACAAGACAACAACAAAAATATAGCATTTTGTTGGATCCCTTACTAATTGGAATAAAAGGAAACGAAGAGGCAGACCTGGCCGCTAAGGAAGTTGCAAATAGTAATAGTGCGGAGTGCGAGAACTTTTTAACTACTGCCGATATTAAATCAATCTTAAAGTGTAAAGTACTCAATGAATGGGAGAACAAACGGTCAACGTCCACACATAAACTTCGTGAAGTGAAAGACTCACTAAAACTATGGTCAATACTACCGAAAAATCGCAGAGATGAAGTTCTTCTTACACGTCTCTGTCTGGGCTACACGCGACTGACCCATACCTACTTATTTGATGCGAAACCTGAACCAAAGTTAGCAACTGCAAAATTGCAAATTGACTATAAAACACATAATCGCAGAATGTCCATCTCTTAACTCAAAAAGATCATCATCAAATCTACCACTCGAAACAATACGTGAAATTTTAGGACCTAAATACAATATCTTAACTTAATTTAACAAATATTTATAGATAAAACACATAATTTTCACTACATCGCTAATAACCAGTATACGGTTGATGCGAATTTTGTAATAAAAAAAATCCTCTCAAGTGTTATTTCTAGAATGAGTGTGCATGTGTTTAACATAAACCTCTAAATATTTTAGTGTGACATTAAGATAAGAAAGAATACATTAAACTAGAAAGTTGTTATAATTTTTGCATACTTAAACATACAAGTAATTAAATTTTTTTTTATTTTATGTATTAAGTTTGTTCTCTTTTTGCGAATATTAGATTACTTTTCTGGATCGTATCCGTACATGGTATTGCAAGTAAAAAGATTTGTACATTTCAAAATTGTTGTTACACCTAGGAGCTATTGCCAATTCAAGTTATTTGTTTATTTCAGAATGACAAACTTACTTCAGAAAAACAAAATGATAATCTTACAATAAATCAATCTCCATAAAATTCTACGGATGATTGAACAGTGGCAAATTTACCACTAATTTTTGTTGATGTTTCATTTATTATAACGAAAATTCCGATTATATCGAGCAGCGTAAGTGATGTTACTACGAGAGTGGCTACTTAAGTTTTGAGATATGGCAACACTGATATGAATATGTCAAATCTGGTAGTGCTAGTTGCTTATAGACATTCATATTGGTCAAAAAATGGATAGCCAAAGAGAACTCTTCAGCTTTGCACATGACACTGTGGTGTTTTATAAAAACACCTGTTGGACTACATTGAAAATAAAAGCCGAATTAGATTTCCAAAACATTCCGAACTGGTTCAATCACAAATGCCTAGCTGTGAACTATGAAAAAACAAAATTTATACCATTTACAGCATACAAAAATAACTTGCATGACAATTCAGATTTGAATACCTCAAATAATGGTAAAGTTATCAACGCTACCCAATCAATGAAATATTTAGCGATAATACTGAACGCGAACTAAGATAGGATTCACACATTCACAACATAACCACAAACCTGTGACGAATAGTACCTATATAAATTCAAGTTATTCAACAAAATCCTAAATATAAATAGTCTAAAATTTTATATCATGCACTTTTTGAATCCTGACTAAAATTATGTAATATGTACTTGGATGGGGCGGTGTGGCCAAAAGTTAACTAAGAAACTTAACTGTTCTACAGAAATTATACAATATTATTGTTATGGTATTCAAAAAAGGACTTCAAGAGAATTTTCTTGAACATAAATATTCTACTAGACAAAAACAAAATCTATCTGCTAAGACCAACATGACCAAAAAATAGAAACGTCAGTTACACTTACAATTCACTGAATTAAAAAGGAAAATCCTTCATTATATTCAAACTCTAAGAAAGTATTAAAAATGAAATTAAATCATACATAAAAAATATAAATAGACAAAATATACATGAAATGATTGAAACATAATGCAATTGATAGCATATTCACCCCGCTCTTTCTTCATATTCTACTACCCTGTCACATATGATTGATATAAATTGGAATATAGATTATCATAAGTACTCTGGTTTTACTTTTCTTTTGTAATTTTGAGTTACTTTCTATAATAGATATTGATATATTAAAATCAGAACAATTGAATTGGAAACCCTACTAATAACATTTTTATTCCTGTAGGTTTCAAAGTTTATTCCTCCATGACTAAAATTATATTGTTTGTTTTTAATGTCATTCACAACACCCTTTCATAACTAAACATTATAACATATACTTATTTATATTATATTATGTGCAATATTGTAAATATTGTATAAGAATTGGTTTTATAACTTAAAATGAATGTATGTTTCCAATTGACAGTTTCTATAGATATTTTTTAAATCTTCTAATGCTCATAATTTTATTGCCATTTAAATTACAATATATGTATGTGACATGTAAAAGTTTGGAAGTAATATTATTGATAATTGATTTGTGTACAAATAATTTTGACATATGTACATGGAAGGTATTGTACCTAGGTCGTCGATATTTTTGTAAATAGTAAATTGTCACTTCAAATCATATGATTTATTATTGTGAAAATTTGACAAAATCAAAGTTTTGATTTAAATTTATAAATCATAAATAAATATATTCTATGATACACTAACCTGCTGAGTAAATCTCCTGGTGAAAAACGGTATGAAATATTTTAGATCATATTTAGCAAAGCCTCGGATGCGATCAGATACAAAAGAAACTTCCACTTCTCCTTCGGTAGTTTCAGATAAATGCTCAGAATCCAGAGTTTGTCCCCATTCTCTCGTTTTGCTTAAAGTTACTTCTCGATCTTTTTTACGTTTCTTAAGTCTTCTAGAAGGATTTTTGGTTGCTTGCATAAATTTTAAAAGAGGCATAGTAGATCCCCCAAAGAATAACGTTGTAACTAATACAATAATTAAAGTAGTAGTAATTATCACATGCCTTGTCTCATCACTAAAATTTAGATGGAGTGAAAGAGCATAAGAAATGGCACCTCTCAACCCACTAAACCACATTATAAACATCATCTTCTTAGTTATCTGATGTTCCCTAAATTTGTTAACTAAAATTGCTAGAGGAAATATATTACAGGCTCTCCCGAAGAGACACAAAACTATGCTCCAAACAATTAAAGCAGGTTCTACTCTATGCTTGAAACTAAATAATGCTAAACCTAAATATGCAAATACGCATGTTTCAGCAATAAAAGCAAGAGTTCTAAGAGTCTGTTGCATAGTAATTTGTGTAACAGTAGAAAGATTGAAGTGTGTATAATGGGACATTACTATCCCACAGAATAAAATTGCCATTATACCAGAAAGATGGATACCTTCAGCCAAAACATAGGGAGCATAAGTGAAAACCAACATCATACCAAATTCTAATGACGGATTTTTCCGCAAGTCTACATGTTTTAATAATAGAGCACTAACAAGTGCAAAAACAACTCCTAGAAGAGCAGAAGCAAAGAACATTAAGCAAAATCTTTCTATACCTAATACTATAGCTTCACCTGTATTCATATTAGGATTGTTAGACTCTAATGCTGCATTTGTTAAAACGATAGCTATAGCATCATTGAGAATGCTTTCTCCAAAAACTAACATGTTCAGAATCGGATCTACATCTAGAGCATGAAAAATTGCTATGGTAGCAACTGGATCGACAGCTGAAATAAGGGAGCCAAATGCAAATGATTCAACGAAACCTAATTTATAAACCACATCAGCCAATCCCAAAAAATATATACCAAAACCAATTACGAATGCAGAAATAGTTGTTCCGAATATTGCAAACACTAATATTGATCCTATATTTTGGAAAAAATTACCCTTGTGTAAGTTATAACCTGATTCAAATATAATAGGTGGTAATAGTATTAAAAAGAATGCTGTTGGCGAGAAAGCTTCTTCTTTTCTCCAGTTGCTAATATTTCGGTTTGAAAGAGCATTCATAGTTAATCCAATCAAGGCTCCAAGAAAGACAATGACAATACTTTCTGGGACATATTGGAAATGTGTTTGAAGCATAAGATGTATCAATAAAATACCTAAAGCAAGAACACATAATACAAAAAATATTGCCATGGAACTGTTATGTTCATCTTCAGCAGCTTCTTTGGCAGGTAGCACAGGAACTGGATCTGCTGTTTGTGATGTGGTTTTAACCTCTGGTGCCGAGCTGTTACGCTCTTCTTCTAAAGTATCTATATGTGCTAAATCTGTAAGTTGTACATTAGTTACATTTTCTCCAGTCACATTAGCATGTTTAACAATCGTTGAATTATCAGGTTTCACTGTAGTTGATATTGGTTTCACTAGGGTTGTTGTTGTAATTGAATCATTTTGTAGATTTTTAGTATCATATATCCCTTTATCCTTTTGGTCATCAACAACTTGTTCTTGAACATTCTGTTTAGGAGTTCGTGATTCATCAATCGTCAAGGACGATGGTATTGTCCTTACATACGTCGCAATATTAAAAATTAAAAATAAACAAATTAAAGGATTTATCACATATTTTCTTCTATTAGACTCCATGATTAATAAACGCTGTGCATACTTTGGTCAAACTGTTAATTAACTATTTTCACATTCACTCTTTAAAAATATTCGAGTCGTTTACATCGCAATTTACAATAATAAAATTAACAATGGAGGATTTTTGATAACATATGATTCGTCATTTGAGATGTCATTACCAGTTTAACCAACTGACAACCAACGAACAAGTCACCTAAACATTAAAGAAAGTTTCACGTTCTGTGAAAACTTTTGCAAACTACTTCAAACAAATTTGAAATATATTTGTATAGTGTGTCTGTATGATATGCATCACAAAAAATCATCACAGAATTTATGTATAAAATTCAGACGATTCGATGCTTAGGCAACACTCATTACATTCTATCTAATTGAATTAGATCTATCACCCACATTACAGTACGCAATACAAAGAAATGAAATCAGAGAAAATTAGTGTGGGTATGATGGAGTAGAAGGAACACAGCTGTTGAATTACAATGATGAAATAAATGGAGATAAAGGTTCAAAACGAGAATGATGGTTGTTAATGAGGATTTTCAAAAAGGAGAAAAAACTAACCGGGAGACTTACCGATATAGAATAATTATCAATGAGATTATCCCAGCAAAAATGACTTTATCGGTTTCAAAATTCTCTACTAAATATATCGGTTTCAATTGTAATTTACAGCAAAATTCTCCATTAAATATATCCGCTCCAGTTTAAATTCATTCAATCATTTTAAGAATCTATATATTGAAAAAATTGGCTGGCCGTTCTCTCTTGCTTGTTTATTTCATTTTTTCTTTCGACTGCACGGTATTTACGGGTGTTACTACTTAAGTTTTTCGATTCCGATTGAGGCATCTCCAAAACATCCAAATAAATAATTTTTCACTTCACTGAAAATTTCACAATGTTTATGTAATTTACATATATATAAAGAAACTAATAATGTTCTATGTAATATTTATTTGGAAATAAATTAAAATTACAAAATACTATGTACAAAATTTGTCATACAGAGCAGCCACATGCTAGCAGACGATTGTTTACAGCGATATTGATTGGTTGCATTATCGATTACACAGAGCAATTCATTAATCAGCTGATTGTCTTTGCAAACAAAATTTAAATTAGCGCTAGCAGCGCCAACTATCTTGTCTAAGAAGTAAACAAAACTCGGTTTCAGATCTCCCATTTGAGTATCACACCTTACTTTGGCTTCGCTGATTGGCATCTCTCAACGCTTCCCTGTTGCGATCCTCAGCAAACTGTAGTTAACAGTGCGTGCTTATAACAGTTACACGGTTTTATTCTATGTCTAGAAAGTATACACTTTGTTAAAGAGAAGAAAACAGAATATGTAATGTAGAATGGGAGTTAGATTTTTTCTTTGCTTTCGTTGCTTTGTTAAAAAAGGAAAACTTAAACTTGAAAAATTGATATCATTTCACTGCATTTTGCATCAGCATTACCATTTTGCAAGACACTCTGTATAGAACTATTGCCATTGTCAACTATATTCGCGTAAATGCAATGCATCATCGTGAATATCGGCAGATGCTCTCTTTAGATGAGGAAACGTATAGTGTTGATCTACCATAATACTGCAAGGTTCGCTGGCTATCAACAGGTCAGGTTTTGATGAAAGTTTTGTCTTTAAGACGACAAATTTTAAACTTTTATTAAGAACAAGGAAAACATTGTGATCTATCAGATGAAGTATTTCTCAGAAACCTTGCATTTTTGTCTGAAATGATGACAAAACAAAACAATTTAAATATTTGCCTGCAAGGTGAAACGAGGTATATTTATAAAATGTGACAAAAGATCCAAGCGTTAAAAAAATTATCATTTTTCAAAACATTTGTTGATTGGAAATATCTGCACAACACTTCCCGGAGCTAGCTAAAATGTTAAATGAGCAGAACTGTGAAAATAAAATAATCGATGAATATGTAGGTGTCTTGAATTGTTTAATAGAAGAGTATACTAATAGATTTTCTGATTTTGACGAGCACACTTCTGCTATGAAACCGGCATTTGAACCACATTTAATAGATATATCCGAGGCTCCTGCAGAACTACAAATGGAGTTAATTGATTTAGGGGAAGATAGTATCATCAAATCCCTTTTTAACGCTAAAAAGGATCCCATAGAAATCTGCAAAAATGCTGTTGAATATCCATGCCTTTGAGAACATACTTGCCGTTTACTTTCCTGCTTCGGAAGTACCTACTGTTGCGGGATAAATATACAATTACTGTCAAACAATAAACAAAGCCAAATAAGTCACTAACTTAGTAAATAAAAAAATATTTTTATTGTATTTTTTTATATTTTTATATTATTTTATATGTATATTATATTCATAATTTTGTAGTATTATATTTTATTTTTTCTATATAAATTTTTAAATATATAGAAAAACTATAATAATTTCACAAAAGTCACTTTCTTAGGTCAATCAGCTTATGCGGCCTCTCTTATTGCTGCCTAATTTAAATGTGACCTCTAATGGTAAAAAGGTCCCCATCTCTGGTATACAGTATATTTGTTAAGAATAAAAATAATAAGGTGATGCATTATTATTGAAGAATCAGACACCATTAATAGCACCAAGAGGTCAATTACAACTGTAGAGAAACGATAGAAACTAATTATTTTCCAGCAAACATACAGGATGAGTCATGAGAACTTCAGGGAGGATATCATGATGCTTGGATTTAGAAATTCCAGGACCGCCTTTGGAAAACTTTATTGAGGGATTCGTATAGAATATTGCACCCTAAATAATTTTTTTTAATGTAATGAGTGATCTCCAGATTATATTGATAACCAATGAAAACGACGTATGCGACAAAAGTGTAACATTTTTATCTGTATCGAATTACAATAACGATAAACACCAAACGACAAAAAATAGTAACGTGCAACAATTTTAAAACAATAACTAAAATTATGTACTCAAGACATATTAATTCGAATTAAGAAAAAATAGTAATTGCAACAATATAAAAATAATTTGAAGTAGATTCTCGAAATAGAGCCGAGCCTTCACATTTTTGTTGCCAAATTGTTAATTATCGTATTGAATCACGGACACTCTGGAGATCGTTTTTCTAATAGTATTACAAAACAGTATATTTTTTAGTATTTTTAGTATTTTTAGTAGCTTCAATTGTCCCTAAATATGGTAATCAAAGAAATCGGGGGCTCTTGAAGGTCACGAAATAAGACCTTCACGTCCTATCCACCTGTTGCCATAAACATTATCTAAATTTTCTCTCCCTGTCAGTAAAAAGTGGGGGAATGCCCTCTCATGCTGAAAATACATCCCTCGGATAACAACGTTCGCCTTGGCAAGTAAATTCAGCAAAATATTACTTTTGTTTTCAGTTCTGTTATTCTTCCATTTGTCATTCTTACTTCATGTTAAAATATCAGTTTTGTTGTAACGAAAAGGCAACTTTCCCAAAGTTAAACTCAATCAAGAATCAAAGCTAAGAAGGTTTTACATTTCATAGTTCTTCGATGAATCAGATATTTGGAGCAGAAATCTCAATCTTCCATCACAAACATGTGGTCTCTGAAGCAGTCTCTTCGACCACATTGAGCAGAGGAATACTGAAAGAGATAGATGAGCATTATAAAAAATCTCTTCCTAAAATAAGAGTTGTAATTGCATAAAAATTATTTATTGCGAGCAGACAACTTGTCCTTTTAAATATAAAGTCGGTCCTGGCTCGTTTTTTACTCGATATAGATACTTGGGGTGAATAAATTGGAATGATTGTACCTTGCTCCAATATTAGTTTGAATCGTGCATTTTTCCAAATTTAACCTTGTCTATGAAAAACTCACGATTTCATCAATAATATTAATATAGTCACGAATTTTCTCATACATATTTTGATACACGTAAAGTGAGTTTATGAAACATATTTCGTTGTGTGATGTTTTCAGAAACTGTATCTTCTAACGGTAAATATTTCATTAACAATCTAGTAATATAATGTAATATTTTAAAAACGCAAATTATTTTATTTGTTGTATTTTTTATTATATTCATTATTATTTCGTCCTGATTTTATGGTCAATATAGCTCCAAAATTTAGAACTATAATCGGAGCCGTATCTTAGTTTATATATTATATAATAAAAGCATATTTATTTACAACGATATGGTATGGAGATTTATGGTATTGTATGGTGAAGGTTATTTAAAATAATAAAATCAATTAAGTAGTGTGACCCAGAAAACAATATTCTCTTTAATTGTATTATGTATCGAAAATTGATTTTTAAACTTTCAAATGCGTATACCTATAAGATCAGCTCTTCAGGGAAATAATAGTAATAATAAATCTTCTGTATCGACATAATAAGTGTACAAAATACAATTTACAAAGTAGGCATACAATATACATACTCGTACATCATGCAACAGGAGTGGTGAGATTTAACATATATTTTATTCTCCCACCTATCTAGCACCTTAAAAATGCAAAATAACTTAATACAGTCTCAACTATAAATTGATTAAATAAGTAGGTACCAAAGCCCCAAAAAGATAAAGTCAGTTACATATTTGCTTACTACACAAAATTGTTCTTAACTTAGATTTAAAAGAATTTATACTATTTTATACTATTTATACTAAACAGTCCTAAGGTCCTTGTGGAGAACGTTATAACCAACAGCTACATACTAGTCCAAAAGGAAGCTTAAATCTGACTAAACATATTTTACGGTACCAAAAATTTTGTCCAGTGAAACTGCTACACCCCGTAAACAAGCAATGGGTTATAGCTACTCGTAAGGGCAGCCGCGATAGGTTTGGGTCAACCAGGTTTGGAAATTGAGTAAATTTTTAAACTATTTTACGGTGTCTGCCGATTTAATATAATGTACCTCTAGAAAAATTTGAAAAAATAACTAAGGCTGCGGGTAGCCACTTTTCAAAACTCGGAAAAATTTTTTCATGTATTTAAAGCGTCTGCTATTTTGATATATTATTTTTTTCTTACTAATTGAGTCCGAAACTTTACGGTATCCTTGTACTTTCCAGTACTATTAAATTCTCCTAATTCAATATGTCTGCCTTTGTTTACAATGTTACCTTAGTGAGTTCTGTTAATTTTTATTTTTTTAAATAATAACCTAAAATTTTCAAATATGATATTTCATATAAATTTGATTTTGGGTTAAAAGCGAAAACAGTATGAAAAAAAAACATATTACGATATATGTCCGTGAAGTTATTATTACAGTACTCGATTAGGTAGAAACATATATCTCGTACCGTACTAAATCACTTCCCAAACTTATAACGTAAATAACTATTTTGGACCAATATTAAAAATGTCTGCCTTTTTTTCCAGTTGTAAAATCCCTTTGTCTGTTTTGATCAGATCCAGAAACCGAGTAATCTACTAATGGTGCTTCATGTCGAAGACTCCGATCGTTGTGTTTGACGGAAGGGTACCAATATCAATCATAGATAATATCTACGTAAATACTGAAAATTTAGTTATCAGTTGCAATATCTGACAATTTCAACCTTCATTATTTTCTTCGACAATTATTTTTAAAACTTAATATATTCTGATATGAGTAAATAAATATTTTCCATTAGCGTTTGAGTTTTTTTTCATTATAATAATAAATTGATATTTGTTACATTCTTATAATGGACCTTTTTTCCTTAATAAGAACATAGCTGTAGATGTATTCGTTTTTATGAATGTTGACTATGACTCCAAAACTACCACGGCATGGCTTAGCTATAACCCATTGCGTTTGCTGGATATAGCAGTATCACTGGATGAAATTTCAGGTACAGTCAAATATGTGCTGTTAGATTTATGCTGGTTATTAGACTATAAGTGTTTGGGGTAGATAGCCAGCAATCATTCATTTGGTTTGTCTTTGAATTTCTAGATTGTCTACTTGAATAGTTACCGGGTCATCTGAAACCATCAGAAAGAAATGAATAACTTATGTTGTACATGTTACTACATACCAGAAAAAAAATAAACAATATGATACAAAGTGAATGATATGAAATGAAAATTATAGATGGGTATCAATTTTCTGTTTCCACTTCTTCAAGGATGTTGATGTCAATTTGGGTCTTTTTTTTGGAACGATAGTGTGAAGTGTAATAGAAACGTTGGATTTTTCTGCAGACGGCTTTCCTGTAAAAATCTCAATTTTCATATTTTTACACTTATATATAACATATGTAGAGAATGATAAAGGTATCGAAGAGTGTGATTGTAGTGTAAGTAAGCCAGGAAATATTTTCCTGAATACACTATTTGTTTACATATTCGTATAGGTTTTTGGAGTATTGGTCCAATTTGTGTTTTGTTACTTCACGGTGACAGTATCAAACTCCAACGGTTCTATTTTAGATACGTCTAATTTGGTTGATATGTTTGGGCAACAGTCATTATTAATTATTACAGGATGAGGTACGTGAGGAATGTTTGTCGTTTTGATGACCCCACGAAAACACCGAAGATAATACAAACTGTCTTTTTTAATCATTAATTCTTTGTTCTATCGTTGTTTAATAAAAAATATCATAACACAAATTATAATTTTGTTTCTAAAAGTCCAAATTTGAAGTTTTAATATATAATTCGCGTAGCGTTTCGACCAGGATATTCACGTGAAGTTCATTGTTTTTTTAATATCTCTCTTCGTTAAATACACGAGTTTATGCACATTATAACCTTGTCCGGTGACTACCGCACTTTTACAAAAAATACAAAGAAATGTCTTATAATGTTTCAACCAACGAGTGTTGTACATCGCGTTATCTCTATAGAATAGGTGTAAATATCGCGACACATTATTCGAAGCGTTGATAATTGCTTGCTGTATGTATTTGAATATAAGATAAAGAAAAAGGGAAGCGAAAGAGAAAAGTCCAGAGGAAAATATCAGTTTTTGGCAAAGAAATCATAATTAATTATTAAATGGTAGGTACATAATTATTGTTTTGTAAAGAAAAAGCAAAATATCTCATAAACTAATAATTTTAAGTGCAGAAAATACTTGGTAAAAAATACTCGATGGAAACATCTTCATGACGCTGTTTTTTGTTCCATTATGGGCAATCGCGGCACCCAACTTGCGCACAGCTCTCTCATGTCCAAATTTTTAGTTAAAATGCGATGTACGGGAATTTGTGGATTTTCCTCAATATTCCTGGAGTCGTTACCTCATTTTGTTGACCACTGCGATGCTGCGATATTAGGTTGTACGGCCTCGCTTGAATTGTGCTATCCAATATTTTACTGTGGATAACGAAGAAGCAGTCTCACCCCGAAAAGAATCTAGATCAGCTTTTATATTGGTTGGGCTAATGCCATTCAAATGAAAGTGTTGTATTACATAACGATGACCAATTTTTCCATTTTTACAATTACACTATTTATGGCTGCTAAACAAATACTTAGCTAATAAACAAGTGGCATCTTCAATCTTGAAACATATGCTCTATAGACTGTGTAATTTCTGATAAAGTGATATTTTTCAAGCAATTACTCCCATTTCTAGGTTAGGCCAGGTACTCTGGGACAATCCTGGTATATCAAGTGCATTCTAATGATTCTGTTGCTATTTACTTGGGACAGAGCATTTACAAAATAGATTAAAAGGCTATCAGTACAATGAAAATAATATATATATATATATATATATATATATATATATATATATTTAATTAATAATTATAGTTATGTTTTATAAATTTCAATGCAATTGATAGTTTTTACTTATTTTTGCGAAACACTAACTGGAAAAGTTGGTAATCATGTTATAGGTGATCTATTAATATAATTTTACAAGTAGTCAATGTCAATATTTTGATAAAGACCCCAACAGGTTGGAAAGTCACATTTTTAACTGTCTTCAAAAATCAGACCAAAAATGAATGAGTGCTCTTACATCTATTACTTGTGATGGTGTGATTGTCCTGTTGCTAATCAATCATAGACTTTTGATCTCTGGGGTTAGTAGATGTATATTTATGTTGCTCTTTGTGAAGAAAATACGTGTTGTTTATTCGTAGCTCGTTTCTCGCACAGAAGTCTATCAGGAGTTCCCCATTTTCGTTGGTTCAGTATATATTTGTCTTATGTCCGGAATTACCTCTCTTCCTATTCTGGCGTTCAGATCTCCGAGTATAATGATTCTATCCGTGCTGCTTAGTTTATCTATAGTATTTTGTAGGTGTTGGTAAAATGTTTCGCTCTCCTCTATGGGTTTACTTATATCCGGTGCATATGTGCTTATTAGGCGTGTCTGCGTATAGTTGATTTTAAGAGATATTTTCAGGATTCTGTCGTTAATGTAGTCTATGTTTTCTATACATTGTTCGTATTTCTCTTGAAGTAGAATTCCCACTCCCAATTGTGCTCGTTCTTGCTTAGTTCTTCCGCCATAGGCTAAGATGTAATCATCATATCTTGATGTGCCCTCTCATTTCTTCTTCGTTTCTGATAGAACGCATATGTCAATCTTATGTTGTTTTATTTCGTTAACAATCTCCAGGTCTCTGCAATTCCACGATGTTATATTCCAGCAGGCAAGCCGTGTTATTGTTCCGATCGGTTTCCGGTTTTACCCCAGGCAGAGTGCTAGCCTAACCTTAGAACCCTCCTTCTTTTACCCGGGCTTGGGACCGGGCTGAATGACCGTTGAGCTACTCAGTACACCCAACAACCATAAGGCAGAGTTTGCTTTTTAATTGATTCTGTTTATCCTTTTCTTGAATATGTTATATATCATTTTTTCCGGATAATCATTTTCTTTCAATGCAGTTTTTACTTTTTGAACAGCTGAGCATCTAAATTCAGGATCTGATAGTTGGATAGATCTATCAGCCAAACTTATTATCACTGATCTTTTTTGTGACATAGGATGAAGTTTAAATATCCTGAGGACCAAGTTGGTTTTGTATATCATTCTTTTCATATGTTATTGTTAATTTAATTTAATGTTACATCAAGAAAATTAATTCTATTATGCTCGACCTCGTTTGTGAATTGAAGTTTTTTATGATAAGAATTGAATTTTTTATTTATGTTTTCAATTTGATTCTTTGGTACTGCAGTAACTCAATCATCTACATATCGGAAAAAGAATAGATTATTTATATCAAGTTTGCTTAGAACCGTTTCCTCAAGATCTTCTATTACTAATTGTGCTATAACTAATTAATCAAGATTTCCGATCATTTCTATTCTATTCTATAATTTCTAGTAGCAAAATTAAACAGAGTGTATTAACTCTAATATATTTCCGAGCGTTAATTGCTTTTGTTAATTGTTAATGTTTTAAATAACATTAATTTCAACGAATTCAAAAATCAATAATCAAACAAATTTAAAATGTCGCAATTCTCAAATAATTAATTCTCAGATGGTATTGGAAAGCTTGGAAATATATTGGAGTTAGTAAACTTTGGTGCTTAATTTTGCCACAATCCCACTACGAACTCTCTGATAAACTAGCTGGCAAAGAATTTGTTCCAATTCATATATATTTTATCAACCAAATATATATATTTCAGAATTTGAATATATTGTGGAAGTAAAAAAAGAAGAAAGAATATGCTTTGGTTCTACCATAAATAGAAGTACAGGTCCAATCGGAAAGGGATTGTCACCATACCAAAAAAGAATGGTTAACGAAATTAATACTAAAACAGGTCCTGGTTATTACAAAACAGAAGCTTTCAGATCAGCGCTACACCCTCTATTAACAAAGGTAAAAAATCCAATAATAGTTGAACATTGATTTAATATCAGTATTTACAGATTTATTTCGAGTCATGAACAAACCTAACTATTTTGTTTCGCGAAGACCGGTACTTTTAAGAAGTAATGCTTCTGTACGATTTGGAAATTGTTCCATTGTCTGACAGACAGCGTTTTATGTTTTTATTGAAATAATCCATATTGTGATTATTGTAACAAAAGATGTAGGTTTTTGTTAATCAAATAATCCTTGAACCTATTGTCGACAATTTTTCAAATAATTAGAAAATGGGGTAAGGGAATGTCAGGTTTGTGCAGCTTTGGTAAACCATAAATTTTAGGTGGTAAGATCCAAAAATTCTTAGACCGGAATCTAATACACAAAAAGAGAATTTTTAGAAATGGTTCACATTCATAAAAACGATAAATGATAAAAAAAGACCTAAATTTTATTTTGATGTTCATGATGCAGGTGATCTATTGATTGATATAAATACGCAAATTGTCAGTGTCAATATCATATATTGATAAATATAGTCGAAACGTCAATTTTTATCTTTCTGTCAAAACTTATGAAAAACAACTAATTTTAGAACAGAAGAGATTTAAAATCTAGAACATTCACTTATCGTTTATATATATATATATATATATATATATATATATATATATATATATATATATATATATATATATATATATATATATATATATATATATATATATATATATATATATATATGTTACCGGAACTGTACGAAATCTAAGAATTGTATACAATATATATATATATATATATATATATATATATATATATATATATATATATATATATATATATATATATATATATATATATATATGTTACCGGAACTGTACGAAATCTAAGAATTGTATACAATCCTAAGAAATTTATAGGAAATGTACAAGGATTTATTGAAAAATTCTTAGCCTACTATAGAACCAAATAAAATTTTAAATGTCAAAATATTTTCTTACTTAAAATATTCTCCTCTTAATTGGATCCCGCAAAAAAAAACACCTTTGGATAGTTTTCCGCGTCTTTTCACTTAAATTTTTTCCTATAGAGTGGTCAATGATGTCGAATAGTAATCTCCAGTTATTGTTCTACCCTCATCCAAAAAATCAATTATGAACACTCCATGTCAATCCCAAAAAACTGAAGCAAGAACTTTTCCATTAGATTTTTGGACACGAAACTTCTTAGGTCTTGGAGAGCCAGAGTGTCGCCATTCCATCGATTGTTGCTTTGTTTCTGGATCGTAAAAATGTGCCCAAGGCTCATCCATAGTAACAATTTAGTTTAAGAAGTCTACATCGTTTCCAAATCGAACACATATCGAACGCGTTTCTTCTTCCCTTGCACGCTTTTGGTTAACATTCAAACATTTGGGGATTCATTTTGCTGCAATTTTTTCATGTCCAAATTGACGTGAATTATATCATGAACTGCATCGATATTTTCGGAGATTGACACAGATACTTGCCTTCCGGGTCGGTCAATATCACCAAAATCGATCGATCAAACTTTCCCTCTTTTGAAGCTTGCAGTCCAATTTTTCACGGTCGCATTCGAAGGACATTGATCACCAAGGGTATTAAGCGTATATTCGTAAATCTGTTTACCTCTTAACCCTTTTAAATACAGGTACTTGATGATGGCTCGATACTCCAATTTTTCGATTTTCACAAATTCGGTGGACATTTTTTTCTCTTAATTTATTGTGTAACTCTGGTTTTGATGTCAAACTTTACACTGACACTTCTACTAAATTATTGTTCGTTGCTATGGTAACGCAATATTTTGTTTATGCATGGAACTGATTTAGGCTAACTAGATATCTATACATCCTCGTATAAAATCATTTTTATACAGAGTGGCAGATTTATTGAGTATATAATCTTTGTATAAAATATTGTTTCGAAAACTATTTAATACATAAATGTCCTAGGAAATGTGCACAATTCCTAGGAATTGTATATAATTCCAATATCGTATTAGGAAATGTATCAAAATAATGATTTCTATAATAAAACACGTTGTTAAAATGAGAATAATTTTTATTAAAGCACTCGTTGAGACAACAACGTTCAGGTAGCAGTCATATAGCAAAATATAATCTTCATATTATCTTACTAATTATAGCTTCGAAAATCAAGTATGTAGGAACTTTTAAAATGTATCACAGAATTCAAATTTTACTTCCGAAGAGCTGTTCACAAACGACTACGACCAATCGGATGACCAAAATCAAACGTACTATAACTATGACAAGACAGAAAATGAAAATTTTATTCAAATGAGCCAACGCCAAGGAACACCTTAGTAGAAATTAACATTTCATCAGAAAACGCATTACCTTACACAGAAAAACTTATCCGTTAATCAAAACAATGCACAAATCAAGACAGCTTTGGGTAGTCAAGATATTTTTTATCAATCAACACTTAGAGCATTTGCTGAATTCAGAATCCAAACTATTTCATCTCCATTCTATTATTTGATTTCCACGAATATTTCGATGGTATTATAGGACTAAATGATTTAAGAAATATGAACTTTAATATTGGGCTATTAGGTCTACTATTCAACTACTACTATTCTACTATCAAATATTAGGTCCAAATACTGATATACCTCTCAGATATAGACGAAAAGAAAACTCAAATATTTTATTCTCAGTAGAACCACAACAAAAAAATCTGAAGAAGTTACCTGTTTCTATTTTTAATGGAGGAATATTGATAAATGATGGTAAAATAGGACCATTGTATATACCGCAAATTTTGACTGATGTCAGAAACGGATTTGCTCTTGTAGAAATCCAAAACAAAACACATCGAATAATTTCAGTTTATCTTAAAGAACCTTTAGAGGTACTGTCATTCGAAAAATCTAGTATACTATACTTTTAATATTAATTCGTTTCTTAACTTAAATAACGAAGACAATGAAAAATCAAAAAAATATCGATATATCACAATTAATTAGAACAAACCATATGAACGCGGAAGAAAAAACTGAAATCTTAAAACTTATTCGAAAATTTTCAGACATCTTCTTTATCTTTCACGGCAAGAACAAAACACGAAATTAAAATGATCGACGAAATTCCTATATATTGTAAATCGTACAGATATCCCTATATTCATAAACAAGAAATAAATAACCAGATGAATGAAATGTTGGATAAAGGCTTAATACTTCACCATGGTCATCCCCGATTTGGATAATCAATAAAAAAGAAGACCAATCAGGGAAACAAAAGTATCGTCTAGTCAACGATTATAGGAAACTCAACGAAAAAACGATTCCAGATCCCAGACAAACCAATAAAATATGATTACGGAAATAAACTTAAAAAGTTCACTTTCCAAGAATCTTATAAAAAAATTACAATCCGCATCTTATCAAAAAATCAAAAAAATATCAAAAAAAAATAATTTGGAAACTCCATAGCTTTTGCAAAACTAAACACACTTCATCCTTCTATTATCACTAGTCAAGAGTTACAAAAAACGCTAGAATATTTAAGGAGAATTTACCCTGACAACCAAATTAAAAAATTTAAAACCATTCTAACATACTTACTACCAATTTTTAGGCACTCAAGTTTCGTTTGCCAATAATAAGTTAATTTTTGTTATTCATATACCAATTACCAAAGCCGAAGTTCTTAAATTATATCACCTCTTTCCCATCATTCAAAAAAACCAAATATTTTCCCTAAAATATTCCTATCTGGCACGAAACAATTCGAATCACTAATTTATAGAAAAAATCTGTCCACTACTAAAAAATGTATATTTCTGCATCGAAGACCACTCTCTTGATGACAATTGCACTCTGCAGCTCCTCAAAAATCAATCGACTATAAAAATAAATTCAAAACTAGAGCAAATCACACAAGACGAGATAATTATTATTCCAGTAAAAACGGAAAAAGTTTTTTTCAAATGTCACACAGAAAAATACCTAGAAGTAAAAAAACCTACACTAATAAAAATACCAAAGTCATGTCAAATAGAAATCAACTCAAAAAATTCTTCAACGACGTCAAAATACAACGAGAAAAACAACTACTTCTTCCTAAACCAATTAAGGAAAAATACGATATGACTTCAGAATACGAAACACCCAAAATGGAAAAAATCAATTTAGAAGATATTTATAAAATAAACAGAATGACGAATCAATTTATACCACTAAAAATTGCAATATCCAACCACTATCCCAAAATTTCTGTTAGCTTATCTTTACTAGCCATAATTTTATTAAGACTGAGATGAATTTTTGAGAAGAAAATCAAGAGAACTCTGCAAAAATGCTGCAAAAACCAAAACAAGAAAGAAAATTCAATAGAAGAATACCAAGAAAAGTCCAAAATCGAACACCACTGCGTTATGTTCTCATCTTAGAGGGGAGGAGTTACATATGAAGTAACAGCTGACAGCATAGTTCCAACGTTGCTTAATAAACATATATTGTAATTGTAATTTTTGTTTGTAAAAATCCAAATTCGAAGTTTTAATATCTAATTTGCATTACTTTAGAGTGTCTAAAACTTCTAAGGTAAATCGGATTTTTGTTTTTTGTTTTACTTAACTTCAAAATCTGTTTTTTCTCAGAATTCAAATGTTCTGTGCGAATAACTGACTCGTCAAAATTGCCTTGTGGATTTGTTATTTCATTACTTTACAAGTTATCTACTATTATCTACTATCTATAAAACCATGTCTTACCGTGTGAATGGACTCTGGAGTTCTTATGTTATCAAAAACGGTTTCCGGGAGTAATATTTCACCATTACTTATACTAAAAAGAATTTTCTTACATAATGTTTCAAACGGAATTGTAATATTTAAATTTCTAAAAGTTAATGTTTCTGTTGAATAATTTAAAATTACGTTAAATCGTTGTCATAATTGCCAAGTAAAATGTCAGAATTTTCACTCCAGGGGCCAATTCGAGCGTCAATAAGTTCGTTTATGTTATATTCGTCAAATAAGGGTGTATTGATGTTAGAGCTGAATTTATGAGTTAATAAGTTAATATATATGGTTTATGATAAATATGAGATTTGTTAAAATACTTTGCAACATCTGGAGGGATTATAGTGTTAGATCCACCTGAATCGATTAAACTTTTAATTTTGATTTCAGCATTACAAAATAGAGTAGTTGAGGGTATTCTCGAATATTATTTAAAATTATGTGGGGGGCGGTTGTTCTTCGGTAAGGTTCTCGTGAAAATCCTGAAAATTATTTTCGTCGTCGTTTTCTGTTTCGTTTTCAATTGTGGAATTTATATTGTAATTGTGTGTATCGGTCGTAATTTCCATTAGATTTTTGAACTGTTGTTCAATTGTGTAACTAAAATATCTTTTGAACGTCTGTCACCGTACTTAGATAATAAGGCCGGTCGTACGTCTGTCCAAATAGATTTCTTGGAATAATTCAGAGAATCTCTAGGTGCTCCCTTGATACGAGATATACTATTAGCATTTCAAAAGGATTCTTGATTTTACTGATAGAAAAGCAATTAAGTTATCGGCTGATTTTATGAAGGTTGATAAATTATCTTCCGAGGAAAATACGAGCAATGTAGCTCAAAGGCTAGAAATATCACTGTTATTCATTGGTATATTGCTTATTGAGTTATTTGATAAATTTGAAATACGTTTATTAGAAATATCTATGACAAGATGATCGAAAAGTAAATGTAAATTAACCTGAGAAATATCACTAAAAACGCTCATAAAGGGATAAAAAGGAATAAACCCTTACAAAAGGATGATCACTGATGATTTCCTCAGCATGCTCTTCCTTCTGTTCCCAGGTTCGGTGAATTCTCGTCAAACAATTTACTAGGAAACGGATAGCGTCTGTACGAGAATCCTGTTCGCAACGCCAGAAATGTCGTTTACAAAACTTGTCACTTCTTAAAAAATATTTTATTTCCAAAAATACACTTATTACAAACTTTTTGAAACTTGAATAGTACTACAATTCTACTATCGTCGTGAAAAAACATGTGTTCTGTTACTTTATAATAACTCATCTGCTGATTAAGCATGTCGGCGGCAACCGTCTTCCGTTTCCTTATGCTTACATTTCATAAAGAGATTCCACAACAAGGTTATGTTTATTTATATGGTAAAAATTGAGATATTTAGTAAAACTCTTTGAAAAGCATATCGATATACTGGGTGCATAACGTATAAAATCTAAAATATAATATTAGCTATGCTGGCTTACTAGCTAATTTTTCTGCAGGATGATATATTCATGTAGTTCACAATGTTACATAAGAACGTTTTTTGGGATAGGCTATAGGTCTTGAACAGAAGTTCTAGCTGGAACCGAAAGCCCTTCATATCTAAGTAGTGCTTGGTTAGATTAGGTCCTCTTAGGTTTGTTCTCTGAAAAATTCTAACAATCATAACAAGAAAATCATACTTTTTAAAAAACTGTATATAATATCATAATATTAATGTTATGACATTAAAAGACAAAGTTGAGAAAAAAGTGTGTATGAGAAGTTTTTACATTGATAGTATACTGTTAAGAGAGAAACATGAACTGCCGATGCCCTACGAAACATCAGCAAAAGTAGATTCTGAACAAACCAATATAGTGTTAAATGTGATTTAATTGCTGATTCCTGATAATGTAATCCACCAAGAAACAGTTAAAGCTTGTTCCAAGAAATGAGATGCGATGCTACCACCTCTAGAAATAAGACCCAGAAAACTTTTGGGCACCATTTGACGGATATCTGTTACACTAATGATCAGAAAATGAACTCAACAAGTGGTTTCTATTTTGAGGAGCATAGAAATTATTAGAAAACAGGATAAAAAATACAGATCTCAGGAAATAAAAAAACCAAGTCAACAGTAGCATAAACACAGGTTGACTATAATAGTGATACGTATTCTGCGGTTAAATACAAGTTTTCAGAACAGAATGGGTTAAAAATAACTTTCTAAGGCGAGAGGAAATTCTTCCAGAACCATTTAAATGGAACTCCAGGTGATCCAGAATAACATATGGGTTAATTTGACCCCTTACCACTATATTTTTTTACATCTAAAAAAGTTTCATGTGTTGATTGAATTTATTGAATATTTCAAAACCTTTAGTCTAAACTAAAGGAAACTCTAGCGTTTAAAAAATGGTCTACCTATCTTGCATATGCATATATTCTCCTATTCCTGAGCTTGATTGAATTACTGGAGTGCTAAATATAGGTATTTTTGATTTTTAGATTTGCAGTAAAAAAGGCACTGTTCCCCTATGCAGCAAAGTTCCTAGATTTAAAGAAAAAGTCTGCTTTCAGATTCCCTCACCTGGACGTTATAATACTTGTCATTTCGTAGCAAAATTCAAACAAAATGCAGTCCCATTTTGTACAAACAGTAAGATTGGAGAAAAATGGCTCAACTGCAATCCCGGGTAAGTTAGCTTGATACGAATTAAGACTGAAAAGAAGTTTTATATGAAACAAATAAGTTACAAAGAGGAAAAATCAAAAGATTAATGCAGTGTAATTTATCAGTTTTTTGGGACGCATGGGATATTGAGAAAATGGTGGCTACAGGTGCTTATCTTATTTTGACAAAAGTTTTGTTAGACTGCCATTAGGTAACTTATGCTGTTTGTTAGTTTGGTTTCCATATATTGCTGTACAGCCAGTTTACCACTGATTGGATTCTAATAAAAAAATTGGGATACAAAGCTATTGTTTTTTGTTTCGGTGGAAGCTCGTATTATTTTGACTGAAGTGTGTTAATTAAAAGTGAGCTAATAGGAGGCTTGCTCGAGATGTAGTTTTAATTTGGCAAAAAGGGTACAAATATAAGAGTAGAAATACAATACAAATACTACTATCTTTTGACATAGCTTAGGCCATTAGTCATATCGTGATACAAGATTTGTATACTATCTTCATAGACTGTCATTGAATCATTGAATAACTCTATTCTTAAACAATTTTGGGAAATTTTCTGACAGCTGAATGGATGATGCAATATTCAATCATGTGTGAGGGTGGTATGGGGTCATTTCAATTTCAAGATATTATGCACAATAAACTATAATGAGTTCCTAAACAAAGTAAATGTGGTCATGAAATATGGACAAAACATACAAATCTACAGTGAAGAATTTTTTTGGAAAGACCTTACCTTAAAATGAATAAATGGTTTAATATATTGAAATTATTATGTGCAGCTCTCTAAAGAGGTAAAGTATTTATAACGGTAGAGGCCACGTCTCGCAATTCTGGTGGTGTAAATTGAAGCCCTTCAGCCGACATTTCGCTTACAGGATGAATTTTTGCTGACGTTACGGCCAACTCTCTCAAACACTTGAAAATTTATTGAAAATTGGTAGTAGAGCAGAAGTTGGATATATTCTTTTTATCGCGAATAATACAGAGAATACTCTATTTCATAATTAGATAGAGGAATACTAGTGATTTTGATTGTAAAATATAGATACTCTTATTTTTTTCATATTTGGATAATTAAAATCATTTGAGTATTATTTTTATTGTCATATTTCCTAAAACAAAAATTTTCACCTATAAATATTAGTTCATTTTCTCAATATTATTTTTATATTTGCTTTGTTGTACATAATATTCGGAGTTCGTGCTTGATGTTGGTATATTGCGGGAATATCTGGTGTAAGTAAGTATATGATAAAATATATTGCGAGCTGTGTTCAAATTGTGTAAAAAACTATTCCTAAAATGTTCTGGTTCTATCTATTCTGTTAACAAATATTTTATTTATTAGTGACGTCCCTCTAGTGATTCATCAATACGAATGATGAGACTCTAGATCGAAAGCCACACAAATTATAATTTTTGGTTTTCGAAAACTATTTTTAAAAATTTATTTTACAATAAAATTAAATGAATACAATTAATCTCAAAAGCGAACTAACTAATATTCATTGAATGAACTATATATTCAAGAGCGATACATATAATCATTGAATGAACTATATATTCATTACCAAGTTGTTTACAATAATTCGTATTTATAATAAAATAAATGCTGATGAAGTGTTTACGATATTTAATACAATTGCGTTTTATATAAATGTCCTTTTAGAATTTTCTCCATGTAACTCCTCCATCCCTAAGAATGAAAAATGACGGATGTATTTTTCATGTCTTGTTGTTTTCCTTCTTCTAATTCGATATTTTCTTTCTTCTTTTCTTCAAATTTCTGTTTTCTTAGAAATTTACTTTTATATTTGCGAATTAACCATAATGTTATGAGAATTACACAAATTATTATTATTATAGTAAATAGTCCAATTGATACATGGTTTTGCGGATTATAAGTTTCATGAATTGGTTTTATATTTCTAGCAATTTTATTGATTTCGTATAATTTGTCAAAATCTATGTTGGTTAGATTAGGAGATTTATAAATTTGATTATTTAAAAATTTGAAGTTTAATTTCGGTAATATTATCGATTTCCGGATTAACATCTGCAGAACTTTTTAATCAAAATGTAGATAATTCTTATCCTTATGATCAAAAATTATTATATATAGGAAACAGATCGTCACGTTACGGAAATATCAAATAATCAGACTCAGGATTTTCATACTCACACTACAATTACTATAATTCTATACATAGATTTACAAGCTACTCGTTTTGAACTTACTTTTGGTTGTACAGATTCTAGATACCCAAGCGAAATTTTTGTACTTCAAACTTTCTATAATGACTATGTAGATAATCATCGAACAAAATTACATGTGTTTAAAGACGTACAAGAAAAACTGAGAGAAAACAATGACAAAATTATACAAAAACAAAATAAAGGTGACTTGAATGGTGAATTTAAAATTGGTCAAACTGTATACAAGCATAATCCCAAAAAACGGAAGAAAAAGAACAAACGTTTTCTAGGTCCTTTCAGAATTACTCAAATACTTGACAGCAATCGTATTGAAATTTCTGGAAAATTACTTAAACCTAAAAAACTTAAAGCATAACATAAAATTGTTCACATAAATGAATTAAAAAAATCTCCCATTTCAGTTTCCTTTTTTGGACCGCCAAAGGAAAATTAGATACCCCCAAATTTCATAACCTAAACAATAATCCTGACCCCCAGCCTTACAATTAGGCATAGCACATATACAAACAGGCAGGTATACGACATTACAAATATAACCGACCTCTTTTTAAATTTAAAGGACCATTATAATAATCTATACGAATCTTTTTTAAATCATCCTAACAAATTCAAGTCTACAGAATATTTCGATAAATCCTATCACATAATTCAAGTATTAGAAAATAAAATCAGTTTGCAAATATAATTAAATCCATTATGGAGAATACACGCAAAGCTTCTTTAGACCAAGAAGATGCTGTACGGTATGTCGAAGATATTAAAGCCTTATCTAATTATAAAAATAGAATCAAAACATTGCTAACACATTAAATTACGTTACTTGAATCAACTATTAATTATTTTAAAATAATTCCAGAATACTATCTCATAACCAAGAAATATTGAGCTTACAAAAAGAATTACGAAATATAAAAACAGAAATGATAGAAACTTACCATTTCTTTTCAATTCAACAAATTGTTTCTCAATTTTCAATCTGCTTTCAAATTATTTAGGAAATATTTGCTGGAATTAAAGTGGCTATAAGCTTTGCAAAAATTAATATTTCTCACAATTCTATAAGAAATCCAAATCAAATACTTTTTGGGATAATATCATTTGAGAATAATATTGATGAAAATAACTCGTTTCCTTTCGTAACATGTTTGAACATAATTTTATTATATGAAAAAATTATCAGAGTTAAAAGTTATAATATATATAATAGTATCATTTTCATATTAGAAGTACCGATTTTAGAATATCTTAATATAACTACTATCATCTTTATCCCATACCTACACCTTCAAATCAAAAAATTTTGAACACATAATAACTCAATCCAAATATCTCCTTTCAAATGAGTAAAGCTATGCCTTTACTAAGTGGCAAGAAATAATTTGAGAAGAATTCATCTGCCAAGCACTACAAATAAGAGCAATATCTCTTTGCAAAGTCCAATTATTAATCTACAAATATTTGCCGAGGAATTCCGTCTACCACGAAGGAAGTCAAAATTCAAAATTTAAAAACTAACTGTTGGTATAGTGCTACAGTAAAAAAACTACAACAAACACATTACAAACTTCCTGTGAACGGTAGTTATCTAATTAACCTTAATACCGAATGTGAAATTTATTAGAGAATTTTAATCTAAGAACTTTCAGATCTAGTTTTAGAGAATTATAAGAACATTTCTTCGATTTCTTATTTCTTAGATCATTATGTTTGTGTATCTAAATCGTCTTGATTTTAGGACATTGTTTTAAAATTATTTTTTTTCTATAATTTTTTATATAGATTTCACGTTTCGACTACTTTCAGTCTCTATCAAAATATATATTTTAAATTGTGTTTTTCTTTTTCTGTGTTTTAAAAATTATAAAAAAACTGAATTTAAAACAAAAGAAGTTTAAGATCAAGGCGATTTAGAAATACAAAAATATAAGAAAATTGATGTACCAAACTCTAATATTCATATAAAAACTTTTACCTTAGATAGTAAGTTGAAATCTGTTTAGATTGTTGATTGGTGTGAATAAATGTTGTGAATGTGAAGAAATTCAATCGCAATATTTCAAAAAACCTCTATGGAACGTGTCAGGCAACGAATCATGGATCTATATATATAAAAGCCCGTAAATAAACAACAATTGATTGTATGGACCTTTCAAGACGAGCCAAATCCAATAAAAGTTGTTCGCGCACGAATCACTTCGAAATAAACGGAAAAACCTAGGAAAATTAATCGCAGAAGACGAATCATTCTTCTCCACAACAATGCGAGTTCTCGCATATCAGTTCAAAAAAAAACGTTTTTGAACAGTCAAAACATTGAATTGATGGGCCATCTGCCGTACAGTCCTTGTTTGGCACCCAATGATTTCTTATTCCCGTATATCTAAAATAAATTGCGTTTTTCTACATTTGAAGAAGAGATTGATGTGTTCGAAACACATGTTTTGGAGGTACCTCAATCGGAATGGAAAAAATGCTTTGATAATGAATTAAACTCATGAAAAAATGTTTTGACCATAAGAAGAATTATTTTGGAAAACAGTTGAGCCATATCCAATATAATAAATATTTGTTTTTGTTTGTCATCTCATAACTTAAGTAGCAATTCACGTGTCACTTCTAAATCTAGAAAACTTACTCAAATACTAGTACTAAATATAACGGACCTCTTCACAAAAACTTATTTCAAGACAACAGCTTACAAAGCTGAGATTGATAAGATTCATTGGAATTATATTAATTTTCTGTTAATTTTGAGTCTTCTCGACGTCTGGAGGTTTTTATGAATAAATTTTAAGCTGATAAAGAAATCATCGTATCGCTTTCTGAATTTCTGTTAGTTGATGTAATTTGTTTTCTCATTAACCCAAAAGTATTATAAAATTTAGACCGATATATATTTGGTATCCAGAACTTTGAAAGAATTATTGCTTCACTGAGATGAAATACATTTATCAATTTTCAGTCCTCAAACGTACAATATTAATAAAAAGATTCATAGAAGATCAATGATATTGAATAATTTTGGCATTCCTAAAAGAATTCACGCTGTAGAAATGTTTTGTGTGAATGAATCCATTGATTTATGTAAAAAATGCGAACAGCTCTGTCTAGGTGACTACTGGCAAAAAAATTATACGACTTTTTTATGTAATATTTGCTGGAATCAAGAATTGAAATCCAATGAAATATTTACAAAAAGGAAGTTGGAGGAATTTAAGGTGTAAACTATATTTTTTAGTAGTTAATTTCAAAAAAAAGTATGTAAACTACAAGAAAGTACCGAGATGTAAGCCTTATATACTCCAAGGGAGTTAAGTATCAACTATTATTCAGTTTTCCTACTTCATCTCAAATTTGTTGCATTGCAATGGACTCGATTTATGCATTATAATAGTACATTATATTACTAGAAGTAGAAGGCGATCATTATTGTTGAGCCCAGATTCTGGCACTGCCGAGACATTTTTGCAATACACTTATCAAAAATGACAAACAAAAATAAAAATTAAATGACATTTCCTGACTACTTGGTTACAACGTCCATAATAAGACGTTGCAATGGTTTCTCTTTATTTGGTTTCGTAAGCGAACACTTTATAAATGTTGGATGAGTCTTACAAAGAAAACAAAAAAGAAGCCTTCTCAAAATTCAAATTGTGTACAAATCTTGATCAAAAGTTCAACAACTGAAAAGTTTTAGTGACCTATCTACGGTACTTTCTTGTTATTTTACTACAGGAAGTCTCCAAAGTGAAATATTGTTTTTGAAACGATACAATAAAAAGTTTGTATATTTATTTCATAATTTTCAAATGAAAAAAATATTAGGACACCACAATTCTCAATCAATTAATATAAATAATGTTTGATATTGTTACAAGCATTTGGAGAATAAATATTTTAAGAAATTATTGATTATTTATAATATAATTATAACTACAGATAGTTCTATTGACTTATTCAACGGCTTGAGAGACTATGTTTCTCTTTGAGTTCTGGCGTTGATAATGATTATATTTATAAATCAGTTACCTATATTTAATTAATAAATTTGTATTATACTGAGAGTTATCATTACTAGTACTAATTTTGACGAAGTTATTCAGATAAGAAGAGCTAAATATTTTCCGGATGGCATAACTATATAATTCTAATAACAATAAGAAAATTGTATTTCACATTTGAATTATGTTAGGTGCATAATGATTTAATCTAATTAAAAAATTTTAGGTAGTTCTCGACACATGTGTATTGTTCCTTTTATTGTTACTAATAAATAAAATTAACTTTAGTTGTAATCACAATTTGGAAATAAAACTGCAGATGTGAAAGAAGCGGTAGAAGATAAAAATGAAAATTTGAGAAAAGAAATGCGAGAAAATGGGGTTGAGATCAATGAAGGAATAGAAAAACATGCAGGGGAAGAAATTAAATAATTAAAAAAGGATTTCGAGGAAAAATCATCAGGAGAAATTCAAATGGAGGTGATTAATCCAAATGAAGACTTATCCAAGAAAATGGAAGTCTATAGTTAAGTTACTTATACCCCTCTATGCTAAATGGAATGAAAAAGTGAACAAACAGTGCAATAAAGAATAAGAGGAAGTGAACAGAAAATTGAGTATTAAGAAAGTGATACACAAGACAAAATAAGAAAGGCAAATCTGTATAGTAAACGTGGAAGTTGGGGACAACTTTGGGGTGGTAATATAAATACAATTAAGCCAATAATTTTCGAAAATATAATAAAAACTTGGTATGGAAGAAGTCAGGGTCATGATAAGAAGGAAATTGATAATCATGGCCATGTTATTATATTTACACGCCAACAACTTACTAATTATTATGATAGTATGCTTCTGGATATTACCTAAAAAATATTATCATTATTAGAATAAGAATAATAGAAATAAATTAGCTGAATAGATAGATTTTAGAGTAAAGATATATAATTAAGATAGACATAACAATTCAGCTAATATTATAAATAGTTAAAACGAAAGGTAACAGATTCATAGTCACTAATTAATAATAATCACACAACATTTTAAATAAAATAGTAAATAATATTAGAATGATTATTATAATGAACAAGATTAATGTTTTCATATACTACCAACTTACCATTTATAGTAATAATAGATATGGTTATTGGAATTATCTAAAATTAAAATTTAGTAAATGTGATGTAGTTGAAACAACAAGATTAAAAAGAAAATCACTTGAAATTTAACATGAACTGAAAGTATTAAGGTGAGATAGAGATATCAAAATTTTCATATTTGTACCAAGACTAAGACAACAAACGGAAAATAACTAATTGAAAGAGCATACTTGGAAATATAGTAAAAGGGAAAGATATTGTAGAAAGAGTTATATTAATTAGTAGTAGAAGAGATGAAAAACTTTGATCGAAGAATATTATATAATTGAAATAGACAATGAAAATATAAGGTGGAAATTTATGAAATTGAATTGAAATGAAGTTAAATACATAAAATGATTATTATTATTTATGTGAAGAAGAGAATAGAATAGATTTATTGTTTGTTGGGATAAAGATGATATATAAAACCAAAATTACACAAATCGAATATACCAATGCGTCCAATAGTGTCATAGTAACCTTTCTACAAATTATCCAAGTTTCCAATAGTTTATAAAAAATAAGCAAAAATTGTTTTTACATAGAAGATTAATTTATGCTCAAGCAGTTTTTAGACATAGTACATATTCCTGACAATTATAAATTATACCATGTCTCTATACGTTGTCTCAATGTACACAAATATTCCTAATGACATTATAACACACGTATTGAAAAATAGATGGGATTCAATCAAACAACATACATCACTCAGCTATGACGAATTTCTAGAAGGTATTATGCTTATTCAAACTAATAATTATTTCTAATATAAGGACAACTTTTTCCAACATCTAAACGAATGTATAATAGGAACTCCAATTTCCTCAATTTTAGCGCAAATTGTTATGGAATATGTAGAAGAGAAGATACTGGATGATATGGATATTGATGTAATGTTTTTTAAAAGATACGTTGACGACTGTTTAGCGGTTATTCCTTGGAATGAATTCATTATATTTCTCAAGTATCCAATTCACTTTAGAAATTGAAAACAACAACAGAATGAATTTATTAGACATGACACTTATCAAAATCATTAAAATGAAAACTAAATTTTATACATAAGAATCATAGTCTGGAAGATATCTTAATTATAACTCATGCCATCCTGATTCACGAAAAAAACAACGTCGCTATAGGAATAACAGATAAAGCATTTAAATTAACTTATCCAGAATATCACCGCAAAGTAATAAAAAAATTCAAAAATACTTAGGGAATAATAAATATCCAGAAAATCAAATTAATGGTATCTTCCGACAACGCACATATAAATTACACAATAAGAACAATATGAATCCAACTACACAAATAAATTCAAGTAAAGAAAACTCCCATATGCAAACCAAATATCAGAAAAATTGAAATACATTTTTACGAAACATAACATCCATATAAGCTATAAATCACACAACATATTATTATCACCTCCATTCGCTACTATAAAAAACAAAACTAAAGACTCTTTAAATAAAATCTTATATATTCCATACCATGTCTGAATTGTCTTAATTATATAGGAATGACTACACAATACTTGGAGAACAGAATAAATGGTCACAAATACGCCAAAAATGCATCTACTGCTCTACACAAACATGAAAAAAATAAACATCATGAATTTGATTAAAAAAAAATCTTAGCTCAAGACACGAACAACCAAAAATTATGAATCAAAGAAATGATATACATAAAACAAGATAAATGTTCTGGAATAAATAACCAAAATTCAAAATTCACCATAAATTGATTAATTAGTTTATTTCAATTTACCTGGTATAATATCGTTTGATTGAAATTATGAGGTAAATACATTGATTCTAATACTATGTTTTTAATAATGTTTTTAAGATATCTACTAATAATCATATATTACTAGATTTCTCCTAGCATTTGAGTATAAATTTATTTTTCTCTTTCTAATTTCTCAACCTACAAACCCAAGAAATTAGGTAAAAAAAAATAAATATATATACATACATACATACATATATATATACATACATATAAAGTTCGAAAAATATAACAGTAGAATTTAGTAGAAATACCGTTTACCAAAAATTCATAAACCTACTTACTCTATCAGCTAGACCTATTCTAGCATCAATTAACACTCCCATCGAATCCCTTACAAAGTGGTTCACTGAAATTTTGACTAAATCTAATGATTATCACAATGATTATTATATAAAATACTCATTTAAAATCGAACAAACTTTTAATAATATGATATTACCACCGAATTATGTATTGTTAGGATTGGATGTAATATCCCTATTTAGTAAAGTACAATATATGCCTTACAGATTTACAACATAAATGGAGCAATATAAGTAAAAAACAATATTCACATCAGCGGATTCCAAAATTCGTATCAAATAAATATAAGTTTATTGCATTAAAATTCGAGCTCATTCATTGTTTTGTTACTGTTCATTGTTAAAATATTGATTTGTCTGTAATTTTAATTTTATGTAGAAAATATAAGTCGTTTATTGTGACTAAAAATACTTTTTAAAAAAGTTAAAAGTGCTTCAAAGAACATTTCTGGCGCTGCGAACAGGATCAAATTCGTACAAAAACACAAGTTTTCCTGATCAACTTCAGTTGTTAAACGAGACGATCCATCAAACAAAGGCGAGAAAAACGTAATATGCAGAAGACAACACCAGTGATTATCCTCTTGTAAGTACAACGTTCCTTTTCACCTTATTTATGAACACTCTCTATAAACCCTTTCGACAGTTCATCTTCAGCTAATAATTCTCGATTTTCTAAAATTGAAATTTCAAAAGTTCGAAACACTGATAGCTTGAATATATCTCTTCAAAACAATGATATCTCCAGCTAAATACGGAGATCGACGCTCCGAAGATATTTTACTAACTCAATTATCTACAACAGTTCAGTACGATAATGAGACCTATGACCAATATCACCAAAGAATCTATAATAATTTAAATGATTTGCTTCAACACATAGCTCTTAATGATAATATAGAAACTGTAAATTTCAACACCCCATACTTTAAAAATATTGTTCTCAAAACCTTTTGCACTTAACGAGCCATATTGTGAATATTTATCACATTTTTTCAAATAAATTCTTTCAATGAAACCCTGCAAAAATGTATTTCCTACGATAATCATAAAAATCAACAATTATATATGAACTTTTTGAGGAGTCAACAAATAGAAAATTACCCTCTATCCAAAATGTTGATTCCCATCAAAATGAAAACTTCAACCCTAACGATACTTTAGACTTTGACGATACAAATGATAATTTTGAAAACGAAAATTCTCATCCTGACGTCCAGGCCGAAAATTTTTACGAAGCCACTCACGAAGCACCAATTCAATAAATCTTGATAATATCCTTAACAACCCCCAACAACCATAATTCATTATGCCAAAATCAAAACTAAAAGCTTTAATTGATACAGTAGGCTCAGATACAATCATATCTCCTAAAGTTTCTACCTTTTTCAACTCAAATCATATTTATAATAAGCCCTTCACGTTGACATCCACGAAAATAACACGGAAGTATAACTCCAATATTAAAACACCCTTGCTCAAAGAATTTAACATTTTAGAACCCATCGACGCTAGAATTGCCGAATGGAGTAAAGACTTTGACATACTATTAGGAAATTATGACCTAGAACGCTTGCATGGTTTGATAGATTATCAAAATAAATTACTTACATTAAAACGTCTTAATATTACTATTCCTTTTGACACCTTGCATAATAAAATTCCTGTAGACATCTTCAATGGGGACATTTTCCAACCCGAAACTATAATAAATAACATTAAAATTCCTGAATCTATTCATACTGCTACAAATGGTTACATTAACGATATCTATTTACCAATTCCTTTGCCCTTAGAACCTATACATGTCGAGCATTTAGATCAGGTATGGGCAACCTTTGACATGCTGAGGGCCAAACTAGCGTGCAAAACATTCGCGGGCCGCGTTTAAAAGTACTTAGTGCATTTTAAAGTAAGTAGTGATAATATTTTATTGCGATAGATATTAGACATGAAATAATACGACAATGTTATTATTGTATTATGTATTTATTATTGACATGTATGTGTATATTGACAATGTGATTATTGTATTTATTAAAATAACAAAATGAAATTTTAAAAAATGGTACAACATTATAATTAAATAGTTACATTTGCAATTGTTACAAACTACAAAAGTTAAATACACTGAAATCAATGAGACACTTGAGCTTGAATTTGGGAAACTAATCCATCGATATTTGGATGAATTCCACTGATACAAAGACGTAAAGAATTTTCCAAATTATCGTCAGTCAGTCTTGTACGATGTGTTGATTTATTAACTTTCATCAATGAAAAGAACTGTTCGCATTTATAAGTACTGCCAAACGCAGAAATCAATCTTTTTGCGAATTTTCTAAGCTGCGGAAAATTGTCTTCTTCTAGGTATTTTTTGTAGAAATCCCACGACTCTACGTCTTCAAATTTGGATTTTAGGAGTGAGTTTTCTTGAATCTCGATTAACTCCATTTGTAAGTGTATTGGAGCATTTTGTACATTACATTTTGTAGGAGTAGCAAATAAATTGAAACATTCTTCCATGTTTTTGAAGTCGCTAAATCTGTTCGAAAATTGTTCCGACAGTAACTTGAGTTCTTCAGCATATTGAGCATAAGCAATATTTTCATACGCAGAGAGCGTGTTGAAATGGTAACTGTTACCAGACTGCATCTGTGACTCCCACAAGCGTAGTTTGATCTGAAACGCTTTCAAATGGCTGTACAAATCATTTACTAACTGTCCTTGTTTTTGAAGTTTCAAATTTAAATCATTCAAATAGCCTGTAAGATCGACCAGAAATGCTAAATCACATATCCATTTTGGGTCACTCAATTCAGATAGTGGCTTATCTTTTATTTTCATAAAGTCTGCTATCTCATTTCTAAGCTCGTAAAACCGTTTCAACATTTTTCCTTTGCTCATCCATCTGACTTCACAATAATATGTTACGTCGTTATATTCAGCTGATATTTCATCCAAAAACGTCTTGAACTGACGATGGTTAAGCCCTCGGGATCGAATAAAATTGATGGTTTTTACTACCACATTCATAACATTGTGGAGTCGAATGGACTTAGAACACAAGTTCTGTTGGTGGATAATGCAATGAAGGACTATCAAATCATCTTTTTGCACATTTAATTCTGTTGCTTTTTCATTCAAAATTCCGATGAAACCTTTTCGTAAGCCGACCATAGAAGGTGCACCATCAGTGCATACTCCAATTAATTTTGACCATGGCAGGCCAAAACTTGTGAATACCTTTTGAACTTCATTAAAAATATCCTCTCCTGTAGAGGTTGCTTTTAGCTGCTGTAAAGCTAGCAATTCCTCAGTAACAGTGAATTCCTTATCAATACCTCGAATAAATATAGCCAGTTGAGCTGTGTCAGACAAATCGGTGCTCTCGTCTAATGCTATGGAAAATGATTCAAAACCAGCCATACGGTAAGTCAATGTTGTTTTTATATCATTAGCCATCATTTCTATACGTCGAACAACAGTTCGTCTTGACAAACTAATTTTTTCAAATTCATTTTTCTTTTCAGGACACAAAACACCGCAAACTTCTAACATACACTCCTTGATAAATTCTCCTTCGGCAAATGGTTTTAATGCCTTTGCCAACCAATTTTGAGCTAACTATAAAACTAGCTTTCACAACATTATCAAGTTGTGTTCTTTGTTTATGAAACATTTGTTGCTGTTTTTCAATATTTGCTCTAAGCTTCTGGATTTTGTCTGTTCTTAATTGTCCTGTCAGTGAGTGCTGTGTAGCATGCTTAGTTGAGTAATGCCTTTTTATATTGAATTCTTTCATTACTGAAATGGATTCATTACAAAGCAAACAAATAGGCTTACCATTGTGCAAGATAAAAAAGAATTCTTCAGTCCATTTTTCTTGAAACTGGCGACCCTCTATATCTACTTTTCGTTTCTTTCCACCAGACATCATTTTTTTTACTTTTCGTTCAATAAACTTAATAACAAACTATAGTTAGTAACCACTCAAGATGCACAAAAATTCACAAAGCAAGTTGACGGCTCTAGCCGTTCGCTAGGATATCGCTTGTCTGAGTTATCACCTCGGTAGCTCAAATAGAACTGAACTAACTTTCGGGCCATCCACCCGCTTATATAGACAAAATGAAGGAATAATCTGGAATAAACTAGTTTAGAATAATCGAGAAGTAATAAATAAAATCTTTTGATGTGTAGCCCATGAGGCGGCAAATTTCCAAGAATTTGATCGAGCAAGCCGAGTGGCGGTGAATATCAAAGAGTGAGGTGGCAAACATCTAAGGTTTTGATGTTTGCCGCCTCACCGTCACTCCCGTGAGTAAACTAAGGAAACACAAGGAAACTTGTGTAGACTATGGGATTCATTAGTCTATTGATGACTCCACATTTTTATAGTCTATTCATATCATATCCGGTGCCGGATAAGATAAAAAGCACAAACAAGTGTTTTCTTTTAAAGATATGTACTAGTATAAGTATATGTACTAGTACTAAGTATAAGTACTTAGTTTAGTGTAATATTTTTTTAATTGGGTTTTTCCAAAATGTCTCGCGGGCCGGATCATATCTTACACGGGGCCGGATCCGGCCCGCGGGCCGGTGGTTGCCCATATGTGATTTAGATAAATACGGAATATATAACGGTCCAAGTAAATTCGATCCTTCATTAATCCGTACTCAGCATTTGAACCAAGAAGAAAAGGTAAAAATTTTGAAGCTTTGTAATAAATATAAGGATACTTTCTTTGACAATAACTCCGATTTAACTTCTACTTCGGCTATTAAGCACGAAATAAGAACAAAAGACGAAAACCCAATTTACGTCAAAGGCTTCCGACATCCGAAAGCAATGCAAGAAGAAATTTCCAGACAGATTAATCAATTACTCGACAAAAAAATTATTAGACCATCAATATCTCCTTATTACGCCCCTGTTTGGAATGTACCAAAAAAACCGATGCTTCCGGCAAGAAAAAATTACGTATGGTTATTGACTACCGCAAACTAAACAAAAACACTGTTGAAGATAAGCATAATCTTCCCAATATAGAAGACATATTAGATAATCTAGGAAAAGTCAAGATCACATCAATATGTCTAACCTTCCCTTACTACCAAAAACCAATCCAAATATTAACTCTCCACCTTTATCATATGCTGCAGCTACCTCAGCAAAATCCCCACCCCCTTCTGTGCCCTCACGAAATCAGGCCATTATTATGCCTTCTATCTCCAACACTGTACTATTTGACTACATTAAATCAATAGGTCTCTCCTAAAAATGTCATTTTCGCATCCAGAATATCACACGGACGCATATGCATTTATTTATCATCGACGACTCTAATCGACGAACTTCTAAAAACCAATCAAAGTATCCTAGTTAATTCCAATTTGATCCCTATACTTCGGCTTATATCTCCAACCAAAAGAATACTCATTTCCAATGTTTGTCCATCCATTCCCCATTCCGTCATTGAGAAAGCACTGCAAGACCTAGGGTTATCACTCACCTCTCCTATATCATACGTCAAATGTGGCTCACCTGATGACGAATACGCACATGTGTTCAGCTTCCGCCGAGTAACTTACGTATTACCAACCAATAATGATTTTTCTCTGCAAACGTCGACTGTCATCAGTCATGAAAATACAACACACAGAATATTCATTTCTACCGACAAACTTGAATGCTTTCTCTGCAAACAGGCTGGGCACACTGCTGATTCATGCCCAAACACTCCCATCCCTCAAGATCCCTCTCCCAAATCAAATGATTCGGTCAATCTGATCCCCACCTCCTGTGCTGACCCTACTGCCACTACTAATACTTCGGTTATTCCCGTAGTATCCTCGGAGGATACACTTTCTCATTTTCCCTCCCTAATTTCCTTATCAAAAACTAGCGAAAAACGTCCCCGTTCAAATGACCCGCCACAGTCTATATCTCCTACTGATCTTCATCCAGATCCAATGCCTACCCCCGAATTTTCAACATCCAGCTCCAGAAACCCTGCGAAAAAGAAGACCAAAAAATCTAAACTGACTAAAAACGATTGTCACTTCATAAGCCCTTAATCATGCTCCGTTATACATAAATAATTCAACGATTCTCCTGAATCATTTTCCCTTACAGGCACCCAATTTATTGCGTTTCTTGAAAACACGTATGGTACCAATGACCCCTTCCCCGAAGCCAACAAATTTATTTCCGACACAACCCTTCTTCTGAAGTATTTGTCCCTAATTTATTCTAATATAAAAGAAAGATCTTTAAAAAACCGTATTATACTTCTAATCAATAGAATTAACTTTAAACTTCACCCCGAACAAAAAACTCCTCCCGAAATGTCTATTCCTGATGATGGGAATACCACTGACTCCTCGACATTATCTCAGTAAATACTCTCTCCCTTCTTCCTAAACAAGTACATTCTCTCTGATATAGTGGAACTGCGATGGATTTTATCCTCGACTAGAAAGAATTCAGAAAATCATTTCCTCTCATAAACCTGACTTCCTTTATCTCCAAGGAACCAACTTCAAAATTGATCATAAACGCAATTTGAAAAACGTTGAAGGATATCATTACATCCGTACCAACTGCATAAGAGCTAGTGGCGGCACTTCAATATTTGTATCCAACGACATATACTCATCCCACCTCCAATATCAACAAACCTTGAAGTAGTAGCTACAACTACTTGTTGCTCCAATAAACTTACCATTTGCAGTATATACATTCCACCGGACCACCCCCTTGATGAAAAAGAGTTAACAGACCTAATTCGTCAGCTTCCCCAACCATACATTCTTGTTGGAGACTTTAATGCACATCACACTATGTGGGGCGCCACCCAAACTCACACTAGAGGCAACACAATAGAAAAAGTCATAAATGCAACTGGTATCTATCTGTTAAATACTGGAACCAAAACTCACTTTAACATCTCCTCAGGTTCCTTTTCTACTATTGACCTCAGCTTCTGTGACTCTAAAACTGCACTTTCTATTTCTTGGCAAGTTTCCGATGACCTACATGATAGCGACCACTTTCCTATTATTATTTCCAATCCTTATAATAAAGAAAATGTTGCCAAAAGCTTCTGGAAAATAAAAAATGCAAACTGGCCTGACTTTACCTCTCTCTCCGCAGCATACTTATCACCTTTGATCATTTCTACGAATATAAACTAAACGCTTAGTCCGAGAGCCGGCTGTATAAAAGTCCTATGGATCAGATGTATCAATCATTTTTGAACAATAAAACCATAGGTCTAGAGGTCGACACCCCTGAAGTTGCTTGATTTTGCCCGCATGCAAAATTATGACGTCACTTCCGGTTTTTATTTTAGGTGTAATTATAATTCATGAAATACATCAAGAAAATTTATGTCAAACGAAAGTTTTCGATGAGTAGAATAGAAATGTCAAGGGTCGACAAGCTCTATTTATTCGCTACTCTGAGTCGACCTCCGTTAAAAATTATTTTTTTTAAATTTATCTTAAGCCATCGAATACATGGATTTGCTTACGATTTTCTGAAACTAGAACCTCTTCAATGACTGAAAAAAATTGGTCGACACCTTTTATTTGCCCGGATCTAACTGTCGACTTGTTTGAAGAATTAAAGAGCCTATGCTTCTACATTTCATCTCTATGTACATTTAATTATTTAATCATCTATATATCTTCTTCAAATACAATAATATTTTTTTTTAATTAATTCTGTAACTCTAACATCACTAAAAAAATGGTCGACCCCTTTTATTTGCCCGGATTTAACTGTCGACTTAGTTTGAAGAATTAAAGAGCCTATGCTTATACATTTCATCTCTATGTATATTTAATTATTTAATTATCTGTATATCTTTTTCAAATACATTAATAACTTTTTTTTCATCAATTGTTGAAAATTTCATTTCCTTGAAATACTTACTGTACATTTCTCCATTCTTTACCACATATATTGTGAGTTTTGGTGTTATTCATTAATTCCTGTGAGATGGAACGAAAGAAATTAAAGCCTTAGATTGTGAAGTTAACACATGAATGAGTTTTATTACATACAAAAATGATATACAATGATTAACTATTAATGTTACATATAACTATCGTCATTAAAATCTACATCATTATTTACATCATCGCTATAATTCGGAATATTAACATTATCGTCATTGTTGTCTACAATGCTACTTCTATCATTATTGAAGTCGTCAGTATTATCGTTATTACAGAATTCATGGCTACTATCAGTTAAAATGATTTCTTCTATTTGAAGTGGTGTAGGGCTACCATTAAACATATTCGGCGTTATGGTAATATTATCATGATCATATATCCAACCACAATTTGCGTAATTCATTACAATACATTTTTTATACAAAGAATTTTGCCACATCGCATTAACATAAATTGTTCTAAGAATTTTTTGTTTTAGCGGTTCCCAGCAAGGTGGCATTAGGCTGGAATCATAATTCCTTACTTCATGCAAAAACGCCTCTTGAGTAGAAACAGCAGAAAAATTATTTTGAAAAATGATTAATCGTGATAAATTAACATCCGTGCAATTTTTTATACCATAAATTTCGCATGTATACTTTTGAATTGTTTCCTTCATCTCCTTATCTTCGATCTTACCAAGATTATTAAGTAAAGCAAACATTTCTTGATATTTTACATTATTCATTAAAATATTGAAAGGTCTGGCTTTACCTTTTTTAAAGAAACTACAGGTATAGTCACAACCTGTATACGCGTGAAACCCGGGCAATGCGTTGCACATTTTTTCACCTAAAAAGTTCGCTAATTTGGTACAATTAATACATTCATCACCGTCTTCACTGTTTGTTGAACTTAAGATCCAAATTTCAAAACGCAGTAATTTAAAAATATTTCCTAATAACATTATTAAAACATCTGTATCTGATGATTTTATCATTATTTTAGAGTTATCAGCGCACTTATTTATATGGTAAATTATCCGAGTGTCAGCTTCTTCATGCAGACATTCTAATCGTTTTTCTTCTCTTTTAATAATTATATTATTACTTACAGAATACGAATAGCATTTAATCACGACAGTAAGAAAAATTGTTTTTTATCTATAATGGATGCTAAGCTTGAATTTTCCCAATATTGACCTAAAAATTCTACTAAAGCTTCTTTAAATTTTTTATTTCTTAAAGCTTTATAAAAATCATTTGGTCGACTTTGAGATGGCTTAAAAATCGTATATAGAATATCTGTTTCATTTCTGTTCATTCTTTCGATGTCTTTGATTGAAGGAATGACATACCGGTCAAAAATGAGATGAATTTCAGCAGCTGTGCTGTTACAAATCACCACCATCTGCGGTTTTTATTATTTTTTTCAAACATTCGGAAGCAAAATTTTCAATCTTTAACCTAACAATTGATGAAAAAAAAGTTATTAATGTATTTGAAAAAGATATACAGATAATTAAATAATTAAACATACATAGAGATGAAATGTATAAGCATAGGCTCTTTAAATCTTCAAACTAAGTCGACAGTCAAATCCGGGCAAATAAAAGGGGTCGACAATTTTTTTAGTAATGTTAGAGTTACAGAATTAATTAAAAAAAATTATCAATGTATTTAGAAAAGATATGTAGATAATTGAACATGCATAGACATGGAATGTATGAGTTAGAGCTCATTGATTTTTTAAACTAAGTCGACAGTTGGGTATGAGTAAATAAAAGGTGTCGACCAATTTTTTTTAGTAATGTTAGAGTTACAGAATTAATTAAAAAAAAATTATTAATGTATTTGCATACATAGAGATGAATTGTATAAGCATAGGCTCTTTAATTCTTTAAGCTAAGTCGACAGTCAAATTCGGGCAAATAAAAGGTGTCGACCAATTTTTTTCAGTCATTGAAGAGGTTCTAGTTTCAGAAAATCGTAAGCAAATCCAAGTGACGTCATAATTTTGCATGCGGGCAAAATCAAGCAACTTCAGGGGTGTCGACCTCTAGACCTATGGTTTTATTGTTCATACCCCAAAAATGATTCATGTATCTGATCCATAGGACTTTTATACAGCCGGCTCTCCGACTAGCTAGATATGTTCACTAAGAGCATACTTGCGGCTGCCGAGGTTCACATTGGTAAAACGCTCGGCATGTAGGGTTGTTCCATGGTTGAGTCCGGAGTGTGCGAATGCCATACGTGAATCAAAACATGCTCTTAATAGGTTTAGACGTCATAAAACACAAGAAAACCTTATTGTACATAAAAGGCTTAAAGCTAAAGCTAAATTTATTATCAAGCAAAGTAAGAAATCTGCTTGGCAAAGTTATACTTCAACCCTTACCCACAATACAGACCCCAGTCAAGTTAGGAAAAAAATTGCACAAATTCAAGGCCAAAAAACTAATATCAAAATTCCTTCTTTATTATCTAACGATCTGCTTATCACTGACAGCCAAAAAATCTCTGACACACTCATGCTACATTTTAAAGAAAATTTCAGCATCCATAATCCGGCATCCGATTTTCATAACTCATATATTCAGCCCTCCCCCACACTACAGCTAAATCCTCTCGATATTGCGTCTGTCAATGCTCCTATTAGTTTAAATGAGCTAAAATACGTGCTATCGTCCTGCAAAAATTCTGCTGCCGGTCCTGATGTTGTCCTGTATATATTTCTCAAAAAACTATCCGACTCGTCCCTCTCCAAGCTCCTTCACATCTATAACATTATTTGGAATACTCACCATTTCCCAGCAACTCTATAATCATTCCAATTTAAGAAGTAGGTAAATCCAAATCATCCCCTAAGTCTTTTCGTTCAATCTCACTCACTTGCACTACTTGCAAACTCCTTGAAAAAATAATCATTAGAAGACTCCTATGATTCCTTGAAAAATCGATCGACATACGACAATCTTGTACTTTTGCAAACAGATATCTCCTCTGCATTAAATAACCATCAGGACGTCATTGCAACTATTCTCGACGTTGAAGGCGCTTTTGACTCTATATCCAGAAGTGCAATACTGAATAAACTCACTCAATACAATCTACATGGTAACATATTATCATTCATCCATAATTTCCTAACTGATAGAATTTTCAGGGTAAGCTCTCCCTTCATCATCCACAAAATACTGGCATCCCTCAAGGTTCAGTATTAAGCTCTACTTTATTTTTCCTCACATTAAATGAGCTATGTGACAATTTCCCATCTGCCGTAAAATATGTCCAATACGCTGATGACCTAATCATTTATTGCCACGGTAAATACGTCCCCTCTACATGCCAACTGCTCTAAAACGCAATAAATCTACTTCAAGAGAGATCCTCCTCCCCCTACCTAGGATTATCATTTTCCCGAAACAAATCCATACTGATAAAATTCTCTCGAAGAACATCTATTCACTCACCCCACATTTTCCTTGATAACTCTACCCTCTACCTATTGTGAATCAATGCAAAATCCTTGGTGTGACTTTTGATTCTCAACTGGAATCACCATATTCATGATGTAAAAGGTATTTGCCTAAAGAGGCTGAGTATAATTAAAACCCTTAACCACCTTCAATGGGGCTCCAATGAAACTATACTGCTAAGAGTTTACACAGCTCTCATACGCTCAAAGCTTGTCTATGGTTGTTTTATCTATATGTCCGCTAGTCTAAAACTGACTTGTTGACTCTGTACACAACACCGCTCTTCGCCTTTGTCTTGGTGCCTTTCGCTCAAGCCCTGCCGCTAGTGTCAATGTTGAAGCTAATGAGCCACCACTATTCTTAAGACGACAATCTCTTCTCCTGTCATATGCTGCTAAAGTATCTTCCAATCCTTCTAATCCTGTCCATTCGCTACTTACCACCACTTCCGTACCTAACAGCTCAGGAACAACTGTAATTTCAATCCCTCAATTGCTCACACCTCTACTCGAAAATACCAATCTCTCGTTGACCTCTCCACTTCCTTTGCCTTCTTCTCCCCCGTGGTAAAAAATATTCCCATAGTAGATACCTCACTAACCATACACGAATCCCCTAGCGTTCTTGTAGAGAAAGCATTCTTGGAAATTATGCATAAAAATGCCTTCGACCTAATTCTCTATACGGATGCCTCCAAAGCTGAATCTGGTGTGGGTTGCGCAGTCACTACAAACCACGAACTCATAAGTTCTTTCCGCTTACCTTCGATGTGTAGTGTTTACACTGGTGAAATATACAGTATCCTTCAAGCCTTCAAATATATTTCTTCTCCCCATAAACATATCGCCATATGTACTGACTCTCTTTCATCCATACAATCAATCACAACCATATTCACCGACCACCCAATAGTCCAAAACATTCATGACATCTACCAAACTCTCATTGCTCTTGATATAACAGTCTCTCTCATCTGGCTTCCATCGCTCACTGGAATTACTGGAAACAAATGTGCCGATCGCCATGCAAAAGAAGCCACAAAAAATCATCTTGAAATCCCAGTACAGCTGGCCAATGATCTGAAGATTACTTTCAAACACCTCACTAAAAAATCTTGGCACGATACATGGAGTAAGAGCACTACAGCACTACATCAAATCCACCCAACTACACATTTCCCTGAACTTTCTGAATAGGAGAGAAGCTGTGACAATAAGAAGACTTCGCATCAACCACACGAAACTTACTCACAACTATTTGATGTCGTCAGAAAGTCGTCCTGTCTGCCGAACTTGTCAAGTTCCTGTGACTGTTAAGCACATCCTCACCGACTGCAGAGAATATTCCACCGCATATCAACAGGAGACACTTAACTGCCCGATGGAAATAAGGAAAATCGTGCAGTTACTTAAAGCCACCAAGCTGTACAAGAAAATATAATTTAATTTATACATTGTAACAGATTTTATTTTTTGTATGTAAATGTATTTAACTTATGATTGTTTTTGTGTGTCAATGACCAGCGCTGTCGAGGCACGTTAAACTGAAATAAAAAAAAATAATTATTGTCCCTAAATCCAGAGAATATGACATTATTTATAAGAAACCTTTTAAAAAACATAGATATACCGCAAACCTCACTGACAATTGGATAATGGAAATACCTGATGCTCTCAAAAAAATACTTAGATCAAATGAAAAATTCGCAATACATGTACCCCAAGAATTTCGACCCTTTATCTGTGATTACTTTTGTCTCGACCGTTGAAGCTATTTTTCGTAATGAGTTACTACAAGACATAAAAGAAGAACAAAGACGAATAGACTGTGTAAAACAATATCACACCGAAAATCACAACGGCATAGTCGAAACTTACAAACATTTGAAAAATCAATTTTATTGGACAGCCATGCAAACTACTATTTCTAATTTAATAAATCAATGCGAGATTTGCTTAAAAAATAAATATGAACGACAGCCTTGTAAATTACCTCAGTTAGGCCCATTATTAGAACAAAAACCTTTCGACATAATTCACATTGACTTGTTCCATTGTAACAAAAACTATTATCTAACGATTCATTTAGCAAATATGCTTAATGCTATAAAATCTCTGATAAAACTTTCGTATCAATTCTTAGCAAGCTAAGACATTATTTTTCTCACCACAATTATCCGAAAAAAATTGTTTGCGATAATGGCACTGAATTTAATTCTGCTGTCATTAAAGAATTTATGAAACTCCACAAAATTGAAATACATTTCACAACTCATCTTCTAATTCCCCTGTTGAACGATTCCATTCCACCCTTATAAAAAAACTAAGAACAATACGAGACCAAAATCCAGATGATCCCTTAGATGATAATTTCACACATGCAATTTTAATTTATAATCAATCAATCCACAGTTCCACTAACTTCTCACCTATTTCAATTCTTTAGGGCCCCTATGCCGAAGAAATACATTTCGATTTTGATCTTACGCTATACGAAATATACAACCAAAAACATAAAGACGAACTCCAACCATTCATAATAGACTTATATAATAAACAAAAAGAAAAACGACAGAAAATTCTAGACAAACAAAATGAAAATACTGAACCAATTCTGTAATCGATCCCACTAGTTCTGTCTACGTAACTAAGAAAAAACATCGACCTAAACTGAGCTCTCCATATTCTAAACTACATCCAAAAAAACAACTCAAAACTAAAATTATTAGTAAGACCGACAAACAAAACACCACAAGTACTCACTTAAAAATCGCAAAACGACTTCGTAACGTGAAGAAAAAGAATATCTCAGATAGACCTTATTTACAGAACGACCCTGGGACATCTGCTCAAGATACAAGAAATCCCCAATAACGGCTATTATGCAGAAGACATAGGTAAATCGAACGAGATTAATCATTATCATAGACATATTTTACAAATTAATTTAGAAAAATTAACTGATACTTCAGAAACGAACCCTAATGACCTTTTCGATTCACCTTTAGAAAATGGACCTTAGCCCCTTTGAAATCTCAATATATCCACCTTTTAAAAAAAGCAAAAGATAATCTTCATAAAATTACCCGTAACATAAAAGAGGTTTGTTCAACTTCCTCGGAACAACTATTAAATATATATCTGGAAACCCTGATGATTTGACTTGGAATTATTGAAATCACAAATTCCTACTATAGAGGTTAAAGAAAATGAAATTATTAACAATCTTAATAAAGAGATATCTTTTGGACACTCTATTTATACGAGATTTAATAATCTTCTAAATTTGATAAATAATAATAATAAAATAATTGTGGCTGTAGTGAACAAGTTATCATCCGATTTCAATGGATACGTTGGACTTCATAATGAAATACTAAACCCTCAAACTATAAACGAATTCTTTTTGAAACTGATTCGAACTATAACTTTATCCCAAGGAGACCTTTCGAATATTGAACTCTTTACTTCAGATGAACTGGAAACTTTAAAACAAGAATTATTAGAAACATATTCTCGGAATGCCCTTTTAATCAGTGACGAACATCCATATCGATTAATTGAAGCTTATAAATCATTAGTTTGCGTTACCACCAAGACCCGCACATTACTACGCAAATAATAAATGATACGAAATCTGCACCAGCTTAGCTGAACATATCAACTGTACGAAACCTATAAGATCGCAATGCAAAATCCCGAATATAGAGAATTGCACCAAGTCAATCACAACAGAGAACTTTTCACAAGAAACCAGCAAAGTAATTCTATTAGGAATAGTTCACCCAACCATAATTCAAAACCAAGAAATTAGGAGAAGTAGCATCTTAATGACAAATGAGCCAATTACTATAAAAGAAATACGATACAATAAGAAAACTGTGCAAGAAATTACAGTGCCGCAAGTAGTCCCAATCAAGCTGCATCCGAAGCACGAAATTATGCTGGAAAAACTCCAAATTCCAGAGACGCATGGACAAGTTCAACACATGGAACCAATTCCACTCCTGCCGCAATTTTTTTGCAGGACTCAGTATGGTTTCTTTAATTACAATTTTGATTATTTTAGCCATTTTAATAACAGCCTCTGTAAAGAAACGAAAAAGAATTTGCAGATTCTTATATGGTCCCAAACTACAACCCACTCAAATCCAGATTCTCCAAGATTTATTCTCAGAGACTTCGAGGACGAAGTCATCACCAAAGGAGGGAGGAGAAATGTGAAAGGTCCCCGACACTGCCATACGACCAGCGGATTCCAAAGTGTAATAAACAATATTCACATAGTCAGCGGATTGCAAAATACGTATCAAATAAATATAAGTCCATTGCATTAAATTCGAATTCATTCATTCTTTTGTTACTGTTCATCGTTAAAATTTTGATTTGTCTGTAAAGTTATTTTCTGTAGAAATTATAAGTCGTTTATTGTATTTCCTAGAAAAATTTTATGCAAAAACCACATATTTTGTCTTAAAGCGGAAGGTATATCCACTAGTAATTCGTGTAAATGTTCTTGAAGAAAATCTAAATAAATTTAAATTGGTTGGCAGTTCAAAAAGACCTATTAAATACCCACATATTACACCACACCAAATGTTAACGTTAAACTCCTGCTGAAAATGTGTTTCCCTCATAGCATGTGGATTTTCAGAATCCCATAAATGATTATTTTTATAATTAAATATTCCTCGTCTGGTAAATGTTGCCTCATCAGTAAAAAGAATTGTATCCAGAAAATCTGGGTTAATATTTTGTTTATCTTGCAAAAAAATTAAAATTTATTGAGCTTTTTAGAAGCAAATAACTCTATAACCGATTGAGTAGAAGAAGAAGAGTAACTTTTTTTTGTAGAATTTGACGCTTTTTAATATTTTTTTATTATTTTAGTTGTAAGTTGACCCTAAAAAAAGTTCACTTTGATTTAATTAACACAAACAAGTGTAACTAGCGCCCTCTATTAGTAATGTTAAATTAGAGTGCAAATTATGATTCCTCATGCCAAAAAACGTAAAATTGCCAATTTTCAAAGAGAAATTGTGAAAACATAAAAAATTATTGCGAAAATCAAAATTTAAATTTAAACTTTGAACACTCCTTATCTCGGAAACTAGCAATATTTGCATAAGGCATGTTAAGCAAAATCATCATATTTTGAGGTCTAGAATCTACAGTTCAGAGATTGGACATTCCTAATGAATCACACTTGAAAAATTTGATTTCTTACGAGTCTTCAGTTTTGTTTTTTAGAGTAGTGAATAGAGGTGATAATATGTTGTGTGATCTATGACTTATATGGATGTTATGTTTCGTTAAAATTATTTCAATTTTTCTGATAGTTGGTTTGCATAAGGGAGTGCTATATATGTATCGTTTTTTTTTACTTGAATTTATTTGTGTAGTTGGATTTATATTGTTCTTATTGTGTAATTTATATGTGCGTTGTCGGATGATACTATTAATTTGCAGTGCGTCGGACGGAAAATGTCACTTTTTTAATAAATACAGAGGACTAAATTCTACGTTAACTGACATTTGAAAAATCAAATTCATTTTATTGATATAATCAAAATCGAATATTAAAAACGTAAAAAATTTCGTATTTTGGTGCAGCCTTATATTATACTGCTTTCCAAAACCACATATCGCACCTCTACTCAAATAGTGTCATAGTCAATAAACAAACTATCGAGAAGTTAGCGTTTGAAATTGACTCTGACTTTATTTATCTATTTCCAGCCAAAAACTTCAAGTAGAGAAATAATTTGGCGTTTTTTCGGTTAACGAATATTAAGCTTACAACCTGGTATGATGCAATCTCAGATTACACGCATTTAGGACCAAATAGAGGTTTCAAAACGATTTCCAGCTTGGTGGAAATTAGTTCCTCAAAACATATTAGTTTGATTGGCCTATTAATAAACATTAGAATTATAGCTGAAAAACTCTATTGAAACTGGCATAAATGATAACTTATACTTATGTCTACTTGTTTTCCACGCACTATTTATAAATAAACAGAATTATTTAAATTAATAATAAAAATATTTAACAATTAATTGCTTTCACCTTCTTAATACTTCTTAATAGAAATATGTTTTTATTATAGAATTTAAAAGTCAAATATAACCTTAAAATCAAAAGTATTATAATGGTCTTGTCAGGGTTTTGAGATAATTTTTGATACAAAAATGTATCGACTAACAATTTCAAAGAAAATAAAATTAGAAATAGTTTATTTAAAAGAATTTATGTTTAATGTAAAAATTTATGAATAAGAAAGGTTACATACATAAAATTTAGAATTTAGGTTGTTGGAATTTAGTTAGTAGTATTAATATATACGAATATCGTAACCTATAAATCAATTATAAAATTTCAAAATATATCTCAAATGAACATTTAAAATATTAACAAAGTATGTGATGGTATAATATGTGAACCATTAGGAGAGAGCATGAATCAAAGAGCTCGTAATTTATTTTAAAACTATAAAAATTTATGGATAGTATTGAATATCTGTGGTTTCGATAAAGATATTTGATTGTATAAGAAAATTTTTCTGAGTTTACTCTTTAAATGGTTTTTTTTGAGTTTGCTCTCTCGAGAAGGGTTTCGGAAGTATTTAGGGGTCGAGAGGACGTCGGTGTCTCGTTTTGGGAGAAAAAGAATTATGAAATGTGGAACCGATCATTAACATATAAATCATAGGAACAATGAAGCATATGTTGAGATACATATCTAAATTAAATAAAATTAGGATAGAATAATTAATCAATCTTAAATTAAATGTTAAGTTAATTATAAAAAAATATATATTATGTAATCCTTCATATTTGATTCATACTGTTGAAATTAGTAATTTTTGTCAATAAATATATTAGAAAATAATTCACAAATATAGTATAATATATATACAATATCTCAGGGGTGGTGACTGGTGACTGAGGTTTAATATTTTTTCTAAAATGTTAAAATGTTATATATATATATATATATATATATATATATATATATATATATATATATATATTCTACTTTGGTATTTCATTGCCACGTTCCCAAGAAGAAACCGCTCAGAGTAAGTTTTATAGATGGAACTCATAATTATTTTGGAAGCGGCTTGAACGATTTTGATAAATTTGTGTACATGGGTCTTGTGATACGGCCGCTAGTATAGTGGTATTTACAAAGTTGACAGATCTTTCCTTTTTCCGGAAAAATAATGAAATTTGTTATTTCAAATGGATCACCTGTATATTTTTCGCAATTCGAAATCCTTGAGAAATACTTATTATTTTTCATTGATGGTCACTATACCTAAAGTCATAATTTCGGAGTTATAGCTACATTTGCGTTATCTCCGCCGAAGTTAAAATAATACTTTTAGGTGGCTATGACTGCTTCAGTAACAAATTTGACGTTTCAATAAATTATCATTGTTGAAGTTTATTGAAAGTCACAATGGATCCATATTTTGATTCAACCAATTTTAGATATTCTTCCAAACATTTGAATACCTCACTTTTATAATTCATGATATATACAAAAACAACATGAGCTGATGGAGTTCTGGTCCTACCACATCACTGTGTACAATTTTTAGACGTCGACATAATTTCTAGAGAATAAAATCCTGAACAAGACAGTCATGCTATCTGTTTTTGGTCAAATGTGAATAAAAGTGTAAGTGTAAAAGTAAAATTGTATTTTTTACGGATTCAGCCCCATCTGAACTTTGGAATGCCAAATGTGAAAAATATAAATGTGCTGCCTATTATCATGTACCGAAGCAATTAGGTACAAGTTTTATGCAAAAGCAGATACATGCATAATGGTAAAACTCGAAGAGGAACAGAAATAAATGTACCGAACAAGAGTAAAGTATCTTTATTTTTTACAATTCAGAAAAATGTTATAATGTAAAGTTGTTTTGATTTAAAAGTTATATTCGAATATGCAGTTACACCCATTGACTATGAAAATTCAGGTTTTGTGATTATTTACTAATCATTATCCTGACGGGATAAAATTTTCCGCAATCTACGATGCCCTGACATGAAGTATGTGACAGTGAATGTCAGAATGAGTTTTTGTTTTTAACATTACAATATAAAAATGACAATTTTACTAAATCGTGAAGAAAAAACACTTCATTATATTATAATGAAAATTCAGGTTTTGTGTTTATTTACTAATCATCCGTATAAATTATTCTGGCTGGATACAATTTATCTCTCTCTCCCGTTAAAAATATGATAACCTTTCTATTTATTACTGTTTTTGAACAACTTTGCAATTTATATACGAGGATATATTAAAAAATTCTCACCCTAGTATAGAACCAAAAAAATTTCAATGTCAAAATATTTTATTACTCAACATATTCTCCTCTTAATTGGATATATTTGTTACAGCGAACCTGCAATATCTCTAGACCTTTCAAAAAAATGTTTCTTCTTGCCCTGATCATTAATATGCTGATCTAAAGACAAACTGACTGTCTTATATAAAATTTGATCATTTTGAAAATGTATTGGGCTACGCGAGTACACATAAGTAACTTTTGTAGAATTGAGGGAGAGTGTCATGTCACCAATTACTACAAAAGTAATTGTGTGAAGTTACAATAAGAAAATTAAGATATGCTTTTTGTTTTATCTACATATCTGCAGTCTGTCTGTAATATAGTGATAAAAAGAAAAATGTGGGAGCAGTTTTATTATATGAATAATTTATATAACATTTATTTTCAATTGCAATAAGTGATTTTTAAAATACATAAATAATCAATGAAAACGATCAAATCTCATCAAACAGAAAAATATTATTCAAAGTGCAATGTTTAATACAAATCCCCAAATATGAATAATCAAATGAGATCTGTAAACATTTTAGCCAATAAAAATTCATGGTGAATTTCACAAATCACCCAGTGAATTGATAAGAAGGAGAGTTGCCACTTTTTAGTAGCTTCATGATATACTCTACTTATGGTAGAAGTATGTTAAATTTCACATGACTCCCCTGCATACTTTTCGTTTCACGAGATTTATGTTCAAGTTGCATTTGATTGTATTTTCTGATTGAATATAGCTTTGTATAATTAGAGAATATCTATTTTTATTTAAAAGTGTGTATTTCTTATGGTTAAAAAATAAGATTGTTTTTGTTGTATTTTATTTGCTTGAGCTGATATTTGCCTTTTTTTCTTGGATGGATAGATATGATTCATGGCATCGTTAAATAGTAGTAAAATCAGGGATACCAATCCACCACGTCAATGCAAGCTCTCAAACATTAGTACAAACAAACACGTTTTTGAACATTTGAAACATCAAGTCCTCAGTCTTTATTTGGCATTCCAATGATTTCTTCTTATTTCCGCAGATCAAAATTTAATCACTAGGTCAACGGTTCACTACACATAACGAAGCAGTTAATGCGTTGTTTAAATAACATGATTCGGAGGTACCTCAATCGGTACCAAAAATATTTCCATAGTTGGTTTAAATGCATGGAAAAGTGTATTAATCTTTATGAAGAATATTTTGAAAAAGAGTAAAGCCATATCGAATTATAAATGTTTGTTTCTATTTATTTATTTTTTAAGCGTCTGTCCACAACATTTTGTTTTCATGAGACAACAGAAGATGCCTTTTTTTCGAAAGGACGATATTGTTTCGAAGCTTCCAAATCTAGTAAAAACCAGTACTTTCAGATTATCAAATTCAGTCAGATTCTTTGACGACCTCGCCAAATACAGTTTTCTTTTAAATTAACGTATTGTATTTTACGTTCAATTTTTTTTCAATAAAGTTCAGTTTTTGTTTAACGCCTTCCATATCTTTTATTTTGGTGCACTTACGTAATACTGCCTCATTTGTAGAGTAAAGCGTACACAAATGGAGATTTTTTAAAGGCATGTTTTTCATTTATTAGTGAACTTATATAATATCCTGTCAATACTAATAATGGAAAAGCAATATGTAAGCTCACCCATAGTAATTTTACAAAAATTGAAAACTATCATAATTTCTGTTATCAGAGCAGTGGCAGTTGGAACGCGCCCCGGCACATTTTCTACGTATCTAATCAATGTATAAAGGTACCCTTCCATATTTGGTAGTGATACTACGGATATGTTTCAGGTACATTCATGGTTTTAAGCGTATTTATTTTCAGACGATTCCGACTCCATCAACGCATTATACGCTATAACGTTTATCCAAGATATTCTTGACTATTAAGAATGTATACGTCAATCTATCAGATATCGAGAAGTATACTATTTTTATTCTCATTTGTTCTAAATATCAAATACATACAACACTCAACAACATATTAACAAGAAAGTCTACCAAAGACCTTTTAGAAGAATAAGAAGAAAAAAACTTTATTGTCAAAAATTTGTTACAAATTTAATGATATGAATAAAGCAGAATATGAATAAAGCAGATAATAATATCAAATATACGACAGCCCCAAACTTTTATATTACTTTGGAAACTTCCGATTTGCTGCAACAAAACAATTTATGATTTATTGCCTTAGAAAACTTCCTTTTTAACTCAGTTTTTCATATTTTTAGAAAATTAGAAATTGTTCCTTTATGCACCAACATCAAAAATCCGATGCTGCAATTCATATTTTACCCATGAAAACAGTGAGGAAAAAAATTCGAATAGAGGATTATCTGAATTTATATATGTGAAAAATAAAAATACGTTTAAGTTCAACTTTTATAGTAAATATTTAGGTGGTATTGCAATGCATTCAATCAGGTAATAGAGTTGTCACTTCAAAATAATGGAAAATATCGCATCGTATATGAAAACTAAGTTTTCCAGCACCACATAGTCGTAGCTTAATACCTTAGGAAGTGGAATCGTTAAAAAGAAAATTTTCTCCATTTTCAGGTCCCTTCTAAATGCCAAAAAATACAAAAATATGAACTCTTCCTATATACAAATTCCAAATGATTTGTCTTTTGGAGGGTTAAAATTCGTTTCAAATTAGTCCAGTTTTCTTTAGTGAGGTGACATTGAAATCTACTGAAATAAGATACTGAAAAACAAATTGTCAGGCCTAGTTGTCACCGTCAAGTAGGTCAAATCCCCAATAAGTTCACGATAAAGTTTTCTCTTAATTTTAAATTTAATTTAATTAATTTAATTTTAAATTAGTTTCAATGGGAGTGGAATTTGGTTTACAATCACTCATATTGAATTTAATTAATAGTTTTTCGATAAAACTATAGTTTCATTATATGATTTAATGTTAATTCCTATTTCCCCCATATTTTTCATTTCAAATAGTTTTGCTAAGGATATATTTCAATATATTTCAAATCATTTCCAATAAGAAAGAAATCATCTACATAGAGTAACATAAAATTGAGACTGTATTTGCATTACTCGGAGAATAAGCATTTATATTTATTATTATATATTCTGAATCCTTGTTGTAGGGCAGTCGTAAGATTTTTATACCATTCCCTTGATGATTGTTTTAAACCATATATAGTTGTATGCAACTTACCCACCTTGTGTTGTTAATCTTATCCTGGAGGCTGTTTCATATATATATTGTTTCTGATAATTTTCCATTTAGAAATGCAACATTATTCTTAAACTGTTCAATTTTTATACTAGGGAGTTAGTTTCTGAGTAGTCTAAACCCTTCTTCTGAGAGCAGCCTTTTGTATCCAATCATGTACGATATCTTGTTATATCTCCTAACACATGCCGTTTTTATGAGAAAACCCATTAACAATTGATAGCGTTTCTACCTGCTGGAGATCAACAAAGTTCATGTTTTATTTGTTTCTAAAGCGTTTATTTCTTTATTCATGGCTTTCTGCCACATTATCCTTTTTGGATGACTCAACATCTGAAATATCTTATGGTATGTTTTCCATAAATGTTTCTGCATTCAGTGCAAATATGAGGTATGCTTCATTGTCTTATGGCTCATTTTCTACAGCATAGTTTTTATGCCATGTTGGTGTTTTTGTCATTCTTCTGAGTCTCAAATTACATTTGCTTACTGCATTGTCTTCTATTTCTTCTCTTTCATTAAGTCCATCAATATCATCTGTTTCTGTAATTTTCTCATTATCTATGTCTATAGCTGCTCGATTTGTTTTGCAGTAAAACTCTTCCTCATTGAATATAACGTCCCTTGATATGATTACCTTTCGTTCTGTCTTTCCATTATGTTCTGGAGTGTATGGTGTTGTGTAGTCTATTTAACGTACCATTCTTGCAAAATTGCTTAATATTTCCTGAAATATATTCACCTCCATTATCACAACGCAATACAGATATCTTTAAATTGAATTTTCTCTGAACTAGAATAACATATACTGTGAAACATTGATAAACCTCATTTTTATTTTTTATAATATAAACATAAACAAAATCAGAGTAATAATCGATAAATGTTAAAAAAACATTTGCCACCTTTATGAAAAGGGGTATTATAGGTCCTGCAACATCTATATGAACAATTTCAAGTATTCTTACCTGTTACGGACGAATTATGTCATCTCCACCCTATGCAACTGTATAAGAAAAGACGATGCCATTGTAAATAACTTGATTATGTCATGTAAATTAATATTATATAAAAGACCATTTTTCTGTTGTATAAGTAGATCTAAATTATAACTGTAACGCTGTTGTACCGAAAAACATTGTCGGGATAGTTAATTTGTAGTTTGACTCAGTAAATATATTTTTTAAAAAGGACTTCTTTTTTTATCAATTACATATTTGGCGCAGTCAGAAGGATTGTTCGGATCGTGCGAATTGAACGACCGATATTCGTTTAAACGATTCACCGAGACAATCGAATATCGTTAGTTAAAAAAAATCTGCCTGTGTACAGTGAATATTCAAGATTTTTGGATTCTATCAACAGTCTATTGAAGACCTGTTCCAGTTCATTCAAATCCGAGAATTAGGATCGCCTAGCTCCTTCGAGGAATAGCTGTTAATTGTAGTACAAGAGGCATGATCAAAGTAGCACTATTCATCTTTGTAAGACAGTCTATTAGAAGAAATTCCAACTGCTTTTAGTAAATTTACAGTTGGTTCTCTTTCTATTAGTTCAAATTCCAAACATAAACATACAAACGCCCACTCGACCTCCATTTAATTCAAACACTCCGAACTATATATTCAATAGGCAAACTAATGATTTTCCTTCTGAGCCTATACCAATACAACTTCGACCTATACAACACAATTTTCCTAGAAATTCTCAAGTCTTTAGACAACCAAACTCGAATACCTATGTATCCAGACCAAATCCGAACAACAATAGATAGAAACGAGAAAACGATAGATGATTACGACGACTTGATTACGACGACTTGACAACGACGAAAAACGAACTCAAGACGCCCCTGACGAAAATTAACGACACGATAAATTTTATCAATGAATATATTGTTCCAGATGTCTCATATTACCTATATTTTGAAGACTCAGCTCTGTATGAACCATTTTCAGTTTTTTCACAGCAATATTTTAAATTCTCTTCCATTAAATTAAAAAATGTACTAGTAAACTAATCGACGTTACGGATAAACGAGATATATTTGAAACAATAAAAAATTATCATGTAAGCAAATCCAATAATTGTGGCAAAAACGAAGCCCCTCAAAAAGTTGAGAAAAAATATCATTGGCCCGATATGAAAAAAATCAATTTACAACTATATTGATGAATGCGAAATATGTCAGCACTGTAAATATTACCGGTTTCTAATCAAAATCCATATGAACCTTACACTAACAGCCAACCATTCGAAATAGTACACATTGAAAATTTCGAAAATTCAAAATTTCTAGCAATCGTAGACAGTTTTTCAAAGTATTCTCAAGCTTATTATTTAAAAGCCTTATCAGGAACAGACGCAGTTAAGAATCTCATTAAATTTTTCTGTCATAACGGTATACCCAAACAAATAATTTGTGATAATGGAAACGCATCTGAAAATCAGTTGTAATGGAACTTCTAAGTCTACATAAAATTAAATTACATTTTTGAGACCACCCACAATCAAAGGGAATTGTTAAACGTTTCCAATCAACAATAATCTAATACTTAAGATTATTAAATACACAAGGATTCTCTGATACCCCATAAAAAACTAAAATCTTATACGTTATTTTGGCCTATCCACTCTACTGTAAAATTAAATGAACTAAAAACTAAAACTAAATCAAGATAAAGACAAAACAGAACTATTGTACGCAAAATTAATTCTGATCTAATTGAACAAAAAACTAGTCATTTAGAAAAAATCAACAAAACTCGAAGAACTTAAAATATTTGAACCAAACCTAAACATATTTATTAAAAGAAACAAAAGAAAAAAAACTCCAATAAATTCGATAAGCCGGTTAGTCTTAAAATCAATAAACACGAAACGTAAAACCGCAACAAGGCTAAAACGAGGTAAAATACATATGGACAACATCAAAAGCTCACTAGAAAGATAACATTCCTTCGACTTTTAACTTCATCTTATTATTTGAGATTACCAGAAATTCTAGAATTCCAATAAACTATCTCCAAGATAACCCCAGCCTACTACCAGTTAAACTCAGCAGCGCAAAACTAATTAAATATTATCATTAGATTTTCTACTACTCTTTGAACATGGAATTTCAAAATTTAAAATCTGAAACTCTAAAAACAATCGATTTAATTAAAACCATTAAAATAAAAATAGTAGAACTCCCGTATAATTTGAATACAGTTAATTTTATAGAAAATCAGATATAAACTAAATTAAGTGAGTTATTACCTTATCATCTGAGAACAAAACGTGGATTAGTCAATGGGCTTGGTTCAATTTTTAAGGTAATTAGCGGAGATTTAGATGATAACGATGGCGAACCTAACGAGAGACTTATTAAAGAACTTCAACAAAATCCAAATTCCTTATCACAAACGATCAAAACACAAAATACTCTAGCTATTTCTTTAATTGACGATTTTAATTCAACTATTCGACAAATTAACAAAAACAAAAAACTATTGGAAAACAAAATTACTATCATAAGTTCATTTATTCAAAATCAGTATAATAATAGTAATATTTCTATCAAAGACAGGTACTAAATATGTACGAAATTTTAAATTTGATTTTACAAGATGTCCAAAATTCCATTTCTTTTGCAAAAGCGGGTCATGCTCTCAAGTAAAATAAAACGATTTATTGAGACTCCTTCCTATTGAGAAATATACGAAAACCTTGAAGTAAATAAAAAGCCTGTCAGTTAAAATTTAAATTTGATTCCTATTTCCGAAAACCTCATATGTATCATATTGATTTGTTCCAATGCCCATTCTTGAAGAACACCAACCAAAAACTAACATCTCTCAAAATAAATTTATTTTAAAAATAAATTGTACTTCGTATATTTGAACGACTCATGCTTCTAATAACATTTCTAATAACATTTGTTGTGCATATTAGTTTTAGGACAATTGAATTCTGAAAAGTCGCTCAAGAACCTGAAACCAACAAAAGTAAAGAAAAAGCTGAAAATATCCATTTTCCTTGATCTGTGGCCTTTAGAAGCCGGATCTTCAGCCATCTCCACTCTATACAACTATATAAGAAAAGATGATACCATTGTAAATAACTTCTCTTTTATCAATAACATATTTCACTCTTCATAAAATCCAATTTCACCTATAGTTACATTTTCTATACCATGAATAAGATTGTGCGTAATTTATTTTTCTAAATTAGAATTAAAAATATGTTCTAATCTTTTGTGCCATAATATTAAATCATTACGTTCAATCTCAATGTTCAAACTCTCATTAACTACTTTGAATTTAATTTCATAGAGGTTGTTCCTGAAACCTGTACCTCAAATTATTATTTTTAAACAAATTTAGAACATAATATACATGTTAAGTACATTTAATTTCTTTTCCATTTACATTGCTTATAGCATTATGATCCCTATATAGCTGTAGCTTCTAGATGATAGTTATTTTTAGAAACTGCAATTTTAATAGGATTATTCAACAATACTAAGGTGGAAAAGTACCTTTTAACATTGACCAAGTGGTTGGTACAACCAGATTCTATATAAAATAATACATTATCAGCACTTACATTATTGGATGTCAAATCTGTCATAAAACAAATGTTTTTCGCATTTGCCGTTTCATCTCCATTATTTTCAGTATAATTTACCCTTCCAAGACTTCGTCTACTGGATATGATTTGGCTGTGTCCCCCTCTACCTCGGTTCTGAACTCTCTTATCTCTATTTAAATAATTTTTGTTGTGTTGAAACCTGCCGCAGTTTTTTTGAATGTGTCCTTCTTCCTCACAAGTGTAACAAGAAAATATTGCTGGTTTTTCCAATTTCTATCTTTTACATACTATACATACTTTCCTTCTCTCTATTTCAGATCTTAATTCCAGCTTAGCCAGTTCAAGAGTAAATTCTTCTTCTGGTAGATTTTCTAGCAGTGTGATAAACAATTTAAAATGATGCTGACATTGCGAGCAATAAACTGCAGACAATATCATTTTCATTTATTTACAACCTGATGCTCTTAATTATCTTATATCATCATATTCTCCGAGGAATTGATCCAAGTTTTCGTTCTCTCTCAGTCTCATACTCATCATTTTTTTACGGAGTATTAATTGTCCAGAGATATCTCTTTTTAGAATTTTTCTTCTAATGTTTTCCATATATCATATTCTCTAATCTGGTCTAAACATCACACAATTAGAGATTTAAATAGCCTTCCATTTTTATTCGATTTTCCATTTCTTTCGGATCATCGTAATAACTTGTAAAGAAACTCTTTCTTTATAAATTTTTTTACACTTTTTTCTTCCAATAAAGTTATTATTCGAAATTTTCACGTGTTATAATTAGTTATTCAATACATCCATTTTAGAATTTGCATTGATCTTACTAGATATTATCTTCCTGGTGTTTCTTTAAAATTCTTTTCTTATATGTCACACAATAAATTTTAATTTTAAGCAAATTCAAAAGTTCTAGAATTACAGAATTTCCATTTCATTGTGTGTGTGTTATTAACGATTTTGGTGCAAGATAAATTGTTTAACCTAATCAAACAAAATTTCAATGTCAAGATATTTTATTACTCGACATATTCTCCTCTTAATTGGTTACATTTATTAGAGCGAACCTGCAACGCCTCTAAGCCTTTCAGAAAAAATGTTTCCTCTTGATCTGCAAACCAGACCTCATAACTTTTATTACTTCCTCGTTAAAAGAAAATTTACGACTTTTTAAAATTTTTTTCAGTTGAGAAAAGAGATGATAGTCGGACGGAGCCAAATCTGGTGAATAAGGAGGGTGTTCTAGTTATTCAAACACTAAATCACGAATTTTTTGCATGGCAACATGAGATTAGTGTGCAGGGGCGTTGTCCGCAAAAACAAAACACAGTAATATCGAATAGTAATCTCCAGTTATTATTCTACCCTTATCCAAAAAATTAATCATGATTATTCCATGACAATCCCAAAAAACTGAAGCAAGAGCTTTTCCAGCAGATTTTTTGACACAAAACTTCCTAGGTCTTGGAGAACTAGAGTGTCGCCATTCCGTTGATTGTTGCTTTGTTTCTGGATCGTAGAAATGTACCCAAGTCTCATCCATAGTAAATAATAATTATGAAACCTCTATAACCTTTTTTCAGCACACGGTTGCCTAAATGATTAAGAATTTATTAGTTACAATTTAAATTATTTTTTTTAATTTCAGTAATTCTTTGATACTATTTTCTCTTAGCTATTTACAATTAATTGTATTGTATAGTACTTGAAAACACTATATAATTTTGTTCCATACTCATGTTTGTCTATATATTATAATAATTTTAAAAAATGCACTGTAACAGAAATTCTTCTTTCCTTTTCTAATTTAGTATCCTACCCTAATAATTTGTTTCCTCTCAATAGACACTTTTTAATACACTGAGATGATCCTCCTTACTTCTATTCTCTATAAAGTTAATACATATGTTATTAAATTCTAGGATCTACTAACTTAAAAAATATAAGTCAAATTCTTATTTTTCTGTTGACCACAGAATTATAGTTAATAAGAGAATATTTACACTTAGTAAAAAAATGAAACCTAACAAAACCTTTGTCTTTGAACAAAATAAATGAATGGAATAGTTTCCTTGAGAATCATGAGTTCTTAAATAGAGGCAAATGGCATGTGGCAAGTGGCTTTTTAATGGACATTATTGAGAAATATGATTTGTGGCTTAATGTGGTAAACTTAGGAAATTTATTTCAGAATCGTTAAAATATAATACATCATTTCCAGAAGTATCTACATCTGTGTTATAGGGTTATGAATTGGAATTTTGAGGATAGAAATCATTATTCTGAAAATTTGCATTAATTAATTAGATGAGTACAAAATTTTTTCGAGATTGATTTCGGTTTACATAATTTGCGAAATTTGTACCGTACCTTGTATTAGTACTCGTAGTTATGGAATGAAATTTACCTATAATCAGTAATATCAATGTTTTATTTGTACGAGGTCGTTGGTCTGCTGTGTCAGCAATACGACATTTCCTTATTATTAAATATAACAAATTTGACTTTATTTATACGAGGTCGTTACTATGCTGTATCATCTGTAACATCTTTAAAAATATTAGCAACGCTAATGACGTAACAGAATTAATACGTACCTCTCTCTTAAATGAAGAAGAAAAGTTTCATATTACTAAACTCTGTAGGAAATACTCAGATATATTTCATAGAGAATATTCTCCCTTAACTTCCACAAATCAGGTCAAACACCAAATAAAAACAAAAGACGAAATTCCCGTATACACGATATCTTACTGATATCCTTTCATCCATAAACCTGAGGTTGAAAAACAAATAAATGATATGTTAGAAAGAGCCATCATCCGTCCAAGCGACTCTCCTTGGAGTAGCCCAATTTGGATAATTAGCAAAAAACCTGACGCTTCTGGTAAAAAGAAATGGCGCATTATAGTGGACTATCGTAAACTTAATGAGAAAACCATAGATAATCGTTACCCTATTCTCAACATAACTGACATTCTCGACAAACTTGGCCGATGTCAATTCTTCTCAACTCTCGATTTAGCTAGTGGATTTAATCAGATAGAGATGCATCCGGATGATATCAAGAAAACATCTTTCAGTGTTAAGAACGGTCATTATGAATACCTCCGTACGCCATTTGGAATAAAGAACGGACCTTTAACCTTCCAAAGGGTAATGGATAATGTCCTACGAGAATATATAAACAAAATCTGCTTCGACTACATGGACGATATAATTGTGTTCTCTGTATCCCTTCAGGAGCACATCGTCAATTTATAGAAAATCTTCCAAAAATTAAGAGAGAGTAATTTAAAGATTCAGCTAGACAAATCAGAGTTTTTAAAGAAGGAAGTTGCATTCCTTAGTCACATAGTTACGCCAGACGGGATAAAACCAAACCCGGAAAAGATTCAAGTTATCCAAAATCACCCGATTCCGAAAACGGTTCGTGAAATAAAATCATTCCTAGGATTGCTAGGATATTATTGCAAATTTATTAATAACTTCGCGAAAATAATTAAGCCTTTCACGTTGTGTTTGAAAAAGGGCGCTAAAATAAATATAAACGATCCATTATACATTAAAACTTTCGAAGATTACCTTACCAACCAATTTTAGCCTACCCCGATTTTACTAAAGACTTTATCATAACTACAGGTACTAGTAGTTTTGCTATTGGTGCAATTCTATCCCAAGGCCCTATTGGTCAGGATAAACCAATTTCATACGCCTCACGCACACTCAATGATGCAGAAACATCCTATTCTACAATAGAAAAGGAACTTTTGGCCATAGTATATGCTACAAATACTTTAGACCTTACATTTTTGGTAGAAAATTCCAAATTGTTACAGATCACAAGCCCCTATAGTGGTTAATGTCTCTGAAAGAGCCAAACTCACGATTAGTACGTTAGAGATTAAAATTAAAGGAATTTGATTACGAAATTGTCTACAAACGAGGTATATCAAATGGTAACGCGGACGCTTCAAGTAATGTAGAAATTTAGCCTGTAGATTCAACACCATTTCTCGAATACATGAAAGAATTCAACAAAAATCTTAACCAAACTCTCAATCCAGAGGACTCTTCCATAATTGCCCAAATACACCGTGAAAACGAAACGGTACACACAAATCAAGAAGGCCCAATCTTAGGAATACATATTACCGACAGACCCCTTAATAATTTTCACAACCAAATTATTATAATAAAAGTAGATAAAAACCCTTGTCAAGAAATTAAAAAGCTTTTCGATAAGAATGTCAGAACTAGATGGCAACTATATGTTACCAACGAATCTTTTCAATCTCAAATTATAACATTCCTTAAACAATATGGGGTTCCAAAGAAACAATATGTATTTTACTTTCAAATTGACGACAATAAAGTTTTTTATAAAAATATGTGTAGATTCATACCAGAAATATTCAAAAATTCTGCCTTTAAATTACTCAAATCAAACACCCTTCTATTTGATGTCCTTAATGAAAAAAGGCAACTTAACCTAATAAAAAACTGTCATGAAGGTATAACAAACCACAGAGGTATAAATGTAACTATTCAGGAATTGAAAAATGAATATTTTTGGCCCAAATTGAATGAAGATGTAAAAAATTTTATAAATAATTGGAGCATATGTCAACAAGCAAAATATGAAAGACATCCCCCTTTAATAAAATTACAGCTCCAAAACCCATTAAACCATTCGAAACTGTGCATATAGACGTTTTTAAATTTGATAATACTATGGCATTAACAATTTGCGACAGTTTTTCCAAATGTGCACAAACATCACTTTCAGCTATTCACGTCTACCAATCTTTATTAAAATTCGTTTCCCGTTTTAAAATACCCGAAAATATAATCTCAGATAATGGAATCGAGTTCTGCCAAAATATGATCGAAGAATTTGCCGACTTATATAATATCAATTGGCATTACACTCTTCCATTCAACCCAAATAGTAATTCAATTGCAGAAAGGTTTCATTCAACTCTCCTAGAACATATGAGAACTCTTTCAATTAGTAAACCAAAACTTACCCCTTTCGAAAAACTGAGTTATTCAATTATAGGATATAACAATTCTATACACTCCGTGACAAAACAAAAACCAACAAATCTAACTTTTGGACATCTAGAACTTAAAGATCCATTTATTATAAACTCCGACGAACAACTTATAAATCATCAACTCAATGAACATAAGGAAACAATGAAAATATTATATGACAATTTACATAAAAGTTTATTCGAAAACAAATTAAAAAATTATTGAGAAACGAAAAACGCTCTGATCCTCCTACTATCGAACCCGGTACCATAGGTTACAAAAAACAAACAGACAGACAAGCAAAGACTAAACCTCATTACAAACCCGAGCATGTTCTGAAATCAGAAGGGATTACAGTTACAACTCCTCAAAAAACCTACCACAAACTTTTATTCAAACCTCCCAGGAAAATGACCAATTACAGGATGACGATCCTCCCATTGACAATGAATCAGAAAATTCAAGTGCAAAATCTTAAAGACAACTCCGGTAATCTGCCTTACAAATTAGGAAACGCTAAAGTTAAAACTGCTACACATACCTTTCTCCACTACATTCCACTAAAACCTATCCAAGACCAAATAGACTCATTAACTTCATCTTTTCGACAATTAAGAATTGTAATTGAAAACTCCACAGCTCCCAATAGACTTGCACTTTTTACAATGTACAAACACTTACATCTTGAAATTGATAACTTAAATAAAAAAAATGTTCTCAATTTTCTCTAACAAATTATACAAAAGAGCTTTAATCAATCATCTAGGATCTCTCGTAAAATTCATATCAGAAAACCTAGACGAACAAGATGCAATAGAAGTTAACAACAGTATTTCTCAAATAGAAAATAGCCAAAATAAAATTATAAGAAAACTCAATAATCATATTTCATTAAATCAAAAGTCTATAAATGTTTTAAATGCTACATTATCAACATTGAACAGAAACCAAATATCAATTTTCAATAAAATAAGAGAAACACAAACAATATTAAATGAATCTAGAAGTAATGTTACTCAATATTTAGAAATAAGAGATATTATAGATCAGCTAAAATTTAATTTGGACCTAATATTAAGATTTTTAACAGATGTCGAAAACTCAATAGGCTTTTCTTTATTAAACGCCGTACAACCTAGCTTAATTTCTCTAAATAATTTCAGAGAAATTATAACAGATTTACACAGATTCCACAATAAATATCAAATATTTTCAGCGGAACTAAGTTGATTTTCTATATAGACTTTCCTCTGGTCCACCCAGACTACTTTGATCATCATCATCTCTATTCCGTTCCAAATATAAATCAGACTATTATTATTCCCCAATCACCCTTCTTTATAATGAGCAACAATTTGTACCAATACCAAGAAGAAGAATGTCTGCAATCAATATTTCTATGTGAAGAGAATAGAGTCCAGCCAACGAAGAAAACAGACTATGCGACATCTCTACTCTCATTCAGTAGCATAAATAATTGCAAGCAAGTGCCTGTCCAGATGAATTTCCAACTCATAGAAGAACTAAGTAATAGCCATTACATCGCTGCCAAATTAAAACCTCATCTGTATCATATTCGAACGAAAAGAGTACAATTACAGGACACGCCCTAACATTAGAAGAGATTACCGAAATCTCTTTCCCAATTATGAAGGTACAAAAATTGAAAATAGAGAAGATTCATCTGGATAAACTTCATCAAGTACTCCTTCAAGAAAAGTAAGAAAAGCCACTAGAAGAAATTAGAATCCACCAGAACATCTCCATATATGGCTTTAGTAGTATCACGATAATAATCTTAATCTTTTGCAGTATCTACATATTTAGGAAAAAAATACTTGATACTGAGTTTGTGTAGAAGAAAAGAAACCTCGAAGAGCCCCGACATGACTCAAGTTGCTCCACCGCCATTACGCCCTTGAGTTCCATTTGAGGAGGGAGGAGTTATAGAATGAAATTTACCTATAATTAATCAGCAATATCAATGTTTTATTTATACGAGGTCGTTGGTCTGCTGTGTCAGCAATACGACATTTCCTTATTATTAAATATAACAAATTTGACTTTATTTATACGAGGTCGCTAGTCTGCTGTATCAGCAATACGATATTTCTTTAATGTTAACTTTAATTAAATTAAGCAGAATGACTTTAGACTTCATGGTAATAACATAAAAATCTGTGTAAAATAAATTAAATAAAATTTTTAGAAAATATATTATGTGATTTCAAAAATATAAGTCGTTGGTGTATGTACCTGTTTGAAATGTATTACGTGTAGAAACGGATATTTGCGTTGGATTCGGTAAATTTTAGTATTTGATTAGGTTTAAAAATGTTGACATTTCTTGACTGAAAGTTTAAAAGCTGGTTGGAAAATTTTGGTTTTAGGGGTCGTGGTTAAATATTTACGGGACTCATCGGTAAAGGCTGTTGGACTTGAAAGGAATAATCATTTGGAAAATTATTATTATTTGGAGTTTGTACATTTTCACCTTGATTGTAGAAGGTATTTCTACTATTTATATTGTTTCGATTAGTAAAATTATTCCTATTGTTGTAGTTATTCTTTGGTGCTTGTTTATTTACATTTTTATTCTGAAAGTTTGGAAATTATTGAATATTATCTTCTCCAAAACATATTGTAAGGTTTGGTTTAGACACTCAGACTTATACTCATACAATTTATTAAGATGTGTTTTTTCATGTAAGTCAATAATGTTGAGATCGTTAGTTATTTTCTTGTCTCATTATAACAAGATCGTGATTTTAGCAGGCCTCGTATCTTTGAACAGCAAAATCTCTAGAAAGTTCAAACAAGTGACGTTTTGGACATTTACAATTATTTTAGCATTACCACGAAGTTTGGAAATTAAGGAATTGATGAAATATCAATTTTAAAAATGATTTAGTTGCTCTCTATTATGAAAATTGTTAATAAGTGATTCGAAAACGAAAATATTTGAATTTGATATTTCTGTTTTTTTTTAATCTTTTATTCAATCTAGAACAGCTTTCTTTCTCTGGTCTCTGGTCTCTGGTCTCTGCTCTCTGGTCTAGGAAGATCGATTATTTACAAAATCGCTGAATGAATCGAAAGACATATAATGACAAAGTGAAATCGAAATTACTTACAAAAATATTACGAATTTGAGCATTTCCTTATCCAAACTATAATGGCCAATTCTTGGATGTGCACTCCTTGCAAGTTTAAGCAATGTTTTTCTCAAATTTCGACGGTTTCCAATCAATCGTTGAAATTAAATTGATACGTTCGATACGCGAAAATTCACAACTTCACACAAATATATGAGAATTGATGTGATTCGACTTCAAATGGCGAAAATAGACTTCGAAAATTCGAAAATCACAAAGTGACAATCGACCTCAATCGGCTTCAATGCATACAGGGTGATTCATTAAGAATGTCCAGTCTCTGAACTGTCGATTCTAGACCTCAAAATATGATGATTCTGCTCAACATGCCTCATGTAAATATTGCTAGTTTCCGAGATAATTTAAATTTTGATTCTCGCAATAATTTATGCGTAATTTAGGCATAACGATTATTGCGCAAATCAAAAGTTAAATCTAAACTTTGAACACCCCGTATATTGAATAAGGCATGTTGAGCAGAATCATATATATATATATATATATATATATATATATATATATATAAAATAATGCTTCCAAATGTTCTTGTTTTTAGGTCACTTCTGTTTTAAAATTAGTTTTTTTAAATAATTTTTGTGACGTTTCGACTTTTTTCAAGTTTGTATCAAAATATGATATTGACATATAAATCACCTACATCATGAACATCAGAACAAGAATAAGATCAAAATAGAAATTCGTTCTAATAAGAAAAATTAATTTTTTCTCAGTCCTTACATCTCAATATGTAATAGTCTTAATCAATCAAATTATTTGTAGTTTCATTAAAATTCACAAAATACAGGTTGAAAAAAATATGAGGGGCACGTTTGCCACAAATTTCTTTTATTCCCTCAAGTTTGTACAGAGTCTGATAATGTTTTTAGTCATCGTAATAAATTTAATAGCTGATCATTTTGAAAAAATGAATTTCTTTGAAAAGAGTGGAAGTTATGGGATGGTTACATGATGATAGGTGAAAGTTGAAAGAATAAAATACCGCAAACTATCTAAAAAGGTTATGGATTGACGGTTTCGTTTTAAGTATGTAATGAAATAGTTAGCTTTGGAAACTCCCATTTCGCGTTTGACTTTCGTTCGAACTAATAATTATTTCACCTTCATAATATAGCATGCATGCAAAGTACACTGGAAGACATCCAGTGGAAATTTTTTCAACCTGTGACAAGTTTTGGGCGAAACTTCTGGAAAATAGACAAATATCCTTTGTCCTCTGAACAACATTTATTATTACTTCTTGATAGTTTTAAATTTGAGCAGGATTGATTCTAGTTTTACATTTTCATTTTGCAACGTTTTTATTTTTTCGTTATTTTCTTCTATTTGCTTAGTAATATCTTCGATGGGATTTCCTTTTACTTGTATTTTTGTGTTGGTATTTGGAGCGGACATAGCATTAAGTCTCATTGCAAATAGTTTTTCTATAATCTTTACCTATAAAAAGATGAATAGAGGAATTAGGTTTAAATATCAAAGCTTATCTATAAAAAAAACACGTTATATATTAACTCTTATGTCGAAACCTGTTATTACAACGTTGTCAGAAAGCTGGGGTACCTAGGTACCTACAGAGGTTATTCATTCAATATACGAATATTCATACTTGAAGACTTTCACATTATACATGTTTCTATAGATATATTGAACTCAGGAAAGAAGATAGGTACAGGAATAGTCAAAATTTTTTTGTGTCATTTATAATGGTCAGTTCCATACCAAACTTGACCTGGAGTAAACGTTTGAATATGTTGTGTGCATTTTCTGTCTGAAATAGATTGTTTGTGTCAAAATTGATATAAATAATAAACAATTCATATATAAAGGCTAGCAATTGTTTTCATTTCATAAATTTATGAAAGTTCAATTTATAAATGCTCAATTTATAATTAAAAAATCAATTACGGATTGACAGTGAAAAATGATATTTGGATGAGTTTGATAGAAGATTCCGTTGTCGATAATTATGTCTCAGATTTTAATGACGAGGAATGCAAAGCATTTATCAATTTTGGATCGTTAAGGATCTAACAAGCACCTCATTTTCGTTAGGTCTGTATCATATAAGGAAGATCAGTGTCACCCTATTCTCTATTTGTTACTCAATTGTCATTAATATTTTCGCAATACATTCATACATTTTGAGGCTATTTGCTATATTTGATTTCATTATGCATCCAACTCTCTCGTTTTCTAAATGTATAACTTCCGCTTTTTCTGCGTCTGTGTAACAGCTGGAGTTTCCGCATATATTTTCTTTTCTATGCGCTTCAGATTTTTTCCCTAAGAAGCCCCTTATATTCCATGTTACTAATTTTTGTCATTCCTCTTTTTGAAGTTATATTTTCTGAATTTTATCAATGACATTTAGCTTTGTCGTGTCGTTCAATCCATTCTTTGTCTTATAAGGTTTTCGTGTTGGATGAACCATCAATTCTATTTTTTGACTGTTCTAAAATGTTTTTGTTTCAACTGATATGTAAGAGCCCGCATTGTCGTGATAAAAAATGATGCGCCATCTGCGACAGATTTTTCCAATGTCTTCACGTCGCTCTAATGGAATGGTGGCGAAATGTCCAGTGATTCTGAATAAAATGTCGACCACTTGCTTGGAAGTGCTTCTTACGCGAAAAAATTTGGTGTCATGTTACAATTTTTGTGGTATACGAAATAAGATGTTGATTTTCATTGGCAACTAATTATTGCTTTCTAACATAATTTGGTGAAAATCTAGAACACTTCCTTGACTTCTAACATATTAAATGTTGCTTATACAATTTTTTAATAACGTAATCAATTTTATTTTTATCTCATTACTTAGGCTAAGATGGCTAATTGCAATTGAGGGTAAGATGACGACATCGTCATCTTAACCGCACCAGTTAACAATACTAATTTGTTTATTAACTTTTCAATTTAGTGATAGGAAAGAACACACGCAAGACAACGAAACAGTCATGGAGCCAGTATGCCAAGAGAGATGCGATGAGAGCCTTTATATACAATGGTAGAAATATTAACTCAGCTTTAAAAGAGTTTGCTATTCCAAAATTATATATTATATACAACTAACATTCATGAATAGTGCTCCCTCAGATTCAATTGGCGTGGCACATGAAACCATTTTATTCAATACGTCAAGCCCTCTAAAGAAAATTCCATTTTATTATTGATGGATAACCATGCTATACATGTAACTCTGGATGCCATAAATTTATGTAGAGAAAACATCACATTACTTGGATTTCCGACGTACACAAGCTATAGAACGCAGCTTATTGATTGAATGGCAATTTGGTATGTAGAATATTTCTACTTAACTTTGAATATTCGTCGTCCTACCCGCAGACAAAAGTCGTACTTATAAATGTTTACTTCATAAAATGAATTATTGATAGATATGACTTTTTAGTCGTACTATCACTTCAATCATTACGTTCGAAATCTTACCCACTCTTACCCTACATAAAAGTTTACATAAAAATCCCAACAATGACCTGTACTTCCTACACTCAAATTCTGAATAAGGAAGAGATAGTTTAATAATTTTGAAAATATAATTTTTATGATCGATTTAGATAATTTATTAAATACATTCTGTGAATTAAACTTGAAAGACAATTCAGATTGCGAAAAAATGGCAACAGCAAACCCTATAACCCTGAACTGGGAATTATTTAAATTAAAATTAGAGAATATAAAACTTTACGATGGAAATATAAATACTTTAAATAAATTCATAAGCAGATGTGAAAAACTAATTGATACTTATGCGATTTATAATGATCATGATATTAATACACATGTGCTAGAATGCATCCAGGAAAAATTAGTCGTAAAAGGTGAAATGATGGTAGGAAATAGGACTGAATTGAACACGTGGCAGAAAATCAAAGAAGCATTGATACAATGTTTCGCAGATAGGCGCGATTTAGACTGCATACTGCAGGAGATAACAAGAACAAGACCGTTTAAAAATGAAAACTTAATAACATTTGGTAACAGGCTACAATTATTGAAAAGCGAAACAATACAAAGAATAAGTAACAATTTTGAATTCAGGTGAGATTGACAAGTCATTGCGAAAAAACAGCCTTGAACACCTTTATAGCAGGATGTTCAGGTACCATACGCAATAATATGTATTTGAAAAATTTCGGTCGAACAAGTATAACAAAAATTCGGATGACTCATTGAATGAAGATTCCGCTGTCAAGAGTTACATGAGGAAAAATATAGATGATTCTAAAAATTAATATGCAAAAAGATCATATTTTGTAAACATGGATCAGCATTTATTTCAATGTAAAAATAGGCTTGTTGTTAAGACTTTTTAATGAATATTAGTCAATTCACTTGTGAAATTAATCAAGTTCATTCGCTTATAAAATTGTGAATTGTGTTTTTTATGCTAAGTTTTTAAAAATGATGTGTCGAATGCTAAATATATAATTGGCGCAGTCAGTAGGATTCGTGCGCTATTTTAATACAGAAGCGCGAATATTTACGTTTTCTTAGAGGAACAGGAACTTCAGATCGCTGTAAGTATCAAGTCTCCTTACTTTTGCAATTTTTCCCTTTTATAGTATAATTCAATTCAATTTAAATAATTTTGTTTATTTAACCGAAGTAACAGAGAAAAAAAATAAACAAAACGAAAATCCATAATCAGTGTTACACAAAGGAAACAATACAAAAAAACAGATATAAGTTAATTAATCATAAGAATAGACCTATGAGGTCAGAAAACGTAGAAAATTTTGTCAATAATTGTTGAGTGTGTTAAATGGATAAATATGATATAAACCCTCCAGTAATTGAATTTTTCTACGCCCATATCTATAAACGTTGAAAATCGCACTGTCAAAATTGCTTGTAAGTGACATTTAACAATAACAAGCACAAATGAGATCTCATAACATACACGTGCGTTTTGAGAAGAAAACTTAAACTTCTTGGTTTAGTTAAATTAAAATCAAATTTTTATTTACGTAAGACTTTATTTGGTATATTTACTTAATTAAAAAACATAAAAGCTTCTAGCATTAACAATATATATTTATGATTGAAAGAGTGATGCCCTTGATACCCTTAAATGTAGGGACCACATTATGCAATTTATTTGAAATTTGAACACGTTTTCTTAAGTAGCATGCTATAAAAATAAATGTCATGTCATTTATATTGTCAATTTCTTGAACAAAATATGATTGAATCCGAACATCTTCTCAACTTCATCTACGAACATGTGTGAAAGTGATGAAATTATGAGAACTCCACCGGAGATTTTAGAAAAAGCTCAAGCTGCCATCTCTTAATAATAAAAATAACGCATCACGAAATTATAAATAACCGTTCATCACCATTGAATAATAATACACAATCGATTTACAATAATTGTTCAGTTGTTATTAACAACTATTATATAAAGTTTAAATATTTGTGATGTTTTTCATTCAATGAAAGAAAATGAATGGGCGTAGAAAAAGTATAGTACATTACACGAGTTGTAAGTCCATTACGCACTCGTGTGCTGCGCGGCTTCGTGCATGAATTTTTTTCATTTCTCGCGTAATGGGTAACTTACAACTCTTGTTACGTATTCATATTTAACTATAATAAATGAATTATCTCGTTCCCATACAGGAAACCCCAGAGTTGACAAACGGGCCTGAGAAGCCTAGCTTCGGCGTACCTGCCCATGCGTGGGCCAGGCTACTTAACTCAGCTTCGGCCATACCAATGATTACCCAAGCTCGGGCCAAGGCTGGGATACCCAGCCTTGGCAATTAATTGGCCACCCAGGCTTGGACCAAGGTTGGTGGACCTGGCCTTGGCCTTACCAATGATTACCCAAGCTTGGGCCAAGGCTAGATATTCCAGCCTATGCCATTTTTTGACAACATAGGCTTGGACCAAGGTTGGGCCAATCCTGGTTAACCCAGCCTTGGCCATTCATTGGTGACCCAAGCTTCGGTTTTTCGGTCACATAAGGCGTGGTTCGAGTATTTTCGCCCGTCGACTGCCATACTTTTTTTCATTATGTGTCTGATCAATCCGATCTCTAGTTTATTCAGTGTTTGTGTTTTTTATTATTTATTACTACTAAAAGTAACTATGTCTGATGCGTATTTTCGAGTTCAAAGATGACGGGCATTGAATAGATAGAGAAAAAAACAATGGTGAACGTGTAAAGCTTAAATAATTTAAGTCTGAACATCAGCTCTGTGAGTGAGGTTAACGATAGTGGTACAGACTTGTGCAATCTGCAAGTGTTTAATATTTTTATTTAACTAATTAACTGATATTTTTATATTGTTAATTACAGTAACAGTAAGATCAAATATAAAAATTTGTTTGTTTATTTTTAAAAACAAAAAAATCATATTGAATAAAAAATAAATAAAGAAATGTGATAAATATAAAGAAGAAGAAGTTATGTAATGAATAAGTCTTGGTATTTAATCTTGGCCCAGTCCTGGCAGTTAAGCTTGGCCCAGTCCTGGCAATTAAGTTTGGCCCAGCCCTGGCATTTAAGCATGGCCCAGTCTTGGTGACCAAGCATAACGACTGTATAACAGCATCCAGTTACTCATGTGAGTCGAATTAAGAGACAGATTTTACTAGACAAAATATTATGGTAGAATCATGTTCTTTTTTTCTGTAAAATAGACGGAGAATAAATCTTGCGTAAAAATGAAAAACCGTATATGTACAAAAACATAGAAAAATTGTTTCTATTTTAATTTTCAAGTCTCCTAGTTAATCTTGAAGCACTACCAAATATATATCCAACCTCTGGGAAATTGATTCTAGTGATAAATTTACTCTAGAGGTCAATTTACGTAAATAAACCCTTTTAAACGGTTTTTCCTTAGTATTCCCTTTCGGTTTGGCTTTAATATTAACGTGGAAAAACAGAAATTTGACATGTACTGCTTTACCATTGACAAAATTGCATTTTTTTTCGTGTTTTGAATAATAGATATAATAGAGAATAGAGATAATAGACAGTTCATCGAAAAGTACAATCTAGAGTCTTTAACAACGGAGAGTACAAAACTCCTCTACAAGAGCAGGATTACTAATAAATTAAAAGAGATAGATTTGAAACCAGAATGGGGAGTAGAAGAGAGCTGGTAAACTACTGCGAAATGCATCAAAGAAGCAGCGGAGGAAGCTATTGGAAAGCGTAAAATTAATGTAAACGCGACAAACCACACCAAACCATGGTTTTATCAAGAGGTGAAAGAACTCTCTGATTCAAAAAGGAAATGTTACTTAACATACAAAAGCGCACCGTCGGAAGAAACCCACGCAGAATATGTCCAAGTAACAAACAGAGTAAATGCAAGAATAAGATCAATCAAAAGAGCACATTGGGCTAATTTTACTAGCGACATGGACCATTACCTGTATGGCGCCCAAAGGAAAGTGTGGAAAATGCTTCGGAATAGAAAAAAACGAGTTAACGAGTTCGTGCAAACCAAAGGAGTAGCAACAGAGACATGGCAACAGCATTATAAATAGCTTTACGATGCTGAGGAAATGCGGAATATAAACGAATACAAAACAGATATAAGTGGTACGGTCGATGATGAAGAGGTGGAAGCAAAACTCAAGAAACTGAAAAACAGAAAATCACTCGGACCGGACGGCATCCCAAACGAGCTTTTAAAATATGTAGGCCCCGAACTTGCAAGGAAACTAGTGCAACTATTTGACAAAATCTTAAACAAAACGGAAACACCAGATGAATGGCATAACAGCATCACCATACCTGTATTCAAGAAAGGACTAAAAACCTGCCCAGACAACTATAGCGGAATAACTCTTTTGAATTCATTGACCTAATAAAGGCGTTTGATAGGGTCCGGTAGGGAGACTTTTTGCATAAATTGATGAAAATAAGGCACCAGCAAACATAACGAAGATAATCCATAACCTAAATAACAATTACGTAACAAAGGTCAAGGTAGGAGATCAATTCACTGAAAATATCCCAACACCAGGAGGAATTAGACAGGGAGACAGTCTAAGTCCCTTCTTGTTTAATCTCCTCATGGATAAAATTAAAAACAATGTAACATGTCTCAACCTCGGATACAGAATGGGCAACAAAAGAGTTGGTATGGTATGCTACGCCGATGATGCAGTAATCATCGCCGAATCAGAAAACGACCTACAGAGACAACTCTTCCAGTTCTTTTTGGTAAGCCGCCAACTCAATATGAACATTTCTATCAGCAAAACCAAATGTATGACAATCGCGAAGGAACCGCTCAGATGTAAGCTGGTGGTGGAGGACAATCCCATAGAACAAGTTATGCAATTCAGATGTCTGGGCATAGACATATCAAGTACCCACGACCCAGTTAAAGACCTAAGAAGCCAGATTAACAAAGCATCCGCACTATCAGGATGCCTACGAGATATAGTCTGGTCCAACCCGTACATGCGCAAAGATAGTAAAATTAGAATCTACAAGACTTGTATCAGATCCATCATGACCTACGGCACGGAAGTCCGCGAGGACCCAACAAGACGAAACAAATGCTGAGGGAAATAAGATTAAAGAAATTGATTGCATTGTAGTTCTAGCATACTCGGTATTCAGTCCGCAACCTACACCGTCAGCTCACTATTTATTCAGATCCATGACGAAATTCTTGTGTGGGAAAATTTGCAACTTAAAGATGAGAATGTATTGCAACAACTTTTTGCTTGATGAAAAGGTAAAGGTAAACTAAACAGTTTACCGTCAGTCTCAAAATAACATAATATTCTTTTGTTACAACTTCGTTACAATTCTAAAGTTTATCAATATCATTTACTTCTGAACGGCTGATTTTTCATAATAATTACTGCGATTCGTGAATGTTTTAATGGTTCATGTTATAAAGTTTGGAAGATTTCGATCTACTTATTTACTTTGGTAATGTATTAGTACATTGAATAAAAATTTACCTGAAATGTTTTAATTTTCTCCGTTATATGTCTAGCATTGTCTTCAATGGTCCCGCATGAAATTTTTATTCTGGTTTCCATTTCATTATGCAGTTTTGAAATTTTTTTGAATGTTTTTATCAAGCTTTCTAAATCTTTATTCATATCGTTTAATTCTTCCACAAAACATTCATGTTGCCGATATAATATAATGAGTTTTTTGTCTAGTTCAGAAATGTCTTCAATACAATGTTTTATATGTGATGTTGTTTTACCGCAATTTTCTTGCAATATAATCTTTTCTTCGTGCAACCGACTGTTCACTTGTCGGTACACGTTTAGAGTAGAGTTCAAGTCGTCATTGAGTGATTTTAAGTTTTCTTTTTCTTTGTAAATTTCTAAATTTTCTGATTGGAGCTCATTAATTTTGTTTTGCGTGATAGTTTGTCGAGTTTCACCTATAATAATGGATGAAAAAAGAACTTATGAAACACATCATGTTATTTCTACGTATTATAAAGCTGTTCAAATAAGGCATACCTTTAAATAATTAGAAAATAATTTGAATAGTTATCAATACAATAAAAACACGGAGTGACATTAACAGACCATAAAATACCAAAAAAAACAATAAATGTAATAATCTACAAATCCTTTTAACAGAATCAAACTCAAGAAAAATATAATTCTTAAAAATTGTTTACATACATACAAACGAGAAAGATGACAATGATGAAAAAATATCTAAGAGCCCCCAACTTCATCATCAAATAGCTCTGTCGAGATTTAATTTCATAAACACACTCCAGCATATTCTCTACGATAGAGATGATTGCCCGCATGAAATTACGATGGGTATTTTCTACGAGTATTGCTGCTTAAGTTGTGACATATGGCAAAACATTTGACATTTTTAATAGTGAACGTACTCTGAACAAGTAGTCAAAAAAGCACTATTTGAGTTGATAACATATATTTAAAACATTCATCTTGGTCAAAAAATGGAATTAAATCGCCATTTTCGTGCTATGATTTTCTTTGACTTGCGACTGCATTAAACTAATATCAGTTTGCCGATCAACTTATAGTGATAAAGCATCATTTCAAACCACCAGGCTTCGCTAGTTTCACGAATTCAATCATGGTCGCACTTCCCTCCAGGATGAATTTCGTAGAGGTCGTCTGTTGTGTCAGTAAACATCAATAATGTACGTAAACTGATATTGCAAACTCATTATGTGGCATATCGTGAGATTGAAGCATAATTGAGCACTAGTTCTACTCGCATACATCCAATATTACATGAACATTTTGGCTGTCGAAAAGATTTTTTCGCGTTGGAAGCATATGATCGCCCACCAGTATTTGTTTCCAAAAGTGTTGGAAGGAATCAAGGAAACGAATCATTCTCCACCACGACAATGCGAGCTTGCACACATCAGATCAAATAAAAACGTTTATGAACAGTCAAAACATTGAATTGATGGGTAATTCGTCGGCCGTAAAATTCCTGTTGGCACTTAATGATTTCTTCAAAACAAATTACGAGATCAACGTTTTCCTACACCCGAGGAAGCGGTTGATGCGTTCAAATCACATGTTTTGAAGGTACCTCAATCGGAATGGAAAAAGACAATAAAGTCATAGCAAATATCCAATTATAAATATAATAACCCTTGTATAATAACGTCCAATCCTTACAAGGTGATAAGAGAAGTCTTAGCTTTATTGAATGTCCAGAGATTGAAATTTTGTATAATCGTAAAAGTGTAACACTAGGTTTTCTTTCAGTTTCTGTCATATGCATATAAGGGGGTACAATTACCAGCCCTCAGCCATATTATCAAATAATTTTATCAAGATCCATTTTTTTTTAAAATATTAAAGGAAATATCAGTTATTGATATAAAAACTTATATAAAATGAAAAGATATGAAGAAAACAATACAAATGTGATTGAAATGATAACGATTCTGTCAACTCCTTAAACATAATTCAACCGAAAAATCTGATGATTACGGTCTGTTGGAAATGCAAGTCCATTTTCTAAATTTGATGTACAAACTTGCTGCCTTCATATTTTTTTATTGCATTTGGGGTAGGAATTTGGGAACATAGACAAAAGTAAAGCAAGGACAGTTGAAAATTTGTTTTTTCCAAGTAGAGTTCGCAATATATTCTTCATTAACAATCCATAATCTCTTAATGATCTTTCTTCCAAGAATTATATATAAAAATATATAAAAATTCGGGGGTGGGTAGATGACGTGAAAATAATAAGACAAAACAATATCTCACTCTCGTTTATGATTATGAGCTCACAAAGTTGCCAAATCAGAACTTATATTTAAGTATCTTTTCTATATTATACGTTAGAACATTATCAATTTAATGGAATAGTGTGTTTAATGGAATAAATAATACTACATCACTATATTAAGGCCAGGGCTGCTTATGCTCAATGGTTAAGAATTCGTAATTTTTACAGGGACCACCAGTACAATCCAAAGATAGCAAAAATGAATTTTCAATCGATTTTCCAAAAAAAGTACTATTTGTTCAACTCTATAAAATTTATGATTCAGGAGATATATAGATTATCAGATCGGTTTTCATGTCAAGGAAACCGTTCGCCATAAAGAGATATTCTGACGAAAATTATCATAAATTGTAGTTTAGTTGGTTAACTATAACTTATAAAATAAAAACAAAAGAAAACTATAATAAATGTTCTAAGTGGGTACATTACATTTCTACACACTTCTGTAATTTACAGAGGATATTTATTTGAACTTGGAAGAGCATTTCAAGCTTCTGCCTTATAGCGTTACAATAAGAAGTTTATTCTGTCGATCATTGCGTTCCTAGTGTTAACCGGTATTGCATATTTTTTAAGGAGGTAAGTATTTTTTGATAATAATTTGAATGGCCAGCGAATTACTGCAAAATAATTTCCCACCCATGTTATGTGATATTCATCTAAACATTCACAGAGACGTGTGGTTATGCACAATGGAGCCCCTCGCCATTTCCTAAATGGTGTGAAAAATCATTTTAATAGGTGGAATGATTGGGGAGTTCCATTTGCATGGCCACCACGTTTTCCTGAATTAAATACAATGGATTCGGTATTTTAGGATATCTAAGTTTGGTACATAGAACACTGGTAAAGACAAGGGAGGAAATGATTGATAGAATAAACTTCTATTGTGACGCTATAAGACAGAAGCTTGGAATACTGTTCCAAATTCAAAGAAATATCCTCCCTAGACTCCGGAAGTGTATAGAAGTGCAATGTGCCAATTTCGAACATTTATTATAGTTTTTTTTGCTTTTATTCGTTACGTAGTAGGCTAACCAACTACATTTTTTTACATTTCAATTTTTTCCTTATGTAAATAACACGATGTTCGACCGTACGCAGTTCAATTAGAAATGTTTGATTGTGTTTTAATATCTCCTGTAAATATTCTCAATGCATAATTACAATTTATGATAATTTTCTTCAGAATATCTCTTTAGAAAAACGGTTTCCTTGGCAAGTACAGCGATCTAGTAATTTGCATATCTCCTAAACCATAAATTTTGTTTATTTATATTTTATCGACTTTTAACGATAAAAAGTACCATATTTTTACAAAATCCATTGAAAAACTTATTTTTGCCAGCTTTAGATTGTACAGGTTATCCTTGTAAAAGTTACATGGACATATGTAATGGTTCATTGAAAATTTATAATGTTCGAACATATGAGTTACAAAATATACTAATATTTGAGTTCTGATTTCGCAGTCTTGGAACACCTTGTATATAGGGAAACTATTGCCGCGTTTTATTTTTACGGATCACGTGAAATAGGTATTACTGAAGGAACGAGTAATGATTGTGGATTCACATTGGTCTTGCTGGAAGAGGCAGATGAATATGGTTTCCAGGTTGATTGTAATCTATGGTTTTTATCTCTTAGTTAAAATAATTTTGAAGTTTTAATAGTTAGATAGTATCAAAAATTAATTTGGTATATACAAAATCTAGATGTCTAGCTCATCAGTGGGATTAAAACGAGCAGTCAGGGTATTAGTGTCCAGAGTCTTTTCAATTATAAGCGTAGTTTGTTCAATTTTCATCATTATTTCAATTTTTCAAGTTTAAATTTTTTGGTAGAAATCCAATTAGCTGGCAGAGTGAGACCTTGTAATAAGTCGACAGACAAATTGAGAAACTAACTCAACTAACTTTTCTTCAAGGTATCGTTCAGGGTAATATTCTCCTGTTCAAGTAAAGTAATTGTGCCGTTTTTATTTAGTATTTGTTTGGTCAACATTTCAACCCTATCCTTCAACTCCCCATTTTCATTTTCGTATTGCATAATTTTTTCCACTAATTGCTTCAAATTTTTTTCAATGGATGCTGTCGTGAGCTGCATACAACCAAATTGGGTTAGGTCTTGTATATTGTTTTTCATTCTCCTAGAAAATAATTATACAATATTATGATATTCCCATGTTAATTAAAATTTTCAAACTATTATTATTATTATTCTAGTTTTATTTTTTATTGTACACAAATACATTGTGTACATATACAATGAAATTTTTATGAGGAATTGGAAATCTGACAACAAAAATGTTGTTTTCTAAAAAATCAACTCAACTTGTAATTCAATGTAAATGACTAAAAATTATAAATTTGAAGCAAGACCCCCTTATATATTACTAATAAAAAGTATAAAACAAGTTTGCACATTTCCTCTTCAGAGGGCCATCCAAGATAACAGGAGAAGAGAAATGCTTTATTGTCAAAGAATTGTTTACAATGTGTAGACAAAAGCTTGTGAGAAATCAAGAAACGCATATAACTAAATACACATAAAATAAAATATAAATATAAAGTATACTCAAAAAAACTATAATGAATAACGATATTACCTTTTAAAATGTGCATATGTACATTCTTTAGTTTTGCCACATTTTTTATCAATATATTTTTCACAATTAATTGTAACAAGAATATTTGTGTATAAAGTAGGGTTGCCAACCGTCCCAGGGCATGTCCTAGTGGCCCTTTGTAGTATCCTGGAGCTCCTGAATAGTTTTTAAGCAGCGTCCTGGATTTTCAAATTTTAAAATTCGGGTGCCTCTTTTCAAATCTTGCATTAGACATACTGAGCTATCATCCAGTCAGATTACTATTTAGTTGCAAATGTATGTTATAGTATCTAATATCTAATAGTTATAGTCTATAACTTACCTAAGTTTCAAAAATTTGTTACAAATTAAAATGTTTGTTTTATATTTTAATAACTATCTTGCAATTTGTATAATTTTATTCAAATATTTTTAACAAAAAGTGTTATTATTTTAATTACTTGAATTTTATTTCACCTGTTTTTACCAGATATTTATTTAACTATTGCAACTCTATCAATGCGTCCTGTTTTTAAATTTGTTTTAAAATTGTCCTGATTTTTCTAGCTTCAAATCCTGTTTTTTTAAATTTGAGGTTGGCAACCCTAGTATAAAGAAACTACATCTAACGAAATAAATACATATTTGTCAGGAATGTTCATATTTTTAATTTTTTTTCGAATTCCCATGTTTTTTTTATATAGTATTTCATTGGTATAAAATGTTTTTACATTTTTTACATTTTTTAGCGAAATAAAAAGTTGTTCTTCCCAAGATCGAATTAGATCATTATTTTGTTTTTGATAAGAATTCTTTAATTTTTTTAAAGTTGTGTTATCGTTTAATAATTTCATAATTTTATTATCTTCTAATTTTATAATAACCGTTTTATTAGATTTATCTGGTCTGAAACTTTTGAGATGTTTGGTTTTGATTGATAAATTATTTGGTTTTAGTCATATTTTGAGGTTTGATATTGTCTTGTTGTTGTTTGTTTTTCAATTTTTTTTAAATTAGTTATAATACCAGATCTTATTTTATTTTAAATTTCATTTAGATGATTAGTCTTGCAATCAATATTACAGAAGATATTTGTCACAGGTAATTCTTTGTTGGTTCTTTGATTTGGTTCAAAATTAGCATACATGGCTTTTTTGGCGGCGGATTGATGTTATTAGAGTTTGGTTGAAAACAAACGAATATTTCGAGGGGTCGCAGTGCAAATAAAGTTGTTTTCGATCTTTGCTCACCTCTGCAGGTCAAACGAAAAGCGACTGAAAAATGAAATTTCACATGTAGGTTCAATAGTTGCGAGATGATTTCCTGTCTAAGGTCGAAACTTTCCATCTCCACCCCTCTTCATTTTATGGTAATTTTTGTTATATTTTCTTATTTTTTGGCCAGAAAAAGATTAACTAGAGGGTTCGAACTTCGCATGCAAGTTGGGGTGATGTTGAAGAATTGTCTTTCTCAAATTCAAAGTTTTCTTCTTCAGTTCTTCTATATATAGCACAAAACGCCCGAAATCATTTTGATCGTTGTAATTGTTGAACTGGACCGCCTCCTATTTAATGAATAATACGAGTATGATCGTTGCTAGGGTGATTTTTTTTACTTCCCATTTTCGAAATTTCTTGTCATTATGACAATTTTTTCTTTGTTGTCAATTGGAATTGAACAAGAGGGTTCGAGACCACCGGGTCTATTGAAATTATGAATTTTCATTCGAGAGGGAGAGAGTTAACTTGTGAAATGAAAAGTTATTGAGGAATAGCAAATTTTCCATATAAAGAAATAAGATTGAAAATTGATATCATTTCCAAGAAATTCATTTTATGAAATGATTTGTTTGTGTATTAGTTAAATTCCTCATTTGACGAAAAATTCGACTGATGGAGCTCTGCTACTCACGGCTTTTTTTCTTTGCATTTTTTAAAAAGTGATTCAGTTATTTCCCGAAATTATTTCTCAAATTTTCGTAAAATATTAATGAGAATTAGTTTACTTAATTTCACTCAATTTTTATGTTTTTCAAGTCATTTTCCAATTTTCTTATTAAGATAGTTGATTCGGTAATAGTTAGTTGTATGATTTGGAAAATAAATTTAGATAAAAAGTCATTTTGATATTCATGCTGCAGGCGACTATTTGTAAATTTTATATGGGGTGATTTTACATTTATGTAGGTATCTGTTTTGCATTCGAGTAAAAATATTCTTTTCTATCTAGCAATTTGGTGGAGCATATTTTCATAATTTTTCAAGTTCTGTTTGGCTCCATTTCCATATGCAAGTTCAATGCTATGAGAGGTAGGCATTATTTCTACCATGCTTTATGAATTTCTTTAATGTTTTATTTCTTAGACCTTTTGATATGTTTGTTTCTCAATTTTTTTTATTCTAATTTAAAATTAGTTTTTTCCTATATTTTTTAAAGACAAGATGAAAATTTGACGTTTCGACCTATTGAGGTCCTTATCAACATATGACTTGACGCTTTGCGTATTCATCATGAATATCAAAATAAAATTAAAATAGAAAACTGTTATAACAAAAAAAAAACATTTCAAAAATATGTAACAGCTACCATTCAAATTATTCGTAGTTTTGTTACAGAGTACAGCTGTAAATTTTACTTAAATTATTTTCTCGTTTTTATAAATATGAACCTTTCTCTTGTCAAGAATTATCGAGTCTTTATAATTGAATTTATGTTATTTGATATGTAGTGTTTCGTTAATACAGTTATATTTTTTTTATGGTATTGACAACCTTTTAATTTATTTTGAGGAGACTGTCTAAGCAAACTTGATATAAATATTCCATACTTTTTTCATTATGTAGATGATTGCATTACCGCCGTACCAAAAAATCAGATTGAAAACATAAATAAAAAATTCAATTCTCATCATGAAAATCTGAAAATCTAATAAAGATTCAAAAATTCTAGGATTGTACACGTGAAAATAATGTAAAAAAACTCATATGTTCTTATCCGATTTTCATATTTGTTTTCAAGTTATGGAGTTATAAAAAATGTTAATCTAACTCTCCACTTATATCTGAATTTTATCATTATCAATGCCATGTTCGAGGGTGAAAGACATTTGATAATTCTGACGTTTTGATGAACTGTTAGTGTACAATGAACAGAAACTGAACTTTTAATTTCGAATTTATGTGATAGTTAGTGTTGCAAAACGCCAGATACTTATTCAAATTTAGAATATGCAAATATCGTGTTTGTTTATGGTTTCTGTAATGGAAATGCTACAACTGCTGCTGAAGAATATCGTCAACGTTTTCCACACCAAAGACATCCTGATAAAAACGTATTTATTAGAGTTTTTAACAAACTGTGCGAGACTGGTAAGCTTTCCAGTGCTACCATATCATCTGAACGCGCTACTCGACAAGGTTTGGTAGAAGTAAAAAATATTCTCGTCAGGTCAAGCAACATTTGGACGAACATTTTCCAGGGCATTATTTTGTTTCCCAGTTACACTATAAGCTTTTTGACAACGTTAGCAATATTGCATAGTAACCGATACATAACCGATGACCATAACTTGATCTCAATTACGCCATACTATAACAATACATAATCATTCTTCTAATATTTCCTAATTATCAAAACAACCTACATAATTATTTAACCTAATATTATACCTTACTCCTACCGCGCGAAAAAAAAAATTACATAATAGTGTGTTTTTTTGAAACATGGAAGTCTGCAAAAAATATCCTGAACTGAACTAACTCTTAACTAATAAAAAATGCTCTATGACATATAAAATGACATGAACTAGACATATTAAACTAATAAAAGTATAATATTAGAGTCAATAACATGTTTTCTTTCTTTCAAGAACATTATTTTACCATAAATGCTAAGGTGCAAAACAAATAATCATTAAAATTAGGTCATAGTTGTTTATTGTTCATTGTTCGGGCCCTAACAATTATATAACTTAATTCTATTTTTATGCACTTCCACTAGTTTATTATCCACTTTTATTACAATATTCGGTGACTTGTCTCCTATCACTTCATATCGTCCTTTATACACAGCTCCATTTTATTTCCCGCACTATTTCTTAACATAATTTTATTACCTACGTTATATACAATCAGGTTATTTTTACGTCATTTTTTTCTTTTCTCTTGCTTTTTGATTCCATCAAATTATTTCTTGCTCATTCCAAGCTTGTTGTAATCTACATTTTAATTCAATAGGATAGTTATCGAAACTATATAGGTACGGGATCACACGTACTTAATATATTACTTGGAAGTTACAAGTTTTCCCGAAAACCAATTCAAAAGGAGTGTACTCGCGACGGTTACAGCTTCTTTATTTTTTAACGCATAACATAAAAATGGGCAGTTATTGTTATCGTCATTGGCTTTTTTATAAGATTAGAATATTTATATGGTTGACAATCGTCACACTTTTTTACAAAACTCATAACATCTTTTTGATTTCCTACCCAATAAAAATATCTTTTGATATTATTTAGCATACGATTTATACCAGCATGCCCTCCGGGCGGTAATATGTGAAAATCGTTTAATATAATTTGTCTAGTTTCTGAATCTAAAATATTTTTAACATTTTTAATAACACTTATATTTAAATTATTATCTTTTGTCAACCCCTGATTTTTCAGAAATTCTCTTATGAACTGTACATATTCATTATTTTTTATTATTATTCCGGAATTTTATATTTCACGCATATAATTTTCAGGTCTCTCAACGATGCACTTAGTGTCAACGCCGATCGAGTTTCCTGATTTATGCAAATATAAACAATACTTACCTCGTTTATATAAATAACATTTTTTTTCTTGTAATCGCATTTTTTAGTGTCACTTATCAATTTAAAGTGAGATTCAGAAATTGGTCGTAATTCTCAAAATTATTTGGGACATTTAATTATTTCAACCACTCCAGGGTGATCAAGTTTTTCGTGAGGAAACGAATTAGATGTTCCTGGCAATTCCGAAATATTATCCTCACTATTTTTAGTTTGAGCTCTAGTAGTTGCATATACAGTTTCTTCTATGGTACTCGCTAAATTTTTTAATTCTTCCCTGGAAATATCAATTCTAGACAGCGTGTCGTCCATGACATTTTCTTTCCCCTTAACATATTTTATAATGAAGTCATGCCAAATAAATAGACTAATGGTCTAAAGTCAGTACAGAGAACAAACTTCCGACCAAACAATACGGTCTGAATTGCTTTACAGCCCAGACTACAGCCAAAAGTTCTTTCTCTATAGTACAATAGTTTTTCTCTGCTTTATTAAGAGAACGACTTGCATACGCTACTGGCTTGTCATAACCGTTTGACAAAACAGCTCCAATCGCAACTCCTGAGGCATCTGTTTTTAAAGTAAATATATTATTGGGTTCAAAAATTGGGTATTGCAGGATAGGGAGGTTAACAAGAGCGTTTTTAAGCGTCTCGAAAGTATGTTGACATTCTAATGTCCAGCTAAACGTAACAGTCTTGTTAGATAAGTAATTTAACGGTGTTGTTATTTCAGCGAAATTTTTTATAAACTTTCGATAATAATTCGTTAATGCAACAAATCTTTTCTAAATCCGATAAAACATCATCGCATGTGGTATAACTAATTTTGAGCCTAATCTTTGCATGCTGGGTCAGACGGGTTTTTAGTACATAATTGATAAGAAATTTTTTTCCGTCGGCATTCAATAAATCGCAATATAACTGAATAGAATCAATAAGCTGTTTTGTTGTGGATTCAGATCCATCTATAACAGGTAGCAGACTAGCCACTGTTTTCAACTCAAAATTAGACATCTTGACCTGTTCCGGACAACTACAATCGATACTTGATTCAGAGTTACTGTCGCTCTGTTTATTAGATTCTAGTTGTTCAGTTCGAAGTAAACTGAGCCTAGTATCTATAGCCTCAAAATTTGTATTTATGGTTTTTACATAATCTTTCGCATCAACAATACATTTCTCCGCATTTGCACTACTATTAAATTTTGATTTTACAGTTTATAATTCACTTCCTAATTCTATCTAACTTACTTACATATCTTCTAGTTTTGTCTACCCTCTGTCTTCGCTCTATCGGGTCTTTTCCTAAGTTCCTATGAAACACTCGTACCTCCTCTAGAATATATCGGAACTCGTTTAACAACGACATGTAGACATATCCTTACTTGTTATCTTAACTCAAGGGGTTGGGAACCAGTAGAATAACCAGCAACACTTCTCAAAGCTTAAACAATCTGGTTTCTACTTCTCGCTATTTCTCTCCGTACCCTTTGATCTAATCCTCTTTTACATCTGTTAAAGTAGAACACTAGTACACACAGGGACACTACACTCATTTGTAGCAGCTGTAGCTGTCGTACCACCTCTGTACTATCACTGTCTCCTCTTTGAATTGATTTTTCCCCATTGTTTGAACTAGCACACATTTTCTACCCTCACATAATAGGCGCGAAATGGCATAGCTACTTTATGCCACTGGCAGGATTGCCATGTAATATGTTAGGGGATTACAGTCTACTTTAGTACAGCATAAAATTTGATTGTATTCTTAGTCCTCCCAGGACTGTAATTCCCTAACTTATTACAAAATATAAATATAATTTATCACATTCATATGAAAAAAAAATCAATTACGAACTATAACTACTTGGTTAATTCACCGTAAATTTGCTAAAGTGGGTATTACCTGACTTGAAGGATATCAGTTTTTGCGGTTTCGAATATATCCAATAAAAATTTCATAGAAATAATCGCTGACGCACAGCTATCGCAATATGTCATAGACGTAACGTATGTTTGAGTACCGCTATTAATTTTTTTCATTTTTATTACTTCTCCTGTAAAAATTATCCTATTCGAATTTATGGCGGTTTTCATTTCTATCTGGAAATAAATGTAGAAGTTTTTCACAAAGATCTTTTAATATTCTGCATGATGAAAAATTCAACTACTTTTATTTCGCTGCCAAAGTAATAGAAAAAATTATGTTTCGTATGTATTCGTTTCTTGTGGAATAGTCGATTGCACTTTTAAGTGGTATGTTTCTAATATAATTTTACATTCGCAGAATTTCCATAATAACGATTTTTAAATGCAGTGCTATTTATTCGTTTTCTGTAAATATCACAAATGTCAAAGATAAATACGTAACTAATTTTAACTCAATTTATGAGTTTGTGCAATATTTATGAGTTAAAAATATTTATGAGTTAAAAATGGATATTACTTTATTTTTATCAAGTCAAAAGTAATTTGGAACTACATTTAGAACAAAAATATTTTTTAAGACTTATAGTATGTATAACAACCAAGCGGCCTGTTACGTTTTTCAAGTATTTCTGTCACTACTGTTTTATATTCAAAAACTTTAATAAAATATACGCATTGGTGTGGTTTTGAACACCTTATGGTTTGAATGGTAGAGAAAGTGTCTTCAGAGTTATATATATGAAAAAATAAAAAACTACTCATATATATATATATATATATATATATATATATATATATATATATAAATTTCTTCAATTTCTTATTTCTTAGACCTTTTGATATATTAATGCATCTAAATGCTCTCGATTTTAGGTCTCTTCTGTTTTAAAATTAGTTTTTTTTGATAGTTTTTGAAAAATAAATTTTGACGTTTCGACTTTTCTCCAAGTCTTTATCAAAATATGATATTGACACTGACAATTTGCTTATTTATATCGATCTATAGATTACCTTCATCATGAATATCAAAATATTATTAGGGTAATCGTTTACATTTAAAACACGTACTGTTCTAGATGCTCATGAACATATCGCATGTCCAAACTCTTCTTTAGCTGTTCGAAGTCGTCAGCTTCTTCAAGAGGCATCATCTGAAGTCCATCTAAAGCGTCTCCTCGCAGTGCAATGGTCAAGATCACTGCAGTTTATTTATCGAACCAATTATTCACTTTAGCGTCTGCCTGAAACTGTCTAACATAATTGGTCCAAGACGTCTTGCCGCTGAACGTTGTGGCCTTGTCTAGTGTAGAACTGCCGATCTTTTCTGTTTAGAGTGGTGCTTATATATCTCTAGGTTTTGTATATTCGAACTTCTTTTCTTCTACTAGGATATCTTATGCTCTAGAATGCACAATCTTTCTTTCCAACTCCTGGGTTTTCTCATCCACAGTTGTCATTTTGTTCTCGATATCCGATTTTAGAGACGACATTTTGTTTTCGACGTCAGCGTCAATGTCGGTTTTCAATGATAAAATTTCGGCAGAAAGGTCGCTCTTCATGGTCGAAACCTTCTCGTTGATATTATCCGTAAGATCGTTCTTCATATCGCCATTCGTTGTGGAAATATTGGCCATTATTGGCCGAAATATCGTCCCACATAGTAGATATATTGACAGATTTCGTTTCTCATGGTTGAAATCTTCTCGAAATACCCTACACCTGACACTAATATAATGTGTTTCGTATTTATTATACTATACAATACACTAAACTCATAAAAATTCACTTTTAAATATCATTTAAATTATTTCTGCTCTTAGTTTTACTAATTCGTTGTTTTCACTACGACTATTTATTTAAAACTAACTTACTACGCTACATAAATTAATTTATATACCACAAATAGATTTCTACAAAGTTCTAAAACAAAGAGAAATAAAAGAAAAACGTAAATATACTTTTGTAGGAATTATTTAAAAGAAATACTGTAATAAACCGCCTTCTATAATAAACAATCTTTTTTCTCATATTTTTATGTATCAATTTATTACTTTTTTGTTGAAATTCCCAAGTCTTTTTATGACTTCCAGCTGTTCATGTTGAAGCAAAAGTTTCTAGATCAATAATTTTAGCAGATATTACATTGAAATTAGGGGGTTATAGACTTTTGAATAAATTTGCTGTGAATAATTGTATAACGTTGGCGTTTTAGATAAAGAGACCGTTCAAAATTCGGGATTGATATTTTATCAAACTCTTCCAACTAACTTGGTGCTCTACAATAAATTGATTTTTTTTCACTCTGTATAGAGCTTAAATGACTACTGCGTCACAATATTTGATGAAAAAAGTAACGGGCTGCCTTTTTTCAATGAAGTTGACATAAATTTGATTCCAAATTAGCCACTTCAGCTCAAACTGAAGGGTAAATGTGGAGAAAACTTATCACGACACCATGATCCGCCGGAAAATTATTTGCTTTAAAAATAGAAAGAATGTTGAGATATTTAGGATGTTAGTAAGTATTCACATTTGTAAAGTAGAATAAAAAGAAGAAGAATTGTAACTTCAATTATAGTCTATTTCAGAAATGTATAGCAATAAAATGGGGAATTCCGTCCAGTTCGGCTCAATTTCGGTGTCGGCCATAGGTGTAGGTCTTGAAATATTGTGTAGGGATTACTTAGATAGTAGATTATACAGTTACGTGTTGCGTTTAACAGGTACCGTTTAACCCTCTATTAGTACCTCTACCTAATTCCAACCCCACTTCAGATTCGATTTAACCATGCGCCGTAAGGGCAATGGTGCCTTACCCAAAATTTTTAGACCTTCATAAGTATATTTGTTTAGTTTAACGCATAAGTATTTGCTGTTAAGCCGTAAATAGTGTTCACATTATTATAAGATTAGTAATAAAATGGCGAAAATTACACCAACGAAAAGATGTTCCAATAATTCTCCACTATTAGTGAATGAAAAATTTCTAATTTCAAATGTACACGAGTGCATAAAATACGATTACCCGAATTTTACTGTACAAGAAACTGTCGCCAGATGTTCCCGAATGACTGGAGTTTGAAAGTCCACCGTTTTTAAATTATTGCGGAGGAGAAAGATAGTAGGCCAAGTGGAACCTCCCAAGAAAAGTAAAGGCAGACCAGTAAAAGTCCTTGATGAAGACACCAAAAGTGTAATTCAAAGAAAAGTTTATTCTTTTTATTTAAAACAATAAATACCCACCCTAGATAAGATTTTAATGGAGCTTGGCCACGATGACAGTATTCCGTTAATAACTAAAAAGAATTTATGGACCATTTTGAGAAATATGGATTTTGCCTGGGAAAAGCATAAGCGTAAAGAACTTTTACTGGAAAGCGATGAAATTGTTTGCTGGCGACAAAAATACTTATGAAGTATAAAGTAGTACAGAACAGAGCAGAAGAAAATCTCTTATCTTGATGAGACGTGAATTAACGAAGGTTATACTGTACCAAAAATGTAGCAAGAAAAAAATATGACCAGTGCTTGCCAAGCTTTGGAAGTGAAGAGGGATTTTTAAAAAAAGGTTTGCTATCCTTTTAGTATATCACTCTCGCATAGAGAAGATTTCAAGTTCATCTTGGAGAAAACAAGAAATTATTGACTGATTAACCACCATAAGCTATAAAAAATTTACACAAACATCGTTTTATGAAATACGCCGTGGAAGATATAGCAGAAAAACGTAACTATGCTGCGCAAAACCGTCATATCATGCGAACTTAATCCTATAGAACTTATATGGGCGCAAGGAAAGGAAAAGCAGTCCAGCATGTCAATAACAATAGGCTAAATAAATAATATTCGTTGGGTCACTCTGTGGTATTATGTTTTATTATTTATTATTATTATTATTATTATTTATTATTATTATTATTATTATTATTATTATTTATTATTATTATTTATTATTATTATTATTATTATTGTTATTATTATTATTATTATTATTGTTATTATTATTATTATTATTATTATCATTATTATTATTATTATTATTATTATTATTATTATTATTATTATTATTATTATTATTATTTTTTTTTTTTATAACGACTTGTCACACTTCCTCAGCAATTTGCTGGGAAACATTCACCACCTCTGCGGAGTCCTGCTTTGCAGAGAGGCTCGGACGGTTGGAGTGTCCTTCTAGTCGTCTACGGCCCCTTTTGTCACTTATGGCATCGTTCCTGGAACATACTTCATGAGTGACGGGCTATCAGTGGTTTCCTTTTACCCTACGTCTCCCTTCCCCTCTCGGGATTAGGAGTTCGGGTTCCTTTCTCTCTGCTGTCTTTGCCTTTCATCTTTTTCCTTGTTGCTGAGAATACTCTTAGCCAAGTTCTGCATCAATTTCCAGTTCTCTGTGCTGTCAAGCATCTTCTCTACAATGTTGTCTGGAGTGAGCTCGCATTCCAGCTGTCTGTAAGTCCTGTCTCTGACCTCTCTCCACTTGTAGCATACGAAGATGGTATGTTCGGCGGTGTCTACGGCGGCACAGTATATACATCTATCCGTGGTTTCTTTTTTGAACCGTTTAGCATAGCATCGAAAGACGCCATGTCCTGTTAGGACCTGTGTCAGGTAGTAGTCTACCTGGCGGTGCTCGCACTTAACCCACGGCTTGATGTCTGGTATTAACCTTTTGGTCCATTGGGCCTTTACTGTCTCACCTTCCCATCTAGTTTGCCATGTTGTGAGGGAACTTTCTCTAGCTTCGTTGCTATTCTGTAGCGATTTGTACTTGGATGCTCTTTCCTGGGCTAAGAGATCAATGGGCACCGTAGCCGTAATTACTTGGAGTGCTACCCCAGACACAGTTCGGAAGGCGGAGGCTACTCGCAACAGCATGTCTCTTTGTGCTCTATTGACCGTAGTAAAGTGCTTTTTTCTCATAAGCGCTTTTTGCCATATTGGGGCTCCATATAGGACAATATTTTGCATAGCACTACACAACACTGATCTTTTGCTTTGCCTAGGACCTCCTACGTTTGGCATAATCCGAGCAAGTTTGGACACCCTTTCTGTAGCTTTCTTTGTTACTGTTTCTACATGTTTGCCAAAATTTCTACTTTCGTCAATGGTTATACCTAGGTATCTCAGGTTCTTTGCTGGCTTTATATTGACTCCGTCTACGCTGAAGCTTATTTTCTCCCTCTTTTGTTTACCCTTTAGTAGGATTGCCTCAGTTTTGTGGGGGGCAAGAGCAAGCTTGTTGTCTCTCATCCAGGTATTTATTTTTTCCAGGCACATGTTGGTGTTAGTAACCAATGTCTGTTGGCTTTCTGCTCCGACTATCAGCGCCAGATCGTCAGCAAATCCTATTGTTACAGCATTACGAGTTAGTTCTAAGCTCAGCACGCCGTCATATAGTACATTCCATAGCAGTGGGCCTAGGACGGAACCCTGGGGAACACCTGACGTAATATCCACCTCCCTATTCTTTTATAATTGCAGCTTTCTGTTTCTTAAATAGTTAGAGACAAGGTTTATTAGATATGTCGATATATTCCTTTTTTGTAGCTCTTTGATAATCAGGCTGTGACATGCAGTGTTGAAAGCATTCTTAACGTCAATTGTGACAAGGGTGCAGAATCTACTTTTGAACTCCGTTACAGTATTCAGTGCAGCTTCTACAGCCTGGATCGTGGATTTCCCTTTTTGAAAGCCATACTGACACATGTGCAACCCTCCTCTGTCTTCAAGCTCATCTTGTAGTCTTCCCCGTATGAACGCTTCTAGTAACTTTCTCAAAGAATTTAACAGACAGAGTGGTCTGTAGGAACTAGGTAACTCAGCTGGCTTTCCTGGTTTTAGTATTAAAACCATCTTTGCAACTTTCCATTCATTTGGAAATTCCTGTTTTTGAAGTAGTTTGTTCATCATGCCTAATAACCAATCTGGGGCACAATCTGCTACTATTTTGATAGCCTTAGGGGGAATTTGGTCAATTCCAGGTGATTTTCCACATTTGATACTTTGGGCTACCTTCCTTAGCTCTTCTGCTGTGAAGGGTGGGGCTGGAGCTTCCTTTTCAGGGTATCTCCACTTATCATTTCCGGGTGGAAACAGTACTGCCACGATTTCGGATTTCTTTTCGATGTCAAGCTCATAGGGTTTTAGAGTATTAAGCTTTTTTGCTACTAGCTTATACGCATCTCCCCATATATTATTATCGAGTTCTTTGCATATGTCGTTCCAGTATTTCTTCTTTGATTCCTTAATTAGGCAGCAGAGTTCCCTTCTATTGGTCTTGTACGCCTCTTTCATTGCTTCAATATCGTCTCGATTTGGGTTGTTTCTTCTCGCCGCACGTTGTTGTACCCTTCTTAATCTGTTGCATAGTGACCGTTTTTCAGCAATGTTTTCATTCCACCAATATGATGTTTCAGTCTTTAGAATTCGATTTTGCGTGCTGTTCTTGCTTGCCATCTGTATCAGCTTGGTTACTGTTTCATGACTCATTTCATCTGGAGTAATGGTAAGCAACTCTATGCAGGCTTTAAAGGCGGTCCAATCAATAAGGGGCCTTATTGAAATTGTTTTGGTCTTCGCTCTATCTACTTTAATTTCGAATGCGATATATCTGTGCTCTGTCAGTGTTTCGGTATCAAGTATCTCCCAGTTGGTTACTCTTTGAGATACACGATTGGTTGCTATGGTGACATCAATAAAGGACTCGCTATCTCCTCGGATAAATGTGGGCTCATTTCCAGTATTCAGAACCACCAAATCGCGAGCGTTGATCCATTCCACCCAGTATTGACCCTTTTCATCGGTTACAGGTGATCCCCACATTGGGGACTTGGCATTTAGGTCTCCCAGAATAATGGCATCACTGTTGTTCGTTATGTGCTCCATTATACTGTCCACCTCAGTTTTGTAGTCTTCCATGCTGATGTTTGGGGATATATAGCAACATATCAGCTCAAGATCTTTGAGTTTGATAATTACGTGACCATCTCCGACTACGTGGTTTATTACGCTAAGCTTTTTATTCAGAAGTAGGACCCCCACATTATGCCTGCTGTCCTTGATCCAGTTTGCTTCTTTGGTCCTTTTTTTGTTCGGTTCCCCAGTTACCATAATATCAATACCTTACTGAACTGCGGTGGCATACGCCATGTCTTGGGCTGTATAGGCACGTCCAACGTTGGCTTGAAGTATTTTAATATTGAACACTAAAGTTTTGACCGCGTGCAGTGCTGAGCCTGCGTCTGGTGTCACTAATTGCTTTTGATTTTTCCTTTACAAGCTTAAGGTAGTAAGGGCAAGCAGTCTGGTCAGCTCTGTGACCGTCTTTTTTGCATGTTAGGCAATAGCTTTTGTTAGTACAGTCTTTGGCCTTGTGGTTATCTTTGCCGCATTTAAGGCACATCTTCGAGTTATCGGTTCCTTTGCATTCATTGGTGCGGTGGCCAAACTCCAAACATTTGTAACACCTGGTGATTTTGACCCTTGCTCGGACCTGGCACGGTGCCCACCCTATTCTCACAGTATCCATTTTGAGTAATTCGCTGGCCACTCTTCTTTTGACCGCAAGTGTAGCAGTTTGGTTTCCCCTCTGGTTTGGTCTGCAAGAGAGCACTCGGACGTCATCTTCTTTTGCGTTTGCTACGCTTTTCCTGACATCTTGCTCTATCTGTTTTGCGTTCATATCTCCGTCTATGTCCGAGATATGAATAATGTCTTCATCTCTTTTAATTTCTACCTGGGTATCTTTATCCTTGTCCATTATAGCTTGTCTGAGGGCGGTTACTTGATTTTTTTCTCCAAGTATCTCCATAAGGACATCACCCTTAGCGGTTTTCTTAATGCCTTTTACCTTAACACCCATCTCGTCTATGTTCACACTACTCTTGATCGAACGGAGTATGTCAGCATATTGCTTTCCTTCAGATTTGATTATAATCTTCTCTGTTGTCGTCGCTGGTCCTCCCTTACTTGACTTAGGTGCTAGTCGGCTTGGATCTCTAGGTATAATAACTTGCACTTTGACCTCAGATCCTCTGAAGATACCTTCTGCGCACTTTCTAAGGTAGATTTTATCAATTTTGCCGAAGGCTACTACTTGAATTTCCGTCACTCCATGGTTTTGAACCTCTGCTTGCAGTTTGCCTAGCAACTGATATAGTTGACCCATGTCGTTTTTCCCTTCTAGGTTGACCTTGTACGGCAGCATGTACATGGTTCTTGACCTTGCTCCATTTTTGCCTTTGCTGAGTATGACCTCGGTGTTCGTCCTCACATATTCAATACACCCTTCCTCAAGTTCTTCGCACATAAGGCTTGTTATTTCCGGAAAGTTGCATTTTAGGTCGCTTTCCGTAGTGGTGGTCAAGGTTACATCAGGGTCTGCTACTATTACCAGGTCTCCTCGAAGCTCTCTAAGCGATCCCAGCTCTGTAACAACGGTGCTTTGGTAGCAGCTTTCTGGCCACTCGAGATATATTACCTCTTCTAGCCCTGTCCATCCTTTTCTTGCTGTTATTTGCGTCTCAACCCTGGTACGTATTTCATTTGTAAGATCGAGTAACTCTCGTCTTATGTCGGTTTCATCAGCTTGGACTCCTATACTTTGTCTTGCGTAGCTAGGATTATTGTCCTCTGGTTTAGCTAAATTATTAGCAGTTTTGCTCTTACCTGGCGATGATTGCTCAGTGTTGTTTCGCACCATCTGCGTGTGTCTGATGTTTAAAACATCCATTCTTCTGTTCAGGGTTGCCATTATGCTTACGAGCTCTCTCGTTATTGCCTTGATTTCAGTTTTTGTCTTTGTACTCACTTTGACTTCATTTTTTAATTCGTCGACTTTTTTATTAAGACTACCCAAGGCGGTCATAGCAGCAGTCATCTCTTGGCTAGTATCATCCGGGATATGCTTTCCATGTGAGTCTCGCTTTCGTTTCTTTTTGTCTGGACTGGTATTTTTTGCCAGTCCATCGTGACTGTTGTCGCTACTTGCTTCGTACGCCGTGTTACTGTGGCTCCCAGTCTTGTCATCTTGACGTGTGCCAGAGTTTGTCTCTAGGCTAGCAAAAACATCATCCGTGGCAGAGGCAGATGAATCTTTGCGATTCATTGGTGGTGTTCTTGCCAATGAGGATCTCCTAACGCTAGGGTCTGTAGTAAACATCCAGTGATACCCTGTTGGGGTCATATCTCCTTCATTTTGTCCTTTGTCTTCTAAAGACAATGCAGTTTTTTCGTCGTTTGAACTATAGCTATCCATTTATTTCTTGTCACCAGCGCTTCGTATGTAAGGGGGCGGGTCGAGTTGATTGAGAACGGGTGTACCCTCGGCTGTCGCCTACCCCAGTTCACTGAGGCCCAATCCTCGCTTAGCCAGTCCCGGAACACACAGACGGACCAGACTCGCCCGGGGCGATGTGAACTTCCGACTTCCACATTCAATACATACTACCTGATCAGGGCCCGTAGTGGCTGGCTTCCGATCCCGCGCCATCATCCACCTCGGCAGAGACTAGCTCACATCAGCATCAGCAGCTACTTGGGTGACGAACCGAAAGCAGGGCGATGCACTCCCAGCAGACTACAACGCAGAACCAATCCGGGATACAGGAAGGTAGGAAGGTAGGAAGCCCCCTAGCCCTCGCAAACTAATAGCGTCGGGGGAGGAAAATCTTCTAGGAATAGTGGGGTTTTTTGGGAAGAGTCCACCTTGGGAGTGGGGTGGATCTCTAGCTAGGGTACCTCGGGCTTGCCACACCCGTAGTCGCAGTGCGACCCCCTGAGGGCATTATTATTATTATTATTATTATTATTATTATTATTATTATTATAATTTTTTTTTTTTTTTTTTTTTTTATAACGACTTGTCACACTTCCTCAGCAATTTGCTAGGAAACATTCACCACCTCTGCGGAGTCCTGCTTTGCAGAGAGGCTCGGACGGTTGGAGTGTCCTTCTAGTCGTCTACGGCCCCTTTTGTCACTTATGGCATCGTTCCTGGAACATACTTCATGAGTGACGGGCTATCAGTGGTTTCCTTTTACCCTACGTCTCCCTTCCCCTCTCGGGATTAGGAGTTCGGGTTCCTTTCTCTCTGCTGTCTTTGCCTTTCATCTTTTTCCTTGTTGCTGAGAATACTCTTAGCCAAGTTCTGCACCAATTTCCAGTTCTCTGTGCTGTCAAGTATCTTCTCTACAATGTTGTCTGGAGTGAGCTCGCATTCCAGTTGTCTGTAAGTCCTGTCTCTGACCTCTCTCCACTTGTAGCATACGAAGATGGTATGTTCGGCGGTGTCTACGGTGGCACAGTATATACATCTATCCGTGGTGTCTTCGAACTGTGTCTGGGGTAGCACTCCAAGTAATTACGGCTACGGTGCCCATTGATCTCTTAGCCCAGGAAAGAACATCCAAGTACAAATCGCTACAGAATAGCAACGAAGCTAGAGAAAGTTCCCTCACAACATGGCAAACTAGATGGGAAGGTGAGACAGTAAAGGCCCAATGGACCAAAAGGTTAATACCAGACATCAAGCCGTGGGTTAAGTGCGAGCACCGCCAGGTAGACTACTACCTGACACAGGTCCTAACAGGACATGGCGTCTTTCGAGGCTATGCTAAACGGTTCAGAAAAGACACCACGGATTATTATTATTATTATTATTATTATTATTATTACTATTATTATTATTATTATTATTATTATTATTATTATTATTATTATTATTATTATTATTATTATTATTATTATTATTATTATTATTATTAAACACACAAGTTGTCGTACGTTTTTTCATAACCCAAATAATAAAGAGTGCAGATAGTTCAGGAATCTGTAACACTAATTTGTAAAAGGTAGTTATAGCAAAGGTCGATAAAGGAAAGTTATTAGCAAATTAAAAAACCCCGATTGATAGACACGATGAAGGAGACTGTATATTATGAAGACAGTTAGCTTTAGATCAATATTGTATAAATACTAATGTTTCATGACCATCCGTATTAATTTGACAAACACTCTATAACGAGACTATTCGATAATTTTCATACCATCTGAATTATGATAATATCTACCATTTTTCTTAAATTTTCGAAGCAACAACCAATAGTTATTTGTGGAAGTTTGCAAACTTGGAGTTTGAACTCGTTCATTGTATTTCCATCAGACTTAATATTTTCTTCAATTTTCATCAAAATTAATCTTAATCCAATATATAACCTGAAAAACAATTTAATAAAAAAGAAGAAATCTTTTACAGAAGTAAAAGGCCACTCTCATTGAGAATTTCCTTGACTTAAAACAATTTAATAAACATGAAAGCAAAGAAGTTAACACAACTAGCACAAGGTTTTCCAATATCCAAATACAGTTTGCAAGAAGTTCATTTTTACTGCATCTCTTCAGACAGACTACTTCTACATTCGAGTATCATCCTAAAAAATGTCAATCGTAGCAATGTCCACTCCACACTTCATTGGAATCCTTCCAATACCACCCAAAAGATCATCTCGTTCTTTTATAAGCAATATCCAAGTGATATTATGTTCACCTGATTAAGTTATTGTTGGATGCGAATTCCAAACAACTAAAGAAATCAATTCAAACGAAAAAGAAAATACTCTCAAAGAACCACTGACACTTGCAAATATTCATTTAGTTATGAATTATTTTCCAGAGAAACGGGGAAAATTCATGCAGAATAACTACTGCAAATACATAAAGGTAAAGAGCAACAACTTCCACAGCCATTAACTTATGAGAAAAATTCTTCTGATATATTACAGTTTTAGAAAATCATGGATATTCATTGTTATTCATCTAAACATCATGGCTAAGTATCGACATTGAGTCCGACAAGTGAAGAAAGGCGAAGAAAAACTAAAATAAGAACAATATGTCACCACAAAGAAATTCACCAGTGTTATTTTCATCGCTTATAAAGCTATCATCTGTTGCGTAGATTATAAATTGTTTTATACAGTAGCTTATATTTCACACAAGAAGTTTGTACAAGAAGACCAGAATATTAAGAAACTTATAAACCCAAAAGACGGTATACTAATCGATTAAATACGGCATTTATAACTATTATATATATATATATATATATATATATATATATATATATATATATATATATATATATAGTCTATCTATGTAGTTTTCATCTTCCACTAGGATGTATTCGTTTGAAACAATGATAAGTGGCAGTGTCTGATTTAAGAGTTTTCAATACGATTTTTTCATTCGTATACTCCACATTAGAAATTTCATGATATTCATAATAATTTAAAGAACATCCTGACACTATAAATCTTTGAGTAAATGCTCTAAGAGGGTTCTGGAATAGAAGTGACGTTTGCGGGCTATAAAGTAGTATCCTTATCGCCACCTTGAACCACAGACGATAACACCAACATCAAAGTAGCGAAATTCGGGACGTGTTAACAAAAAGGCAATGATAGCAAAAACTTACGTGTTTTGTTAATAATGACAGGGTATGGCATATTGTTTTATTGATAATGGTGCGGGTGGGATGTATGTGCAGGATTACATATTATACAGGGTCGAAAAATCGACGTCAAAATCAAAGGCGAGGTAAGTCAACAACGGTAACATCGGAGTATCGGTGGTGGAAAAGTCATATACGTACGTGTTTTGTAAGTCGATAATGGCAATATCGACTGCATATTAAAGAAGTACAGTTATAAAACAACTCAAAAATATATGTCTTGCCATTCATCGAACAACAATACAACGCAAGGTTACTACAAAATAAATTGGACACCTAAAGAAATGGAGCAGAAGAATTCCAAGTTACCTCAAACAACAACTAGCCAGATCATGTTTAGCAACATTAAAGATGAGATAGTGTGTGTGCAATGACTTGTGTCATATTAATAGCTATATTTATTTTATTAATAAAAGTTGTGAAATGTAAAGTAGAATACCCGTGCAAGTTACATATGAAGTAACAGCTGACAGCATATAACAAATGTGATGACTTCGCAGAAACACAGAAGATAATAAAAACTGTATTTCTTTTCATAATTCATTCTTTGTTCTAACGTTGCTCAATAAACATATATTGTAATTTCAATTTTTGTTTTTAAAAATCCAAATTCGAAGTTTTAATATATAATTGGCGCAGTCAGTAGGATACGCACGGGTCTCGGAAGTGAACAGTTTTGCATAGGGCTGGAAGTGAAATTCGGAACCTTAGATTTTCTACACCTTAAGTGCGTATTATAAACTTATAAACTCTCGAACTTGTGCAACAGGAGCAGGGAATCGACGAACAATCTGTAAGTGCCTTTTCCTTTTTACCTTTCCGAACCACTCTGTATAAGGATTTTGGTAAAGATAGTTAAATTCTGTTCATTGCGAATAAATTGCTTATTATAAACATTAATTTTAAATTATTTTCATGAGCACAATTCACTAATTCTTCCAAATCAATAAATTCAACTAAATATGCCTGATATGAACTGGGATTTTTTAACGTCTAGAATTGATAACATTAAACCGTATGACGGTAACAGTAACACGTTAAATAAATTTCTAATTAGGTATGAAGATCTCATTAATGATTATCTGCAATTTAATGATGCACAATTATCTAAACACATATTCCAATCAGTTCAAGAAAAACTTTAGATAAAGCGGAAATATTAGTAGGTAATCGTGCTGAGTTAACAGATTGGCCGAGATTGAAATTTATCGCTGATCGTAGAAACATTGACTGTTTAGTCCAAAAACTCAGTAGAATGAAACCATTTAGGAACGAACCATTGATGAACTTTGGACGTCAAATTCAATTATTAAGAAGTAGTATGGTGCAGAAAATTAGTAATAATCCTAACATAACTAACGCGGAGAAAGTGTGCCAAATAAACCATTATGATAAAACTGCACTTAGATCTTTTATAGCAGGTTGTGATTGTACCTTAAGAAATAACTCATCCCAAAAATCCAGCCTCACTGGAAGATGCAATGGCCTATTTCAGTGAGTTTGAAAACTTTGAAAAATTATATGGCAATCTAAATGACACTAACCGAGCAACGACTTCCAGATTTAATAGTAATTATCGACAACCTTATTCACAACCAAGATACTATCCTGGAAACAAAACACAACCCTCTTTCCAACAACCTTATCATTCCGTAGACAATAATAAACCACTTAATCAATTCCCCAGTCAACCTATTAATATCCAACCTAGACAAATGCCCCCCAGACAATACCCGACGAACAGACAAGTATTCAGTCCTCCACAAAACGTTTTCAGACCAAACCAAAAACCTATGCATCAACTTCCTAAACCAACACCTATGTCAACCACTTCAAGAAATTCTTCCACATTATCACAAAGACAAACATCAGACGAACAACAACAACATTACTATCAGAATCAGAATACGGACGATATTGACCAAAATCAAACGTACTATAACTATGACAAGACAGAAAATGAAAATTTTATCCAAACTAGTCAACAACAAGGAACACCTTAGTAGAAATTAACATTTCAACAGAAAACGCATTACCTTACATGGAAATTAATAATCCCAAATAAAATTACTTATAGATAGTTCACGTTCAATTATTAAACCTGATGTTATAGAAAAAACTTATCCAAATTCCGTTAATTGAATCAATGCACAAATTAAGACAGCTTTCGGTAATCAAGATATTGTATATCAATCAACACTTAGAGCATTTCCTGAATTTCAGAATCCAAACTATTTCATCTCCTTTCTATTATTTGATTTCCACGAATATTTCGATGGTATTATAGGACTAAATGATTTAAGAAATATGAACTTTAATATTGATCTTATAAATAACAAATTAATAGGACCAAATACTGAGATACCTCTCAGATATAGACGAAAAGAAAACTCAAATATATTATTTTCAGTAGAACCACAACAAAAAATTCTAAAGAAGTTACCTGTTTCTATTTTTAATGGAGAAATATTGATAAATGAAGGTAAAATAGGAACATTGTATATACCACAAATTTTGACTGATGCTAGAAACGGTTTTGCTCTTGTAGAAATCCAAAACAAAACAGATCGAATAATTTCAGTTAATCTTAAAGAACCTTTAGAGGTAGAGTCATTTGAAAAATCTAGTTATGATACTTTTAATAGTAATTCGTTTCTTATCTTAAATAACGAAGATAATAATAAATCAAAAAAAATATCGATATATCACAATTAATTAGAACAAACCATATGAACGCGGAAGAAAAAACTGAAACCTTAAAACTTATTCGAAAATTTTCAGACATCTTCTTTAAACCGGGTGATAAATTATCCTTCACGGCAAGAAAAAAACACGAAATTAAAACGACCGACGAAATTCCTATACATTGTAAATCGTACAGATATCCCTATATTCATAAACAGGAAATAAATAACCAGATAAATGAAATGCTGGATAACGGCATAATACGGCCCTCAACTTCACCATGGTCATTCCCTATTTGGATAGTCAATAAAAAAAGACCAATCCGGGAAACAAAAATATCGTCTAGTCATCGATTATCGGAAACTCAATGAAAAAACGATCCCAGATCGATATTCGATACCAAATCAAAGATCAAACTATTTTTCAACTATTGACCTTTGGGCTGGTTTTCATCAAATCAAAATGGACAAAAATTCCATACCAAAAACAGCTTTTACTGTCGATAACGACCATTTTGAGTTTCTTAGAATGTCGTTTGGGTTAAGAAACTCCCCAACCACATTTCAACGTGTTATGGATGAAATTTTGAAAGATCTCAAAAACAAAAAATGTATGGTATATGGAAGACATAATAATATTCAGTACCGAATATCTTCAAAATTTAAAACTTATTTTATCAAAACATTTGTTATATGCTGTCAGCTGTTACTTCATATGTAACTTGCATATAATATAATAATATAGTAGTATAATAATATTGTTAATAAGTCACGTCAAATTGCTGACTAGTTTTCTGGACTACCGCTTGATATAACATATGCTTTTAAGTTTATTGATGAACATATTCATTTCTTGTAAGGAGACACAATATTATGAATATAGTGAATATACTAAAAAATTAGTGGAGGCAGGAAAATTTATTTGGAATCATTTCAAAAAAAGACAAAACATTTTATAATAATATTGTTAGTAATGAAAAAAAGAGTAAATTATTATTATCTAATGATAACGTACTAGTAGTTAATAATAAAAAAAAATGAAAAATACAATGTTGTTAGTTCATAAAACAATAATAAATTATTATCTAGTAAAAAAGGGTTTGGATAAGTTTCAACTCTTATCATTTTTTTTTAAATAACAGAGCTGAAAATTGTAAAACACTAACCTATCTGACGGGATTGGGGTAGATTCAATGTGAGCTATATCTCCCACTCGTAAGCTTAACTCCGTCTATGTAGAGAATAGCTCACACCTTTGTCATCAAATAAAATAGAAACATTAACAAAATGATAACTCTACTCAATTTTTGCAAATAGTATCATAATCTGAATCTTCAGGCTCGATGGGTAAATTGTATTGTCGAATAAATGCGTTTAAAAATCTTATAGGAATATTGGGATAAACTAAATTAAGTACTCTCCGTATATCGTTTTTAGAAAGTAGTCTTTGAATGTATATAAAGTCTGCAGCGTATCGCTCAGCTTCTGTGGCCGAAAAAAAAACACAAATAAGACAATAATTTGAGATCTTGAACATTTTACTGTAAATTCGGTATGCTCTATAATTGCCGCTTCAAGAATATTTTCCACGTTTTCTGACTTGTTGGACATAGATATTTTCCTCAGTAATATTATTGTGCCCCCAAGGCAGTGTATTAATTGAGTTCGAAAACAGTTTTCGATTATCATCGCATGAACTAAGTGCCACTTTTGATTGCACAATACTAAATACCTCATGGGCATAGAAACGGATCATTCTTTGACTTGCAGTTTTTTCCTTAAACTCTGAAAGACAATTTTTATAATTTTCAAACGTTAATTTATTTTTTACAATAGTATAACTGATACTCTTTAACTTTTTAACAACTTTCCCTACTTGAACTTTATATGTATACATTTTTGATCATAAACCTACGAAATGAGTTATTATTTTACCGTTTGCTTTAACTTTCATGATACCCAAAACTTTTTTTATTAACGCGTCATATGTCATAGCGATAATCTACTGTATAATCAGATGGATCAAATTTTGAAATTGGGGCGCAATAATATCTTTATGACATTCTAATTTCATAAATGAAGCTGTCAGTATCTGGGAACATTTATTTAACTTTGTTGTATCTAACTTTTGGAAGCATAAAACTATAATGTAAATCATACATGCAAGTTTGAGAAATATCCAAGTTTACCATACCAATATACAAGGACTTTTTAAAAACTAATTCTGCTGTTCTCAATTGCTGGTGTTATCAAACATTGCATTATTTAACAATTTAACTCGCTTCAAGCTACAGTTCTAAGACGACTGTTGAGCTCAAGAGTTATAATTTCGAAACAACCTAATGAGTAACGTGTACGCTAGAGAGCGCTATTTTTTTTTTTTTAAACTTGCATAATGTTAAATGGAAACATGCAGTTTTAATTAAGGAATATAAAAGTAGACCAAATTAGCAACAGAATAGCGAAAACCGCATATCGATATCTTTTTCGTATTACGAGATTAAGACATGTGTAAATTTTAAGCATTTTCCTTTAAACATAAATTACTCCGATTTGAATGAACGAATTTTAACATTTTTTGACTCCTCAAAAATGTCTTTCCTTGTTCTATTTATAATAGTTCCAATTATTATGTCAATATTACTTATGCTGTCAACGGGAAACGGCGTTATGGAAGTTAAAATGGAAATATAACTTAAGGTACCTCACTAGTGACGACTTAAATGTTCATATTGACGCCCATCATTTTCGATACAAGCGTTTATTCTTTGAAGAGTAGTCTCAATTTCTGCTCTCGAAATATTCCGAATGGCGTTTCGTATTCTTTCGATCATGTTATCTCTAGTAGTGGGTCTAATTGCACAAACAAGGTCTTTAATCCGGCCCCAGAGATAAAAATCTAAGGCGGTTAAGTCTGGTGACCTGGCTGGCTAAAACAATAGGCCTCCACGTCCTCTCCACCTATCAGGGTAAGCATTATCTAAAAATTCTCTTGTCTGGAGAAATGCGCCGGACACCCACCGTGCTGAAACAAAATAGACCTACGTGTTGCTAGTGATATATTTTCTAGAGGTGGTAATTCATCTCTTATAAAATTTAGGTAGCGTTCCCCGTTAATTGCACACCATACCATACCACATCATACATTCACCGAACACCGCCCCTGATACCGAACTTCTTCCATCCAGTGTGAATTATTCTGTGACCAATAGTGCATATTATACCGGTTAACCGAACCATTACTACTAAATGTAGCTTCGTCTGACCACAAAATACGTGACAGTAATTGAAGGTCGTCATATACCATATGTAGTAACCAGTTGCAATAATCCAACCTTCTGTTGTAATCACGATCAACCAATTGTACTATATGATATGAATAAAATCTAAAAGAAATATTTCCTATTAAATATCTTTCCAGAATGATAAATAAATAATTATTATGTTAAGATATAACCATGCCCACAAATAATATTATGCGGGTATATTTTGTTTAAGAAACATATCTTTTTACATCATAATTTACCTGTGTCCTGTCAAAATACGTTCAACGGTGGTTCTGCTTATTCTCATGTCTCTACTTATTGCTCTAATACTTAATAATGCGTGTTAAATTGCACATATGCCAAAACATTTATTGTGTTTTCCTCTGAACGACCTCTGCCGCGTCTTCTAAATACAGTAAGATTTACATTTCCAGTCGTTCTTAAATGGTGTATGAGTCGATGAAAAACTCTGCTACCGGGATGACATCTTTGGGGATATTGTATGGCATATACCCTAGCCGCAACAGTTGTATTTCTTTTACATTCAAAGTAAATGCCTATTATATCAAATGCTTCTTTGTTTGTAAGAATCATCTTAGATATAAGTTTTAAGTAAATTTTATATCGAATTTCATGCACACAAATCGCAATGACATGTAAATGAACAAATTACTACGTTAATTAATTTGACACAAGACATATCTTTTTGTTTTGTTTTTTTTTTCATGGCCCTCTACTTGTTTTTATATATTTCCATTTCAACTTCAAGCATAAGTAATATTGACATAATAATTGGAACTATTATTAATAGAACAAGGAAAGACAATTTTAAGGGGTCGGAAAATGTTAAAATCCGTTCAGTCAACCCGGAGTAATTTATGTTTAAAGGAAAATGCTTAAAATTTACACAATTGTTAGGATATCTTGTATTACAAAAAATATATCGACATGCAGTTTTCTGTTGATAATTTGGTCTACTTTTATATTCCTTAATTAAAACTGAATGTTTCCATTCAACATTTTTCAAGGATAGCTAGATTTAAAAAAATAAATAAATAGCGCCCTCTAGCGTATACGTTACTCATTAGATTGTTTCGAAATTATAACTCTCAGATTGGTAGAAAGGAGCTCTCTTCAAAAAGACTAAGTTTTGTATAGATAGGTTAAGTAGAACTGGACTTACAGGCGTTTTTTCATAATAAAGTTCCCGCTTCCCCATATTACGCCCTCTGGCGGTGGACCTACAACTCTGTAAATAATTTCCAGGTTTTTGTTATAGTTTTTTTTTTCGAAGCTGTACTATAAACGGTTCACCAAGACTGGTCCAAAAAATCTAAATGAATCAACAAATCAAAATTTAATTGTACCTAGTCTCAGCATCGTGCAGCGTAAATGAAATATATTTTTCTATATTCATCGGAAGTACTTATTCGTCCTTGCTTAGTCAGCTCTTTTACAAAAAAATTTCATAAAAAAGTTTTGATGTAAAATATGAGTGGTCTCTAGCTATGATGTCTTTCGGCTGAAAACTTTTCTCACAAATATAATAAATATTTCTATTGGCAGTAACAATGGTAATTATAATAGGTATAATATTTTTTTATTTTGGATTCAATGAAGCAGTATTTTTTAGTTCATTGGAAAACATTTTAAGTAGTAGTCTACACAGAATTCCCTATGATTTTGATATTTAGCAGTGGTATTAGATATTCTATCATCACATTTTTCTAAAATCGCTTCAAAATGAACACACACAACAGAAGGAACTTTTTGTTTATAAGTGAAATTGTTAAACTCGACAGCATCATATTCTGAAAACGAAATCTTATAGTCTCTAATTTTCTCACATACTTTCCAATGTTCAATCAGATTTACTGGCAATGGAAAATAATTGAAACATCTGTCACAAATATATTTTTTTATGTTTATTAACTTGTGAATAAATAAGATGTGATAAATTGTTTATCCAACAGTAATGATATTTAATCTATCATTATCGCATTACAAAACACGTACCTCACGTCGGCAGTTATCGCCTTACAAAAAACGTACGTCATGTCGGTCATTATCACCTTACAAAACACGTAAGTCACGTCGGCTGTTATCGCCTTACCTCTGTGTTTTTAAACCACACCTTGTTGATATTGCCGTTATCGCCTTACAAAACACGTACGTCACGTCGATTTTGCCGTTATCACCTTAGCTCACCTTTGATTTTGATGTAAATTTTTCGACCCTGTAAAATATGTATTCCTGTACATACATGCTACCCGGACCATTATTAACAAAACAATATGCCCTATCCTACCATTATTATCAGAACACGTAAGTTTATCATACCTCATATATACGATATTGGATGTTGACGTTATCGCCTTACCTCACTTTTTCCCCTTTTTTGCACACCGTATTTCGATACGTGATATTGCCTGCAGTTCGACGTGGCGATAAGGATACTATTACGTAGCACGTAAACGTCCGGCCCGCGGACAGATTTTGTCCGGCACGCGGAGAACTAGCATACTTGAAAACTCCTTTTAGAGAACATATTATTTATAGCAAATTAAATTTAGTTTACTGAAGTATTCTAATTTTATGTTGAATAATTATTAATATAACATCTACATTGATATGGTCATGGGCTAACTACTCATAATATTGTTGTCGGCTTATTGTTATTGTTTTTGTGATAAGTTGGATAAAGAAACACAGAATTGTAGTATGTAGTAAAGACATGTATAATATGCAGAAAATTTAACTTCAGTATATAATAACTAACAAATTATTGCAATGAATCCAACTAACATTTTATACATTTTAAATAAGAACATAACTTAACAAGCATAATGACATATGAAATACTAATGAGATTTATGTAATTGAGATTTTCCACTGACAATAGTTTGTAGTTGTGGACTAATTTTACTTGTACCAATTATTAAAAGAGGTTAAAGATGCTCATCAGTTAATTTAGATCTGTAAACATTTTTTGTGTACTTCATTTTGGAGAAGGTCTTCTCACACAAATAAGTAGTACCAAAAACAGAAAGTGAGCAAATTTATGCAAATTATCAAATTGTGTCAGTGGAAGACTCTTATAAAATTCCAACAAAGATAAGTTTTGATATTTGTTCCTAATTATATCACTGCACTGTAGATCAATCATTTTCATTTGAAGTTCCGGGGCTAGGGTTTCAATGTCAGTATCAAAAGGATTCTGAAAAATCTTAATTTGATTTGCATTAGCATCCAAGTCCGAGAAACGAGTATCAACATTTATTTTCAAAGCACTCAAAGTTTCCATTGCAAAATCGAAACTCAGTCTCAGTGGTGTGGCTAAATATTTCACATGTTTTAAAATGTGAAAAACATTTACTTCGTAGTTGTGATTGAAATAGTATCAATTTCTTCCGGAATGATTTGATATTAGTGTATAAATCAGGAAGATGCTGGTTTCTCCTTGCAATCTCAAATTCAGTTCGTTCACATGTTTTGTCAAATCAACATAGAATGCTAACTTCCACAGCCATACGAAAATACATACAGGATGCAATGACTTATGTACGTCATTACGGTCGTACAGATTTGCTTATAACATTTATGTGTAATCCAAATTGGGAGGAAATCCAATCTTTACTATTACTAGGTCAACAATCAATACATCGTCACGATATTACTGCACAAGTGTTTAAACAAAAGTTGAAATCTTTGATTAAATAGGACTATGCAGGATTTCAAGAATAGTGACAGACTTTTCGGTGATACTATTTTACTACTATCTAGTGATTTTCGCAAACGTTGCTAGTTATTCCTCACTCTACTTTTGCAGATGAAATCAATGCATGTCTAAAACAATCAATTTTATGGAGAAATGTTGAAACACTCAGGCTGACAAAAACATGTGAGTACAACTCCAAAATGAACCAACAGCACAGGAATTTTATAAGCAATTACTGGATCTCGGAAACGGTGATATAGAACTTCATCAGGATAAGCAACATTAGATTGCCAAATAATTTCTGTACTGTCGTTGAAACTAAAAATGAACTGATTGAAAGTGTCTTCCCAGACATACTGAATAACTACTTAAATCATTGTCTTGTTGGTGTTGATCTCATTAAATACCAGATACAACAATTATTACCAGATGATTTAATGTCATTCAAGTCGATCGATGCTACTGTAGAAGAAAACGAGGTAGTTAATTTCTTGATCGTATTTTTTAAATCTTTAGACATATCAGGAATGCCACCACACAATCTTCGATTGAAAATTGGATCACCGATTATTCTACTGCGTAATTAAAAGCCTCCTAAACTATGCGACGGTATACGTTTGGTGATAAAAAAATAACTGAAAACGTTTTTGAAGCAAATATTTTGACAGGAAAGTTTAAAGGAAAAATCGTTTTGTTAGCATGTATTCCGATGATACCATCCGATTCTCCCATACCATTCAAAAGACTACAGTTTCCCATTCGTTTAGCTTTCGCGATAACTATAAATAAATCTCAAGGCCAAACAATGTCTATTTGCGGCTGAGACTTGGACAATCCAATGCCTCTCTCATGGGCAATTATATATATATATATATATATATATATATATATATATATATATATATATATATATATATATATATATATATATATATATATATATATATATATATATATATATATATATTTATATATATATATATATATATATATATTTATATATATATATATATATATACCATCAAGTTTATTTGTATACATACATACATATAGTATTTATTATATAAATGTTATAAAAATGTTATGTTAATTTGTGTTGATTTTGTCTTTCAAATCCTTGTCAACTAAAAGTCGAGGAATTGAAGAGTATAATAAATCAGAAAGGATGGTGACGGAATTTTGGCATTGTTTTAGAATATTACTCTTACTTTTAGAATATTACTATCAGAATGGGAAAAACAATTCTTTTTGTTAGACGTGTTATCTTGGACCTACGAAAAAATTTAATTTGAATTAATATTATTCTATATGATACCAACAATGTTACAGTGTGCATTTTGTAAGCTCAGATCCACTTCAGGATTTTTATTGAGAGAATTATTTTGAGAAATTCTATTGAATTCGAATTCCACGTATGTAAACTGAATCCGTGTTTGTTGAAAAGCGAGTTTAACTAAACATAAAAAGTATCTAATTGATTATATTGAGAGACTCCACTAAGTATGTAGTACATATATGTGGGTGAGATAAATGCGGTTTTAGCAAGAGAGAGTGAGGAATTATTATTAGCAATGTCACTCTGGTAGCGAGAAAAGGAGCAGTAGATTAACCAAAACTAAGACGTGAAAGTTGAATACATCTAAATGAATCTAAGGGAATGTCCCGCAAAGTACGTTTTGTAAGTGATGTTGGTACAACATTTGTATGTCTGCATGCATGATATCAAACAAATTATCTTGAACCCGATATCCCTCCGATGTAACATCGTTAAGAGAAGTATCAGTATCAGTGCGAGAGGAAAAATCAAAAAATATACGATATTTAGGAGAGACTGAATAATCTCGAACTGCTTTATGGGGAACAAAATGATTGAGTTTTTTTGATAGTTCGCAAAACAAAGACAGTGGTACCACTAATGCGTGATAATCAAAAACCACTTGTCTGAAAGTTTCAAAAAATTTAGAACTTTTTGAAAATTTGTTTTTCAAGCAACTAAACCGTTTCTTTGCTATGCTTTATAGTGTAATTAATCAACAGCCACCAGATAATATACATATAAATTGAGATAATAACCACAATGTACAATACTATAAGATATCAGTTTTCTTCGAAAAATAATACATATATCAAACAGAATAATTCACAAGTTTTTGATTTCGCAATATTAAAATCAATAAGGCCAAAAGAGATATAGGTACACAAATATATCTGACAATCCAAATGTCTGGTCAAAAAATATTTGATTTTATAACGTTAGAATGAATGTTTATCAAAAAATATGGTGAGCAAAAAATTACTAAGTTACTAAGAAATAAATTACTGAGAAACTAAATACAAAGTACGTTTTACCAAAAATCAAATTTTAACGGCTAATAAAAAATATCTTCCACTTATATTCACATTGGGCAAATATCTAACAAATAATCATTCTTTAAATAAAAAAGAATCAAATGTATGAAAAAATTTCCAAATGAACAACGATTTCAATTGTAAAAGCCGCTTGGTTATAAACCATAAGAAGTAACACGCACAAAAACTTCAAGTTGAATTCCAGCCAATGTCAGCAAAAAAAAGATGCGTTATATCCACAAAAAATTACACCACTCATTCAATCCGTATACGAATAACATACGAATATATGCGATTGTTATCAAAGTTGTGATGGAATGCAGCGTTGCCAAGCTTCGCGCATAGAACCAGAAATAAATATTTTTCATTTAGAAAGTTTGAAGTATTAATTAAACATGATTTTTCACAGATTTCCAAATTGTCCGTATCCGATTTGAAGCACCACTAAAAAGAGGTACGAAGGTATAATGAATAAATATAAAAATTATTGACAATTAACGTTACGGATCACTTAATATAAACGGATCGGCAACGCTGCATTTTTCGAGAAGGGGCTGCAATAATCACATATTTCGGTTGAGCTAAGGAAATAATCTTATGTCCAAAATATTGTATTGCTTAACCTAGATATTTGATTTAAAAAGGAAAGTCAAAGTATTAAGCCAACGAGATTTATTCAAAAAAAAATCAGAAGGATACTTTGTTCAAAATATATACACAAGTTCATATAATACAAAACATTTCAATTATGAGCTACAAGTAGCAATTTTAGTACCTCAATTATATCAATCAAATCAAATCAAATAATACCCAATTTATAAAAAAATATGAACTGATGTTTTTATACCATATAATTCCAATCATCCCATCCCATTTCAGTTGTGTGCCCATTGGAGAGTTTACCAATCCCAGTCTGGCGAGTGAGTTCTCTTCGTCGTTGCCTTTGTTGCTCGAGTGGCCGGGAACCTAAACGAGCTGGATTTTGCAGCCATCACTCGCCAGATTATGAAAGTCTCTTACACTTCAGCTAGATCCTAGAGCATACCTTTTCAGCTGTAATAGCTTGTATGGCAGCTCTGCTGTTTGAGCATATCGAGATTAATGTGTTCCTGTGGCGTCGATTGTGTATTGCACACCCGCATTCCATCACAACGAATACCTCGGCTTAGAAGATGGTAGCGTGTTCCCCAAGCGAAAAAGTTTCGCTTATTTTGGGGTGCCCCCTCAGAAACCTGCATCGGCCAAGCCGTTTCTCCTAGAACCGTCTGTGTACCAGGTGGCTCTATTATTCAATACAGCGGGCTTGGTGTCACCATTCCACTGCTCGCGATCAGTGATGTGTGCCTCCAAACCCTTCTAATCAACGGTGGAAGGAGTCATTAGGGCGCTGCCCATCGAAATAATTGGGCATCCACCTGTGGCCTGCACCTAGATTTTTGCATGGACAATTGGTCTAGCCCGCAGTTTTTTGTGGATGTTCGGCTAGTAGGTTGGTCTCATGGCTTCGAATTGCATCTCAAGATCCTGGAGTGGAAAGTCTAGTAAGACCTCAAGAACCCTAGTTGGGGCTGTACGCATTGATCATGTGATGCTGAGGCACGCTAGACCATGGACTCTGTCGTCGCGCTTTTGTCTCTCCTTGCAGGGCCACTAAACAATGGCCACATATGTGAGAAGAAATTTGACCGTAGAGGTATGGATCCAGTGAAGGGTCTTAGGTGAAACGTTATGTTTGGGGGCTCAGTTTTTCTTAGGCTAATCCTCAGTCCTTCGGACAGGCACCACCTATCCACCATCCGCAGGGCCCTTGTCACGGGGCCCCGAGAGGCGGCGGTGTCTTTTCACGAACAAAGGATGACCAAGTCGTCAGCATAAACCTGAGTGTACAAGCTCGCCTCGTTTAGAACATTGATTGTGGGCAGCTACGATATCGACAATTACGTTGTTTAGTTCAGCCGACGATGCCGGCATTGTGAGAGCATAGCCCATAGGGGTGTTGTGGAATGCCCCTTTGATTTCAAGAAATGCTGCCATTCCGACTTTTCCACAGTCCAATATGCTCTCCACCCTCCTCACTAGTTTTTACTAGAAAGCTGGTAACGCGGATGGACCGGTATGCTTTGGGGTCAGTGTAGTAGTTCCTCCTTGGTTTTGGGATAAACATTACCTTCACCTCTTTCCATTGTTCAAATATATACCCCTTAGCAAGGCTGGATCTGAAGATCCGTACCAGGTGAGGAGCCAATATACCACCACCTTATATACTCCCAGTATCTTCGATAGGTGGTAACAATGTAGAGGGATTACCATATCTCTTTATACTTGGTTAACCACCATCTTTCTTGTGAATATAAAATTAGTTAACTTGGTGCATTATTTGGTGGTGATTTGAAAGAAGGGTTAATTGTGGAATTAGTAAAACAAATGCGATGCTGTCAATAATTGATCACCCCAACGGATTGAGATTTGAAAATATTTACTTTTTTTCTAAAAGCCTACATCAATCAAAGTACAATACTTACTTAACGAATCTCATCAAACCCATAAAAGAAATTGGATATGGGGAATATAATGTTTTACAAGACGTAATTCATCCGGACGATTTTAAGAATAACTCAGTAATCATTTTTGATGATGTGGCTACGTGCGATCATAAATTATTCAACGCTACTTTTATTTTCTACTGCACAAAAATAAGGTTTTTGTTGTGATTTGCAATAGGCAACTTATATTTAAATATTACAAAATTAACTTACCTATCAATTATTAATTCTAATATTAGTTTAACATTCAACTTCCATTTATGATTGTCTTTGATAAAGCTGTCAATAAATTTGTAATTCTTTGTAGGAAACAACCACGACTGCAAATCGCCATTTGTACTGATATTATTAATTGATTCATTCAAAGTGTACAAATCTTGTTCCAGAGACAGCAATAACGTTTTATTGATATAATCCATTCAATTATAACGACATTTTTCGTGACGGATACTTTGTATATTTGACAGAACTCAAGATCAACGAGTCTCAATTTGAGCACACTATATAACAGATTAACAAGTAACTTAAAAAATAGAAGATATTCATGGCAACCTATAGTCTAAGTGTGAATAATTAACTTATATCACAAGTCGACAATAATTATGTGGTTTCAGCTTTTTTAATCAATTAATATAAATATTTTGGAGTAGAAATAAACTGCTAAAAATACGGTTGTATGAATTATTCATGGTATAGATGAAAATATTTGTTGCACTTACTGCTTACATATGAATCTGAATATGAAAGAAATGAGAATAAAAATATTCATTAGTAATTAAATATTAATTATCTGCTGAATTTACGTCTTCTCGACGTCTACACATGCTCATTAAATGACAATACAGACTAGCCTCTTAAGTATTTTATTCCTCCCTCCTCTAGTCCTGGCTTCGTTTTTGCAGTCATAGAACTTCTTTGACTGGATTCAGTCATAAGTAACGTGACCAGACGTCCCGTTATGAATGGGACTGTCCCTTTTTATAGTTACGTGTCCTGGTGTCCACGAAATGAACTCTGAGACACCAAATTATACCGTTTCCTGAAACCGAGCGAAAATTTGAGTAGTCGAGCCAGCTGGACGCGAGTGGTGTGCGAGAAGAGCGAGACCGCGTCATCGTTTGCGCTTTGTTTACTAACCGTTCGCCCACTTCTCGATATTTGTTTTGTTGTTGTTTGATGCTCGCGTACCCTGTAAATAACTTGAACTTCTTTTGTTTTGGAGCCATAAATTAAAATACCGAAACGCATGTGTACGTTCAATGTTAACTTACAAGCAAAATATCCGTTTATCAAGCAAACAAATACTCTCTCAGATGTCAGATGTGAAAAGTATTGTACAGAATTTATCGTTTTCCACAGTGGTGCCAGTCATATTGAACAGCATCTGAAGTTTGAAAAACTTAAAAATGCCGATCACGCCGCTGCTTCGAGTTCTTCGATGTTAGCCTTTTTCAAGAAATCGGACACACCAACTTTAAAGGTTCTTGATAACGCCGCGGCAGAAGGTGTCTGTGCCTATCACACGATACAAGAAAACCACAGTTTTCGCTCTAAATTAATTCAATCATGTTTTGATTACAAATTTACATGGCGCTCACAAAATCAGAAGGTATTGTAGTGAATGTTTTGACTCCTACAGCGATGAAATAATTAAAAGACGATCTTGATAAGTTGATTGATTAACAATGTTTTAACGAAATGACAATCATCTCTGAAAAAACCATCGATAGGTATTGGATATGGAGCCCATGTAATTCACAATGCAATAAAATCAGCTGCAGACAAGCTATTCATTTTTTTTTATTTACATGAGTCGAGCTGAAGCTCTAAAAAAGTTTTGCGCCAAAAGTGAAAGGGAAATCAACAAATGCTCGGCTACAGCAAAACCAGATGGCTTGCTCTTATGCCTACCTTGGAAAGGATTTTAAAAATGTATTAGCCATTAAAAAACTACTTTTTGAGCATTGAAAAATGTCCCGTTACAAAAAATTTTTTTTGAAAATCCTACATTCAAAATTGTGGCTTTATTTTTTACACGGTGAATTAGCAATTTTTCATCAAGCTGTATTGAAACTGAAAGTTCAGACGGTATCAGCAATTGAAGCTGCAGAAGAAATCAATCAATTAAAAGACAATTTGACTCAGAAATAAACCAATCAGTTTCTTCTATTTATGGTCCGTCAATGAAATCAAAAGATAATGTTACTGACATAGATGAAGAGTTTGTGAAAAGAACGGCTACAGAATTTTATGGAACAAGCTGTGAATATCTAGAGCAGTGGACTTGCTTTCTTACGAAAGAAATGGAGATATTTTATTGAGCAGATTTAAAAGGTCCCTGCATAGGAAGACGTTCAAAAATCTCTGGATGTATCAGTTGAAAGGGAATATATTGACTGATGTTAATTTGTAACTACATTACATCGCAGAAAGTAACTGAATGGAATAATCTAAATGTTATAGGGATACTTGTTGGATGGAAATTTCAAACAAAATCTTCAACATGAAAACTTCTCTATTTTAATTGAATATATTTTGTTTGCCTTCTACAAATGCTCCAGTAGAGAGTATGAAAACCCCGTTAGAAATTTCAGTTCTAAAGGCGATATATATATATATATATATATATATATATATATATATATATATATATATATATATATATATATATATATATAACTTTTTCTGAATAAATAACTTTAAAAAAGTGTTTTTTTCATTGACTACCTGTAAATTAACCTAAATAAACCAATGTCCCGTTTTGAGTCCAAAAATAAATGGCCACGTTAGACATAAGCAAATTTGCTTTGCGGACGATCTGGCAATCGTGATACGAGCTGGTAAAGAGGAGGAACTAATGGACAGGGCACTTGGAAAAATAAGCGAATAGATGGAGGAAAATGGACTGAGCCTAGCCCCGGAATAAACAGAGACCGTGATACTTAGCGGACTGAGGCATAGAAAGAACGTCAAATTGAAAATAAATAACGTACAGATTACTCCATCCAAGGATATAAAATACCTTGGAATATCGCTAGGAGAAGACATAAATTTCAGAGCGTATGTTGAAAATACATCAAAAAAGGCAAACGACAAGTTAAGCGCTCTAATGAGCCAAATATCAGTGGACTGAGGTCAAAAAAGAAAATACTGCTCTATGGAGTAGTACAATCTATACTGCTGTATGGATCATCGATTTGGGGAAGACAGTTGGACATTAAAAGACATAGATTAATAATGGAAGGAACGATATCAACAGCTGCAATCCAAGTCCTTACAGCGATCCCCCCAATCGATCTTATTGTTGAAGAACGGGCTAAAATCGAAAAAGCGACTGGCGACCGAGCGGAGATAATATCTCTCGCTAAGCAGAAAACACTCGTAGCATGGCAAACAAGGGACGGAAATGAAACTAAGGGCCAATGGACCAAAGAATTGATCCCTAATATTGAGGCATGGCTCAAATGTCCGCACCGAAGACTAGATTACTTCATGACACGGATCTTTCCGTACCTACATGAAAAGACTCGGAAAGACGGAGGACACCTGCATCTATTGAGGCGCTCAAGATACACCAGAGCACACTATATTCCTTTGTCGTAAATGGGATACACTAAGGGTAAGGACGGAAACAAAAATATTAACCACGTTAACAAAACAAAACCTAATACCTATAATGATAGGAGACGAAGAAAGTTGGTGTGCAAAAAATGATAAATGAAATAATGTCTATCAAAGAAAGCGAAGAAAGAACAAGACAACAAATGTAGACTAATATTTATACATAAATAAGTCTACGAGACCGGTAGTCGTTGAAGAAGAAGTCTGCGAGGATGGTTCCAGCTACTGCTGTGAGATACGGGATGATGTTTAGTGGGTATTGCTCTTCCAGAACAACGGGAGGAGTCGAGCCCCACACTACCTGGTATTCTATCCCAGGTGTACGTAAATGTATTTTACACCTCGAAAAAAAAGTTATAAGCAAATATATATATATATATATATATATATATATATATATATATATATATATGATGATAATGATGATGATGAAGTTCCTTGCCCATAGCAGATTTCTAATTTATTTGAGGTGAATAATACAATATTTCAAAAATTTACATGGGATAAAGTGATTAATCTCACGAGTTTAATTATAAATTCATTAGTACTTGCTAAATTAATAATTTTCTTGTGGAAAACTATATACTTAACCAAGTCGACCGATCATTTATTTATAACAGGAGAGACTACTCAATTATTATTTCTTATTTCATCCAATAGTTCATTAAATTTCGTATGGATTGAGACACCAAAAGATATTTGGTTGTTGGATTCTTTATTACAAATTTAATTCTGTTTCAATGTAAAGTTCCGATTGCCAGCCCTATGTAAGTTCCCATTGCTACGACTATATAAGCTATTGAATTCATCTTTCCACTGCTACTAAAGCTTCCCTTGCTTCCTATCCACGGACACTTTTTGATACATTGAGATGATTCTCCCAACAACTATTTTGTAATAAATATTCGAACAAGTCAAGATGCTGTTTGTGCAAAACCAGTGTTTCTCATGAGATGTCTAGTTTCAATACAAGTACAACCATATTTTATAAATAATTATAAATATAAGTGAATTCATTTTAACTGATAGTAAAAACTCTTAGACTTAGTTCTATTCACGTCATTATTGTTATAAAATGTAGAGTTTAGTATAGGAAAAAACATAATTCAAATTAATAAATAGTGAACTAAATGTTCTCTTTTCTTCCGCCACACTACATTAATTCAACAGTAGTTTTATGCGGTTTAAGTAAGTCGAGTTCTGTGTCGTCCGGATTACCCGTGACGAATAGTAATTACTTTTTGAGAAGTCGCAAAAATAAGATTGTTAACCTAGACCAGGAAACGACTATTGAGAATTGTCACAGCTGCGCACCATTATCAAATAATTCTTTATTACTATGAATTCTAACCTCATTATGTTTATTATCAGATAAATTGTTTGTATTTCATATTTATAGATTGTCAACTTTTTTTTACTTTTAATTACTTATTATCTATTTATTATTAACATGACTGTAATCAACCATAAATATATTCATCTACTTTTATAATTATTATTGTATAAGATAAGAACAGAAGCTTGTAAAACTAATAAGTCGTTCATTTAGTTTCATATTCATCTAGTACGCCAATCAGATTATAACCAATTATAACTTGTTTTTAAAAAGCAAGTTTTGAATTGAGTTATTTGATTGGCGTAGTCTCAGTAGGATACCACAAGACAAGTACCAGTGTTTGGAAAAGAAAAATCTTTTCTGAAACCTGTGCAAGTTGTTAGCTTCAGAAGAAACAGAACAGAAGAAAACTGTGATACATTCCTTTCCCACCCATTATTTTTGTAAAATTGTATTCATATAGAAACATCACCATAATGAAATTATAAATTCTCGTAGAAATTGTCATTGTTGTTCTTTTTTACTCATTTTACAATTTTACAAAGGTGCAACTTTCAATAACAAAAAATTGTAAGAAAGTTCCATTCGTTAAGTCATTGTGTAGAAAATAAAGTTTTTTAATAGTTATTCTTAAGTTTGTGAAACATTTCTGGCGCTTCTCGGGATCATTTGTACAGAAACATCTATATTTTCTGGTCTACTTCAGAACATTAATCTAGCCCTTCCTGAGGAAGTTGGCATGCAAAAAACCTTATTCGTGATGATAAGTACCTATATTTCATTATTTTTTTATTTTATTTATGAGCATTTTTAACGATATTACCGACAAAAATTTACATTTATTATCAGCCGAAATAAATTTAAATTCTAGCAATTCTTCTAAGATAAACAGTTCTCGATATTCTATCAAAAAACCTTATTCTGAAGAATCTCGAAACAGTAATCGTAAAAAGAAATGTCAGTAACAGCGATATTACTAGCCTTGAGCTACTTTACCTGAATTTTCTTAAGAAACTGATCATATTTCACCGTTCATTAAGTCTATTGATAATTTATTTGAATTCTTAGGTGATCAAAATCTAACTGCATCTCAACAATTTATTTTGAATGCAAACATTGTCTCTCGCATTAAAGGTGGATCTTGAGATTTTTTAAATTGTTCAAATAAAACACATTGGACCGACATACGGCAATCGACGATTTGAAGACACACCAGTTAAAAAATTATCGACGACTGTACAAAAACAACTTATCACGAATACCACCAAGAGTCTGTAATAACTTGAATGATTTATTACAACATATAACTCTTAATAATAATGAAAAAAATTGTAGGTTTTAAGACTCCCTATTTTAAAAATATTGCATTGAAAACACGGGTATAAACGACCCCTATTGCGCACTTGCAAATAAATTCTTTAGAATAAGCTCTCTAAAAATGTATTGCTTATGATAAGCACAAAAACCAACATCAGTACATGAACTTTTTAAAAGATCAACAAAATAAGAAAACCTTGTCGCTCACTAAAAGGGTCAATTCCCCGGCATCATAATCGAATGAACCACATTTCAATTCATTCACAAATGCTCCTCCCAATAACACAAATTTTCATACAAACAGCTTTCAATCCAATAATTCCAGAAATAATTATTCTCCATCTTTTAATCGTTCTCCACTTCATAGAAACCCCACAAATTTCCATAATAACAACTTTTGTACGCCCCGATGAGTGGCGTACAAACTATCAATTCAAGAAATGATCGTATGAGTATCTCTACTAGAGGACCTCATCATTTCAATGTGAATACCACTAATGAAGAACCCGAACTTTCTGAGAACAATTACGTAAATTATGAAAAGGTAGATGATCAGGTGTTTTAGATTAATCCGACTTCGTAAATCTAAATAATATTAGGACATTTCCCTAGTTACCATATTTTATTTTACCAATAAAGGTTTAAAAGTATAAATTGATTCTGGAGGCTCCAATATTATAATTTCTCCAAACGCATCTACGTACTCTAACCCGTCAGATCAATAGCAAAAACTTTTTGTATTAACATCTATGAAAATAACTCAAAAGTATTTCTCTAACACCTTTTATTTGATGAGCTAAGTATTGATAAACCTATCGATGCTCGAATAGCAATTTGAAGCAAACGATATTTTACTTGGAATTTTTTTTGGAACGTTTGAATGCTTTAATTGATTATGAAAATAAAATTTTAACGTTAAGAAAATTTCATATTAGAATTCCTTTTCCAACTGTATACAGTAAAATTCCAGGAGACATACTACTCCCGGAAATAAATATTAACTCATAAATATAGAAACACCTCAATCTATTCACACGAATATGTAGATGATGTCATATCAACATTAGCTATTAAACATGGAATGAGAACTAAAGACGAAAATCTAATATACTTTAGAGGCATCCGACATCATAAAGCGATACATGAAGAAATTACGAGACAACTCAATAAATTGTTAGATAATAAAATAATTAAACATTCCGTATCCCCTCACTCTGCCCCAGTTTAGATAGTGCCAAAAAAGGCAGATGCTTCCGTTGAAAAAAAGTTTCGCATGGTAATTGATTACAGCAAACTTAATGAGGACACGGTAGATGACAAATACTTACTTTCAAAAATTGATGAAATCCTAGATAATTTGGTAAAGCTACCCACTTCACCGCTCTCGATCTTGCTGAAGGCTTTCATCAAATCGAACTTCACCCTAATTCTATAGAAAAAACTTCCCTCTATGTACCTCATGGCTATTTCGAATTCTTAAGAATGCCATTTGGCCTGAAAAATGAACAAAACGTTCATCCAATCTTAAGTAAATTGAGACATTACTTGTCTCACCATCATTAGCCAGGTAAAAATGGAAAGGAATTTGAATCTGCTGTAGAAACGAAAATAAGATAAAATTGAAATTCACTTTACAACTGTGAACAACTCCTCGTCACAACTTACCCGTGGAACGCTTCCATACCTCAGTGATTGAGAACTCTGCTAGAACAAAACCATCAAGTGCCTCTCGACAATATTTTAAACACATGCTATTTTAATCTATATATATTGATAGTGCAAGAAATTTCTTCCGTTTCTTGCAGCCTTATATCAAAAACAAAAAGAAAAGAGGCAAGAAATACTAGAAAAACAGAACCAAAATGCAGAAGCCAATCCAGAGATTAGCCCTTCACAAACTTCATACAGTAAAACTAAAGATAATCAAACTAGTACACATTTGTGCGAAAATTCAATAATCAAATATCTTCGGTCTGTCTCTCAATACGAGATCCAATAAATTCTTAAAAAATATTTGTAACAATAATTTGATGATCTCTACAGCTATCAATAAATTATCAGCTGATTTCGATGGATACGTCGATCTTCACAATGAAAATATCAACCTCGAAAATATTAATGTATTCATAATGAAACTTGTAAGAACAATCACTTCATCTTATTCGAACCTTTCAATTTTTCACTTTAAATGAACTTGAAATTCTAAAAACGTAACTTATGAAAATTTATCTAAGAAAAGCTTTCCTTATTAATGATGAATACACTTACGAATTAAAGGAATCTTTAATCTGTGTGACTCCAAAGACAATGCTCATAATAATCAGAATTCCTATTTTCCATACCAACACTTTTCTAACCCATAAAATTTATTTTAGATCCAGATGTCGAATACCAAACGTTCAAAGCTGTACGAAAACACCTGTAACTGAAAATTTTCATAGAGAAACTAACAAGCACTTTTGTTGGGTATCGTAAACCTCACAAAAATACAAGAGAAAACTGTCAAAATCAGCAACCTTTTAATGTCTGAGGAACCAATAGTTATAGATGGGAGCCTTCATGGCAAAAAGATTGTTCACGAAATATAGCCTCCAGACATCGTAACCATGGAGTTAATGTCCAAGCACAAATTAGAAATCGAAAAGCTCAAAATTCCTGTATCCCATGGAAAAATATGACCAATAGAATAAACAGGAGTTACACCTCAGATCTCGACCGGCCTCAGCATCACTGCTTTTTTATTAATAATATCCATTTTAGCAATTTTATGAATTATTCTTATAAAGAAGAAGAAAAGAAGAAAAGATTGCTCTTTGGTACAAAACTACAATCTGCTCAAGTAAGAATTTAACAAGATTTTCTTGAAGAAACAGCTTCAATAACAAAGTCAAATCCAAAGGAGGAAGGAGAAATGTGAACGTAACGCCAAGAAACATCCTTTATCAGCATAATTAAATTATAATATCTCGTAAAAATGATCATTGTTGTTCTTTGGTACTTATTTAACGCAAAGTTGTAACTATCATTAACAAAAAAAATTGTAAGGAAGTTCCATTTGTTGAGTCATTGTGTAGAAAATAAAGTTTTGTTAAAAGTTATTCTCAAGTATGCGAAAACGTTTCCATGTATATCGAAAAAAAATGATTTTTCCGCTTTTCCAAAAATTACTTTCGGGATTTGCAGTAAAAATTTGATCAAAACTAAATTCAGTTTGAATGTCAAATATCGAATCCTTAATTGTCTAAATTAAATATAAAAGTTCCAAAAGTTATAAAAATGAGTATTACAGCAGCTAAAGAAATTGCATATACCTTTTTCCGATAGCTGTGAACATATAGAATATTTTATAAATTGTGTAGATACATTTTATAATAGGTGCGCTGCAAATTCAACAGACGAAAGTCAGAAATAGTTTGTATATGCATCTATTACTTCTGAATTAATAGATGAAGCCTTGATTTTCTTTTATGCAGACCCGATTCAAAAACATGAACTTTTGCAACAACTAAATTTTTTGTTTAGAAATAAAAGAAACCGCGTTAGAATTTATTGATAGAATAAAATTATTATTGTCTAAAGTTTCTATTAAAACACAAGCCGATAATACATTAGTACACCAAATCAAAATCGCTTTGATGAAGCAAGCCGAATGTTTCTAGCAAGCTCATTTTAATTATCCATAATTCTAAAACTCTAGAAGACGCAAACTGTCTTATTTTCAATCACAGTTTGATTGAACAACAAATTAATCCACTTTCCTATATTAATAAGCCTTTTACACCACATACAAATATAAAATTAAGGAATATGCATCAACAATCTAGGGAATATAATCAACAATCCAGAGAATGTAATCATAACTCTCTTAAATTAAGTAAAGAAAAAATTATCTTTAATTACATGCAAGAACATTCATAAAACATTCAAGCAATAAATAAACAAATTCGTAATATCAAATACAGTATATTGAATAAACGAAACAAATAGAAGCAAAAATATTACGATCGACCACGATATACCTTTATACTAAAATAAATTCTCTCAAAACATCAAAATGTTAAACAAGTTAAGACAAAATAAAAGAAAAATTTAAAAAAATAATATAAAACCGCAACGTTTTCTTTTTCCAGATGACAAAAATCTTTCTTCTACTTTTAACGCTTCAAATAGCAACTGCAATTCAAATTAAGGAAATTAAAAACCTAGTTATTCCCATCTCCGTAGGTCCTACATACATACATACATACATAAATACATACATACATTTTCATACCATATTAATATTAGCAATATAGTTATATCTCGAGCAGTCTAAGCACATATTAATAAACATAATACTGACGAAGAATTTACCTTTATGACTCATCGAAAACTTTACTATGTTCTCGATCCCCTGTATTCAATAGAGAAAAATACTCTTCTTTACCATAAAATCAAACCTAACCAAAAGAGGATTACTCAATATAGTGGAAAAAGTTAATAAATGGCTCTGTGGCACATTAGACGCAGATGACGAAGAATGTTTTAATACTTACTTCCAAATAATTATGAACAATTAGAAACAATACAAAATGAATAACATAGTTCACCTTTGATAGCTCAACCATGTGGAATGATTTCGAAGTACATTAAACCTTCATTATTATATTAGACACACAACAAGACATTTAATTTAAATGGACAATCCTAAGTATTTTTAAGTTATTTCTGATTCTAAAGATTTTGTTTTCGTAATAATTTTTCTTATTTCCGCCATAAATACCTCAGAAAAGTCATAAAAAACTAAAAAAGATGGAGAAACTGTTCAATTTTTGGGCGGTCTATTAGCAATTTAGGCTTATAGTAAATATAAAGTACTAAAGGGCGACTTCTGATATAGCCAAAACCAAATCTATATTACCTTTTCTCTGTAAATCAGAGCAACATGGAAAAAGATTGCTGTATTTTGATGTAAAAAAGTAAAATTTGGTAGAAAAACATCTTTTCTCATTTTGTAAACTTTTTTGTATTTTTATTTTATTTTTATTCTCGAACTAAGTATGAAAGGTTTGCCAAAGGGTAAAAAATGGTTACCAGTCCATTTGTCTTAGAACTGATATTATATAGTCATAGTTGTTAAAAGTTGGAAAGTATTGAACAGTGGAAGCAATCGGTCCTGAATTGTCAGTTTGAATTTACTTCTGGTTTTTACTATGAACAGGTTGCAATGTAGGTAAAAGCACATTTCCAATATGTATGGTTATTCTTGTCGAGAAACATTTCCCAATTGAGCCTCAAAAATTACATCATTTATCAGTTTTTCTGTTATGAAAACAACACTTGCTGGTAAATCTCTTAATTTGTGATCTATGTTCTTGCCAATAATATAGAATTTATCTTCTCCAGTATCAAGTTGTTTTGATATTTTTTCCAGTATGTCATCACCTTTATTTCTGGATCACTTTGATCTAGGGGTATCTTTTACTCGGGATACATTGAAGATTGTGGTGTATTGATATCGCTCTTATTGTCAAGAGTTGACGGTGTGGCAGGACATGAAGTACTCGTAGATATTAGAACTTGGTCTCTCGTTATCCTGATTTGCTTCTATAGAGTAGTGAATCTATTTCCGTTCCATTAAACTTTTGTGAATTCCCATTCAAGAAATAAATTGCTATTCAAATTTGTGCATTAAAAAAAATAAATACTTTTTCAGTTTCCACAGTGCGATAGAGAATGGAAACAAATTGCGGATGATTTTGAAAGAAAATGGCAGTTCTCGCATTGTGTTGGAGCAGTAGATGGCAACACGTGCACATCCTACCACCCCCAAATATGGGTTCATATTATTATAATTATAAAGGCACTCACAGACTAGTGCTTATGGCAAACGCTAACTATGAATTTATCATGTGTGATTTCGGAACAATTCAATGTCACTTCCTTTTGTCTTTATTGGTAACGACGCATTAACTACTATTTACATATTGATTTTTTGGAGCCGTTGGCTCAGAAACTTTTAAGTGAAGAGAGACGAATATTCAACTACAGACTTTCCAGAGCACGTCGTATAATCGAAAATATGTTTGGAATTTTTGCAGGTCGATTTAGAATCTTTCGATTTGCTATAGGTTTGGATCTGCACAGTACTGAAAAAGTGGTAATGGCTTGCTGTTTTTTTTACGAAGAAAACGGGGCAATACATTCCGTCGGCAGTAAATGAAGACCATTAAGGAACTTCATCTACGTCAACTGTTAAATGGTTTTATAGACTACAGGTCAGACGAAAACGGGGTGCGTCCAAACAGCCAAAAATGTTCAAAATGCCTTTACGAATTATTTTAATAATGATGGTGCCGTATCTTCGCAAGATCAACATTTTCAAATTTAACTTTTTCAAAAGCATAAAAATGGAATATTTGCCTACATTTCTTTTCAATAAAGTCTTTTTGTTATTACTTTATTTATTTGACCTCAAAAAACAGAGTACAAATAAAATTGATTGGACTAATAAGAGATTCTTGTTGTACCAACAACTAAAATATAATTCTATTTATACTTACAATGGATTCCGTATTAACCACAATATTGCTTTGGCTTTCTCTTGGCATCTCTTGATCTGTAAGGAGCAGCAAAGACTTGAAATACCACAAGTTTGGTGTGTAAATATCATCCGACCCTGCTCCATATTTGTGTGATGTCTTTACTTTTTTCATCTCTTTTATAAAAGATCCCCTTAGATTCTGGAGATTTCATTTTCCATAAACTTTTTTAACGATTTATATAACTCCAAAAATTCAATAGTAAAATCTTTATGCCACATTCTTGTATCGGCCATTTTGAAGAGCGACAATGGTTTTTCACGACGGATTTGAATGAATACCATATACACAAGCAGATTTGTACGAGTACGTTAGCCTGTACAGGTAAAATCTCAGGTCATGTCGAAGATGAAAAATGTCGGTTAACATCGTCGTGACTGGCCCATACACTAGAAATTTAGTACGTGTAATTTTAACTGTTCGGTTAAGATTGTCGTGTTCACCCATAGTGTATGGGGGCCTTAACTCTTTCAAGCTTCTGCAACTTTTTTTGACTATCCCTGTGTCCACTGCAACGGCAGAATGAATTTTCAGGGTCTTGACACGCATCAAAAACTATTCAAGAAATTCTATGCTCCAACAACGTTTATCACGTTCAGATATACTAGCCCTTGAAAATAATGCGGTTAAGAACATAGAGGAATGGGTGGAAAAATATAAAGCAGTAACACTTTCATAAGACGTGTATCAAGTAAAATAACATAACTGTTTACTACCTGTTTTTTCTATTTATACTTCGTTTGTACTTGTTCATTTATTTTATTTGTTTTATTTATTTATATATTTGTGAATGGTTTTTAATGAAGACCCAAGAGGGCGGAACCTTCATAAAAATAGTTATAATGATGTGATATTGTGATGTTCTGTATAAAATAACTACAGTTTCAATATTTTGAATAGTGATAAATTTAGACACTATACAACTGACGTTACATACTTTCTGAAATAGAGAGACGGCTTCATCTACGAATGAGCAAGATAGAGCACCTTCTTATAGCTTTGGGCTATTTGCTTAGCATCTCATCATGTTTAATGATATATGGATTGCCCACCAGAGTTTATTTCGTTGGCTATCTCGCTGCCCTGACTTTGCTCCTTTAGATTTTGGTATTTGAGGTTACATAGAAAGCCAGGTATTTTCCAAACCTGGTACGACAAAGGAAGATGTGATGCAGAGATTCTCACTTGAATTTAATTTTCAAACACCCAACGATATTTTTAGAATTACAAGACATCATTTAATAAAAAGGATTCATAAATGTCTGAAAGTAGATTCAGCTAATTTTGAAGACTCATTGTAAATATTTGTTTGCTAAGATTAGTTAGTTTTGTTTCAAAATTATCTGATTAAATTGATACAAACTACCTTGTCTATATTTTTAATGATTTCCAAAATTAATAACCCTTTCATACTATTGATTACTATCTAGTATGATTGAAATATTGTTACAAACTCACCCACCGACATACTCTTTGAAGCCGATCTTGTTGGATTATATAAAAGATGCTATGAATAATATGTATGAATAATGCGCCGGTTACAAAGCGGCATTCCTTTGTATTGTTTTTCAAAGTTTTTTACATTTTGTTCTGACTATTTTTATAGAGAAAATTTCTTGGAAGTCTTTTTCATACGTTTACGGCATTGTAGAGCTCTAATTATCTAAAAATTTAGCAGTCAGAGTCATAAGATGATGTGAAAATGGAAACATCGGGAGAGTAAGTAGTAAACCAAACGGTGGATTCAGATGAATTATATTTGGGTGTAATAGTGTATAAATAATTTCCGTAAATAAACTACACCGTGTGAATAAATTCAACTCAACGTTCAAAAAAACTGTTTAAAATCCTCACAATATCATATTAAATAATGAAAATCGTGGACTACCCTTTTCCAATGATGATATAATTATATGGTTATAATTTTATTGCGAACTAGAATTTTTCAAAGTACCGAAAAAAATCGAAGTTTATGGGGAAAACTTCATTTTTGGTACAGGACTTTGAGCAAAGATGTCATTTAAACTTCATGTAGAATTCAGAGATAAAATACAAAATATTAAATTTTCAAATAACAAACCGAGTACCACATTCAGGACATCATAAAGTTTCGTAATTTCAGATTTTTTACATAACAGTATTCGCCATTACTTTTAATGAAAACATTTCTCACTACAACCTCTATTACCTCCTAATAAGCAGTTCGTTTAATGCCAGACATCAAATAGCGAAAATGTTCTCACTGCAAAACCATAATCGGCTTAAAAACGTAAGTCATCATCATCATCATTATAAATTGTACACAGTTAAACTAAAAACAATAACAAACGAAGATAATTTCAGTGAAATTAAACACAAATACTTATGAATTTGTTGCTTCAAACTTTTATTTGTAACTTGAAAACATGAATGAATGCTGCATAGCACCTTTTGATAGTTATTCATAGAGTTAAAAAATCTTTGGTAGTAAAACTTGTTAAGGCCATTTTTTGTTTTTTCTTCTTTTTGTTGTCATAATATAGATAGCAAACAGTGAATATTTTAAAACAATAAAATCATAATGAGGAATTACTCTTTTATTTCATAGCTTTTGGAAGTTCTTGGAAAATTCTAAAATTGAGACTGAACAAGCTTTTCCCCTGTAATCTTCATTAATAATACACATATACTATAACACAATTAGTCTAAATCACTAATATCAAATTCATTATGTCAAAATCACTGTCGTTTAAATCAATTACAAGTCTATTTAAAACTGGCACTTGTTGGTTTTCAACTCTTCATACAAGATTTATAACATTTATTTAGTTCTTGGTGCTAATGTTTGCACATTATTCCGTTATCAGTTCCAGAACGGAGGAGGATTTTTTGGTGAAGTGTTTTTAGCTCTTGTCTGTCTCTTCAATTGGAATCATATTAATTCGATTGGATTTAAAACATAGTAGTACAGAGCTAATCTTAAAACAGTGTTCTAAAACCTCTATGAGTTGTCTCTTTGTATAAATAATGTTTTTCTACATTTGTTTTGTTCAAATAGAAATTCCTGTATGTCTGCTTTGGAAGAATATTTGATTGAAATTTTTTGAATTTGTCTTGAATGATACGAGGTGTTATTTAACACAATTACACTGTGTACATGTAGTTTTGGTAACAGTTTTTTTCCCTAAATCAATATCAATTAATATCTTAGTGGTTATCTCTGAAGAGCTATACTTTCCATTACTACTCGCCTTTTCATTCACTGTTTTATATCTAAAACCGTGTTCTTTAAAAAATGTTACCAATATTCGTACCGAAAATACCTCAAGGATTTTCAAGAGTTTTCTTTCCAGTTCTGTAAGAATACCTTGAAGGTTTCGATGCGAAGATATCGTCAAATTTTTCGCATATTGGAGTTGATCTAACAGGTTGAAAAAACTTCCTCAAGTTTAGTCAAAGTCTTTGACAAAAACATTTTTTACTATGTAGTACCTTTTCTGGATATTCCTTGACTACAAATCTGTTTGGCATCTCTTTGTGCTAGGCTCTAGTAGCACGTTTTCACCAAATCTGCAAATCGACTTTTTTATGGTGGATCTTGAAGCCACGGTTGCCACATATTGTTCACAAAATTTTTAATAAATAATAATCAGATCTTAAATACACCGCACACTTGCACAGCGTACAACTAACTACTGACTGTGAATCGGAAACTTTATATTCTATTTACTTTCATTATTTTTTCACTATTTTATTTTTCGATTCAGTTTTATTTAGGAATTCCAAGGGATTAATTTTTTGTGTATTGTGGTGGCGAAAAAGTTTACAGTAGGGGCTTTAATATTTTTTTGTTTAGATAAGATTTTCGCTATTTGATAACCGGCACTAGATATACTCGAGCGGAATTCTCTCGATCTTGCGCGAGTGTTTATCTTCACACGTTTCTGACAAGATTAGTGGCATAGGCTCTTAATGATATGATTTATCGATTTCAGTAGATATGAACCTGCTTCTAGGTTGGTAAGCAATTATTTCAAATACATGCGAATTTTTTTTGCCTAATTTGATTTTTCTGAATCTCTCCACAAATATGATTTAAATGAATATTATATATAGAAAATGTACTACAAATATTGCGAATTTTGTTGGGAAACTAATTCTTATTTCCTATATATGTTATTAAAGCAACCAATTATAAAAAGCACTATTTTTCAAAACAAGCGATTTTCACGCAAATTTTTTTTTCTTTAATTTTGAATCAGATATGAGGGTTTGTAGATGTATTACTAACATCGCAGCTCTGTAGAATTGCAAGATCATAGCTAGATTGATATCTTAAAATCAGCTGAAAAGGGTGATTCGATGGATGGAGTAAGAAGATTACCATCACATAATAGAATCATTTCATAGATCAACTGATGAATAACCTCCTTCTCTTCATAATAGCTTCAAAGTGGAAGCCGAAACGTCGAGAAATTTCAAATTGCGAAAGTGTCCATGCTAATAAGAAAAATATGTTGTCAGCTTCTGACATACTGTATATTCCTGGATTCATATGTAAATGGAATAAATGAAAGGCCCTGTATTACACGTAAACGAATTTTAATTTTCAGTTATAAAAACTTCACTATTTAGTACATTTAGTTCATAATATGATATTATATACCAAAATTTTGATAATAAAAAATTTTAAACACGAATTAATTCAACAACATAAGAACGGAGAATCTGCTCATCATACGAACTGGTTACTAAACTATCTTTTGGAACGACAATGATATAATCTCCTAATTCTTCAGGAATGGGTACTTCTTTATTTACAGGCAGGTGTGAAAAGGAAGTTTCTATTTTGAACGTACCTGCAAAAGGATAATTATTAAATAGCAGTTACATTATTATAATTTGAGTTTGTTTATTTAATATGCAATTAATGATGTTTTTTTATAACGCATTTCTTATTGGTACCTACAATGTCGTATTCAATTGTTTTGTAAGACGCTGTTTGTGCAGATTAAGCAGTTTTCATGCTCGATAGATGCTTCTTGTGAGGAGATACGTGGCTACAGATAGATTTTTTATAAAAAATGCACAAAAATATATTAAACGGATAGATAAGGGGGCGGGTGGACATTAGACGAATAACCGAGTTCATCGAAGAGCTTTACAGTATTCTTGGTAAGGTAATTGTATTTATGGTTTTCACTGTGCTTTTGATGTCATCTGTATAAATTTTAGATAACTTTCACTGATAGATTATTTTTAATACCCAAAAAATAATTTCCTATGTTGATTTAAGTGGAAAAATAATTAAAGATATTGTAAGTTACGTATACAGGGTGAGTCGGGAGGAGCGCACCAAACTCTAGGAGTGTATTATACACGTCAAAATAATGAAAAAACTCATATCTTCTTATCCGACTTTCATTGTATGCCATGTTCGAGGCTCATAGGCATTTGATAATTCTGACGTTTTGATGAACTGTCAATGTACAATAAACAGTAACTGAACGTTTAATTTCGAATTTATGTGATTGTTAGTGTTGCAAAACGCCAGATACTTATTCAAATTTAGAATATGCAAATATATTAGTTGTTTATGGTTTATGTAATGGAAATGCTACAGCTGCTGCTGAAGAATATCGTCAAAGTTTTCCACACCAAAGACATCCTGATAAAAATGTATAACAAATTGTGCGAGAATGGTAAGCTTCCCAGTGCTAACATATCATCTGAACGCGACAAGGATTGGTAGAAGTAAAAAATATTATGCATCTAGTAGAAGAAGATGCAACTACTAGCTCACGGATAATTGCCACTCAATTGGGAATTCCACAAAAAAAGGTGACAAACACACTCCACGAACAAGGCTTATATCCTTATCACGTACAGAGAGTACAGCACCTACTACGCTAACCGTATGGAGTTTTGTCGGTGGATAAATATTTATCCACCGGCCGACATCATTTTCCTTGTTCAAGTTCTGATTATTTTTTCCACTAATTTGGTAGTGCTGATCACGAAATTATACCTCATTTTAACGTATCACATCAGGTTTTTAAAAAAGTTAAGACATTGGCTATTTTGAGTTTTTTTATTAAATTAATTAAATTTTAGATTTTGGCGTTCTTTTCTCGAATCGTGCGACCTCTCGTGAGAAAATATATTAGTTGCAACAACAACACACCCATTCGAAACAGGTACATGCAAATAAACCTCTACAGTTACTTTGTTTATAAACTCTTTACTGAAATTAGTGTGTTTATTCAAAAAAATTTCTTACGTTTTACTTTTAGTGTTCAATAAATTTTATGTATGATTTGTTGTTGGAAAAAACTGTTAAAACAACAGAATGTCTTCAAGAAAGTGTCATAATAATGCGGATACATTTTGTTATATTTGTGGAAACTGTGACTTTAAAGCAAAAACAGAAAATCGCCGAATTTTTTGAAAATTCGTATAATGCTTATTTTGGCTTCAAAATACAACTAAAACCGCAAGTAGTTTGTACTTGTGTTGAACAATTACGACAGTGGACATACCGCAAAAGACAATCTTTACCTTTCGGTAGACCTATGATATGGAGAGAGCAGACAAATCATATTGATGATTGTTATTTTTGCTGTACAAATGTGAAAGGTTTCAATGCTAAAAATAAAAATAAAATAATCTACGCAAATGTATCTTCAGTTACACGGTCGATTCCACATGGTGGAATGCCAGTGCCCCTTCCAAGCTCAATATCTGATCTTAGTTCAATATCATCAGAACAAAATTTAAAGCGTCAAGAGTCGACGGAAGTTTATGAACCAATTTTAAATCAACCACAAAAATTTACTCAAGGTGAATTGAATGATTAGGTTAGAGATCTAAATCTTTCTAAAGAATCTGCTCAACTTCTTGGATCTAGACTTCATGCAAAACATCTGTTAGCTCTGTTGCATGGTATAGAAAACGCGAAGAAGAATTTGTACCTTTTTTAGTCCAGAAGAATCATTAGTTTATTGTAAGGATATCCCCGATCTTATAGAAAAGTTAGAAGCAAAATATAATTCTGGAGAATGGAGACTTTTTATAGATTCTTCGAAGCGGAGTCTAAAAGGTGTTCTTTTACACAACACTATTATTATTATTGGATAAGTATCAAAAATTGGGGTGTAATATGAGCACAAAACTCCACTTTCTAGATTCACATGTGGACTTTTTTCCTGATAATCTTGGTGATTACAGTGAAGAGCAGGGAGAAAGGTTTCATCAGGACATAAAATCTATGGAGACAAGGTATTGAGGTCGATGGAATGTGAATATGATGGCTGATTACTGCTGTTCACTGACACGTGATATTACTGAAGTTACTCACAAAGAAACTACACCCAGACGTAATTTTGTCGTGAAACGTAAAAGATGTCACTCTAAATAGTCCTGTAGCATTTTTTAGACCCAATGTTTTCCTTGTAAATGTTCAAATATATGTTTTTGTAATATGATTATTGATTTTTTCTTTAAATTTTGAAAAAAATGCTTTTTCCTTTTAAAAAAATCTGTTGTTATAGGGCAAATATGTAGGTGTTTTTGTGTTTAAAATAATATAAATTGGTGATATTTGTGGCCCAAATACATACAACTTTCAAAAAATCTTCATTTGTCGGATTATTATAATAATCATCGTGTTGTATCGAGTATTCTCTTTACGGATTAAGCTACATTTACCCGTGATGGCATTAATAATACTCGTAACAATCATGTATGGTCGGACAAAAAGCCCCACGCGACAATCGAAAGCAATATTCAACATCGGTTTTCTGTAAACGTGTGGTGTGGTATGGTTGACAGTTATTTAATTGGACCTTTCATTTTGGAGAATCGTTTCACATGAGACAACTACCTAAATTTTTCACAAAATTACAAGGCCTCCTAGACGATGTTCCTGTAAATATTAGAATGCAGATGTACTATCAGCACGATGGAGCTCCTGCACATGTCGCTCGTCAGGTCAAGCAACATTTGGACGAACATTTTCCAGGGCATTGGATTGGTCGTGGAGGTCCCATTAATTGCAAGATCTCCAGACCTCACACCACTAGATTTCTGTTTATGGGGCTGGATGAGAAATTAAGTCTACAAAATAAAAGTGGACACACGGAATGCTCCAATTAGACAAATTGAGAATACTGCAGCCCATATTAAAGAAGAAAGAAATGAATCAATTGGGAGAGCAACAAACGCTCTTTGTAGACGAAGTAGAAAATGTTTAGAAGTCAATTAGAAAATTTTTATGTGATAATTTATTTATTTGTTAATATGCTATAACTTGAGAACAAATGAAAATCGGACAAGAACATATGAGTTTTTTTACTTTATTTTCACGTGTATAATACACTCCAATAGTTTGGTGCGCACCTCCCGACTTACCCGTATATTATCTCAAAATCATAGAATGATTTGTAAGTGGTTATCAACTTTTAGAAGTGGCCTTGTGAACCTCTTTTAGATAGACTAAACCAGACTAAACAGAATATATCATAATCAATTTACGTTAGAATGAACAAATTATATCGGATGGGATCTTTCCTAACTCGACAAATTCTAAAAAAAATATTAATGAAATCTTATCACAGTATGTTAGACCAAACAAGTTATTTCTAATTTCATCTTAGTGAAACAACTATAGATAAACAAATTTCTCAATATGCCAAGTCATCAATATTTTTTATATAAAATTACCAAACTAAAATTATACAACTCAGTCTCACTTCAGTCTTGGTTTCGTTATATTATTAATAATATATACTTTCAAATTTCTTCTAAAAGTGCTTATTAAAAAGTGAGGTTACAAGAGTCGATTCATATTTTGCTAGTTGCATTATAATAATTTTAGTTTGCTTATGCAGGGTGTTTAAAAAAAAGGTAGAAAGCTGAAAAATATTTGTTCAGTAAAAAATTTTCGTTACGCCATCCGTATTGAAGATAAAGGGCGTTGAACATATTTTTTACGATTTTATACGAATATGTTTTGGAAGCTAATACATCCAATGAATTTGTTATAATGCCTGACTCTCATAGAGGGCGCTAGTAAGATTCTTTAGAAAAAACGATAAATTTGTGTATTCGTGAAAACTGAGGACATTTTGAGCATCTACTCTAATTGAATTCTATTTTTAGCTTCATTAATACATTTATCATTATTTAATACCAGTATCGGTTATTACTTCATAATTTTCAAATCAAAATATTTCGAAAACGATACACAGTATCAAGAGTATCTTTTTATTGTAAAATTAAATGATGTTTAAGTTCACTTAAAATTTTGCTTAATAAATCTAATATTGAAAATGTTATGTCCAAAACTACTTGGTACGAACCGTGTAACTAGCGCCCTATATGGCAGTCAGATATAAAAACAAATTCATTATATTAGCTTTCAAAACATATTCGTATGCAATTTCAATATAAAGTTGCCAGTAGTAGCAGTAGGTAAAAACGTAAAAAATTTTTCATTTTCCAGTTTTCTTACTACCCTAGAGACGTGATTACCTTTTTTTAAACATCCTGTATAATATGTAATTAATTATATTTGTGTATTTAAAACGTATTTCTGATTTGTTACAATGTTGTTTCCAATAAGACTATTATTGTTTAAAAACAGGCTGATTGAGCAGTTTTTATCTATAAACATAAAGATGTATCTATAATACATGGTTCAAGTAAGTTTAACGTGAATCTGATTTATAATGAAAACTTACATTTTTTAGCTTTTAATAAACTAAAAACCGAAAACGTAATTTGTTCGTGTTCGTGATGGGTATGCAATAATTTTGCTTGAATTATATGTACATATGTATATGTAATAAATATCCGCAAAACGATGCACCATTATACATCATAAACAAAAATACCTAAAAAACAATAAACTTCATCCGAGGAACGTGCTTCAAAGAAACTAAAAGTTTTTTGCTCAATAAGATCCTGGTTTATTGACAATTAAGAGAAAGAGAAAACGATTATCGACAAATATTTTTCTAATTTTCTGATAAGTTTTAGTGCCAAAATTAAAAAAAACGACCACATTTGGTCAGGCGAAAATGCGTCTGACCCTCAGCAGGTGGTACAAGCAGGTGTTTGCAGAAAAAATTTTTCAAACAAATGAAGAGGTAATAGGCAGGGTTTTTTTATGGGGATTCCCGAAGATAATATTTGAGTGGTTTGAAATGAAACAATGTAAACTCACTAGATCAAATGTGTAGAGTTATCGGCCTCGCAGATAATAAACGGCTTGGAGTGGGAGATATATTCTTTATATTATGAATGATGTTGTTATTGGAGCAGAATTGGAACTTAGAGTGTCTCAGAATTGACTCGCATCACAAGAACTTTTTGAAACGGTGATTGGATATAATAACGTTTACTCTATGTTCTATTATGAGTAGAATGTATGTTTCATACGTATGAAGTAGGATAAAGGATGGGTACATTCGAAACTCAATCGGAGTACCTTGATGAAATTATCATCTGTATCCACAGTGGTAACCTGGCCGACCGTCCAATTAAGAGTATGAGTAAATCGTACTACTTTCATTTAGTTCTCGATGTTTTCTTCTCCTTACAGATGACAGTTGAGCTTTTTCAATATCGAGAGTCGTACTCCATCTCAAACACCAATTCAAGATTTGCATTGAAAGATTTTGGAATTAGATACTGAGTGAGTGAATGTCGCGAGGTATATATGTCGGGGCTAATTTTGAACACTATTCAGGGGTGAATGATTAAGATTTGATATTTATGAAACAGTTGTGGGGATATTATTATATCAGATTAAAAGCTTTTATGGACGGATACTCAACAGCTTCATAGTAAGTCTTGCGTGTCATACCTGCTTTAAAACTCCCTGCGTATCCATTAAAATAGTGGTGGAGCGCTCCAGCGCCTGAAGTTTTTAGTTTATTCCTTGCTTATGATCGTATGAGAATTGTTGATGGCGATATGGCTTGAGTAGTCAGACTTTTTCTAAATTGACAATGTGGAATGGGGCTGTGCTCGGAATAGAAGTTTCAGATTAAAGGTTTTACTTTATCCAAGAGACTGATAAGTGATATATAGCGGTACGATACCAGCATTCTGAGATTATCAGAGGTATCAAGTAAAAATAAATGATAGGCTAGCTTTTAATTCGACAGCTTACTCTCTCTCTCTCTCTCTCTCTCTCTATATATATATATATATATATATATATATATATATATATATATATATATATATATATAATGTATTTATATTCTTTGATAAAGCCTTGAAAGAAAAGTCGAAACGTCAACTTTTATCTTCCCACCAAAAATTATTAAAAAAAACTAATTTTAAAACAGAAGAGACCTAAAATCAAGAACATTTAGATGCATATATATATATATATGCATCTATATGCATATATATATATATATATATGTATATATATATATATATATATATATATATATATATATATTACTTAACACTTGCAGCTAATAGAATTTTTCCAGAATATGTCACCTTGACTATAGTTCAAGCCAGCAAATCTGAGCTCTTCAATATTCCACTTTTATCATCAAATGTGTATATATGCGCATCTAGACGGTCAACACTGTTAAAAACTGACTATATTCGTAAAGTACCGTGTAATAAATAAGAACTCAACAGCTTCTGTGAAAAAAGAAATTCTAGCAAAAGATTTCAGGTCCACAATTAGTAGGCGTATCTGAAAATATATAATTAATAGCGCAAAATTTTTTAATTAGTTCGATTCTGCTTAGCCGATTTTTTGTATACTTGATGTTGTTTGAAAGAGCTTTTCGAGTTTCTTTCGGAGCGCCAATAGAAGATCGATTGTAAGGACTTAAGGACTGTATATTCGGTCACTGTTTTTTTTACGCCTCTTCGAAATCCTCATAGCTAGATTATACCTGCCTCGGAGCTATCCCAAAAAGACGTAGAAATATTCCTCGTCAAAAATCCCAACCCACCTAACAACCCGGAAACTCCAAACGCCCCACACATACCATTCCAAAACCCCAAAATCCCCTATTACTCACATAGATTTAGGCTCCCACGGCCTCACAAAAACAACTCCGTACTTCCCCCCAATCACCCTCACTTCAAACTCTCTGCCTGAGGAATCTGCCTCAAAAATACACATTCCAGAAGGAGTTCCCCTTCAAAACCCAGAAAACCTTTTCCCTGGTCTTCAGAAACGTAGACCACTCTTACACAGACCACAGATGAGAAATTTTTCGAAATCCTCAAATCCCTCAAGTTCCTAGTCCTCAAATCCTGGAGTGTCATCGCAAGGTCCACAATCACCGACTCCAAAACAACCGTAGTGTATGTAGTGATACTACGCTTTTACCACCGGCATCAATTTTCATGGGCACTACTGCGAAGCCTCTATCTCCAAGGCCATACTCGCAGTATCCAAATACTGCAGCCGATACTGGCCACTCCGCAGAGATATGCAGGCCAAGCCAATTTGTTCCTCTTGTGGTACATTAAACCACAAATCTGAGAAATGCCTCAAGTCAAATACCCCCTTCAAAAATTGCGGTGGTTCTCACCCGCCCACGTTGTCCGAGAAAGATGGAAATCTCCTAAGATCTTTAAACCGAAACCAAAATCCTTATTGAAATCCTAGCAATGACAATCATGGATGCCATCCCCATATCCCGTGTGATAATAGCCGAAACGCTACAACGTCTAATTCAGTCCTTCTACAATCACCGTGTATCGTGATTAGCGGGTGGGTAACTTTATCCATTTCACATTTAGCCAAAAACCAAGAACTTCCTATTAAAGTTTGAAGTTCTATGGACTTCATAATTGGGACCATTAATTGCCAAGGTTGAGCTACAAGGGTCACCCAATGAAACATCTGTAAAGCTTGCACAATATCCAAATATTGGACTTTCCTCGTCATCCCATCATCTCCCTCCACAACAGAACCTGGATTGCATAGCTATGGATCGTTGAATAACGAGACCACCACCTTCATCTCCTATTCAAACACACCCCAAACACTTTCTGGCGACCTTCTCGAGTATGCATTCACTCTTCCTAGAGTCATTTTCATGACATTAACTCCAGAAATATTTTTTTTTGGTAATACAATAACCAAAAATGCCGGCAGAATTCTCGCCGATTCTCTAATTTTTCTCCTCATTTCTCGAATTAAAAACCAAAATCCAGCACTCATGATTCACCTAGGCTCTTCCATCGTCAACAACAAATCTGCACAGACAGATTAATTACCTTCAACGAGGACGAATGCTCTAAAGGCGACCCAATCACCTCAGACCACGCTTCTCTACTAATCAACATATCACTCCTAAATACAATAAACCCACCCCCTACCAGCTTCACCTTTCGAAATTTCGAAAAAGCCGAATTTCTTTCACAAACCACATAAATTCCAGTTTATCTAAACAACGTTGTTCTTCGTATTACCATCGATACTCAAGACATCGCCATCCCTTTTATCACCGTTATTACTAATAATATTTCAATCCCACAAAAACAGTTATACAGGCTGTACGTTCGAACTAGAGATCCAGCAGTCAAAACGCAATGGAACCGTCTCAACGACAAGTCAAGCTGGAAATCAACGCTGAAAAGCGGAAAAATTGAAGGACCGCTCCTGCCGGCTTGAAGTATAGACGGGGTCGTGTGTTTTAACAACAATTCTACAGGCCCAATGGCTAATTAATTCCGCTCCCGGACGGGATTGAAGAATCTGCCCGAGACAGCTTTCCCCCAGCTATGCGGCCAATTTAGGGCCTGCTTGGAGTATTCTCACTTTACCCAATACTAGAAATCCGCCAGCACTGTTCTCATTCCCAAACCCAGCAAAGACCCCTTCAAGCCTGAATCCTACTTCCCCACATTGCTTATCAGCGTCCTGGGTAAAGTCTTTAAATGACAGAATCTGATACTTCTGTACCGAGCATAATATAATTCCAAAGCTTCTAATCGGATTGAGGACCAAACACTCCACGTACAATGCATCACAAATCTTTAAACTATCTTGACCAAAGCAAGGAACTGAAATTAATGTGCCTCTGTCATCTTCATGATATCCAGAAGGGTTTCGATCAGGTTTGGCATGCCGGACTTATTAGAAAGCTTTTGACTATCCGACTGCAATATCCAACAATAAAATTGATACCCACAGTCCACAAGACTCCATTCTGGCTCCACTTCTATACATCATAAATTCGTATGATTCCCCAGTTCCCCATGACCCCACAATGCGTTGCCTCAATACTAAATCCCAAAATCTTCTGAATCAGTTTTGAGATTGATGGAATGGAGGGTGACTCTCAATTCTCAAAACATCCAAATACCATGTGCAAAAATCTTCAACCACAAAACTTCCACTTTTGGGAGAGCGGCTCCACATCCGCAGAGAAGTCGTCTATCGGGGAGTGGGATTCACTCACACTCAGTTGAGTTGCCGATCTGAACCCACTCCCCACCTTACTTCATACTTACAAAACATACATCCGCCCCATAATCGAACATACAGCAAACTTCTACAGCACTTTACCCGATTATCTCTTTAAGCTACTCCTGATCTGCAAGCAGTCTATTCTCAGGTACTGCCAATACAAGTGTAGATTCAGCTCCAGTAACACCGCTTATGTCAATACAGACATAACCCCTATCCCAAGCCGTCTAAATGACTTCCAAGCCCGCTATGTTATTTGTACCATCGCATCAAACAACTCTGCTGTCACATCCTTTTAACCCTCTGGTTCCCCAATATGCGGCCCCTCGGCTTAAGGCACAAGAGAAAACTTCCTTATCCGCCCCTCTGGCTGCTAGTAACAGTATGCGAAGACCATCCTGAAATCTAACTAAACTTTCTAGACAAATTCTCCCATCTATATCAGATAAAACCCTATCTCATCACCTCGTCGATCGTCGGTGTTGCAGGTTTCTCTGCGGTAACTTGGTGAACCGGTTCACCAGCCAAATGGCCGACGATAGGGAATAATACATCCGTAGTTGTATCGCCCGCCCCCAATTAAGTTACCGAAAAAATTTCCAAAAACAAACAAAAAACAAAAAAGTTGAATCCCCAAATCCAGAAGAGCCGTTTTCACTTATACCAGATAAATATTTTCGTTTTATTCTGGTCAAAAAAAGAGCTTTTCTTCAGCAATACAAAATAAATGAATTCTATGCAATTTACTTAGTAAGGAGAATGCAAGAGGGCGTTGCATAATTTGTTCTCTTTGTAATCAAGATTATCTTTACATTAAGATAACGCCAACTAGCGGCAATAATGAGATTATTATTAGAATAGTTTGAATTATGGTAGGTAGGCCAATGTAGAAACTTTTCATCTTGAATGAATTTTCAATTTCGTTTGTGCGAACCAGCGTTATATACGTTCGAAGAAAAGTTCTTGCCTGTACACATTTCTTGGGAGGACAAAAAAAAATATCGACATGCGCATTTCGCTCTTTTGATGTTAAATTAATTTATTTTGAAAAGACAAATTTTTTAATGGATTTCATTATCTAAATAATACCCTCTAGCATTTAGCGTTGCTAATTAAATATATAAGAATTTCTATATTTTGTATTGCTGAACAAAAGCTCTTCCAGATAGCATCAAGTTAATAAAAATCTGCTATGCAGAACCGGACATTTTTTCATAACAAGTCTTCCCCACCTCCATCATGTGTCCCTGATCATGTCCATATAAGGAACCTCCCAAGATCACTTTATTGAAAAGAAGAATATTTCTTATAAGTTTATCCTGACAAGGTCCACACTAGGATGACATTAGATTGACCCGTTTGAATATAAATAATTTTTTTTAGGTTTTCCTAGTCATGTCCTTGCAAGGAATCTCTTATTTTTCATTGTTTGGATATAAGTGTTCAGAGCTCCTAGCAATTGTATCGAATTGGTGATGGAAGAAAATATCAGTTACGTTTTAAACAATCAATAGCATGTGTGTTTCTGGGTGTTTTCTTATATGAATAAGAAAACAACTAAAAGAGGTAGAAGGAGGCAATCTGAAAATTTATATGAACACTCTCGATACGATAGAATGAATGACCTAATTCAAAATGAAGGAAACCAGCCATGTTGTGAAAATATTGCAAAAAGTGTAACTGTTTTTTGTAACAAATGTGAATTAACATTTTAATAATTGTGTTTTTACTTTTGCTTCAAGAATTTACCTTTTATGTATTTAGCATTGTAGTGAATTTTGCCACTGACCTTCTAAAAGGGCAGATGGGTATCATTTTTTTCTACTTTTCCAATGGTTTTCTATCCCTTTGAATATCAAAACACCAAGAAAATATTAATTATAAAAGAAAAAATAGTTTCGGCGCTGTCTGGGTTAATTCTAATAGAATTTTTCTAATAAGTGCCATTTCACTTATCAATCCGTTTGTGTTGTAAATAGAGAATTAGATCCCGGGATCTCGAGTCCCGGGCTGAGGAATCCCGGACGATTTGATATCCCGAAAATTAAAAATATAATTGCAACCTGTATAAAACGGGAATGCGTGAGATGAAACGCATTTCCGTTTGACATTTGGCAGCCACCTTGGTTTGTTAGCTCATATATTTATTACGATGTTAATTTACAAAGTTTTTATGTAAAACACGAAAAAAAAGAAGCGCCAATTATATATTTCGGGTTTCGAAATATTTAGAAATTACATCAGTTTCTGAATTTGGAATCACTAACAGTTCATCATTCGTTACTTGTTCCAATATTGTTTCTTGAAGATTAATTTCACTAATAACACAATTTTTACCAGAATGTCCATTTAGCAGTTCAATAGTACAGTTATCTTGTAATTTGAAAGTTTCTTTACAATAATATTTTCCTTTTAATTCGGGGCATTCTTCTTTGATGAAAGTAACTTCTTTTTGACTTCTGGCCAAGTAAGGTTGAGGAGGGATAAATATTGTATGGTTTTGAATTACGGGGTATAAATGGAAAAATTCATAGGTTTTTGGTTTTAGGATAGGAACATGGGTAGCAAATATTATTTTGGATTTGGAAAAGGTTACTTGTGAACCAAGAAAGAGATAATATGTCAAAATATTATTAAATTTTGGTATTTGTTCTTTATTATAAATGGTGCTTAAATATTTTATAATTTCCAAAATTTCTTGGCTTGATATAACTGAACTATGAATTGTATTTAATTTAGAAAACGTTATTGCATTCTCGATATTATCAATTAGTGTAATTAAACTCTGGCAATCCAGATTAATTTGTGCAATTGTACTTTGAAATGTTATAAAATTGTTTAAAGTTATTATTTTGTTTTCAATGGAGATGTGAAATTTCTCTAAATTATCAAAAAGTTTCCGTTGATTATCCCATAGAGTCGTAATCGACTTGTTATAATGATCAATTAATTTTTTATGTAATGATATTTGTAAATTAACTTCGTGAATTATTTGTTTCTGATTTTGTTGTAGAACATTTATAGCGTTATTATATCCTTCTTCATCGTCCGAATCTAAAGTTCCAAAAAGCCATTTATCTATTTTGCCTACAGCATTTATTTATCCTCTTTTCAATCTTAAATGTGGATAAATATTTTCTGATTTTTTTATCTAAAGTATTAATTAAAATTTCTGTTCTACTCAATGATTGTTCAGCTAAGTTATGGTATGAAATAGGATTTGTTGCGTTCGCTTGAGATAAATTATTTCTTAGGTTATAATAATATTGTTTTAAATTATTGATTTGTATATGAATGAATTCTAAATCTATATAGTAGATGAAAGTATGTTTAGTATGTATAAGATTACTAGTTCCTAAATTGATAGGTAATAATAAGTTATTTACGTTCGTAACTGTTATGTCTTCCGTCTTGATCGTCTTGTAAAGTAATAGTAACGTTAATACTATTGTCGGCTTCATTATCTGTAACAATTTTTCTGTTTTAATTTTTTGGTTTTCTAATTATATTTTTATGATATGTTCCTTTGTTTGTTTCTAATAGTATGCCAGAATCTTTTACAATTTCGGCCTTTTTGAATTTAGGTAATTTCTTGTCTCGAAATTTTGTTTTTATGTAGGCTATGTTCTGATTTTCATAGGATAAGGGATCATTTCTATTTTCGTTTCTCTTATTAATTATTTTTTCTTTAATGTTGGCATTTCTTTCTTTAATTTTTTCATATAGTAATTTTGATGTTTCCTTATGATTTTGTATGTAATTAGATATTATTAGGTGATCATCTAAGTCAAATGGATCAGGATTATTTATATGGCCTTTAATAATTTCAAATGGCGTGAATTGCGTTACCGAATGAATTGAATTGTTATATGCTAATATTGAGTGTTTTATCAATTGATCGGGAGTCAAATCGTTATTATTTTCTTTTATGCATCTAAAATGTTCGATTAAACTGGAATGAAAACGTTCAACAGGTGAATTAGAATTGCTATTTTTAGACGTGGTATAATGTAACTCAATTTTGTGTAATTTGCAAAAGTCTTGAAGGTCGTTATTCTTGAACTCTGAACCACAATCAGCTGTTATTTTATAGGGTAACCCATGATGAGTAACGTAATTTAATATGTTATCAACAACTGAAGTTCCATTCACACTTGACATTGAATAAGCTTGACCGTATCTAGAAAAAGCATCTATTATTGTTAAATATGATTGGTTTGCTATTTTAAAGGTATCAATGTGAATGTGCTCAAATGGTCTACTAGCTGTTGGGGTTAAATTGAATTTTATTATCGGTGGATTTCTACCATATTTATTCTTTTGACATGTTTCACAATTATTAACGAAATTTTCTATGTCTTGTATCATTTTGGGCCAGTAATATTTTTCGGTTAATGATTTTTTTAATTCGTTGATCCCTCTATGTCCTTTCTTATATATATGATAATATTCTAATTTTTCTTTTTGTTCTTCCTCAGTTAAAATATCTTTTACTATATTTATACAATGAATAAATTTGAATGATGCGTTTTTGAAATATTTTTGTACAGTGGCTATAAATTGTTCTGGTTTTAGAGGTTCTCTAAAATATAATGCGTAAAGTAATTTTGGGTTGATATATTCTTTAACAAATTGAATTATGTTACTTTCTTCCTCGTTCATATGACTAGTTCGAATTAGTTTACTGATATCTATTTTATTTTTTTGCTGATTATAAGTTTCGTGCCAATTATAATTTTCGTTAATTAGTTTTTTATCTTCTTTTGAATAGTTAAAGTTGTGAATTTCATATTGATTTATTTCTACAGGATAAACTTTAAGAGGTTCATTAAAAATTATATAAATTGTCTTAAACGTTTCATTTGTGTTATACTGATTATAATTGGAATTTATTTATATTATTTTCTTTTTCATTAGTTAAATAAACAAAGTCATGAATTATATTTTTAAATTTCTTATATATACTCTAATTAATAATAAGTTTTTATTATTATAGTTTCTTTTAAAAGTTTACTAATTTTTTTTTTACTTATTTATTATCTATTAATTCTAAATCTTATCTATTCTTATAACATAATAATAAAAAATAAGAAAGTTCTTTGCATAAAAATCCATTTTATAATTTCTTGAATTGCGTACCATTTCAATGAATGATAATATTTAATTTTCCAAAATAGTTCTTCAATTAAACTTTCATTTAGTATAGCATTTAATTTTCTATTGAAATATTTTGAACTTATTCCATTATCATTTCTATCAAATTCTTTATTAATTGTTTCATAATTAATCTCAACTTCGTCATTTTTATTATTTATTTCTCTTTTATTAATCATATTATTTTTATTTTGTATGTCCAATATATTTATATTTAATTCAGGCTTTATGCCATAACATTCTTTTTCTAATATATCATTATTTATTTTTATAACATCATTTATTATATCTTTTTCTTCCATTGTCTCATCATTATTTATTTCATTTATTTTTCTGTTTAATTCCATTACATTTTCTTTTACCTCACTTTCATTATCATTTTCATTCATTTTTAATTCATCTGATTCCGTATATTGGAATTCTACATTTAATTCCACTTTATCAAATAATTCTAATTCTAATTTTGTATCATTATTCATTTCTCCTACCATTATAATGTTTTCTTCTGAATTCTTTTCTGTTACATTTAATTTATCTTTCTCCTTTTCATCAAATAATTTATAAGATCTAGTTCTACTTGTTCATTTATTTCTTCACAATCATTTAATTCCGATTTTTTCATTTTTATCAATTTTTGAATTTTTGGTAAATTATTAGATGTAAAATTTATTTCAATTATTTTTTCACTAGATTCTGGTTCGTTGGTTTCTATAAAATTTTCAAAGTATGCTAAAGGATCATTAGGAGTAAAATTTATTTCTTCTATTTTTGATTCTTTTTCCGAGGCTCTTTTCAAAAATTTACGATTCGATTATTATCTTCGTCGGACTCAAATAAATGTTGAAAATCAATTATTTCTTCCTCTTCCTCTTCTTCGCTATTTTTATAATTATTATTATATAGTTCTTCGGATGTAAAATTTGGATTATTTCGTGATTTGAAATATTTGTTATTATTTGTATTATTATTATTATAATTATTATTATTATTTATACGTCTACTTGATCTGTCAGAAAAATTTCTCGATGTCGTTGACATCGGTTCTGGTCTAGGTAATCGATTTACAGGTATTTGGTTCGGACGAAAAACATTTTTCTTAGGACCAAATACTTGCGCATTCGTTGGGTAATTTTGTCTTCTTTGCTGTATTGGATTTACGTTTATAGGTTGACTAGGGAAATTATTGTTATTATTATTATATCTTTCATTATAATAGTTGTGATTATTATATCTATCATAATTATTATATCTATCATAATTATTAGTATTAGGTTGTCGGTAGAAAGAATTATAATTATTATGTTGATTGTCTCTATTATTTCTTGATGGATTCATTTGAACATTGTTATTATTATATTTAACTTTAGGTTCGTAAAATTGACCATAAAGTTTTTCGAAATTCTCAAATTCGTCTACATAAGCCATAGCGTCTTCCAGAGAGTTAGGCTTTTTTAAGTACATATTATTACGTATAACGCCTGAACATCCCGCAATAAAGGTGTTCAAAGCTGTTTTCTCACAGTGATTAATTTGACATATTTTATCAATCTCTCCTAGGTTTAAATTATTACTGATAATTTGTATAGTTTGACTTTTCAATAATTGCAATCTATTACCAAATGCTATTAAATTTTCATTTTTAAATGGTCGTGTTCTTGTTAATTCTTGCAAAATACAATCCAAATCGCGCCTATCTGCAAAACACTGAATCAACGCTTCTTTTAATTTAAACCATGTATTCAACTCAATTCTATTTCCCACCATTAACTCGGCTTTATCTATTAATTTTTCTTGAATAAATTCTAATACGTGATTATTAATGTCTTGATCATTATAAATTGAATACGTCTCTATTAGGTTTTCACATCGATTTATAAATTTATTTAAAGTATTTTTATTTCCGTCGTAAGGTTTAATATTCTCTAACTTTAATTTGAATAAATCCCAATTTAGGGTTTTTGGACTTGACGTTGCCATTTTTATATATTCTGGTTTATCTTTTAAGTTTAATTCACTAAATATATTTAATAATTTATCAAAATCGTTCATAAAATTATATATTCAAAATTATTAAATTATCTCTTCCTTATTCAACGTTTTGATAAGGATGGATAATAAAAAGGAATAAAAATAATAGGGAAACTTGGCACTTACAGCTATCTGAAGTCCTGTCCCTCGTTGAATATGTAGGTCTAGTGCTGAGGTACTGAAGTACTTAGCCGGAACTTTATTGCACTTTGCGTAAACTCGCGACCGCACTAATCCGAATGACTGCGCCAATTATAAGTTTCGGGTTTCGAAATATATTTTTAAAAAACTTTATTTTTGAATATTTATATGAATACTATTAATCTCAAGATCGAACTAATTATAAACATTAAATATCATCGAGTTGTTTACAAACATCTTATTTATAGTAAAATAGTGCTGATACATGTTTACGTTATTTGATACAAAAATAGAATAAATGCTGATACATGTTTATGATATTTGATACAATGGTATTGTTTTAAAAATGTCCTTCAGGAATTCTTCGCATGTAACTCGCCAACTCCAATATCGAGTCATTACAAACACAGATTTGTATTGAAAACATTTCTTCGAAACAGCAGCAACGACATCCGCGGTTAATGTTAAAGAAGAACCACAATTAAAATGAAAAATAGATTCAATGGCAGAGTATTCAATTGAAAATGATAGTCTTGATATATTACTGTAAACATTAATTCAATACGGATTTTTTGGAATTTCGGTCTTATTCGCATTGATGAATCTTTGAATGCAGAGATCTCAATTCATATCTTACGAGAACGTCTTTCTAAGTTCTATTTCTCACTGGATACTGATATTACTGATGATAGTAACTGATGATTCAAATACAAAGCATCAACTGTGCTTTGGGCATAGTATTCATTTAGCTGTGTATAATTTACTATATAAAAATACCTGATACCACTCCTTATCGTTTTTCTGATTATCTACATGATAGCGAAAATTTGACATTGGGTCTAGTTATTAGAGCGGGCAATTTTCCGTGTTTAGCGGATGATAAGAGTTATTAGATAGGTAATTAATGAAGTTCGCAAAGTGGTTCTTTCTGCAAAAGTATGTAAAACTGGAATATAAAATAGAGCTTGTTTAGTTGCTTGATTGACAGACTTCATGGAATAATCTATTTAGAATGCTTGAACGCTTCAAACTTTTGAAGAATTGGATCCAAAAAGTGATTGTAGACCTGAATAATCCTATCCATTTCGATAAATCTTCTTGGCCACGCTTTGTCGCTCTGATACCTATTTATGTTACTGATGCTACTTTTAAGTTATTGATTCAATGATTGAGCGAAAATGATTCACGTTCTAGATTGAAGATTCACGCATTAAAGATCGTCGCCAAAAAGAAGTGAGTAACGTACTAAGCTACTTACAAAATCCTGATATTGATACTATTGAGAGGGATAATTGGAATGACATTATAAAAGAATTGTTCGGATTGAGGTTGAAGTTAAAAAATTAAAATTCAAATTTTGTATGCGTACGTTTTTTGATATAATAACTTCACCAATATAAAAAGATATTTTTATATGAAACAATGATTCTTAGTGTTCGTAATTTGGGGGTCTCGGAATTGCCTGAATCCTATATTCCGGGGATTAGAAAGAAGATCTGGGATCCAATCTTTTAGTTGTAAAGTTGTTAGACATGTATGTGAGACCAATATACAGAGGGTTCCTAAATTCATGCATCAAAATTCAGGAGGTGATTCATCGTATGAAATCAAGATAGATCATTCCTTTAACAAAATTTTATTATACTTTCCGAGAAATAACTCTCAGAAGGTTGAGACTAGAATTGAGTTTTCATTTTTTTTTAAATTTCAGTAAAGTTACAAACTTGAAACTCTGCCATTTTCGTGCACTTGCAAATAGTAAATACGGATAAGTATAAAATGAAATATTTTTTCTTCTTAAATTTTTCTTTCAATAGCTGCAGAGAAAAAAAATAAATACCATAATATGAAATTATTTTTAGTAAATTGAATTCAAAATGTATGTAATATGTAATACGATTTTTAATGAATACTGGAAATATATGTATATTATGACAAATGGTAATTCTCGACAAGTTAGACTCATCCGAAACTGAAATTTTTAAAAAACTGGTCGTTTATGGATAGTTAGACATATAATGGTAAAGCAAGCAGTTTTATATGAAATTAATGTACAGCCGGTAACAAGCACTAGAAAAATTACCAACACCTTAAATATCTGCCATCCATCTGTGTGGCGAGAATCAAAAGAGCGGCAGTTGTATTCTTCCCCATTCTCCCATCCAATGATTTTGTGAATGGTTAATACAAAATCCTCAATTTTTAAATAATACGAGGATGTATAGTTAGCCTAGACCATTTCTAGAACAATAACTGAAGATTACTATTCGACATTACTGAGCACTCTACGGAAAAAATTAAAAAGGAAAGACGCGGAGAGCTATCCAAAGATGTTTTTTTGCAGGAAAACGCCCCTAAGCACAAAATCATGTTGCCATACAAAAAAATTCGTGATTTAGGGTTTGAATTACTAGAACACCCCCCCCTATTCACCAGATTTGGCTCCGTCCGACTATCATCTCTTTCCTCAACTGAAAAAAAGTTTAAAAGGTCGTAAATTTTCTTCCAACGAGGAGATAATAAAAGCTGTGGAGGTCTGGTTTGCAGAGCAAGAAGAAATAGTTTTTAAAAGGTCTAGAGACGTTGCAGGTTCGCTGTATTAATTAATGTATACAATTTTATATTGTATTATAGGTGAGGCACATTTTTTAAGAGTATCTATCATAAATTTTCCTAATAACGCTTATGGGCAGACAAAAATCTCGTGCTCTCGATTGTGCTTCAACCAACCATTGGATTTGTCGAGTAGGATCCCAATATTGGCCTCCTTGATCTGCAGAGTTGATTCCTTGTGATTTCTGTTTATGGGGTTACTTTAAATCATTAGCCTACACGACACCTATAGTTGTTATCTACGATTTGAAGAATCTTTTTCAAATAACGTGTGAAAAAATACACCTCAAATATTTGAACGTCTACGGCAATCCTTCACTGAAATTAGAACTAGTTTTGTTATACTCAATGTCATTAGACGTTTCGTTAATTGTAAAGAAGTCTTTAATATAATATTCATCGTCATAAATAGAATATGGTAAGAGTATGATAAGCTACCTCACAATGATCATCATGAAACTCTATACATAGACTAATGATGATACGAGAAATCGATTTATCATATTTATTTTATGTGGAAACATATATTTCCGGAGGTACCTAAAGTGGAAGGTTCACAGATATCGAACCATGGATAACTTTATTCTAATCAAGATCTATTTGTGTGAGAAAGTCATAATGATTGACGCATGAGTTTCATGATAATCATTGTGGGGTAGTTTATCATAATTGTGCCAATATTTTGTCAAAGTTTCTTCAGGTTCAACTGAAATGTTTAATGATAAACCAATAAGTCTAACTGATAATATAGGTCTATAAGTTTTAGTGAAAATAGAAATAAGCAAAACTAATATTTTAATTTGTCAATTTCTTTTTAAGAGACATCACCTTTGTTAGATGGTATGACTACTAAATTTTGATTTTCTTAAAAAAAATTTGGTTTTTTATAATAGTTCTCTAAATGCAGATGATTGCATGCAATATGGTTAGTTGAAATATTAGTTGCTTTAGCTACGAAGATATTTATTTCTCTTTCTTGTGTAATGTGTAATGAATTTGGTTAAAATAGTTTTGATTCAAATACTTCAGTTGTTATAGATTCCATAGATTGTTTCGTAACTTTATTTTTAAAAACTTCATTATTGCTAAAAAACACAATTTACAATTTTATAAGCTAATGAACTTTATTAATTTCATGATTGAATTAACTAATATTCATTAATTCATTATTGAATGAACAAAATTCATGGAAAGTGTTTAAAATAATCCTCTCATTATATTAAAATAAATGCTGACACATGAATTATCTCGACCATTCCCACAGAAGCCGATAAGTTGCTGTTTCCACGGAATCGCTAGCGGACCTCATCAGCATTTTACAATATTATAAGTATTTTCTCATACATCTTCAGTCAGTCAGTTGTTAATAATTTGAAAGTGGCGCAGTCAGTAAAATATTCGGGATTGATACGTATCGAACGCGTCGATTTTCTTTTTAGCAATTGACTGAATATTGAATCTACGGACACAGTTATTTTGTACTACTTATTATAAAAATTAATTTTATAATTTCTTGAATTGTGTACCACTTCAAAGAATGATAATATTTATTTTTCAAAAAGAGTTCTTCCATTATCTTTTCATTTAGTATCGCATTAAATTTTTTATTGAAATTTTTTTTAACTTGTTTCATTATTATTGTTTATTGTTTATTTCTCTTTTATCAATCATATTATTTTGCTTATGTATATTGAATATATTGGTATTTAATTCAGATTTTATAATATAACATAATTATTTCATCATTTCATTATCAATTTTTATTACATTATTTATATCCTTTTCTTACATTTTCATATCATTATTTATTTCATTTATTTCTCTATTTTCTGTATTTTCTTTCTACTTTAATTTCAGTATTATTTTTAATTCATGTGATTCCGTATATTGTAATTCCACGTCTAACTTCACTTTATCAAATAATTCTATTTCTGATTCTCCTTTTGTATCACTATTCATTCTTACGATTATAATCTTTTCCGTTACATTCAATTTATCTTTTTCTTCAAACAATTTACCAAGATCTAGTTCTAATTGTTCAATATTTCTTTAGAATGATTCAATGAATTTTTCAAAGTATGATAATGGATCATCAGTACTAAAATTTATTTCTACTATTTTTGATTCTTTTTCCGAGGCTCGTTTCAAGAATTTATGGTTTGATCATTGTTACTTTTTTTAATTTAAATAAATTTCTGAAGTTATCTACCATTTCTTCGTTTTTGTTATCATAATCATTATTATATATTTCTTCAGACGTAAAATTCGGTTTCTCATTTCTTGATTGAAAATCTTTATTATTATGATTAATATTAAAGTTCCTGGTAGGTCTGTCTATGAAATTTCTTGATATCGTAGACATCGCTTCGTCGTTTTTGTGGTATGAGGTTATATTAATTGTTTGATTAGGAAAATTATTATCATAATTGTTATTATTATATCCATTATAATTATTTTTACGTGGGTAATTAGAATAATTTCTATTATATGATAACTTATTATTATTGGTGTATTGGTTGTTTGGATCATTTTCCATTAAATTCATTTTAAAATTATTATTATTATTGTTATTACATTGAACCCTTGGTTCATAGAATTGGCCATAGGGTTTCTCAAAATTTTCAAACTCATCTACGTATGCCATAGCATCTTCTAAAGAGTTAGGCTTTTTTAAATGTTTCTTACTATGCCTGAACATACTGCAATAAAGGTATTCAAAGCTGTTTTTTCGCAATGATTGATTTAATATCTTTTATCTATTTCACTTAAATTCAAATTATTACTTATCATTTGTATAGTTTGACTTTTTAAAAATTGTAATCTATTTCCAAAAACTGTTAAATTTTCATTTTTTTAATGGTCTTGTCTATTCGCAAAACATTGTATTAGTGCTTCTTTTATTTTTGGCAATGTATTTAATTCTATTCTATTTTACACCATGATTTCGGCTTTTCCTATTAATGTTTCCTATGTTCATTTCAACACATGCGTATTTTTATCATGATCATTATAGATAGCGTTTGTTTTAATTAATTTTACACTTCTAAAATAGAAAAAAGTGGCCTCCGAAAAATAACCTTAACGGAAAAATGGTATATGGGCAATTGAATTGAAAGAATGTGTAATGAAAATAGGAGCCATCGATCCGACAAATGAGCTAACGAATGACGAAAAAAACTTTCATAAAAAGTTGAACTGAAAAATTGTGTTATTTATGAATGAATAAAATAGACGCCGTAACAATATTAAAAAAATGTATATGGAAAATGTAATATTAACGGTAAAAGATGTATACAGAAAGTTGAAATGAGAAAAAGTGGAATTTTTTATCTGAGGTATAATAAGAAAACGTCTCGAATTTGATATAAAGATTAGTACAAAGTGTAATGGCATCAAATTAAAAATTTTTGTCGAAAAAAGAAGCTTTGTGAAAATTTATTCATAGAAAATGCCGTTTCCGAAATACTACTATTAACAACAATATCAGTTTTATTGCATTTCTTCATTTCCATACATACGCGTTTTATACACTGACATCGATGTAGCCTTACTTCACTTTTTTTAACACACACCCCCGATACACACCGTTATTAACTTTATTTCACTTGTTAGTTTATCAGCAAGACGATATGCCCTGCCATTTCAATTTTGCCTTTATCGCCTTACATGTACACCTCGTCGGTCTACCTTGCACGTCACCTCTTTTTAACGTACCCTGTATTTAGATGTTTTTTTTTCAACACATCCCGTAATCCAGTTTGGCCGTTATCGCCTTACACGTACGTCAAGACAAGTCACATGTATTTAACACACTCCGTATAACGATGATGTTTTGTTCAAACACACTCCGTATAACGATGATGTTTTGTTCAAACACACTGCGTATTTCGTTGTTTTTTTAAACACACCCCCTATTTCGATGCTGTGGTTAGACATAGCGATAAGGATACTACTAGGTAGCGATAAGCTCATAAACGTCACTTCCGTTCTGGTACTCCCGTAAGTTTTACTGGAATGTTTTGCATCTTAGAACATAGATTATTTAGTATTTACTTTGAACATTTGATTGAGAAAGGATGTTGAGACAATCAAATTATAAGCTTGTATTCTGTGTTCTTCATTGTTTGACATATGTCAAGTGTTACCTCTTGTAATGCTTAAGGTGTAAGGTTAATGTGTGTAAATAAGAACATGTGAATAATGATTAGAATAAAGATTGACTTCAGTTTATCAAAAAGCATTTTATTCACCATAATATAAAATAAATTTCTATGGTTCGCTGCTCAACTTAAAAGCATCGGATAGGGGTCTGAACTTGAATTAATAATATAACATTCTTCATAAAATACTGGCATATTTGAATTTCATTCATGGCGCGTAATTTAAATTATTTGAAGGTAGTCCATACCCTACTCTATCTCAGAACTAATGAATTTTTAAAAATATGTTTTTGTTTATATTTCTCAAAATGGCATATTTTCAACAAATAATATCACAAAAGATGTGATTTCTTAAACAAAAATAGCAGATTTAAATGTTGCATATTGAGTAATTAAACCCAATTTTAATAAATTTTATCATTTGAATTTCATATTACATCCCTTGCATTTACTATTGTTTATAGCCGGTAGCTATCTATTAATACATTTAAAGTCCTTATGAAGATTTGTGAACAACTGTATCACATTGTTAGAATTTCAATGTTAAACACATTTATTGAAAATCATTTTGAAAAATTAACTTCATCCAACATTACGATTAATCAAAGGACATAATCATTAATTAGATTCCATTTGCTTTTCGACATAAAAATAGCTCTTTGGTATGAACATTTATTGAAAATTACGTGTGCATTGGTGAACCGCTCAATAATGTTTGAACAGCTATTACACGAATTAATAAAGATATATAAATACAGAAAATTACCTTTGAGTAATTAAAATATTTTCAATGCGATGTCGTGCACATTGACACTATATTTATCATAAATTGAAGACAAAGAAACATACTAATTAAGAAAACACTTGGCATGAGAGAAAATAACAGCGGGATAGGCTAGTAGACAAAATTTGAAAATTAGTTTGAAACAATAGGTTAGCATCTATTTCGCCCCAAAATATATTATTTAAAAAAAAATTGGTTTTTAACATTGGTATTTTGAGTTTTTAGAAATGAAATTGGAATTAACCGCGAAAAAGGCCAAGACTGTCTTGGCGTCTTGAATGACGTCACATCTCGCGAAACAGCTGTGTTTGTTAATGACAGTCAATTGCGTTTTTTAATAAATAATGAATTTCTCCAATTATAAATACTGTTTTGTGCCCCAATGTGAAAATACAACGATAAAAATGCCAGACAAATTATTCAAATACGTTCCACACAATAAAGAAATACGAAATGGTTAAAAATGGCAAGGAGGTAAGATGCTCTTATTTTATCAACTAATTCCACAAATTATTCCTGTGAAGATCATTTTGATGTAAGTATCAAATAAAACTTAATATATATATTTTTATAAATGTATAGTAAAAGGAATGAATTTTGCAAAATCTCCCATAATATACCACACATAACATATAAAATGTTATGACTTAATTAAGATAACTTATTCGCTAACTCAAAATCAGTATTTTCATTCCCCAGTGGGTAAATGCGGCTCTCTCCCTGGTAACTGCTAATTAAATAAGACTTTGTTTGTTCTTCACATAATACTTATATAGTATACTTGTGTGTCAAGAATAACGGCGTCAATTTTGGGCAAATTACTGCAGTTTGCTTTGTTAAATCCTAATTCCATGGCAAATTATACCTGACTTTCAAGATTAAACTATAAATGAACTCGATTAATTTCACAATAATTGCTGACAACTTGAAATAACCTGGTTACTTTATACGAAAATGACAGCTACAACATAGCGTTTCGCGATGTGTGACGTCACGCTTTTCTGATCGGTGTTTAATGTCACGTGATTAAACGCCTAATTTTGTCGATTTTATTTTACAAAAATATTATTATTCTTTTATTATTTTTGTAGAAAACTTTTGTTTTATTTACAAATAATCATGGTTAATCATTAGAAACTCAAAGCCATCCGATTTATTCTTAGTGAAAACAAGCCTTTTCAATGCAGTACATCTTCGGTATGTAAAGACAAACAAAAGAAAACTGATGGTGGCTTGCCACCGCCGGCCCACGATGAAACTATACATGGTTTGGATTCACTTTATGATGTATACTTTTTATGTCATGAAGAAGGAGAGCTCATTAAGGATCCTCAAAACAATATAAAAATTGTATAAGTATGAATATTCTAGGGAAGATTAAAATTATATTATAATTAAAAATATACTCAATATCACTGTGAGTAGAAATGATATATTTAATTGTTTTTGTGCTATTTTTTAAAATAATATTAAAGTTGTAATACCTATATAGTTTTAAATCCAACTAAAAGATAAGTTTTTTAGGACTTTCCCATCACTTGGAGCAAATATACAGTTGCTGATTTACAAAATTAGAAATCTTTCACTCTAAGAGTAGAAAACCGAGAAAAAAAGAGATCCAAATAAGTCGCCAAATCCTATAATTGTGTAAAAAATGTGAATCACTTCTTTTTACATATTGCTCCCTGTACTAAAATCTAAAACTTGTGAAAAAACGCTTTTTACTTTTTTTTTATGCTAGCAGTGAAATAAGAAAACAAGTAGGTCGAAGAACTGAGAACAAACCCCAACCAACAAATCAGTTAACTCCAGCTTTCAGAGGGCGAAGGCACTGATCTCCTCAGAGGTGTAAGAAAAATATAATCACAAATTAAAGTTTAATTCGAGAGCTACGACAGTCAGAAGAAAAACATAGAAGCTACTGGAAGCGTAAAAGACTGAAAAAAAATAACTTAATGAAAACGTAATTATGCTTCCTTCCTAGTGTCTGGCCTTATTAATTCCAGGCCATATTTCAATAATCCTCCAATAAATAATAGTGGCATGCTTATTTCTGATAAAGAATAACTTTTTATTGTATCTCTTAGTTTTGCTTTTATTATCGATTTATCTCGTTAGGAGACAGGTCTTTATTGTGATTTAGAGTTAAAGTAGTACTAGGTGTATATTACTCAATAAAATAGTTATAAATAACCTTTTATTAAAACTAATGGTTTAGTTAGTATAATGTTCAGGTATTTTGTGTTTACAAAATAAAACTAAAGTTTAGTCTACTGTTTAAGATTGTAATTAATTAGAACAATCTCAATACATTTATTTGAATTTAATATATTTTCTAACAATGTCTTCAACATAAAATCAACTTATAAATTTGCAAAATATTCTCGTACCAGCTAATTTTGAAAGATTAACTTCTTTGAGCATTAGGACTTCAAGAATTTGGTCCTGTTGTATTAAATATTCCAACTCATTTTGGTTGATATCAACTGGTGAAGGTGACTCCGGTTCATGCATATCTCGAGTAAAGCTTTGCAATACAGCTGTTGCAGAAATAATTGCTACAATTGTGTCTAACCTTAGTCTTAAACCATAGGATAATACTGGGAAACGTCGTTTAAATATTCCAAAAACCCTATCAACTAAGTTTCTTGTCCAAATTAATGATTGTATAATATCTGAGGTTGGTTTACAGGATTAGCCAACGAAGTTGATAAATTATTTCTTTGGGTGTAGCAATGATCACCTAAAAAATAGATATTGAAGATTTTATGTTATATTCCTACAGAAAATCTTGTAAATATTTACTTAATAAAATGCAATTACAAAAAAATAGTTTCAAATTTTTTTTTTATTCTATTTAGGAATATAGTACTATATACAGACTACTACTTTTAAGAATTTTAGATTGGGGTCAGTAACAGATGGAGTATTAATTGAAAAGAAGCCTTTTCTATTGCGAAAGACTTCGGGAAACGTCACCATCTAAATGGAAAAATGTTGCATTTCTATAACCTTTTTACCATATTATTTGTCTAAACTGGAATAAAATCGTCAATCACATTCAATTGTAGTTACCTGGTGAACTAATTCGAATATGAGTTAGACAATTATTCCTAATACCCTGGGAACCTTGCAATATGCGAAATTCTGTATGGATTCCAATAAACTGTTTTCCTCAGTTGGGATTCTCAAAAAATGATAGATAATCTATATACTTTTAATTTTTCAATTTTTTGGTTTCTAAATCTGAGTTTATTTTAAAATCATTCTACATAATGCAGACAGCAGCAGATTATTAGAAATTTTTTATTTTAATTTTTGCTGTAGTTTATATACCCAGAATAAGCCTTCCTAATACATTTTTTTGACTATAGATATATCCTATATAAACTTAGAAGTCATTAGTTAACTCTAGACTATCCTCAATTTTCTCAAAAATGTTGCTAACTGTTGGCTTTAAAACCTTTCAAAAAATGTCAAACTATCCATATAATTTGTAAAATGGTCCGCTCTATTATACACATTCCTGGGATTTCCCATATCTGCAATTTACAGAAAATCAAGATCATCTTCATATATGCTTTCTGCAGCTATTTATTGAGTTGCACAATGAACCAAAAGAATGTGTTGTTACTTATTTTATAACCAATATAGCAATAATGAGTTTAAGCCCCCGATTTCGGGGTTTGAATTAATAAAAGAATTTTAAACTTGGATGAACACACGGTTAAATCATAAAACAGAATCAAGACAGTGTTAAAATTTAAACCATTGTAAACCTTTAGGTGCAAGTAGGATATGGTCCATCTATGGACAGGTGTTCATAATTGACAAATAAATCATAGAATCACTACATTATTCTTTATACATCATTTCACGAATCGTGTTAATACCATATATGTAATACTCCTATTACAATTCTTATGGGAAAAAACGTCTCTATATTACGGTGCCAGTAGTATTTATTTTCTCTCTTCCGAGACACGTTATCTATACTGCGCATGCTTGAAAATTCTCTAAAATATCAGCAATGGGAGGATAATAACTAACAGAAACGCTCGGAGGAGACACAGCACGATACAATATTTGTTGCACTTGATCGGAACCGACTAAGAAAGGCAGAATGATAACGGTTTCTCTATCCTCCGAGGCTCCAGCTCGAATCAGCACATTCTCAAGCATGCGCGACCTATACGAGGTATATGGAACGAGAGAAAAAAATGGTATATCATCGGCACTTTAATAGTGGTACATTCCTTCTCGTTAAACTGTCCATATATAAGTATTAGTACAAATCAAATAAGAAAAACACACAACGTAATTATGGTTTTTTATTATTTTAATTAGTAATTTATTTATAATACCCAAGTCCAATAAAATTGGTAGATCTCTTGAAATTGGTTCAACATTATGACAAAAGCGGATAATCAAATTAACAAATTACAAGTCAAAATCTTAACAATGTTTAGACACTATTATTTTGAAAGTAATATTTACATTTCTAAAAAATATTCTTCAGTTTAACGTTAAATTTTGATACACGGATTCCTTCCAGTTGATTCCTTTTCGCCCACAAAAGTAATGGGTAAAATGGGAAACCCCTTTTTTTGTCTTTTCAGCATATTGCTTTAATAAGATGGTCTTATAAAGCCCTTCAAATTTTAAATTCATATCTCAAAAAATAAAAATGAATGGGACCTAGCTAAAATAAAATAAAAAAAATGATAAATTTTTCATTATATTAAATTAATTATTTATTACAAAAGAATTTGATGATCCTCAGAACTAGAAGAAAGAGGAAAACAATCTAGATCATCATCATCCTCTGATAAATTCTCGCTGCCTTCACTTTCTTCCGAGGACCTCGTATTCGCCGTAAATATAAAATTATTTAGAGCGTCATCAAAGAGATTGTATAAGTTCATCCTCAAGTTTTTTGTACGTCTACAAATACTAGACCATTTCTGTGTCGTCACAATCGCAAATTTTTGCTAAGCAAGCGCCCCTGAATCTGCCAACCTAAATGTTGTATTGTGCGTCCCTACCCAGTATTTTACTAACGCCCAAACTTTTTCTATAGGGTTAAGTTCAGGGTGGTAAGGTGGTAAGCGAAGTACACAGTGGTCTTGTTCGTCCAACCGGTACTTCTTGGTAAACCAAATTTAGTATCTTTGTAAATTATAAGCAATTCAGATTTCGTTAGCTTGGCATCTGCTCGTAAATCATGTTCTAATAACAAATTTATAATGTCTTGTTTCCTTAATACTGTTGTAATATTTTTTGTTATCGGTACATTGTGATGTACTGCATTGTCGACTACAAGAAAGGACCTTTTAGGCAATTTTAGCAACAATTGGTTTTCAACTCATTGCATAAAGTTTTAGTGGTTCATATCATTGTGATAGTACCCGGTCTTTTTATCTGCAAATAATTAAAAAGAATGTAATGAGAAACCTACCTACATAATTTAAAATTTATCAGAACTTATAAAATTGGAATTACCAGATTTAAATATTAGCAGCCCAGCCCGTTCCCTATAAATCCGTTTTCTCGACCAATATGTACTATTATTCGGAGTTGACCTTTGGAAATAGGCATCTTTATACCATTCAGTGTTTTGTCATACCAGCCCTTTTGTTTAACATGACTGCTGTGTATGTATGTTTCGTCCATATAAATTTTGTTTCGACCCTCATCATATTCTAATAGTTTTTTAAGAATCCTTATTCTTTTCAGGCGAATATCGTGAGATTCACACAAAACTTTTCTTCTATCTGGCATTAACTGCCACTTATAAAGTAAAGTATGTATATTATAAAATAACTTAAGGGTATATGTATATGACACTGTCAACTTGGTACGTAAATAATTAAGTATACTTATTACATGAATCCAATTTGTTTAAGAAAACGATTCAAGCTGGATGCGCTTATTGTTTCTGATAATATTTGGAGTTCATTAATTTTTTGTAAAACACCTATAATTACATATTTGAGTTTACATTTTATTATTTATTACATTATTAATAAGATTTTTTAATGTAAGAAGTTTCTTCTCTAACAAATAGAAGTCAGATAATTTCTCGAATTCTGTCTCAAGAGAAATAAGACCGAGTTTCCTTTTCTTAGCCTCACTAGTCTCCTTCGGCAATATAAAAGACGTACTTGGTCCACTCAATAAACTTTTTGAGCTTCCTTACTAATTTTTTGATAAGTAGATTGGACACACCTGTAGCAGCTAGTGTCTTTTTTCTGCAAAATTAATTCATATTTTTCAACAAAAGTAATGTAAAGTGTAACATTTGCTAATATAAAACCTAAAACACATCTTGATCAGCTTAGCTTTGCTATTAAAAAAGCGCAAAATATACTAAAATCAGTTTTAAAAAACCACTTGGCAAAGAACCCTATTTTTTTAAGCAAACAGGTAAAAAGAAAAATAGGTAATATGTTTTAGGGTTTTAACCTGACATTTTTTAAAAGAATGGTATTTCCTTCCTTTGCTTCTTTTTTCATAAAGTTATCAACGTTATGTAAAATTTCTCATCCCTGGCTAAGTACAACAACACCGACTTTTTTCAGCGACATTATTTAATTAAAAGATATTATTGAAGTATCCCAAAACTTTTTTTTAACAATTGGTACTTATATTAGCAGGACATAAAATACAAAAAAACTCTAATCAACTACAAATAGCATTAATAATTGAAACCGACTAACAGGACGAATAAACTACCTAAACTACCTGCAGTATATATATATATATATATATATATATATATATATATATATATATATATATATTGTAATTATATTATTTATTTCTACTTCTATTATTGTTTTTATTTTTCTATTGTTGTCGCTAGCACGTTATTTGCCGGGCATGAAACTCATTCTCTCTTTGAGTTCTGGCATAAATAAATAACTTATGGATGTTTTTCCTTTTAACAAATCAATAAAAGTTTTATGTTAAAAGTTAATTGTATTATTTTGAATTCAAATAAAGTTTAATAAAATGTAGTTGAATACGCCTATGAGTCTAACCTGAAGTTAGCCGTTCCTCTAATTTGATAATTCTACACAGTTATCTGTTATAAATCGACTCAGATGAATATTCTCTTATTTAGATGTACAATATAAGGAAAATACTAGAAAATTATGTCAATTTTATATGATATAATCAAGAAGTTCTATTTCTGTGAAAGGATTACATATGATACATTGAACAAAATTTAATTATACTATACAATTCATATTATTTCTACGGAAAAAGGAATCTTAACCTCACAAATAAGGAATTTTATCCATTATCAACGTAAGTAAAGGTATTTCCACATTTCCTGTACACATTATACCTCCTCCATTTCGTCTTATTTTATCTTCTATATCTTCCACAGTTTCCCGCAATTTCTTATTTATCTCCTCCAATTCCCTATTAAATTGCTTGCCTATAGTCTCATTTCTTTTAGCGCATGTCCCTGTTTTTTCTTCTACTCTAACATCTAAGTCTTTAATTTTTTTATTGAAATTTTCTTGATATTCCTGCATTACTTCTTCATTTTGTCTTGTAACTTCCATTAGTATTGTTTCTGGTAAATTTTCTTCTATGCATTTTCCTAATGCTGGAACCTCTTCCACTACCTTTTTTTTTAATTTCTTCTCTGATTTTGATCCCATTTTCTTGGATCTCCATTCTTAGATTCTTATTTTGATGTTCCATATTTTCTTGCACCTTATCAATTCTTTTTTTAAAATCTTCATTTTCTTGTCTAAGTTTCTTAATTTCCTTCAAACCTTCAATTTTAACCTCTTCAATTTTCCTCTCCAATCTATTCATATTTCCATTAATATTATCCATCTTTTCATTAAAATCTCCCCTCATATTATTCATATCTTGTTTAATTTCTCCCCTCATACTAATCAAAAATTCCATTAATTGATCATTATTGTTTCTTTGTTGTCTCCTATCCTCCTGTTCTTCCAATTCATCCCCTGTCACATTTCCATCTGATTGTTCTCTTCCTTGTTCTAAATACTGCACCTCAAAATCACCACTTCTATGCCTTCGTTCTTCCTTTTCCTCTTCTGATCTTTCTTCTGTACCTACCTGTTTTCCATTTCTTAAGTTCATTTTCCTTTCCATGATTTCTTTGTTTATTTTTATTTTTAGTGATGTGTTATTATTATTTAAGAGCCCACGTTTTTCGTTTTATGTGAGCCCCACGTTTTTCGTTTTATGTGAGCCCCACGTTTTTCGTTTTATGTCGAGCCCCACGTTTTTCGTTTTATGTGAGCCCCACGTTTTTCTTTTATGTGAGCCCCACGTTTTTCTTTTATGTGAGCCCCGGCGCCAATTTGTAATTATTTATTTCTTTCTACCTCTATTATTGTTTTTATTTTTCTATTGTTGTCGCTAGCACGTTATTTGCCGGGCATGAAACTCATTCTCTCTTTGAGTTCTGGCATAAATAAATAACTTATGGATGTTTTTCCTTTTAACAAATCAATAAAAGTTTTATGTTAAAAGTTAATTGTATTATTTTTAATTCAAATAAAGTTTAATAAAATGTAGTTGAATACGCCTATGAGTCTAACCTGAAGTTAGCCGTTCCTCTAATTTGATAATTCTACACAGTTATCTGTTATAAATCGACTCAGATGAATATTCTATTATTTAGATGTACAATATAAGGAAAATACTAGAAAATTATGTCAATTTTATATGATATAATCAAGAAGTTCTATTTCTGTGAAAGGATTACATATGATACATTGAACAAAATTTAATTATACTATACAATTCATATTATTTCTACGGAAAAGGAATCTTAACCTCACAAATAAGGAATTTTATCCATTATCAACGTAAGTATAGGTAATATTCCTTATTATTAATAATATTAGTAATATTAATATATTAATAATAATAATATTAATAATATTATTATTATTGGCCAATAATATGTGAAGGAACTGAACTGAGATGATAATATCTTGTAATATCAGATCTTGCATTTACTTCTGTGAATTGTCAGTAACAAAACTTCAACTCATTGGATTAGTAACAAATCTTCAAATCATTGGATTTTCTTTAGTCCAGATATTTATCTTCCATTCATCTTTAATAATTCGCAATTATTTTGTATTTTGATTCAATTTTAACTTCTATTTCTTATAACTTTGCACTCCCCATTCTCTTTTCTGCTGATACTCTTCAAAATCACTGATGCTCCTTTTTTTTTTCAATAGCAACCATCTAATATGACTGACTAGATTTTTTTTCTTGTCTCCTCACAATGTCCTTCACTTTTCAAACACTTGTCAGTTCTTATATTTATGTTTTTAAATAAACTTTTATTTCATTAATAGTTTATGAATTTTCACTATTATGGGTCATTTTGGCAACAGTTTCATATATTTTTTTTAAAAAAATCAATCTTCCACTAAGTTTTATATTAATTTATAATTAATAACATTATTCTATGATACAAATTATGATTTGTACATATGCAATCCTTTTAGAATATATCATTTTTAATAAATAATTCCTTATATATAAAATAACTATAATTAATTAACTTGCAAATATCAATTCAATTTCTTTTATTTTTTTATCGATTTTCTGCCTTTAGTTTAATTATTATCTTTAGTAAAACTAATCTCAATAAATTATAAATTTTCATTATGTACCTACTTGCTTTTAGATTTCTGATCATTTCAATATATATATATATATATATATATATATATATATATATATATATATATATATATATATATGTATAATATATTAATACATCTAAATGTTCTTGATTTTATTTATCATTTTTTTCGGATAATCATTTTCTTTCAATGCAATGCTTTTTTAATAGCTAAGCATCTAAATTCAGGATCTGATAGTTGGATAGATCTATCTATCAGCCAAACTTACTAGCACTAATCTTTTTTGTGACATAGGATGACACGAATTGAAGTTTAAATATCTTGAGGACCAAGTTGGTTTCGTATACCATTCTGTTCTTATGTTGTAGTTAATTTTATATAATGTGACATCAAGAAAATTGATTCTATTATTTTGCTCAACCTCGATTGTGAATTGGAAGTTTTTCATGATAAAAATTAAATTTTTTACTTATGTTTTCAATTTGAATCTTTGGTACGGCAGTAATGCAATCATCTACATATCGGAAAAAGAATGGAATATTTATATCAAGTTTGCTTAGGACAGTTCCTCAAGATCTTCCATTACCAATTGTGCTATAACACTTGAAATGGAAGCTCCCATAGCATAACCATTAATTTGTTTGTATATTTCATTTTCATATTTGAAATATGTTGTAAGTGTCCCATTTTTTCATTAATATATTTTTCACAATGGTAATAGGAATATTTGTATATAAAGAAATCACATCTAACGAAATACATATTCATTGCGAATTTTAATACTCTTGATTTTTTCTTCGACAACTCATGTGTTTTTGTTATAGTATTTATTCTGGTATAGAATTTTTTCAAATAATTAGATATTGGGGTAAGAGGAGTTTAAATACTTGAAACAGTCGGTCGAAGGGAATGTCAGGCTTGTGGCAGCTTTGGTAAACCATATATTTTAGAGGGTGAGGCTTTGTGAATTACCAATTCTTTTTGCATCTCATGGCAAAATAAAAGTTGTTCTTCCCAAGATTGAATTAGATCATTAATTTGTTTTTGATAAGAATTCGTAGGGTCTTGATTAATTTTTTTGTAACTTGTCTTATCGTTCAATATTTCATCATTTTTGTATTATAATCTTCTGTTTTCGTAATAACAGTTTTATTAGATTTATCTGCTTTAAAAATTTTGAGATTTCTATTTTCATTTATGAATTCTTTGGTTTTAGTTATATTTTGATGTTTGATATTGTTTTTTGTTTTTCAATTTATTTTTGAAATTCGTGATAATATAACAAGTATCAGATCTTATTTTATTTTGAATTTCGTTATTTAGATTATTATAAGATATTTGTCATTAGAAATATTTTGTGCAAAATTGGGACTTAAAAGTAAAACTTCTTTCACTTCATCTGGTATGAAAGTATCAGTTGAATTCTCGATCCATTTTGATTTTATTTCATTCGTATTTTCAACAATAGGTTGCTGTTTTGATATTAGCTTATCAACTCTCTCAATAGTTTTTTCTTTGCCTTTATTGGAAAGTGATTCAGTTCTTTCTCGACATTTTTCTTAAATTTTTGGAAAATATTAATTGGAATTACTTCGTTTATTTTATCTGTTATGTATTTTAAATCATTTTCTAATTTTCTTATTATAGTAGTTGATTCGGTTATAGATAGTTGTATGACTTGGAAAATGAATCTAGATAAACGTGATTTTGATATTCATGCTGCATGCGACAATTTGTAAATTTTATATGGAATAATTTTAAATTTAGAAATGTAGGTATCAACTTATCTTTTTTGCATCTGAGCAGAAAAATTGCAATTTTGTGGAGGATATTTTCGAAATTCTTCAGATTCTGTTTGGTTTCAGTTCCATACGTAAGTTCAACGTTACGGTAGGCAACATTATTTCATTCATGTCGGTATAAAATATATATATATATATATATATATATATATATATATATATATATATATATATATATATATATATACAGGGTGAGTAGGGCGAAGCGCACCAAACTCTAGGAGTGTATTATACACGTGATTTTCATTTCTTTTCAAGTTATAGCATATTAACAAATAAACATATCAGATAAAAACTTCCCAATAAACAATTTCTGTAACTTATGGTGATTCCTAGTTATATAAAGACTATATAAAGGTAATAGTGTTTCTAAACACAATTAAAAAAATTGGGGATTATTAGTATTTGTATATCCTATTAAAAAACTTTTGGTAACCAAGTTAGGGACAACCATTTCTTTTATATACATCGGTTACCTTAAGTAAAATCAATTGCTCTTATATATATAAACTTATTACAGATGACGATTGAAAAATGGTTGCCGGCGTCGATTGTCGAATAAGAATATATTATTAAGATACAAAGTTAATACTAACAGTACTAACACCAGTTGTTTGTGAGCAATGAGCAGCAGCAGTGTAATAAACATTAATTTATTATTGTAAAATATCGCTATGTTACGAAATTGGAAAAAAATAAAGCACAGCTCTGCGTTTCGGCGGAAAGTGACAAAAAATTTTAAACGAATCGTAGATTGTGTACCGGTTACTGCTACTGCTAGACAGATAAATAATGAATTTTTTCCGCCACCAGATATTCCTCAAATTACAGAACAAAATGATAGCAGTCCAACGCCAACGACGGCAGAAAATGATCTTACTACTACTACATTTAGGCTGCTCCTCAACTATTACTATTAAGATTAAGAAACCCAATTTTTAACATAGACGCTAAATAATGTGGCCAAAGATATTCGTATAACCACTATTTAACAGGGTGATATTAATTTTGGATTCCATGTTTAATTTTATATTTATATTTATATATAAGTTTAATTTTCGTTTTTTGAAGGCATAATAAATTGTCCCTTTTCATTTGAGTAAACAATCATGGCGAAATCATTGTATAGTAATTTTACAAATAATGGAAACCTAAAAATCACTTGTTGTGATTTTATATAACCGATAGTAATATATAACTTTGTGGGTTATATAGTAGTGTTAAAATAAAACTTAAAGCCTCCAAGGATCTCGTATATAATTAAAAGTAACATACGTTACTGGAAGTGTTGTTATATACGTAAAGTTAGGCAACTGACGTGTGAGCAGCTGAGTTTTAAAGAACATTTCAAGTTTGACAATGGTTTAACACATGTTTGATATAAAACATAACCTTATTTTAACTAAAAATAAAACGTTTGCTATTAAGAGTATTAAGTATAAGTTTTAAATATTTAAAAAGACATTCAAATGTCTTATGTATTATGCTGGCTTTTATCCAAACCTGATCCCACTGCATACTAAAAACAATCAGTGCTTTTCGGTGTTAAAAATGAAGATGTAAAAGGGTGTACATCAGAGCTTTACTCTATTACCTATTTAAAAGTGGTTAATTGCATGTGCGGATCTCTAAACCTACCAAATATTTAAGTTTCTTAGATGTTTACTAAAACAATTTACCTACACTTAGGGCTTAATATATACCAATATTTTTACAGAAGGCCACAGAGGCAGTTTTTGGTCAACAAACACAGCAAAGAAATGAAAATAATGATGATCTGAAAGTAATAGTTGAGGAGCAGCCTAAATGTAGTAGTAGTAAGATCATTTTCTGCCGTCGTTGGCGTTGGACTGCTATCATTTTGTTCTGTAATTTGAGGAATATCTGGTGGCGGAAAAAATTCATTATTTATCTGTCTAGCAGTAGCAGTAACCGGTACACAATCTACGATTCGTTTAAAATTTTTTGTCACTTTCCGCCGAAACGCAGAGCTGTGCTTTATTTTTTTCCAATTTCGTAACATAGCGATATTTTACAATAATAAATTAATGTTTATTACACTGCTGCTGCTCATTGCTCACAAACAACTGGTGTTAGTACTGTTAGTATTAAGTTTGTATCTTAATAATATATTCTTATTCGACAATCGACACCGGCAACCATTTTGTCAATCGTCATCTGTAATAAGATAGATATATAAGGGCAATTGATTTTACTTAAGGTAACCGATGTATATAAAAGAAATGGTTGTCCCTAACTTGGCCACCAAAAGTTTTTTAATAGGATATACAAACACTAATAATCCCCAATTTTTTTAATTGTGTTTAGAAACACTATTATATAACTCAGAGCTTATATAGTTATATAATTTAGGTAACGGAAAACCTTATATAAATTTGTTATAAACACATTGGTAACAGTTACTACATGTTTTATTGAATGGTGATGGAAACAGTTATACCTCTTCTTTATATACCCACAAGTTACAGAAATTTTATAAAACCGTAATATAACTGTGTTACTAAGAGGTGATCTTACAAAACTTCGTAACCTTTTTATATAATTCCATTACCTTTATATAGTCTTTATATAACTAGGAATCACTATAAGTTACAGAAAATGTTTATTGGGGGGTTCTCTCAATAAATGTTCAAATATACCGCCATTGACTTCTAAATATTTTCTGCTTCGACTACGAAGAGCGTTTGTAGCTGTCCCAATTGATTCATTTCTCTCTTCTTTAATATGAGCTGCAATATTCTCAATTCGTCTAATTAGTGCATCCCGGGTGTGCACTTTTATTTTGTAGACTTCATTTCTCATCCAGCCCCATAAACAGAAATCTGGTGGTGTGAGGTCTGGAGATCTTGCAATTAATGGGGCCTCCACGACCAATCCAATGCCCTGGAAAATGTTCGTCCAAATGTGCAGGAGTTTCATCGTGCTGATAGTACATCTGCATTCTTATATTTACAGGAGGCCTTGTAATTTTGTGAAAAATTTAGGTAGTTGTAAGACGATTCTCCAAAATAAAAGGTTCAATTAAATAACTGTCAACCATACCACACCACACGTTTACAGAAAACCGATGTTGAAAATTGCTTTCGATTGTTGCGTGGGATTTTCATCCGACCATACATGATAATTACGAATATTATGAATGCCATCACGGGTAATTGTACGGTTAGCATAATCCTCTGGTTGAAGATGCTGTACTCTTTGTACGTGATAAGGATATAAGCCTTGTTCGCGGAGTGTGTTTATCACCCTTTTTTGTGGAATTACCATTTGAGTGGCAAATTTTCCGTGAGCTAGTAGTTGAAAACTGTGATAAATACGTTTTTATCAGGATGTCTTTGGTGTGGAAAACGTTGACGATATTCTTCAGCAGCAGCTGTAGCATTTCCATTACAGAAACCATAAACAAACAATATATTTGCATATTATAAATTTGAATAAGTATCTGGCGTTTTGCAACACTAACAATCACATAAATTCGAAATTAAACGTTCAGTTACTGTTTATTGTACACTGACAGTTCATCAAAACGTCAGAATTATCAAATGCCTATGAGCCTCGAACATGGCATACTTTGATAATGTAAAAATTCAGATATAAGTGGAAAGCTAGATGAACATTTTTAATCACTCTATAATTTGAAAACGAATGAAAATCGGATAAGAACATATGAGTTTTTTCACATTATTTTCACGTGTATAATACACTCCTAGAGTTTGGTGCGCTTCTCCCGACTCACCCTGTATATATATATATATATATATATATATATATATATATATATATATCGGGCAACATCGGAAAAAGACTGCCAATAATAAAGTATACATGTAAACGAGACCGCTTCTGTTAAACTTCTAATTTAAACCATGAAAAAACCGCACACGTTGCCACTTCATTTAGCAAAACAAGTTCTACAAAATAAGAATGCGGGCAACTTGTAAGCACGCCAATGTAGTAAAAATGCAGTTAATGGATGAGAGTAATCTCACGCTTTTTGTCAGGTATGACGTGCCTGAGACTTTCTTATTTGATTCAGACTTTACATGTATTTTAGTTGCTTTTATTGACCTTAATAAGTGTTACATTAAGTGGTAAATGTGGAGGTATATTGTCTATTTCCTTTTCAAATAATTATGAGGTATATTCTTCACTCACCTTGTAAAAGGTGGTCCAACTATAATGCACGATGTTAATTGTGAGTCGCATTTTAACGTCAAGTTTTTTGCCCAACTTAATTTAACATTTCTTTGTTTCAGTGTTTGACAAATTCAACCATGGAGAGGTACACAATTGAGCAGCGCGTTAAGATTGTTGAAGCCTTTTACGAAAATGGGCGTTCAAATCAAAATGCATTTCGTGATTTTTTTGGTCATAGTCGGAAAGTCAGATCTGAATTGATTGAGCCTGGTTTTTTATCAGGTGATTATAATCATAATATACAATACAATGCCTCAGGTGCGTGGTCAAACATGTCGTGACCACTGAAATAATAAAATCAATTTCTTAAGGCTGTTATGTGAATAAAAATTATGATAGTCAGTCAACGTCCTACGGGGACACAGCTGGTCAATCAGCTGTAATGTACGTAGCGAAATTTATGAGGCTGCAATTCGTTTATTAACCGTGAAATTTTTTTTATAACTACTATGGACTATATTACTACCAAATAAAATGGTCAGTCAACCATTCCGTAGAGCAACATCCATCAGTCAGTGAATGAGAAATTAAATTTTTTCGTTCTCTACGGATATTACACGCGGCAGCTCGTCTTTTATTTATAATTAAGTTAAAATAAAATAACACCATCATAATCAATTATAATCTGATAAATAAAATTCGTTCCAATACAACAGTGAACTTGATGAACGCAGGTATATAAATAGGTAAGAACTCATTGATTTTTAAACATTTGTAACTCATATATTTATTTCATGAAGAATTGAAAATTGTACAAAGCTATAAATTATCATCATATAATTCATCATCTGAATCTTCCATATCATTAATCTCACTATCGTGATCTGACACGTCAAGCTCAGATGTTTCAGACTGGCAATCTAAAAAATAAATAAATTCATCATAAAAACTTATTTTCGTGATTGTTTAATTCAGATAAAGATATTTTCATACCTGTATTTTCTTGTGAATGTTGAATAATAACATCCTGTACAAGTTCTGGTAATTTTTCTACTTTGAACCAATCAAACTCATATTTTTCATCAACTAATTTCCAGCCATAGTTAGTAGGAGATGGCTCCGTTGGAATTTGACGGTTACGCTAAATATTTGCAATAAAGCTTGCTCTTAAGAACTGCTGCATACTCGACCCATCTATATTCTTAATTTAATTTTAAACGAATCATTTGCGGTGCGAAAACATTTATCTTGGAAAATAAAACGAATTGCCTCGTCCATTGATTTTATTTTTTTCAAGCCGTATAAATGGCAAACAAATTCCTGAACCTTATTAAACATATTATTTTGGTTGCTTTCATCTGCAAGTCCAAGGTCAGCGAATGTTTTTTGGAAATCTTTGCTTTGCTTCATTAACTGCAGAGGCTTTTTTTACCTTTCTTGTAAAAAGCCGGGTTAAAATCACATCCAGTCGAAACGTGTAATCCTGGAAGAACGTTGCAAACAGAATTTCCCAATTTTTCATAAATTTTACTGACATTGATCATCCTTTGATGATTTCCGGTCCCAACTTATATCCATATTGTCGATGAACTTGATAAATTTACCATGTTTCCTAACAAAATAATGAGAATGTCTGTGTGCGAGCACCTAATTGAAATGTTTACATCTTGTACGATTTCACAAACATGGAAAATTATTTTCGTATCAGCCTCCTCATGTGCTTCACAGGTTAAATTTTCATTAATATTTTTACGTATTTTTCCATTTAAAACAGCGTATTCGTAGCAATCATCAAAGTTTAATTTGACGGTTTTAACGCCAAAATATGGTAGTAATTCATCAATATCCCAGTGATTAATGATAAATTTAATGAATGCTATTCTAAATTTCGAACCACGCATTTCTTTTGAAAAATCTGTGGTGCGTATTTGTTCCGGTCCAGAGATATTATAATCGCCATTAACACAATTTCCTCGCAGAGCATTTTTCCATTTACATTTACTTTTCTTTTTTTTAATGATTCTACAAATATTTTGTCTTTATTAGTTAAAATTTTTGCCGTATCGATATTGCGATCAACGGATTCAAATTTTGATTCACAATATCAAAATCAAATTTGTCAGCTGCGATAAACTCTTCTGTATTTGGTTCACATCTAAATCAGCTATGACATCTTGATTTAATCTTAAGCCAGCTGTTTGCAAAACATGAGATATTATGGTGGATCTTATGCTATGACTTTTACACCAGCGCTGCTGAGTTGATATAGAGTTCGTAAAATGCAATACTCCTGTTAATCGGCTAGCTGCATCGGCAAATAAATGTCGTACTTTAAATGATTATGATGGTGTTATTTTATTTTAACTTAATTATAAATAAAAGACGAGCTACCGCGTGTAATATCCATAGAGAACGAAAAAATTTAATTTCTTATTCACTGACTGACGGGTGTTCTACGGAATGGTTGACTGACCATTTTATTTGTTAATAATATAGTCAATAGTAGTTATAAAAAAAAATTCACGCTTAATAAACGAATTTCGCTCTTTTGCTCGAGAAATTCAATGATCGCGTTATCTCACGTTGTGGCGATGTTAATTTGAAAGAAAAAGTGTACGTCAATAAGCCAAGAACAATTCAAGAGCTAAAGGATGAGATAATTCGATACATTCACGATATTGAACCTCAATTATGTCTCAGAGTCATTGAAAATATGAACCATCGGACAGAGTTATACCACCAAAGCCGTGGCGAGCATTTAGGCAATATTTTGTTTCACACATAATTGTCATAGATCCTTCCATCATTATAAAAAATATTAAGATAATTAATTATCTGAGAAATTTTTGTTTTATTTACAATTAATATCGTGCTTTTTAGTTGGACCACCCTTTATGTATATAAAAAATGTCATTATAATTCAAAACGAAATTATAAAAAGTAATTCATGGAATCTCAATTCATTTATCTTATATTCATTAACTATGGACAGTAGAAATAAGGAGGACCATCTTATAGTGTATGTTGAAAGGGGACAAATTAAGGTAGCGCTATAGTAGCATGTGGAAGAATTTTAAAAAGAGCCCTATAAACTATTAGAGTAGGACACTGAACTTAAAAAAGGAAAGAAAAATTTCCGCTTTGTTACGGCGCATTTTTTTTAATTAATATAACATACAGACAAACATAAGTATGGAACAATATTATTCGGTGTTTTCAAGTACCTCAATTATTTGTAAATAGCTAATAGAAAATAGTATTAAAGAATTACTGAAATTAAAAAAACATAATTAAAATTGTAACTAACAAATTATTAATCATTTAGGCAACCCCGTGCCGAAAAAAGGTTATAGAGGTTTCATAATTATTATTTAAATGTAGAAGTCAACAAAACGGGTCCAACAGGATTTAATAAATCTTTATTATTAACATTACAATATATTAAAATATAAATTTTTATTTATATTTTAATTAGATATATCTCTATATAATTTTTTTTAATAAATAAAAGTACATTTAAGAAATTAATTTGGCGCTTTTTTAGTTTGTTTTTGTTTTAGCTGCGTCATAGCGTTTATTTTGTGAGTAAATGAGCCCTCATTACATTATAAAGATCGATAACTTTAAGAGTTAAGTCTTTCATGCTGTAAGCACCCAACTTTAATAAGATTTTCTTTTTTAAGTTCGTGAGATATTTGATTTAGGGTTTGAACATTTGTTGAAGTTTTGCTTACAGATGTCAAAACACACTGTACTAATTATAAATTGTAAAATTCATTAGCGTACAGTAAAAAAGAATTGTCTCATCTTATTGAGTATATAACTCAATTGTAAATACAGAACAACTATTATATTAACTTACTATTCTTGTTAGATGTTTACATCATTTTTGTAGATTAGAAGTACATCTTTTTTAAACAATTGTACTTTCTAGTGCAGTTGAATTTGAATTATAGTTCTAAAAATAACACAAAGTTCTAAATGATATACACCTTGGATTTGCTTGATTTCTCTTATAGAAATCATCAACAAAAAGTACACACTTACTAAGTTTTGAAAACCTAAAATTTAATTTAATTATTAAAAAAAATATATGTAATCTTACTTGTCCTAGCCCTTAATTCATTTATTACTACAAAAAAACATCATACTTGTGACTGTCAATTTGTGTTCCATCGCATATTAGCCATCTTTCCACTGTTTTTAAGTAGTTAGTGATACTGTTGGAAAAACTAATGTTTTCATTTATATTCAGCTCTGCATTGGTAGAAAAAATTACCTAAAATATTCTGGCAATTAATTATTATTCTTAAAACAATGAATGATTCATTTAGATTTCCATACATTTAGAGTAATAGATAAATCCTTGTTAACTCATAGACAGTCTGAAATTTGCATATTTGATGGATTCATCTGCACAAATTCCAGTCCTTTTGGTCTATCAAAATACATCCTCACTACAGCCTTACCGCAGCAGTGTGATTTTATATTTTCATTCATTATATTCTGTATATCATCGGGAGTTTCTTGATTCAACTGTGGTAAATCTAAATTGTGTTCAGTTTGTTGAATGACATGAATTAACTTAGAAGGAACTCCCTAATCAAGTAACAATTCTTGTTGCTCATATTGATCTTGATGTTCTTGTTGGTAGAGCTTTATTTCATAGTGTTTTCTAGCCTGTCGGAAAAATCATAATTTTTTGATAATTATTATAAAAAATACAAAATTCTTATATATTAACTTAAGTACCTTTAAATAGTTAATAAAAATTGATTACACATTCTGTTAGTCGAAAAAAAAGATAGATGTTAAGATATATCAATTTCTTTACTTTTTAATTTTCGCCCACTTGGACAACTTTTCACGGAACAAAGTTTTCCCATTGCTTCTAAATTTTTTCTTGTAGTATTAACAACAATAAAATCATTAAAATAACAAAAATGTTGCAACAAAATTTAATAAAAAAACAAATCACTATTATTGTTATCGCAGGAGTTTCATATGTTATTATTCACTAAATTACAGCTGACTACAAATATAATTGAGTTTTTAAATACTGCATATTTCTCAACTACAGCAATTAAAAGAAATAAAAAATTTTTTAACTCAGCACATTTCATTCTGTTTATATTATTTCCACTAGCAATACTAATACTTTTTTGATGAATTCCCGTATTATAATTTATTGTTTACAGCTGAACATTTTTTCAACTAATCCACCACACAGCATGGTTCTACTTACTTCTATCATTGTATAAAAGAATAGGATTCTTTATACAATACCTCTATCCTACATATCAATTTTTTTCTATGAAAGGTTACAACCATAGACAAGTCATTACAACTTGACATTTGATCACAGAACACAGTCTTAATAAATTTCACTTCCGCTACCTAGCACAAATTAAAAGCGCTCCAAAACGTGGCGTTCGGTCCACAACGTGTTGAGTTTGAAGCATATATGTCACCGCTTGATTCCGTTAGAGTTGTACTGTTGTACAATACTTGCACAAAGTTATCGTCCGCTGAATGTGACCATTGTAATTATCGTCTTGTTGGATTTCATTGTAATTGAATGCAATATTAATGGTAAGTTTTTCGAACGAAACAATCAATATCCATTTTGTTTTGTCGACCACAGGTTTAACAAATGTACTAATTGTTTTTCTCAAATTTAATATATTATAAAACATTTAAGTTTTTTGTGATTTTATCTCCAAGTATCTATATTTTTTAATTACGATTTCAAATAAAATAATTAAGAGGTTGATGTGACATACAAAAATTATATTTTTACTGTTTTTGTATGTACCTAATTACAGTAGGTGTCTAATTTGTGACAACATTGATTTCAGTTGTATTGACAAGAGGGTATAGTCTAATTTAGACAAGTTATTGCTTTTATATGTCTAAATAATAATGTATAGTCTAATTTGGTGATTCTATTTTCTTTGGGTGAGTTTGAATTATGAGAGAAGTAGAAATTAAATTAAGATTAAGTGATTCTTCATTCAACTAGTCTTTTATAAATGGCGAGTGTAACTTATTTTATAATCTTTAAGATTTTTTTCGTAATGAGTGTCCTTGTTAAGAGTATTTTGATGAAATTCAGAGCGAGCTGCATTAAAAAACATGAGATATTGAAAATTCAATTATTAAGATTCAAAAACTTTTGAAATTGAATTAAATAAATGAAAAAGAGAATTTTTAGAAATGGTTCACATACAAAGGAACTAGAAAGCTGTCAATAATAAAAAAGATTTGAGTAAAATTTATAGTTCTATTTTTTAAATTTCAATTCAAAAATTAATTATTGATGGTTGCTATATATTTTTGAAATGTAACTAAGGAAGAATTATTATTATTTTTTTAATACAAATTTCTTTTTTGGCTTTATTTTTATTTTGATATTCATGATGTAGGTGATCTGTTGATTAAATATAATTAGGCAATTATGTATATTCTAATTTTGATTGTCAAAGTTATATTTTGTTGAAGTAAGTTGAAACCTCAATTTTTAACCTGATTTTTTTCTATCTGAAGGAACTTAAAATTAAGACGTTTCATCACAAAAATCAAGATTATTATTATTTTTAATAGGAATGTTTGTTTTTGGTGCTACTATTTTGTAGGATGTTCATTTCCATGTCAATCCTATTCCATCAGGAGCTCATTTGCCATGCCCTGCTTCATAATGGTTCTGAGTAAAATATAATTTTTTTAGGCAGTCAATTGACAATTGAAAAAGTGGAACATGTCTTTCTTCATTATAAGTGTCAGATGAGCCTAGAAAGCTTCAGAAAGAGAAGAAAAATACTTTATCCCCTTCTTCAAATATAAAATCACATTGTGCAAACTAATTAACCCCCCAAGAAGTAATGAACTTGTCAAAATGTTTTGTATTGAATTTTTTTTGGTAAGTCTATTTGTTACACATAATTGTCAAACTCATCATAATGTAAAAATTGAGCTTTGCATTTGATACGTTCTTAATTATATCAGCAGTAACAAAACGAACATTTAGCAATTCTTTTGCCTCTTAAGTATATGTGATTTTCCTATTGTTAAGTTGTAGTCTCCATTTGAAAAGTTTCTGAGTTGAGCTACATTTACATCAGGGTACATGTATCAGAACTTGTATGCGTGTACAAATTTGATAATTCCAGATACATTTGCCAATACAAGTGCATTAAAAACTGAGATCTGATACAAGTCGCTCATCCATTGTGTATATGGTCAATTTACCTTTGACTTGATACTGATACTCGCGCGTGTTCTGTGTGATTTGTTATTGTTTACACCGAACAGATGGTTATATGTGCTAAGTTGCTACTGTTTCTTTTAACTTTTGTTACTACTGTTTCTGTTAACTCTTCGTATTAATTTTATTAAAAATGTCAAACTGGTCCAGGTAACGCACTCTTAAGTTTAATTGAGAAAATACGGAAAAGTTGGGTGTGGAATGTAAAATAAAAGGAGTACAAAAACCATAATGTAAGGGGAGATATATCAACCAAACAAGAAATTGCTACGTTATAGTTGGTACTGTTGTCATTTATATATTTTAATTTTCCCATCTATATTTATATTTTTGTATTTTATTTATTGTATAGTAATTTTTTTCTTATTCTTCATAAAGTATTATATTTTTATTTGATTTATTATGTCAGTGGTTTTGATTTATGTTTAATATCATGATTTCGGCTTCAATTCATTTTGTCCAATTTCTGAGAATCAGACATTCATAAATTTTTGGAACCTATTTTAAGAATTTACTATGAATACCAAATCGACAAAAATATGCAATTGTATACAGGTCTTCACGTTGTTTTATATATTCTTGTCTATCCATCCATAGAAAACCTCGGAGACAGAGAGCCACACAAGCACTCACAATTATAATTCTCAAATTGTGAGTGTTGGTGTATATGCATATTGTGCTGCAGTATTAATATCGTCAACGGATCCAAAAATTCCAAATTAAATATTATTCTCAAAAATTTTTAACAACAATTATATGTTCATTTTGTTTTTGGTTGTAACAACATCAGAAGCTTTATAAGATTTTTCAATTAGGTATTGAAGAAACAATAAGTATCACTGGTAATTACACAAGGTCAAGTTTAGTAAAACAACACATCTAGTAGCGAAAGCTAGTACGTCTATAAGATGTCGGACGGAAACAGAAATTAAAAATAGGTCAAATAAAAAAAAAACATTCAATACAGACAGAGACAACACATGAAACGTAAATAGACAGCTGTCTCCTACGAATATGGATAAATAACATCTTCTATCCCTTGTTAAATGTGCTAAAGTCTTTTATTTTGCTTTTTATTGCTGCTTATTACAGTTTAACATACTTAGTGTGTACTTAGTATTTAATTGTAGAAAGTGAAGATAATAGAATATGTTATTACCATATAAATTTTTTTCTTCTAAATACATAATTAGAGATCATTGGCTTATGAACTAGAAAAAAATAGATTTAGTAGATGAGTATAATAATTTGAATTACAAAATAGTTTTTATTATGATCTGCAGTGTTGTTAAATTTTCTAGGTCTTTCTGATGTTCTGAATGTCAACTACAATCATTGGATGGAAATGCACTAATTATAACGGAAGAAAATTTGTAGGAGGCTATTATTCATTGATGTAATCATTATTTGACAGATTTTTATATAGACAGTTTGTTAGCTTATAGTTCATGGTATGGTATGTGGTATGTGCAGTAAACGAAGTATTGAGAAAACTCAAAATAAATAAATGGCCTTGTGATACAGTGTTATGGACAAGCCTACATTTGAAACAATTGCAGCTTAGTTAGTTTAATTATAATTATTAACATTTCTAAGAAAAAAAACTCCAAAATACAGTCTTTTTATGTAAGTTTTTGGTCAAAAAACATACAATTTTGTAATTCTATTTTATTATAAATTTAAAAAAAAACATATAGCCACATAATATGCCCTATTCACCTCAGGCATCAACTTGAACATGCTTTTGATAGCCTCAACTTGATTTTGGGGAAGTGAATTTTTATTGGTATGACGAACTGGTTCCTTTATCTCTTTTTTAGCAGTATTTTTTCTGGTAGGGCGATAATCACGAATGGAGACTTTTCCACTCGTTATTGGCATGGCTAACTTTATATTCTACAGTAGAGCGTCAATTATCCGAACTAATTGGGGAACATGGGTGTTCGGAAAATCGTTATTTTCCGATAATCGAACTAATGTACATATGTATGTATGTATATATGTATATTGATTCAGCCATACAAATTTACGTACAGGTAAATGAAAACCATATTATTTAAATAAATAATAAAATAAAATTAAAATAAACAAAAAAATGTGCAGACAATTTATAGTAAAACTAGTCTTTACAAATTACAATTAACACTTACAAAAATCTTGAATCTTCGTCTGCCGAAGCAAACTTACCCGCTTACGAGCGGCTAGATCACGTACTTTTTTGAGAACAGATATTTGATACTGGTTGCTCTCGGACTGTGTTTCAAACCAGCGCAAGGCAATATCTAAGCAAGTAAACTCTTCAGAAGCACTAACTATGTTTTCATCTTCATTATCTGAACTTGCAGTTGATGTGGTGCTAGTGGTGGCGTCAGCATTATTAGTCATGAGGTCTAAAATTTCGCTATCCTGCATAATTTGCTACCCGGGATCTTCATCGTCGATATCCATCCATTCTTGAACCTATTCTCCACATTCGTGGCAATCGAGATTTTTTAGCATATCTATAATTTCAGATACATCATCGTGTTTCTCATTTACATATCCAATTTGAGGATCTTCCCCTATACCCAAAACTTTATTCCACGCTTTTTTCAAGTTCTGTTCTTTTATACTGTCCCATGCTGCTCCGATCATATAGGACGCGTCTTTTAAATCAATCTTTTTGTGATTTCTTATCAGGCTTTCTTCTCCATCCTCTTCTTTTTCTGAAAGTAACGTAACAATTCTTTTCTATAATACCGTTTGAAAGTCTCAATAACGCCTTGATCCATGGGCTGTAATAATGTAGTCATGTTAGGTGGAAGAAACATGACTTTTATAAACTCGTCTTTTTCATTTAGGATGTCACATGATGGATGAGTTGGGGCGTTATCAAGAAGCAATAATGTTTTCTCTCTTTTACCATTTTTCGATTGGTGGGCTTTTACAGAGGGTATAAAAGTTTCTGTAAACCATTCCACGAAAATTGTACTATCCATCCAAGCACTCTTTTGCGAAGTATAAACGATAGGCATGGCAGACATATTAACGTGCTTGAAACAACGTGGTTTCTTACTTTTACCAATTACAAGCATAGGCAATCCGTGGCTGCCAGTAGCATTAGCGCATGCTAAGGCAGTGATACGATCTTTGTTTATTTTAGGACCAATGCCTGGAGTAGAAAACTTCATTATTATGGATTCCTTTTGATAAAGAGTGAAATTGCTGAAGACATTAGAGAATTCCTATTCTGGGGCACGCAGCTGTTACTCCATAGTATTAGACAGAGCCGGACTTAGAGTCATCGTGGCCCCCGGGCCAAAATACTTAAGGGGCCTATGTAAGGCGGGCGTTTTACGTGAATTCTTACATCATGTTGATTTTTCATTATAGTCAATTTATTCATTATTTCTAACTAAAAATAGTACAAAATTACGTTCATAAATTAAAAACATTTTTTTCTTATTTTGCTACCTACAAATTCTTCAATAACACTAGTGCAGTCAATCGATTTCAATAGCTCATTTTCAATACACAATACGCTATATTGATTTAGTTTTTTTTGAGTCATTGTGGTTCGGTGGTCATCTTTAATTAAGGAGAGCCTTGAAAACGATCTTTCCCCACTAGCATTTGATGGCATTATACTTAAAAATATTCGCATAGCGATCTCAACATTTGAAAAAATAGCAAATAGTTTTTCTTCATACATAAATTGATACATTTCACCAATGAAAAGTTTTTTGGTCGGTTCGAAAACATTTGCGTTTAGTAGATGGCATTTAAAATGAATAAATTCAGACTCTATATTGGCTGCATCGAAGTCCTTAGGGTAAAAAGTACAAAGCTTTTCACAAGAATTTGAAATCTGCAGATCACTCAACGTCAGAATTTCGGTGATGAAAGAAAATCTCTCAAAAAGTGCTTTATATTGAGCACTCCTTCGAGCTAATTCGGAATATAGTTTGTCAACTGCAACTAAAAATGCTTCGGTCCTGAATTTCTCTCTTGCTGTTAAAACAACAGCGTCAGTCGAATTTTGTACATATGAATTTTGAAGGTTTGGCTTTTTGACGCGCTTATTGTTTTCTTTGTAAATAGGAGTAGAACAGCCTATCAGTTTCATTGCCTCTTTTTCATAATCTGCAAATTTTGAACGTGTGGTTTGGATAAATGCTTGCAAGGATGTCCACAAATTCACAACCAGAGCGAGGTCTGCATCTTCCTTTTGTAAATGCGGCTCAATACGTCATTCCAAAACACCGTCAGAAAAGCGATTTCAAACTCTTGCATTTTATTCATTAAACACAAAGCTTGATGTCGAGCATCTGCGTCTTGCTTCATATCGACACTCAAAAGTTCCAAAGCTTTTTGAATTTTGGAATAATTTTCTTTCATAGCTTGAGCCGCGTCGGCTCTCTCAGACCATCGGGTACCGCACAAAGCTTTTAGAACTAGAGTAACTCCCTGTGATGTGAAAATTTCCCAGCGGTATGGAGAAGCCGAAAGAAAAACATATAAACTTTGCATAGTGTTAAAAAATGAAATCAGCGCGTGACATGAAACGGAATTAGTTCCGACTAAATTAAGGGAATGTCCCGAGCAATCTACAAAAACCGCCTCTGGGCATACCTGTATAAATCTCGCTTGGACGCCTTTATAGCAACCCAACATATTCGGCGCATTATCGTAAGATTGACCTCGACAGTCAGCTAAACAAATGTCATAATGTTTCAAAAGAGATACCACTACATTAAATAAATACTCGCCTTCATGTCCTAAAATTTCTATGAATTAAATAAATCTTTCAACTACTTTCCCATTCAACACATAGCGCACAATGAAAGTCAATTGATCTGTGTGACTTCTATCTGGGGTGGAGTCAACAGAGATTGAATAATATTTTGCTAATTTTAGTTCAGATATTATTAACGAAAGTACTCTGTGTGCAAGAATTTCTATCAATTCATCGGCAATGGTACTTGAAAGATAACTAGTAACGCCTGACCCCGCATTGCCATATTTTTTAATGTGGTCTTTAAAAAAAATATTGTGTTTGCTGATTAGTTCTAATAGCCCTAAGTAATTTCCATTGTCGCTTTCCCCAAATTTATCGCTGTTACCACGCAATGGCAGCCCTCTTGATGTCAAATATATGATTACGCTTACACAAAACTCCAAAACATACCTCCAATATGCTTTCTCACTTTGAAACTGTCTCGTTAATTCAGAATCTATACAGTTAATTTTCTTTTGACGCTCCAAATAGACTAGCATGCTTTTTCGGTGATCCAAACTATTTTCATGCTCTTTCAACGATTCGTGAACGTGCTTCCAATCGTTGAAACCTGATTTTGAGAAAGGCGAATCGCTCATAGAGAACAGGCGACAAGAAAAACAGTACTCTTCCTTGATGCTGTGAAAATAATAACCACGCGCGATCAGCTTTTTCTCCATTTGGTAAATCGCGTTTAAAAGCAGTATGCGTCAAAAATCTCTTCTTCACTTGGTCATTTTCTTGGTACTCGCGCAACGAAGTTTTAAATCCTTTTTCAATATTTTGACAAGGCCCCTTTTCAACCCAATAATTTATCATATTTTCATTGATGTCCCATAGTCCTGGATCACATTCATAGATAGTATTCTTACTATTTACATTACTACTTGTAGAACCAACATTTTCCAACTCTTCGTGCGTATTTACTCTTTCTTCAATGACTGTATTTTGCTCCGATTCAATTTTTTCATTAGCCACATTATCCGTAGTCACAGTTGCATTATTTTCAATGGCATTGTCACACAGAGAAACTACATTTTCACTGCTCGATATTTCGTGCGCGTCATTTGTAGTATTACCCTGAACATCCGAAACAACGATTTGTTGTGGAAAGAATGTATCGATTTTCGGCAATTGCGATTTCTGTATTTCAATTTGTTTAGCTTTTTTTCTTTTTACGGCTCCACTTTCATAAGTTCTTTTCATTTTTTTTCTGACAGCCACCTTGAAAATATATCTACACTAATGGCACTGTCTAAAATCGGAGTAAACTGTATTGGAATATAAAAATGTCCTCTCACCTGATATGTAACAGCAAAAAGAGCAGAACTCACACTCACAAGTTTAAACTCAAAAATATGATTCAATGACGTTGCACCTTGGCAATATCAACAAAAAGTATTAGAATTGAATCTTTTTTCGCGAGTCGATGCACCACCGTACTCGAGTCGACTAAACCTCAGACTGACACTTATGCTATTGATGCGAGTAGAGCGCAGCAAAACAAAATCACTTGTTCCGAGAATGCAGTGTTTCCTATGTTTCGCAATGTACGAGGTGATTTCAAGAAAGCCTAAAAAACAAGCGCTCGCGTACACTCGTAAATATGTAATAAAATATCTACAGCTCATCCGGGGGAAGCGTAGTTTATAACTCGTCGTTGTGATTTTAAAAAATGAATCAGCGATACCATGCATTGGGCGCAACTTCGAGCTTTCATTTTTTTAAATATGATTTTTCGGAACTTTTAAAATGATTGCGCATATAAAATTTATGTTGATTCTGAACATTGGCTATGGATGTATTTTTTCGCTTGCATTCATATGTTTAAAAATCAATCATATGGCTCGTCGCGAGGCCCCCCCGCAGCGGGGGCCTCCGGCGCACGCCCGGGTTGGCCCATGCCTAAGTCCGGTTCTGGTATTATTGATTTCAAGTTAGGATTGTCTCTGAAAACAGCATTCAGCAAGGCACTTGCAATGTCATTCTCGCTTCTACGTATAAGATTTTCGCTCCAGAGTGCGTAGTATACTTGTTTTGTGCTGCATAATATGGCAGTTAAGTTGTAAACATTTAGTTTGCTTTTGTAGTAAAAATTGCTTACTTCCGCATGCGGATAGCTCAAGACAGTTTGTAAGTCGAATACCAAAAAAGTATTGACACTTTCTCTATCTATTTTTTTTCCAAACGACATGCATCTTTCTCTTCAAGGTGTCTGTCGAATACAGATTTCTGTTCATCCTCCAATAAATTGTCTTCCTTAACTCTAATTCTCATTTCTCCACATAGATCGCAACGGTCCTTTTTGGTGATAAAACAATGTAAATTAAATATAGAATATATTTTTATAAAAAAACTTTCACTGGCAGTTTGTTGGAAGCAGCAAAGTTCAGTGTACAGCGAATAAATTTTTTTCATATTTAACGATGACTCCAAGTATTTTCGCTGCGTATTAGCCATGCACTAGTGAGATTCTACTGTAGGGAAGGGATCTATGTGTATCTTGACAAAGTTCACATCCTCTTCTGGTATATTGTGTTTAATATGTTTTCCTTGGGTCGGTGTTTTAGGTATATTAGAAGAAATGTCTTTTTTTGAGTGAGTTGTGTATACTGGTGTTTGGGTAATGGTTAACGTGCCCAAGTAGAACATTTTACAAACTTGAATGTTCTGACTTCCAATCTGAAAATGGTAGGTGAACGTATGACTTTCTTTTACTATTATCAGAATTTTTATTGGTTCGGCGTCGTTGAGCACTGAATTATTTTGAAGTTGACAAAAGAAACAATCTTTTTCCATGTTCGTTCAAAGTACAGTAATGTTAAAAAATATGTTTTCTTTCACCTTCTGTTATAAGTTGTTTGCAATTATACTTATATTTCGTTTGGCAGTCTTTTACTGTTTTTATTCTGGAACAATTTTTTTTCTTACGGAGATATATTCTTTACCTGAGTCATGTGCAGCTTTCCTGACGTTACTTTTCCAGGTAGTGGGGTTCCTTTGTCTTTTGCGTTTTAGCTTTTTCAGTAAGTAAGTCGGTTTGAAAAGGTTCAGCAGGTTCGGTCTCATTTATGTCTTCGTCAGCACAAACGTCAAAAGAATCGCCAGAGTCTTCCCTGACCGCATCTTAGGGTACATATTCTCTGTCTCTCCCCGTATCGTAACCTTCGCAATCTACGATATCAGCTAATTCAAGAATTTGTTCGTTATTTCTCGTCATATCGGCTCTTTTTCGAAGAATTTCAGATCTAAAACAAATTAATAATACTTAATAAAATCACAAACATGCAAGATTTTGTGTTCTCGGTTAGAGATGACAAGAGAAGTATATCTTCCTTAAAGCATTTTCATGTTTTGTTAAGTTATTGACTCCCTATTCGTTTAGTCTAAAAGTCCAATACGGTAAACTAATTTTTCCCGTCAAAAAAATCATTTTAAAATCAATAATAAATGTTTTGTCAACTCTGTCCGAGTCTGTAACGATAAATAATAAAAAACTTACCTTAAATTTGCTAGACTCTCATTTTCAGAATCTGAATTTTCAAAATCAGCCAATTTATTGTCCATGGTGAACAAAAAAACTACATACAAAATTTATAAATGACCTTATAAGAACTTTTTGCAATCGAAAAAAACTGATATCACTTTTTTATTTTCGCTTATAAAAATTAATTTATTAGCGGTATCGATTCCACAGAACGCTTAATATATTGTCTGTTGAATAAGCCACAAAATTATATAAAATTTACCAATAAGTCTTTCCTAGTTTCGCTAATTTCTGACCATAGGCATGAAATATAAATCACAAAAGTGTATGTGACACATACACTTATTTTAAAGTTTGAATGTTCGAAAATCACAGCTGTATGTTGTATATACAACTATGAGACACTAAAAGTTGCAATTCATAGTCATACAACAACGTATTTATGGTTGCTCATGACGTAGAATGCAACATACAGCTCTGATATCTTGTAGAAAGAAAGGTTTAAGTACATACAACTCTGTGCTCTCCAAAACTCAATTTCGGAAAAAATGCGATATACAACAGTGTAACTTTGAGGTAACGAGTTGAAGAATATATTAGAACTATTGTTGTTATTGCTTATTGTTTTAATTAGTCATATACATTTTTCCAATAATTAGCTTGAGATATAATGAAGGTACAAACATAAATGTTAGGCTACAACAGATGCAGCAGATTTGAAGAGATAAAATTCGATATGAACAACAGTGAAATTATTATTTACCAAAACAAAAAAATTTCATTTCAATTTTCAAATATAGCATGTTGTATTATATATGTATTGAACACTTTCATCTTATTGATAGAATACAAATAGCTGCCGAAAAAATTGGTAAACAAAATTCGCTACTAATGAAATATGGTATTGTTGAATCAATATAGTACAGAAACAAGAAGGAAATTGGTGAAGAAGTTCCAAAACCGTTTCCTTTCAAAACTTTCAATAGTACTTGATACATCAAATCAAATTCATACCTTTAAAACAATTATCGCCGCTCTACGCATTAATTTATAATTCAAAAGGTAGTACATGACTCCACACTTGATTACAACTACGCGTTTTTTCTTATCCGTCTTATAACTTTAGCTCGGTAGTAGATTTTACAAAAAATAGAAATAGCAGAAACCTAAGAATTAATCTTTCACCTTCGATAAGAAATTGTATTAGAATAGTATAGAAATACAAAGCGAAATCAGTAGATAGAAATATTTATCTGCTAACCTACTCAACATTATTTTTGTCACTATTTTAAAATAATGGGAGAATCATCGCTGTTTTACGCATTAACTTAAAATTTATAAGTTGATAGATGATTCTCTTAAAATTCAATTAAACCTGATAGTATAGGAGCTGGCAACGTTTTTGAGAGAGAATTTCAGGTCAGCTGGTTTTCTGATATGTTGTCCTTCTTACTCTTTCAGTTAGAGTCTGGGCGGTCTGTCTGCCGAAAGCGGTTGTGTTGATTACTGCGCATCCTACCTGTACAGGTAATAATCCTGGATTTTTAAACCATTTTTACAAACTTAATTTTCATATTTTTGCCTTTAAAAAAGTCTACCAGACATAAATTTCTTATTGCCAAATATTTTTATTATTGTTAATCATGTGACAGACAATTTTTTATTTTTTTTTATAAAAAATTTAAAGTATTTTTTAATGTCTGTAATTTTTATACTATGTTCCTTTGAGATAAAAAAGTCTAAAGTTAATTTGCCAAACATTAATTCGGTTGTTAATCTTAAATAAAAATTAAAAACTCATGGAAGGAATTACTGTATGATGCTAGAAGTCAGAGAGAGAGACAGTTACAAAACATTATCGAAAATGAGACAGAACATGATAGAAAAGATACATTACTCACTTATTTCAGTAGACAAGTTTAAACGGAAAATTTGTAACATAAAATTGAAAATTAAATCTGAATAAGTTATCAATAAGTGAATTAAAAATGCTTCATCAAGTTTCAAAAATAATATTTTTTTTATTTAAAATGTCCTGATTTACACACACGAATTACATACATTTAGTATAAATTAAAACACACGCGAATTACATACATTTAGTTTATTTAAAAAGTACTGTTCAGTCTATAACAGTGTCACAGTAAAAGGCGGCATCGTCATAGTCATCTTCGTCGTCAGTCTCATTGAAAACATCATTTAGATCATCCTCTTGGGAATTGTCGTCGTCTTCTAATACTCTATCATCTATAATATAAAAAAATGAACATTATTGTAATTCTTGTTCGTTATAAAGTATTTTAGTTTCTATTGATAAATGGTATATTTTATAATTACTTTGAATTATTACATCTGCATCTGATGACGGTAATTGCTGTCCCACAAACCAAACAAAATCATATTTGTCATCGTTGATTCTCCAACCAGAAGCAACAGGAGATAAAGATGTTGGATGTTTTGAGTGAGCATTTCTCCATAGCTTAGTAACGTAGCGAACCCGCAACAAATGCTGGAACAATTCTGCTTTACAAGGTGGCAAACTGGATGAATCAAAATTTCTAAACTTTTTATCAAACTTCTCATCGGATTTCTTAGACTGAAAATTACTGGAGAATAGATGAAATCGAACATCATTAACATCCGAAGAATTTTTAACTCCATACATCTCACAAATAAATTTTTCAAGGATAGCATACGTAGTGTCAAGTATGTTGTCGTCATCCGTAATAATGTTTTTGAATGCTAATTGGTACTCGTTAGATTTCTCTAAAATTTTAAAAGGCCTAACTTTGCCTTTTCTGGAAAATGCTGGCGTATAATCACACCCGGTTAGTGCGTGGAAGCACGGTAATGCTTTTGATAAAGATTCACCAAGAATACGGTATAGTTCGTTGACGTTTATGTATCGCTGATGATTACCCACACCCATATTTATCCAAATTTTTAAAGACGCGTTTAAGTGATCCATATTTCCCAGCAGTATTATCAAAATGTCAGAGCAGCGTATAACAACGTCTACGTCAAAATCGATTTGACAAATGTGAAAAATTATCCTAGAATCAGCTTCTTCGTGTTCTTCACATGATAATTCTTCTTCAGTAGTCTTAATTACTTTATTATCAAAAACTTTGTAAGAATAACATTTATTGAAGCTTACGTGAATAGTTTTATTACCAATGAAAGATGACATGTCATGATTGCCCCAGTGATCAATAAAGAATTTAACTAAAGCTTCTTTAAATTGTATATTTTCAAGTTCTGCTGAAAAATTATGTGGCCGAACTTGATTTGGACCAATTGATACCGGACTTGTTTCTTCTTCACGTCGCGAACGTTCACAGTCTTTGATGGACGGCGAGAAGTATTGGTCGAAGATAATGTCAATCCGAGTAGATTTCATCTGGGATATAATACTCGAAAACTTCTTACTTATACCATCATACGTTTGTGGTACATCTTTCATGAGATGTAACAAAAAGAAACCATCAACAAGGCAAACATCAAAAGATGACGGCGGTTGATCTGTACTATTTTCCATTTTCTTTTCAATTAGCTTTGCTAATTGCGATTTATCCGTTTTGCAAATTCAACCATCTGGATGACACATTGACGTCGGCATGGGGGTAAGCGGGTATCTCAAAACTTTTTCGATGTGAACCTTGTGGGTGAGGGAAATCCCCAACATCCTACCAAATAGATCTCTTTGCATTCGCAGCTCAACAACCTTATTGCCCAAAGTCAACTTCTTTTTCTTTGGCGCCTCAGCAAAATTTAAAATTTTTTTTTTATAGGCTTGTCAAATCTACCTTCATCAACAACGCATTCACTGATAAATTGGTGCTTTATATTCTCACCATTCTCTTCGATATTTAATAAAAAGTCAGCAATTTCAGGAGATGCAGACTTTGATGTAGCAATATTATACAAATTTTCTTTGTCTAATGTCGGATCAAACGGATTACAATTTTCTCAAGAACTTCAATGAAATCAGCAATTTGTTTTCCATAAATTTTCACTCTATTCGGTTGTAATTCTGCCGTAACATCTTGTAAGTACCTTAGACCACATACATCCAAGACATGTGATATTAATGTTGCTCTTATGCTGTGGCTTTTAGTCCAGCGTTGACGTGCCGCTATAGAGTTAGTAAAGTGAGCGATGCCACTTAGTCGTTTAGCAGCATCAGCATTGATTGTTTGTTCCAAAGTTAGATCTACTGGTATTCGCGAAAATGGCTTATCAGTTTTCTTGACGCCAAAGCATCCTTTATTAAAATCATCTTCTAGTCCCGGATGAGTTTTATCGACATTATTTAAATTATCGGAATATTTAACACAGTATCTAGCGTAATTTGGTTGATTAACAATGAAAAATAAGTTAGCCATTTTCGAAATCACGTGCTTGAACATTTGAAAGTCACCCATACGTATACTTCTTGAAAGATTAATATAATAACTTATCAACTGTATATAAATGAGGTAGAACTGTGCTGTTTTCCCATGTCTACCTTCTCTGGTCTTTGCTACATATCTTTTATAAGAATCGAGCAGCTGTGATAACACTTGATTAGGTACTAAATTAGTTTCTGATGAAGATAAAAATAAAATTTGTTTGTCCTGATATTCTAAAAGATCTTCATAAACTTGTCCCTTCACAAAATCGTATTCCGCACTCTTATGTTTTAAAAATTCGTCAAAATGTAACATCTGTAAGCCTAATGCCATTAATGGATGCAGACGTTTGCATCGATTAAAATGTTTACCTTCTATTAGTACCAACAGCTTTAAAAAAAGCCATCATCAAATGAAACGAGCCAAGATGGATAAAAAGATTACTAAATTTGAGACCTTCAGTTGCTTGAATTTTATAAGCTATTTTAGCTATTGCTAAGTCATAAGTCACTTGTACATAAGTTTGACCACATTCTTGACCAACTTTTTGTGCTTGTTCCATGGTGTAGGCTACGACTGATACATTTGTTGGTGATGAATTGATAGGAGTTAGATAAGATATAATTTGCTTCGGACTATTGTCATGGATAATTCTACTGTTAAATCCTGTCCATGACGGTGTGTTTAGCACGTGAAAAAAATTTGAAAGCATATGTAGTAGATCAATGGTTTGTATAGGGGAAATGTGCCTATGATGGACCCCTTAAGGAAATATCATTACAACTTTTTTAGTTTTGGACTTATTAATTTTTTTTACATGAAAATATATACTTAGCTCGAAGTTTATTATAGTATAGGAAGATTTTTCTGCCAAATAATTTCCTGTTTAATTGCATAGCTATTTTTAAAAAAGTAGTCGAGGGGTCCATCATTGGCACACATCTGCCCATGTCGGACCCCTTTAAAATAAATGAAAAAAAAAATGTCTAAAGTTTTATTAGAAAAAATATAGAACAAACTAACATCACGTTAGGTACAGAGCTCACAAATAAAAGACTTGCAATGGAAGGAAACACCAGCGCACTCATTATGGCACCACGAGTTACATTTTTGACAACGAATCCACTTTTCTTTTGCACGTGAGTGCGAGAATAACTCATTGCAGTAAAGGCAGCTAGCATCATCATCTGAGTCATCTTGTCCCTTTTCCAAAAAGTTCTCTAAGGCGGATTCATCTTCATCAGAACTGTCATTTTCAATGACAAGTTTCCGTTTTACTATCCTGGCTTGTTGTTTTCTTATCTTTGTTTCCTTTTCTATAACCTTCTCTTTGAGTTCATGAATTTCTGGTGTTGAATTCAAATGACCAGTTTTTCCCCTTCTTCTGCATTTTTTTTATCAGTACCAATTGCTACAGTTTGAGGGGGAGGACAAATTTCCTTCACAGAAATGTCGAGAACTGACGATGAAGACATGTTAAGCCCAGATGTGGATGGGGTTTGAATTTCTAATTCCATTTGGTTCTCGATGATATCTCCTTGAGCCTCGGGAATCTGCTTATCCGTTGCTAAAGCTGGTGCAAACTGCCAGTCCTCGAAGACATGAGGATTGAAAGGATGAATGCCAGTCTTTTGGAACGAATTTATTGCATTTGATGGTACAGCACTCTTCAAATAAGCTTGATTGAGAAGACCTGCTATTTTGAATTGAGTCACTGCCTTCCCCGGGTTTTGACGAAGCCATAATTGAATTTCTTGATCAAAATACGTATGAAGAGGACGGAAGAATCCTACGTCCAATGGTTGAACGTGATGTGAACAATGTGCCGGGAAGCAGAACACAATTACCCCATTTTCTTTTGCAAACTGAAGAGATTCGAGACTCTTATGGCTACTGTGCCCATCTAGGAGCAAAAGAACCTTATTGTTATTAGATGCTTTCGTATACTTCACGAAATGCTTTAGCCATCTACAAAAAATTTCACTGGTCATCCAACCTTTTTCTTGTACGAAAGCTATGCTACCAACGGGAGCACCGTTCATAAGCTCATCGTTCATCCTTTGACGAGGGTAAATAAGAGCAGGAGGGATGTAAGTGCCCATGACATTCATTGCGCACACTACGGTCACGTGCTGCCCACGCTCTGCACTGCTGAGTGCACCAACTTGCTTCCGACCTTTTGAAGCGTAAATTTTTTGACATTTCTTTTGGACCGTAGTCAAACCTGACTCATCCATATTAAATATATTTTCGGGAGGAAAGTTGTACTGCTCCAGAGTGTTAGATAGTGCATTGAAATAGGCTTGAATATTAGGCTTGTTAAAAGCCTGGGCTCTAGCTAATGATATACTTTCTGGACTACGCAAAGAAATTCGTGGATTGCGCTTCAGGAATCCCCTCACCCATTTCCAACCTGCCATTTTTGTTTCACGATTGAAACGATGCTCTATTTTATTTTTTTCGGCTACTTCGAATACCATCCGCCGCAAATCTTTAGAGGTTAAACCAAAAAAACGTGTTTCCATATCAATAATATATCCTGCAATCTCCTCTTCGATGGCTTTAGAGAAAATTGCGGTTCGTCCTCCCAAATTACCCTTGGAACTGTCCTGTTTAGCCAAACGCCTTCGCAAAGTTGTTTTGGGAACATTGAAGGTCTTTGCAGCCAACTTAAAGCCCATACTGTGATCTTGTACGTTCTCAATAGCCTGTCGCATATCATGCTCGTCCCACTGTTGTCTTTTTTTGGATGCCATCTCTATGAATGGAAAAGAAAAACTACTAAAACAATATATTTATTTTGTTTATTTCAGACCCCTGGTCCATCATTGGGATCCGTTAAGTAGTCCATCATAGGCCATATTGCATAAATCAGATAAAAATCTCAATTTTTTTTGTTCTCTGCCATAACCTCAATTTTTACTCGCCAATCAACATGCAACAGTTCTATCAAGCTGTAGTAACAAAATCAGATTCTAGCTAAGAGTAAAACAAAAGTTATCTAACATCATACCATGCTACTTTGTTAGTAGATGAACAACGTATGTCTGACTACAGAAATAGGGAAAACCGTGTGTTAGAGAGAGAGCAGCGAGACAATGTGTAAGAGAGAGAGAGAGAGACTTCGTTTTTGCGCATGCGTAAAGTTATATATTCGTTGCGATGATAACAGCGGGAGCGCTGATATACCAGGTCGGTTAAAAGTCTTTGGGTTTTAAAAAATTATATATACCATTATTATTCGCTAATCTTGTAACATAAAAGTATAACGTATAAATAAAAAGAGATTTTTTGTCAATGTAAGGTATCACAAACGTAATCGAGACAGATTCGTTGCGATAATAACAGCGGGAGCGCTGATATACCAGGTCGGTTAAAAGTCTTTGGGTTTTAAAAAATTATATATACCATTATTATTCGCTAATCTTGTAACATAAAAGTATAACGTATAAATAAAAAGAGATTTTTTGTCAATGTAAGGTATCACGCACGTAATCGAGTCAGATTCGTTGCGATGATAACAGCGGGAGCGCTAATCTTGTAATATAAAAATCTGCGGTTCACTGATAGCGTCTTATTACTGAAATACAGTTAAAAGTAACGTATACCGGGTGACTTAAAAGTAACATAAAAAAAAACAACAATAACAATAATAATTATTTATTTAAATCATTGATAACTTTAACTTTATAAAAGTATACAAATTCTCTAAGAGCATTGTGTAACATATCGTTTGGTGTAATAGAACAAAATGCGTATAAAATTTGTAAAGGACTTTCGGAGAAGGTATTTTTACAGAAATCCAAAACATTATAATAATATTCACAAAAATTCAAATTTTCTAACACAGATGTATGTTGTATAATTAAATTATTTAATTCTAAAATTTGCGATACTTCTTCATCCATGTAATACTCAACACCATGTTTCTTGACTAAAATTACCTTACTGTCATCGTAATTCAATGGGGTGATGGTACAGTAATTTCCACATGGTAATGAATCAGGTTTGAACTCGTCTCCGGTATGAAAGATCTGTTGTGACATAATTGAGATAAAGGTATTCCATTCATAAGTACTGAAAGATATTTTGCTGAACTTAAGATGTTGAGATAAGATAACAGCAGGTGTGAATGATCTTGCAGGACTTATTCCACATTTTACTTCATACCCCGAAATTGGATACTGTGTTGAAAGCAGGTAAATGTTTTCAGACTTGACAGCAGTCTCATAGTTTTCCAATATTCTATCTAACTCTGAACTGTAGTTACTCGAATCAGATTCGATGTCGACAATACCACTATCTTGGGAACTCATGTTGCTAACTGGGTTTGATATCCAAAGCTCACTCCAATTTATAGAGCTCTTTCAAGGTTTTTAGCGCGGCGAACCGGGGGAAAAAAAAATCTATACAATATCAATATTTTCTATCCAACTGTTGTGTTTGCTATCCAAACCAAGCCACTTGACGTACATTGTGTTACCCTTTCTTCTGAGCACCTTTTCAACTAAGTAAATGTCTGGATTCGATGTTTTCTGTAGTTCTTCATGATAGAAGCAGCCGCTGATTGGTGTACCTTGCATGTCTTCAAGTAAATACGTAGCAGGATTGGTAATTTTAACTTTGGTGATTTTGAATAGTTCTGTAGTCCAATTGGGTGTATATCCTTTTTCAAAGACATGCTTTGCCTTGGATATGCGCACAATGTCGCCAACTTTAAATTTTCGTGGACCGGCTATCTTTAAATGACTATAGGTGTTATTCAAAATAGATTTTTCGTTGGATTTGTTGACTTGAGAAGGTTTATATTTTGATGTGGAATGTTTTGTATTGTTATAGTTTTGAGTTATTTCAGGCAGAATATCAATCCATTTGTAGGTGCCATTTAAACTGAAATACTTGTAGAGTTTCGATTTTAGCGTTCTTATAACTCGCTCTGCCATAGAGGCTTTCATTGTACTAAATACGCTATAATGATTTATGTTGTGTTTTCTCATTAAATTTTGAAATTTGCTGTTGTAAAATTCCTTTCCCTGATCAGATTGCAGATTTTTTGGTATTCGTCTAGTGTGAGCGAGAATGTCCGAGAATGCCCGAGTAATCTCCTCTCCGGTCTTCGTTTTTAGTGGGCGTGTCCACACAAACTTTGAAAAACAATCAATGACGACCAGTATCATTTTATGATTCCTATTTTGTGATGCAAAATTCCTCATCTCCGCAAGATCCATTTGCCAAAGATCGTCAAGACCCTTAATAATAGTGCGTCTCCGAGGAAATTTTTTCCGTATCGGTTTGTGGAGTTCGTTTACAAGATGAATTTTTTCCTTAGAATACATATTATGACGTACTACCAGCTAGCTTCAGCTCCAGACTGTTAATGCGGTTAACGGTATTCGTATTCATAACCTTAATATTGTTTACAATGCCCGAAACGTTAGTTTTCATATCAGAGACGGATCTGATATTTTCTGTAATTTCTTTTTGTAACTCACGTATGCTCTCAACACACATGTTAATAGAAGCAGTGAATTCTTTTCGAATAAATATTTTGGCTGCAACAATTGAATCGTCAACGTATTTCTTCGTAGCCATATCCCTAGCTGCTACAGGGGGATTTCGCGAAATAAATGTATCAATTTCGTTAGTTTTATTTTGTAAGTTAGTAATGTGCGCCTGTAATATGGGGATTTTCGTCTTATGAAGCTCATTTCTCATTTCGTTCAATCCTACAGCTAAATCCTTTATATCATGGTCTTGTTGCTGCAGCACCACACCATGTGCTTGATTTAATGGCGAGTTGATAGCACGTAGGTCATTCAACTGCACATCAACATATTTTTTTGTTGCAGCATCACTATTTGTTGTCGGTTCCTTAACATTACAAATTTTCATATTTTCAATATCAATATTACCGTCCTTTGTATGAGGAAACGTAATTTTCACTGGTAAACGCGCATAGGGCGTTTGATGTCCGAATTTATCGACTGGCATAATTAAAATGAACAAGTTTCAACTTGTATTATTCTATTATATCAGCCTCCTTGAGTTCATTGATAATTGCTACTATTTCGTTGTCGTGTGACGTAATACCTGCCTCTTTTGAAGCAATCAACAACTTCAAACGTTCCACCAATTCATTCGCATCATCCCAATAAATATACTCCATAGGTTTATCATTATATCTTAAACGATCGATGCCTTTTCCTTTTGCTGAAGGAATCGATTTTAGACGAGTCAATACCTGCGACGATCTATTCTAGACCGGGATCCCTCGCCCTTTTTCGTAAGTGATTACTAACAAGCTAATTTTTCGTCAGTAGCTTCATTTTGACGAGACGCCCAACATTAGCTAGTACAAAAATTTCGTAAGTGGTAGCTAACAGGGGTAATGAGAACATAATTTGTTGATTTAGTGGTTATCAAAAATTCATTACTAACTGGTTTTTTTATTTATAATTCTTATAATAATAATCTAAATTAGCCGAAAAAATATTTGTCCTACAAAATGCTAGGTTTGATCAACGAGGTCCCATTTTTGCAACATGTACTATTTACGAGGTCATGAAAAATTATTACTAACCAGCTGATTTTTTTTTGTTGGTTAGTTAATAATTATATAATTTAACGCCCACATTGTCCTACACATTACGTGGAACGTTTTTCTAGTCCTAGACTCCTAAGTTGTCCATACCACAGGACCATTTTTTTTATTAGTAACTGTAGGACAAAAGTATCACGTGATACATTAGTGTGTTTTTTATCCGAATAAAACAATGTCCTACAAAAAAACTGGTATGCATCCGTAGTCCTACAATAATCGTAATTTTCCTTTTTCCTATGTGCAACATGAGGTAAAGTGAAAATATATTTATTGAAATAAATCAACTTTATTATGTAACATACATGAAAAAGTAGATATTTTTATATAAAAAAGTAATTAATTTTCATCTGACTCATCAGAAAAACATTCATCCTCACTACTGGCATCACTCTCCTCATCTTCATCAGTATCTTCTTCATTCTGATCTTCCGTGGTATCTAAATCTGTAATAATATGAAAAAATTAATTAATGTCGCCGAAAAATTAAAAACCAAATTTCAATAATATTAATAGGGTACCTTGCAATTGAGAAGATAATTCTTCAAAGGATGGGCTTTGAGGCCCATCAAACCAATAATACTCGTATTTACCATCAATTATTGTCCATCCATAATTTTCAGGTACTTTATCTGTGGGGCACCGCATGTGTGCATTACACCATACATTGCTGATGAATACCGTTCTTTTAATTTGTTGCAACAATTCTTGTTTTGTTGGTGGCAAACTGGAAGGATCATATCCTATAATATTTTTTTTTAATACTTTTTCACTTCCACCTTTTGATCTATAGCCTTTTTCAAATAGTTCATACCGTCCTCTGTTGATATCATTTTTGGTTTTTAATGAGTACACTCTACATACATACTCTTCAATAATTCGAACTATTTCATTTGACGTTGTTAATACTGTATGATCACTTCGTAGGAGTTGAATAAAAGCCTCTTGAAAATTTTTATTTTTCTTAAAAATACTGAAAGGTCTTTTTTTTCCTTTACGGAAAAAAGCGGGATTGTAATCATTTCCTGTAAAAATATGGCATATAGCAAATGAACACGATAATTGATCTCCAAGCTTGGCATAAATTTCATTTATGTTCAGGTACATTTTTTTTTTATTTGTGCTTAAATTAATTATTACTTGTATTTCATCTTTTAAATACTTGAAATTAGCCAACATTATTATTGGTATATCAGAATCTGTACAATGTATCTGCACACGATAGTTACGATTAAATTGACAAACATGGTACACAATTTTGGTGTCAGCTTCTTCATGATAACAAGAAAGATTATAATCAATAATTCTTTTTATTTTATTATCACTAGACACCTCATAAGTGTAACATTGATCATAATTAAGTTTAACAGTCTTCCCTTCAATCAAGGTAAAAAATTCATCTCTTGTCCAATCTTCAATTAAAAATTCGACAAATTTTTCTTTAAAGTTGCTACTCCTCAATAATTTGCAGAAATCCGCAGGACGATTATTGTCTCTACGTATGACGTCATACTGTGTATCCTCTTCACCTCTCAGATCATGTTCAAAATCTTTGATACTGGGTTTTTTGTACTTGTCAAATATAATATGTACTTCTTTTTTATTATATGTAAGTATTTGTAATATATGTTTCGAGATTTTACCATATCTGTTTGGAACGTTTTTCAGCGTATGTAATAAATAAAATCCATCAATTAAGTGAATGTCTGCTTCTGGAGGATTTTCAATTTCGGTTTGATATTCTAGTAATTCATTAATAATCACAGATTTAGGGGTCTTGCATATCGATCCATTAGTATGACAGAGTGAAAAAGGAACAGGAGCTAGAGGATAACTTAATGCTTTTTCTATATCAATTTTATTTTCTACTGATGCATAAAGTAAACGGCCAAAAACATCTCTTTGCATTTTAATTTCTTTGACTTTTCCATTAATTTTGACTTTTTTCGTATTCTTGTCATCAAAATTAATAATTTTATTTTTACTAATGGCTCCATCAAACCTATCTGGTGTTATCCGAGTCTCAGTAATGAAATTCTGATGCTGTTTTTCACCCTCTATTTCAACTGATGATAAAAATTGATATATTTCATCGCTAACGGACTGACCTTTCGATATATTGTAAAGATAATTTTTTGGCAGATCGAACGAGAAAGGGTTGGTGTACTGCTTTATTAGTTGCATTAATACTTCTAAGTTTTTCGTAGCTTTCTTAATGGATGACTCCTTTAAGTCTTTCGTTATGTCATCGGTGGATTTCATATAACAAAACTCCATCATTTTTGATATAACACTCGTACGTAGTGAATGAGTAATTGACCATTTTTGTCGTGCGGAAAACGAGTTTGTAACGTTAATAATTCCAGAAGCTTTAGAAGCAGCATCAGCATTGATTGTTTGTTCAAGTGTTAAATCAATCGGTATTCTTGAAAACGGTTTCATTGTTCTGCGAATGCCCAAAAAACTTTTTTGACAATCATTAAGCAATCCAGGATGTGTTGTTTCAATATTTATTAATTTATCCCAATAAACAGACATATACCTTGCATAATTATGGTGGTTCATTGAAAAGAAAATATTGGTTATTTTCGGTAAAATGTATATAAAGAAATTAAAATCACCCGTACGAATACTGTATTCTAATTGAAGATAATATTCAACTAATCTGGTGTACATTAAATAAATTTGAGGTGTTTTACCATGTCTTCCGAGTAAAGTTTCACTTTTATATTGTTCATATTTTTCAAATAACTTTTTCAAATTCTCATTGGTTATTTGTGGGTCCTCATTTTTTTCTTTATTAAATATTTGTAAATACTCTTGGATATTTTCCAGGTTCTCATCATGTTGCTGTAAAAACCCCTCCAAATGCAAAATCTGCAAAGCAAGGGAGAGTAGAGGATGAATCTTTCTACACCGATTAAAATGTTTTCCACTTAAAAACGAATTGATAGAACCACTGGCTAAAATTTCGCTATCTATAAGAATATTTGTTAAACCAGATCCACTTATAAATTTCCCGATTGCTTTCATGAATGATAATATTATATGGAAAGATCCAAAATTAATGAAAAGTTTTTGAAATTCGTCCTCGGCACTCTGTATCCGTAAAGCAATCTTAGCCATGGCTAAATCGTAAGTAACACTGAAGAAATTTTTCTGGCATTCCGAAGCGATTTGCAAACTTCTTCGCATCGTCTCTTTCACAACTGATGGATCCGTGGGTGAATCATTAATTTGCGTGAGATACTCCACCTTTTGAATTTTACTAGTGTCTTCAAAAATTTTGGCATTATATCCTATCCACATTGGCGTGTCTGAAATTTGTAACTTATGGGAAAGTACCCACGCAAAGTATTTATGTTGAAATTTATCTGAATTTTGTATATCTTCGGGTAACGATGAACTACTATGCCAAAATTCTGGACGACGTTGCTTCGTAGGCTGTAAATGTTCAAATGAGTCGTCCTCAAATGAACGTTTTCTACGACCAGAGAAATCACGAACATTAATTGATAAATTCTGTTCGAACACTGTAGATGCATTGTTCCTTTCGATGATGTTCAACTCTTCTTCTGTTGGGATATTTTGATAAAGAATACCCACTGTATCATGCAGGGTATTTTTACCAGAGCTTGTTTCCACAAATCTATCGTAATTATCCCACGCTACTCCACATGACAATATAGAAGTGCGTAAAATGCTGGTAGAACATAACTGATTATTAGAAGTACAAGAGTATGCAGCAGACGTTTCTAATTCCAGTATACTGGGATAGGTGATGCAGTAGCCTTGCCTATTTAATATCTACTACTTTTTTGCTTCCAGTAAGGCTCTTTACAGTCATACCCAATAAAATATGTTTTTTCGGTTTGATGTATCCTCTTGTAATGCTGTAGATAGAATCCTGTGAATAACATGAAGATAATCTTCTAACTCGATCGCAGCTTTCTTTGCCAACGCCGCTCAAGGCAGTAGTCCAAAAAATATTTAACCACTTGGGAATATCGCACTCTCCTTTATTCAAGACTTCACTATCTATGAAATCTGTTAAAGGTTTTTTTTTTATTTTCATTATATTTTTGCGATATTTTAAAGCGAAATCTTGAGCTTCTTGTTCAAATATGATGTCTTGGATTTCTTCGTCATCAATAGCTTCTATATCAACTTCAGAGGATATACAAAATTGCTTATTTGAAATTTTAATTACTGTAATTTTATTCTGTAATGTTTTCAGAATGAAGTCCTTGAGAACATGAGTGCTGAAAATGGAAGCCTCTAAATCTGTATTTTCATATGTCTCTTTTAGAAATTCCGTGTAGCAATCTTGGAGGTGAATTAGTGACAACACTCGACGATTTGCAATAATTTCTTTTTCAATATATAGAATTAATCGTTGTTTAGCAATTTTATGGCTGTCTCGCTTTTTAGACCAATCATCGGTAGAGGGTGGATTAACTTTTCTTTGATGTTTTGCAAAATAATTGACATTACAATTGTTATGATATGCTAAAGAAGACTGGTTGACAGAATTACTCTCTTCTTCAATTTTTTGCAACATCTCAATGTCATTCAATTCTGTAGCATAGCTTTTAATTTTTTGTAGAAAAGGTATTTTATTTTTAATATTACGGCAGTATATTTGCCGCCCTTTACGTTTGATGTTAATTTTCATGCAAAAAAAGCATGATTTGGCTGATCCATCATTTTCAAAACTCTCAACATCTATCTCATCATGTGCATAGCTCTCTTCAACAGTATCCAGCGAATGTGCAATGTTTTCTGTTTCTTCATTCTGTTCGATATCTCTGTAAATAATAACATGTGAAGCTATTATATTAGTAACGAAAAAATCAATAACCGAAAACATTTTTTTTGGAGCTTTGTCAGGGTGGCGACTTGAAATTAATTTCAAAATTCCCTGACTTTCCTTGACCAAAAATAAAATTCTAAAACCTACAAAAAATTATTTATTATTCAAATATTCGTTAAAATTGCAAATTATTTAGAAAATAATTTTTGTATATTAGGATTTAACTCTTATACCCGAAACTGGGTAAAATTTTAGAATTATGAATTTTTGTATACTTTCTTGCAAATTTCCAACTCTTTAAAAAGACCAATTTCTTTTGATTAAATATTTATAACTTTTGAAAATACAACAATTAATATAATTATAATTAATAATCTTTTTGAAGTTATACTTCTTTTGTTTTTAAATTAACTATCCAAACACTTAATTTTTTTAATATTATTTATCACAAAATAGAACAGATATAATTAAAAAATATTTAGAATTCTATAGAAATAATAAAAAATTAACTATAAATTTCCCTGACTGAAATTAAGATTCCCTGACTTTTCCCTGACTATTCCAGAAATTTTAAATTCCCTGACATTTCAAGGTATTTTAGGTCAATCGCCACCCTGTTTGTGTATGGGCGAAAATAATTAATAGCTAAAAAATATTTAAATGGCATAATTTTGTAATCTGTGTATTCACATGTACTCATTATAAGAATGAACAATAACGTAAAAAAAGAATATTCAACGAACTAACCGAGAGGAGCATGGCATTAAGTGTGGTTCTACGATTGGAGCAGACGTTAAAGAAGTCGAAGCGTCTGTAACTTCAGTACATTCAGCTGCAGACGATGTTACAGCTGGCTCAGTTCTGTATAAAACAAATAAATAAAAGAATAATTCAAATTAAGTATATACATTAGACACAAAAATTACGGGATTGAAAAAAAGGTCATAAATGTTTGGATAATTTTCAACAGATTGTAACTCGGAAGGAGATCGTCGTTCAATAAACAAAAAAAAAAAATTATTTTAGTCCCAACTGTTTAGTTTTCATATGTTACCATACAAAATTTTTATCATTCACGGTTTCGGAGTTATTCAGAGAGAACTACAAAAATAAAAAAATTTCAACAATTTAGCTTCCTTTAAAAAAAGTCTGTGAGTTTGAAAACTTTTTTTTCGAAATTTCACCTCATTGATTTGTTAAAAAATTTGATACTTCTTAGTTTGCTAAACATTTTTTATGAGCAGATCCGAAAAGTAGACACTTAAGACAACAATTTGCTTTTTTTTAAGTGTAGGACCATGTGCTTTTTTAGATTTACGCTCTGTGGAAAATCATCAAAAACAATTGGGCATTTCCAAATATAATTGTGCTCTCTGACTCTCAATGGAGAAAATGAGAAGCACGCGGTTAAATTAACTTCTGTATTAAGAAGGGTTTATACTTGTTTCTTTATTGCATCCGTTGAGATAAATAGTAAGGTCCTTGTTGCACTTGAACGATAAATGCAAATTTTGTCTATAAAATACTCTTAAACATTTTTATTTGTTTAAGAGCATTTTATGGACAAACTGAACGATAAACCCTTCTTAAATGTATATATATATTTATATATTATACTTCAAAATTTTTAGTAAAATATGTAAAGCACAATGTACTTTGTAAAATTATTATTTCCAAAAAAAAATAGCTATAATTTTATCATGCTTTTTATATAATTATGTGAAAACTTCTACTTAATAAATTATTTATCATATAGGGTAAAACACCCAGTAGCTGCTCAGCGATCAGTAACTGCTTACTCCATGTATTTGTATATCTATATTCATATATATAGATATACAAATTCCTGAGCAACGGCTGCGTGCTTTACCTTATTTTGAAAATAAAATTAAAAAATATTCAATCGACTTACCGTTGATAACACAAATATTGAGATTTCACTCTGAATTCCTTATAACAAGAGGAATGATACCCGATTATGTCGTCATTCCAATTTTCCGGTAATACGACATTACTATATTTATGTTTATGATGCTTTCGAGCAGACAAAAAAGTTCGACAAGAAAGCAAAATTTCTTGAGAAAATTTCTTGATCTCTTCGCGTTTCTCTCTAAAGCGAGGGTTATCACACAATACACTGCATAAAAAACACTCAGAGCGTCCAACACGTGGTCAACAGAAAAGAACAGCACGGTTATAGTCGGCTTCAGCATGGAGTAACTAAACACAGTACGCAGCATCGCGCGCATGCGTACTAATATAACTAAACTCCAATAGAAAAATGTACAGAATGAATAGATTTTTATTGTTATGAATTTCAAATTCCATTGGAGGATCAGCAAAATATACCATGCAATTTGTAGGACAATGTGGGCGTTAAATTATATAATTATTAACTAACCAACAAAAAAAAAATCAGCTGGTTAGTAATAATTTTTCATGACCTCGTAAATAGTACATGTTGCAAAAATGGGACCTCGTTGATCAAACCTAGCATTTTGTAGGACAAATATTTTTTCGGCTACTTTAGATTATTATTATAAGAATTATAAATTAAAAAACCAGTTAGTAATAAATTTTTGATAACCACTAAATCAACAAATTATGTCCTCATTACCCCTGTTAGCTACCACAATCGAGCATTTTCGTAAAGGAAATTCTTGGGCGTCTCATTGAAACGAAGCTACTCACGAAGTTTCAACTTGATACTAATTATTTTTACATCTAGTATTTGTACTACAACCTAAGAGTGTCGGACTAGAAAAACGTTCCACGTAATGTGTAGGACAATGTGGGCGTTAAATTATATAATTATTAACTAACCAACAAAAAAAAAATCAGCTGGTTAGTAATAATTTTTCATGACCTCGTAAATAGTACATGTTGCAAAAATGGGACCTCGTTGATCAAACCTAGCATTTTGTAGGACAAATATTTTTTCGGCTAATTTAGATTATTATTATAAGAATTATAAATAAAAAAACCAGTTAGTAATGAATTTTTGATAACCACTAAATCAACAAATTATGTTCTCATTACCCCTGTTAGCTACCACTTACGAAATTTTTGTACTAGCTAATGTTGGGCGTCTCGTCAAAATGAAGCTACTGACGAAAAATTAGCTTGTTAGTAATCACTTACGAAAAAGGGCGAGGGATCCCGGTCTATTCGTCGTCGTTAGAGATTTTGTTTTGAATAAAGGTTTTATGATGTAGTGATATTTTTCAGTACTTGACCCATTAAGACGATCTAACGTGTCTAAATGAACTTCAGTTGTTGTCAAAAGATTTTTATAGTTCTGTAAATCTTGATCATTGTAACTGGGGTCTCGGTAAAATAGAAGCTCATACAAGCCTGGTGTTCCAATTACATATCTTCCTCCTTTGTTTTTCTCAGGTAGTATGTTTATATTACCGTTTTTTCCATCAAATGCAATTCGACGTTTGCCTAATGACCAACCGATTTCATCGTTGTATATCGGACCATAATTTTTATCAATTTTATCATCTTTTTGGAAGTAATCTTCAATGAACTGATGACTGATGGCTGGATATTGGTCCAAATAGTCTGCGAAAGCTTCCTGGGAAATTTCGGGGCGCATCTCTTCTGGAGATTCAGAACGTGTAATATTTCCGAATTCATCGGTTTCGGCCACCGGTTCCGTTTCGAGAAAAGGTGTAAACTCATCATCAGGTTCTTCCTTCTTTATTTCCTCTTTTGGATTTAAATTTGTAATCGTTTTTTGTAATGTCTTTGAGGATTGCACAATTTCTTCAAGTGGTTTAGATATCGGCTTGAATAGTTTATTAATAGACTCATCTTGCTCTGATTTACCTAATTTCAACGACAAGTATTTTTTGCGAATCGATCGTGCAAGTTCGGACACTTTTTTCTTGCGCAATGCATTAGCAACCTTATCGTCAGACATTTTGGTATGGACTAAAGATGCAGCTTACAATTTTATATATTTATCGAATCCTTTGCGATACCTACCACCATTAAGGGTAAAATCCTTCATAATTACCTAAGTACCATAGCGATCACACCAACACTTTGAACACACATTTTTGAATGTGTCAAACGTCATGTCTGGAGATACGTGTTCGTCGAATATATGTTTCAAGTTCACCTCATCCTGCTTGAATAACTCAATAACATTACAATTGTCGCGAATAAGCTGTTTCGGTATTTTTGAGTATGTTTGACAAAGATATGCAGCATCAATATCTTTATGTCTACACATGGAGTAGTATTCACAAATTTTCTGCTGACCGTCACAGGCTACGTCATCGAATAAAAAGATGGAATTTGGTCGAGCTTTCTCTGGACTAATTATTTCCTCATTGTCTTTAAATGGGAAATACCCAACACCCTTGACTTGCGCTATAACTTCTTGTAGCAATTGATACTTGGTTGAAATAACGATTTTGAATAGACATAAACATTTTTGAATTTCGCACCATTTGGATTGAATAGGAGCGCCAGCACGACGTTCGTCTTACCACACCCACTGGGGCACCCACCCCGGCACGGAAAGAATTTGGCAACAATTTACCATGTTTGCCAACAGTTGGTGTTGAGGTGAAATCCAGATTTTCAATGGGTATAGTCTGCTCTTATTGAATTATTTTCATTGTGTGTGTCGTTTTTCGTAGTACTACTCTTTAAATATAGGTATCACCAATTAAGCGTGTCAGTCTTAATGTTGGTGTTTGAAGGAGAGGGTATTTTGAATTCTCTCATCAATAAACTACCTATTGAACTTCACTTACCTAGCTATCAGTACTGTGGACGTAAGTAAACCACCCCCCACCCTTTTTCCGAAAAATTTTTTTTTTTTTAGCTGGTACAAAATTGGAAAAACGTCTTGATCGTGGAGATCCGGGCATCAACCCCTTGGACGCTGCTTGTAAACAACACGATATTTCTTACTGGAAGAATAAGTCTCTCGAAGAACGACACAAAGCCGATCAGATACTTGAAGATAAAGCTTGGGCACGCGTCAAATCAAAAGACGCTTCACTGGGAGAGAAAGCTGCTGCATTACTTGTAACAGGCGGAATGAAGGTGAAAAGAAAGCTGGGAATGGGTTGTCGTCGCAAACGTCGTTCCTTGCATCGAGATGTTATTTTGAAAGTGGGAAAGTCATTGAAGAGAGGAACATCTTTGAAAGACACCGCAAAGTTTGCCTTACGAGCAGCCAAAGCACTTATTAAAGAATTTGGTGGCAAAAAAGAAGTCGAGGTTCCTCGAGTAATACCTGTAGCGAAATCCGGAGGTTTCCTACCACTTATTCCTTTGTTTGCCGGTCTTTCGGCACTTGGAGCTTTGTCAGGTGGTGCTGCTGGGATTGCAAAAACCGTCATTGATGCTAAGCATGCGCAAAAGAAATTGGAGGAAGATGTACGTCATAATAAGGCTATGGAACGTGTAGGATCTGGCCTATACTTGAAAAAGTATTCAAAAGGTGGATTTGGATTGTATTTAAAAAAAAACAAAAAAAAAACTAATAAAGCTACCCAATCACGCACTATCTGACTTTGACATTGCGCATTATGCAAAATTACTTAAAATACCACATTTTCGAGGAGTTTTCATGCGAGACACCCTCTCCAAAGACGGTCCTCGAAGACAAGAATGCGCAGTGGTTAATTTAGATGTCTCTAAGAATAGTGGAAGTCATTGGGTGGCTTACAGAAAGATAAACAACGATGTAGAGTATTTTGATTCATTTGGTAATTTGAAGCCGCCGAAAGAAGTTGTTGAATATCTGGGAAAGAGTGCGAGAATTTTCTACAACAATACCCAATATCAAAACTACAATCAAATAAATTGCGGACATTTGTGTTTGAAATTTCTACAGCAACAATGACGAGCGTAGAACTATTACTACAACATATCTACCATGGAAAAACATTGAATAGTTTTACTGCCGAAGAACTAAAGCACTTTCCCATTGAACATCTAATAGAGTGTGTAAGACCTTGGGAATTGTTGGATATGTGGCATAAACTTCCCAATGAATATCGAGGAAATTTTGAACTACAAATACGACTACCTTGTTTCATCCATTACAACCGACCTGATTGGACAACACATTGTGATGGTCCTCCGAGTTCTCAAGCCACTTGTTTTCTTTGTAACAATAAATAGAATAAACAAGTAGTATTATTTAAATTCAAACATCACCCGAATTCCATTAGTCACCATGTCACAGTTGCTGAGAGTAAACAGCATCAATCATGAATTTACCTTTCAACCTACTACGCCTATTGTGCTCGATCCGAATAATGATTACGAAATAGCTTTGCGATCTTTTCATTCTTATCACAGTATACCAAACATTGAAAATTGTAAGTTTTACTACTACGATACCAAGGGCAAGCTTCAAAGTTTTGATTTTCCCACAGGATGTTACGAAATTGCCGATCTTGAAGCGTTTATACGAGATAAACTGGGTGTGGACAATTCAACTAGACCAGAGGGTATATTTTCACTAAAACCCAATCACAATACGTTGAAATGTGAAATTTCCAGTAAATACAAAATTTCATTCAAAGAAGATAATAGTCTTGGGAGAATTTTGAGTTTTTCACCGAAAATACTCTACGCAAACAAAATACACTCGTCAGATCTCCCCGTCAAAATCATTAAAGTATCTAGTATTCGCTTCGATTGTAACATTACCACTGGAGCCTTCGATGCAAACAGACCTGCTCATACTATATACGAATTCGTCATACAAGTGGATCCAGGATATTCCATAGACGAAATTCCTCATAATTTGCTCTATTTACCTGTTATACCACAACGTGAAATAACCAATATCACCGTCATCGCTTTAGACCAAGACGGTCAGCCTGTAAACTTTCGTGGAGAACTAAGTACGTTGGTGTTGGAGCTTAGAGCGCGCGAAGCAAATGGGACTAATAATAAATCATAAAAGACAGTCTACAGAGCATTCAACTTCATTAGATAAGCTACCATCAAAGCTGAAGCAACTCACGTTCGCAAACAAATTGGTTCTGCAATCGTTGGGTTTTAAATTGAAAAATGACAACAATGTATGGAAAACGTCAACGCCAAAACGACAACATGCCTCCAATGTTTGATATCTACCGTAAGCCGATGTTTGACGATTCAATTCGAAAGGCTGAATACAGAACCTATGCTCCATTTATAAAGTCATTCAATTGCAGTGACATTGTGGAGTTTAGCATTAATCAGGTTGATTCGTTCTTTGCAATGAGCGAAACTTTGTTGTGCATTAAAGGTTCGCTTGAAATACACGGAGCTGGTGACGTAAAATTAGCAAATAATGTTGGAGCCTTTCTATTCGATTCATGTACGTACAGTGAAAGTGCGAGGGAAATGGAAACAGTTCGGGATCCTGGAATAGTAAGTGCCGTACGTGCTATGACTTGTTATAACCAAGAAGATTCCAATCATATGGCTATAGCCGGCTGGAATTACCCGAAAGATCCTATTCTGAATGTTAGCGACAAGTCCTTCAACCTTCAAATACCTCTCAAACATATTTTCAGCATTTTCAACGATTATTCAATGATTACATGTGGGCGTCAAACAATACGACTAGTTCGGGCACGCAATGATAATGATTGCTTATATATTACTGAAAAGAATGTCTCTGGAACGCTCTCCACTACAACAGCTAAAATAAACATTACAAGCGTTGGGCTAAAAGTTAAACATATCTTTTCTAATGACGACATAAAATTAAATCTCATGAAATCCATTCAAAAAGATCAACCTATAGTTATTCCATTTAGGAAGTGGGAGTTACACGAATTACCCTCAATTACTAAAGGAGCAAGACATGAAGTTTGGGCTGTCAAGACATCCACTTCAGTTGAAAGACCTCGTTTTGTTATTGTTTTCTTTCAAACCCACAAACGTAACTTGAGTACAGCTGACCCGACTTTATTTGACAATACCGACGTACAAAGTATAAGACTGTCACTTAATGGTGATTATTGGCCCAATGAAAGAATGCAATTGGATTTCGCTAAAACTGATTACAATGAAGCCTATTTTAACTATACTGAATTCTATCCTAACTACGCAAACTCCACACAGAAGCGCCCCCTGTTGGATTATTCTTCTTTCAAGAAACGAGCATTGTTTGTTATCGATTGTTCAAAACAGGAGGAAAGCATGAAGGCATCCACAGTCGATGTGAAACTTGACATTGAAGCAAACATAGGTTTTCCCGAAAATACCAAAGTCTATTGCATCATAATTCACGATTGTGTAATGGAATACTTCCCCATCACACAAATTGTTAAAAGCTTGAACTAGATGTTGTGAGTTAGTGTTCGAGCAGACGTCAACATGAGAGTAGCTTTTGTAGACATTCAAGGTTTTGTCGTAGACGGTCTTTTCGTTGCCAAAGAGCTCACCATAGAAATTGGCTTCAAAAGTTCACATTACATATTTTTACCACCGCAACCGTTTTCTACATTAAGTAACGAGGACAAAAAGACCACATCATACTTGGAAAGAAATGTGCACGGCATTCGATATTCTTCAGGAGATGTAGAATATTCTAAAGTAAATGAAATATTAGAAAGCAAGTTATTGTATGTCGCAGACTACATTTACGTTCGAGAACAACAAAAAGTCGAGTTTATGCAAAAGAAATGTCACATTTTCGGTATTTTTCCACATATTATTGACGTTTGCAAATTTGATGGTACACCCTGTGAAACTGGAAACTTTGCTCAAGATCCAAACCCCTGTCACGCATCTGGACTATTTTCATGTACTGAAAGAAATGTACAACGTCTCCGTCACTGGTTTTTAAATACTGTATCACCCTTATAAATAAAGTTTTTTTTTTTTTTAAATATGGGTTTTATTGAAACACTCTGTATATTCATCAACTTTTATATTACATGAAGATTGGAATTTTCGTTTTACAATTTTTAAAATTAAAACAAATACAGCCACTAATATTACACATGACATAGCAAAAACAGAATTAATTTCATTTTTTATATCCCCTTCTGTTCTGTTGAACATGGTGTAGGTTGAATACGTCTTAACGGATAAGTAGTTTGCGGCAATCTACGGGCCAACTGATGGACCTCTTCAGGCACCCAGTGAAGACTGCTCCACGTCACTTTCTTATCAAATAAACTAAGATTCTGCATTTGTTTCATAAGCTCTCTTTTATCTCCATAGAAAGCAATATCTTTCTTTAATTCACCAATGCTATTCTCTCTAATTCTTCAATTCGACGTCTGTACTCTTCTGAAGACATATTACGAAAGAGAACATTCTCATACGTAGACACGTTTGATGGTCGTTTGACTTAACGACGTGACGTTTGACATAACGACAAGAGAGATACATTTCATGAATATTGTTTTTACTGCTATTACATAAAGATATATTGGAAACTAACAAAAACACAAGAATTTTAAAAATAATTTTATTATAAGAAAACGACAATATTCTACATTTATGAGAGAGATACATTCCATGAATATTGTTTTTACTGCTTTTTCTTAAATAAAAGCTCACATTATCGCTGAAACTCTTTATTACTCTCGTGACTGTCATAGTATAACACTTATACATGAAGGATGACATCACAATGACCAGTGGAAAGAAAAAAAAAAAATAAAAATACATTTCTAATAAAACCCTGTTGGGCACAGACTTATGTCTAACACTAACAACGCTCATATAAATCACCTAAAACGCATACTAAAAAACTATGATAAAACAGATATTTTGATGTGGCATTATGAACCGCCACCGTTCATAATACCGCAAAAACACAGGAATAATTTTATAATAAGAAAACGATAATATTCTACATTTATGAGAGAGAGAGAGAGAGAGAGATACATTCCATGAATATTGTTTTTACTGCATAGCGGCCTCAAAAGTATCAATGTCACTGTCTATATCAGAATCATCAAAACGATTATTTCTAGGCATCTCATGTAAATTATTAATACAGGACTCATGTGATTTTATCATGAATAAGACTTTGTTAAAACAACTCTGACACCAATAGGACATTTCTTGATATACACATTCAACAATTTCGTCACCATCAAATACTTCATGACAGTGATCATAATTAACAAAAATGTTCTTTTTTAAATATTTATGGACCGTTCTAAATACAAAATAACATGATTTACAAACATTTATACGATATTGTGGAAGCCAATATCCACTAGACCATACGCAGTAAGTAGATTCTTCAAACATATCTCCCCAATTTGTTTTACTTAATATAGTGTTTCTTAAATATAACGGTATTTCTTTATTATAGTCAATATATTCTATTCCAATGGATGAAGAATTTGGATTACTCTCAGCCTCTTTTATCATCGCATTCCATTTGTAAACAGGAAATTTTTTCACAATTTTTTCGGTTAATTTCCGAGGAAGAGGGGATTGCTCTGCGAAATCGGCTGCTGACTTTATCGTTTCACAAATTTTTATGATGCATAATTCCATTAATGTTGAGGAGTTCATTATCTACAAGAGAGTAAGTTTGGAATACTATAATGACCCCACGGCAGCGTATCATAACTATTGGTAATCAAATATCTTTTATCGTCATGAGGACTTAGCGCAATTTTTGTCTGTTCTATGCTATATACGTTATGAGCATATGACCTAATACAGCGTTGAGTAATATTTTTTTCTTTGAAATCATTTAAACAGTTTACATAATCTTCAAAATTTATTTTGTTTTTTACTACATTATATCGAACTCCTTTTGCCTTTTTTACTATTGCACCTGATTGAACTTTAAAAGAATACATTTTAGACTTCAAGCCTGCAAAATGAGTCATAATTTGGCCTTTGTTTTCATCTTTCATAACTCCCAGAACTTTTTTATTTACCTGTGGAATATTATAGTTATTATTGATGGGGTAATCTGAAGTATCGAATTTTGTTAAATCAGCTTTTAGCACCTCCTCATATGCATCATCACAGATGCTTGCGGTGTTCGGGAGCAAATGGAAAATCTCTGTGAAGATCATGTAATTCATGTGGATACTCCAAGTCTACTTGTAATATATATCCTACGGAAGAATTATCTGCCACAGACATAACATCAAAATTTTCATTATCTAACCATTCAAATCCTCCGTATGGTAATGGTTCACACATAGCCCACCCGTATAAATTATTGACGTCCAGGTAGAGTAAGTACTTTGAGGGTTTTGTAGAATCATATTCAGGCATGTACTTATTGTTAGCATTCGATAATCTACTGCTACAAACCGAAATTCCTCCTCGAATTGCTTTCTCGATATTCATGATCATGTCTACGTCATGCAATAACTCTAATTTACATCCTACATATTTCAACATACAGTCCCAAGTATATCCAGGCATTGTATAGTACCATGCAGGGTCTAAACCATAAGTAATTGAACATTTTCTTCGAAATTGTTCGAAAACATCTGATAAAAGTAAAACATCGGTCTTTAAGTACAGATCAGAATACTGACCCAAATTTTCAAAATCAAATGATTTCCACACTGCATGAGCATGAGAATACTTCTCAATACTGATGTTTTTATCCTCCAATTTATTATAAAATGCCTCTATTGGTGGTAGTTCACAAGTATTTAATTTTTCCCAACTATCTATAAAATCGTAACAGAAAACCCCTTTTTTGGCTATTAATTTAAATTGTTCGACACTTAAATTACTAAATTCTCTTTTGGAAATTTTTAAATCATTATCATTCAATGTAGCAGCCAATTCTTCCAAAGAAGCACCCAAAAACCTCAGTGAATCTATGAATCGAAATTTTATATTTGTATCTGAATCGTTAAGTGTAAATGAAATGTATTTTTCTTTATTTATGGGGAGTAAACTGATGTTTCCTCTTTTACTTAATTCCGAAATGATGAAATGGCTATCGTAGTTACTTAAGTTATGGAAAACTGTAGGTACAACAAACAGTTTTTTGAAATTTAAATTGCATGCTTGATGTGCAAAATTTCTAAACTTCCCCGTAAAATGATCGTGATCTCTAACAATGATATCTGTAGAGGAAAAACCCTTTTCACATATGTGAAAATCTGGTTTTTCTTCCATAGGTGTAATAGTTTTAATTTCTGATTTAATACTTTCAGCTAAATTCGATAATTCATTTGCAAACCAATCCATGCAATCTCTACCTCTGTAGCTCTTGAAAAAACTCAAGTCTTCGTTGTAGCTACATTTTACATAGTAACCAGCACTATATGCTATATGTTTTTGATATTTATTTGTCTTATTATGAAGCTGTGTTTTATCTGTAAATTGTTCTAGCATGCACTCAAAGTCGGCATAAACTACAAAAGGCGTAGTTTGTTTATATATATAATTTATAAAACTAACAGATTCATATTTTGGAAAAGACATTTTATAATTATTTAATTCAGAGCATAATTTCAAGTGGACATTCAATTTACTTTCACTACTGAAATAATTTATGCAGCTATTGCAAATAAATTTTTTATATGTAGTTTTACTTAACTGACTATTAATTAAACGTGACAAATCTTTGATCCAGCAGTAGTGATATGTGATTTCTGAATTGTCATTATCTATAGGAGGTGCTTCATAATCGTTTAGCTTTGGAAAATATGTATTTTGAATTAATAAAACATTTACATGTTTCTCGTGTATTGATTTAGCAAGACTTACTGGATATACTTTGTAAAATGGTTTTTTATTATTTATTTCAATTAAATCCAAGGCATAGACATTGACGGAAATGTTATTAGATTTTTCAAACTTTGAAATTTGATGCAGGGGCATCGGAGCTTCCAAGTCTTGTGTATTCAAGACTTTATGATTTTTGGCTGGGTACAAAGCACTAACAATTGACCAATAAAAACATGCTTGGTCAGAATTTTTAATGTTTATGCACCCTCGCTTTTTTTGAATAGGTTCTGGAAGTTTAATATAAGATGAGCCGTTTCCAATTTCAAATTTATTGATATTTACTTCTAAAGAAATAATTTTACTTAATGCAAAACCAGAGTCCCTCTCTTGAAATTCTGATAATTTAAAATTAATTTTATCTTTGACGTTCTCGAAAAACCATCGCTCTATATCGGTCGATACATCGATAATAGAATTTTTAGTCATAAAATAATGGAAACTAGATATTTCATTTTCACCAAATTTTTTAATGAACTCTCCACAAAAACAAACATAAACTTTAACAACAGAATATTTTTTCCTAAAAATTTCCCTTATTTTATTTTTAAAAATTATTTGACAATTATTTAAAAATTGCCTTAAGTCCTTATGATATAAATTTACTATAAGTCCGGTTTTAATTCTTCTTGTAAATGCAGAAGCTACATTTTCCCATTTAACCCTATTTTTCAGTTTATTATTCAGCCCCATACCTATATTCCTATTTGAAATAAGTTGTTTAAAATGTTTGAAATGTCCTATGTATGTTTGTAATTTCCTAATTGTACCTACATGCAGTCCTCCTTTTTTAATTGTCAAATTACATACTTTAATTTGTTTTTTCAATCGATTCAACCAAATTTCCACATCTCTATCCGTTATCTTATCAAACAATATTTTTCTGACATTTTTAATGACTTGCAGTAAATTTTCAGATTTTTTTACAATATTCATGGTACTCACCTCTCTCTCTCTGTGTCTTAGGCACGTCTATAGTTCCTCAATTTCAAATGACGCTAGCCGTTGATTTTTTCCAACATCCACTAATCCCTTGAATATAATTCCGTATTTTTCCCTTTCAAATTCTTCAATGACTGGTTTGTAGACACTTGTGACTCTGCGGTAAAAACACTACTTCTGTATCTAAATCCAATAAAACTGATTCTCCGAATTTGGAATTGACTATTTTTGCCTTCTTTATAGCCCTCAGAGTATTCAAAGGTAGATCTTGTATTTTTGTTATTGGTTTTCTCTCTGTAATTAGAGACGTTGCGTTAATTTTTTTTAAATCCATCTGAAAAGAGAGAGAGCGCGTAACCCACAAGAAAAAAAAATACTTACATTTTTTGTTAAGGCACAATTTTAACAGATACTAGTATTTGTTCTTCAGAGCTGGTTTCTCTTGCTGGCAGTGGAAGAGACCGACTCCAACACAATGCAACATCTTATTTATACTCATGTCACTATCTCCATACGATTGTGATAGAATGTTCTAGAAAAAATATTTTATTTGCGACAATTTTGTAATTTCCTGTAAATGTGGTCCATATGGTTTCCGATTATTCTAATAAATTTTCACTATTTCCTGTACATGTGGTCCATTTGGTTTAGAAATATTCTTATCAATTTCCTGCGTTATCAAAAAATTTCTTATTAATATTATATCTTTCTTGAAAACTCAACAAATAATCCTCAAGTTTAGTCAAATCATTTTCATTTGCGTACCCGAACCGGTGTAAATACTTCATAGCATACTGTTGGTCGACAACGCATAGTACTGGACATAGTACTGCAGCTAATATAATGATTAACATGATCTTCACTCTTTTGCTATCCTCAAAAAACTAATTTCCAATCACATTAATAACGGAATATATAATTTTTAAAAAACCCAAAGACTTTTAACCGACCTGGTATATCATCGCAACGAATCTGTCTCGATTACGTGCGTGATACCTTACATTGACAAAAAATCTCTTTTTATTTATACGTTATACTTTTATGTTACAAGATTAGCGAATAATAATGGTATATATAATTTTTTAAAACCCAAAGACTTTTAACCGACCTGGTATATCAGCGCTCCCGCTGTTATTATCGCAACGAATCTGTCTCGATTACGTTTGTGATACCTTACATTGACAAAAAATCTCTTTTCATTTATACGTTATACTTTTATGTTACAAGATTAGCGAATAATAATGGTATATATAATTTTTTAAAACCCAAAGACTTTTAACCGACCTGGTATATCAGCGCTCCCGCTGTTATCATCGCAACGAATATATAACTTTACGCATGCGCAAAAACGAAGTCTCTCTCTCTCTCTCTTACACATTGTCTCGCTGCTCTCTCTCTAACACACGGTTTTCCCTATTTCTGTAGTCAGACATACGTTGTTCATCTACTAACAAAGTAGCATGGTATGATGTTAGATAACTTTTGTTTTACTCTTAGCTAGAATCTGATTTTGTTACTACAGCTTGATAGAACTGTTGCATGTTGATTGGCGAGTAAAAATTGAGGTTATGGCAGAGAACAAAAAAAATTGAGATTTTTATCTGATTTATGCAATATGGCCTATGATGGACTACTTAACGGATCCCAATGATGGACCAGGGGTCTGAAATAAACAAAATAAATATATTGCTTTAGTAGTTTTTCTTTTCCATTTATAGAGATGGCATCCAAAAAAAGACAACAGTGGGACGAGCATGATATGCGACAGGCTATTGAGAACGTACAAGATCACAGTATGGGCTTTAAGTTGGCTGCAAAGACCTTCAATGTTCCCAAAACAACTTTGCGAAGGCGTTTGGCTAAACAGGACAGTTCCAAGGGTAATTTGGGAGGACGAACCGCAATTTTCTCTAAAGCCATCGAAGAGGAGATTGCAGGATATATTATTGATATGGAAACACGTTTTTTTGGTTTAACCTCTAAAGATTTGCGGCGGATGGTATTCGAAGTAGCCGAAAAAAATAAAATAGAGCATCGTTTCAATCGTGAAACAAAAATGGCAGGTTGGAAATGGGTGAGGGGATTCCTGAAGCGCAATCCACGAATTTCTTTGCGTAGTCCAGAAAGTATATCATTAGCTAGAGCCCAGGCTTTTAACAAGCCTAATATTCAAGCCTATTTCAATGCACTATCTAACACTCTGGAGCAGTACAACTTTCCTCCCGAAAATATATTTAATATGGATGAGTCAGGTTTGACTACGGTCCAAAAGAAATGTCAAAAAATTTACGCTTCAAAAGGTCGGAATATATAATTTTTAAAAAACCCAAAGACTTTTAACCGACCTGGTATATCAGCGCTCCTGCTGTTATCATCGCAACGAATATATAACTTTACGCATGCGCAAAAACGAAGTCTCTCTCTCTCTTACACATTGTCTCGCTGCTCTCTCTCTAACACACGGTTTTCCCTATTTCTGTACTCAGACATATGTTGTTCATCTACTCACTGACTTTTCTCTAATTCTTCAGTGATAAGCTGCTTTCCAAGATTTTTCATAAATTCCAGTCTTGTATCTATTCTTTCAATTTTGATACTTTTAAAAAGAATATATGAGGCGTTCATTTCCAAAAACGTCTAAATCCATTTTAGAAAATTTTCCATGACTGCCCCAAGAACTCCCAATATTTTAATTGTGTTTCCTTTAGGTAGGTTTCTGTCTTATTTTCGTTGTTATTTTGTTTAAGCAGATTGTTATGATCTCTATTTGCAAAGTTTTGGAATTACCTTCCGGTTTATAGAGCCACAGTGATCTCAAAACAAATGGATGTAGACCGTTTTGCTAGGACCAACATTTTTTCCGTATTTATCTTCTTTATTTACACTCAAGTAGTACAACCATGAATAATAAAACATTTCTTTTACCATAATTAAAAAAGTAGGCAGCAATTAAAAAGGAAAAAAAATTCAAAATTCATAAAAAAAATGTACAAAAATAGTTATATTTGGTAAATTATGTATTTATTTACAGAACATTCATATTATTTCCAGAACGAAGATAAAAGTTAAAAGTACAAAAGATGACATTCAAAAGATAAAAGTTTGATGGTCGTTTATTATTTCAAAATATAGTAAAAACATAAAAATAATATAAACAAAATACAATGAGCTGTTATGTTATAAAACAGTAGATTGGGCTAAATTGCCTGAGTTAAAATATGTATCTTTCACACTTACTAACTGCTTACTACATTTTTATAATATTCTAACTCATTCAAGTTAGCCCAGTCACTTCCAAAATGTTTGCTCAAAGGTTAATAACGTCTTCTTTTTTTTGAAAACTCAAATATTGAGTGGAAGTAGAAATCATTTTCATGTTTTCACCATTCAACATTCCAAAAGTTTTGCCTTTTTTTGTAAAAGGTTTAAATTGGCAGACATCATTGTTATAAAAAGGTTCCCCCTTGATTAAAACATTTGTATGAGCTATGTTTCTCCTTAACAAAAACCTTTTAGCTTTGGAAAATGAGAAATGCCACTGGCCTGGAGGCCGAACAACGCAAGACAAAAATGATTTCCAATCGTAAACCTTAGGGGCCAGATTTATTGCAGTTGAGTTATTTGAAAAAATCTCTACGTATTTTTGTGGGTCAATAATGGTTGATTGTTTTTTAATCTCCTTTTCAATCCTTCCAAAAACTCGATCGGAAGGAAGGAATGAATGGCCAACAACAGGGAAGACAATCTCAACCTCTTTTATATTTTCACCCGCTATTTGGATTAGCCAAAATGCAACCATGCTCAAAACCACATAATTTATGTTTTGGCCACCACAGCCATCACAAAAGTTTTAGTTTAGAGAATGATAAAACATTTTCATCACGCGCAAAAACATTGATTAAAAAATCATAAACAGCACTGCCCACTTCATTAGAACTTTTGCGTTGTTCAACCTCGTCCCAGTGGTAACAAAACCCATTTTCATTGGTCTGCTTAGCTTTTGAGCTGCCTTTAACAATGGCAAGATTGTATTTATAAAATTGCCTCGAATAATAGGCACTTTGGTCGGGGACTTTTGGCAGAGGCAAGTTTTTTTGGCAGTCAAAGCTGATAATATAAGTATTGGGCTTCTCAGTTTTTAACTGCCTACAAAATTGTTTAGCTCGTTGAGCTAGTTTAGTTTTGGGGCTCCCAAATCCTAAATTAAAGCAGCAGTTGAAAATTTTCCTAAAGTATTTAGATTTTACAGGGATATTAGAAGATTCAGAGATGTACATTTTCCACATTTTGCTTATATTTAAGTCAGAGGGAAGGTAATGCCTGGTTGATTTTCCCCGGGAATAATGGCTTTCATCAACGACAAATTTCTTAATAAAATTAATGACATTTTCTTTTTTTAAAGCCCACGAAGTTGATTTCCTAGCTCCTCCCCTGTTTTCAGTTGGAAGTTTCCCTGTTTTATGAAACCGTTTTGTGACTCCCTGAACCCTTCCTTTAGATACTTGTAAAATACTTAAGAAAGCTTGCTGACACACCTGTATTTTTTTATTTTCTTCTTTTAGACAAAAATACTTAACGCTCACTTTTCTTGGTCTTTCACCTCTGCTTGAACGCATTCGCTGCTTTGGCTTACTTTCTGTGAATTTTAAAATAAAAGTATCTTGAGCAACCTGAAAAAAATATATCATCAGTAAGATATAATATACATACACCTAACGGTAACATCAAGAAATTACCTTTGTCTCGTGAGCGTAAAACCTAGTGAAAAATTTGTGTATATCCTGGGCACTCAGGGAACTGCATTGGTAGGTTTTATTTTTCTTTATATGGTTGCAGCTTAAAGTCTTAACCGGCAATCCAGTGGGTAAATATCTAAATTTGATGACAATATGATGAGAAAAATGGCAACAGTAATAACATGGTGAATGTTGAAAAAAACAATTTTTCCCATCAATTTCCATTTTTCAAAGAAAACATGGACCAAAAATACAGCATCACGTTGAACAAAATGAGCTTTGGGAAATGAATTCGATAAATGTTTTTCAACGAGACTTCAATAAGAAGCTCCAACCTTAAAATAAAAAGGAAATTGATGGCAAAATGTTTTTTCTTTTTTCAACCTTCACCTTAATATTCCATCCACCCATGACAACAAAATAAATTCAGTAATAACATATTTTCTTACCTTCTCCTTTTATCCTCGTTTTTTGCCAATTCGATTCTTCTCGCTTTTTGCCAATTCGATTCTTCTCGCTTTCTTTTCCTCGGTTTTTCAGTTATTTCCGGATGTAAATCCATTGGAAAAACGTTGTATTCCCGTAAAATCTTAAAACAATAATATTATTCGTTATTCACAACAACGTTTGCAGGATAACCGGCCAATAGCTGATAACCTAATCAGATCGCCGAACAGACTAGTCAGAGCGCTTCTGGTGGCTGAAATGTAAACTGATGGATCTAGACTGTTTTGTAAGTGGAACGAAAACTTCTAGCATCGTTTTCAACGGGATGTAGCCTGATTTGAAAGATATTGGTTCATGGGATGGTAAACTAAACAAAAATCTTTAAGAAAATGCAATAAAAAAATTTTTTTTTTGGACTTAGACAGTTTTGGAAATGAACGCCTCATATGCATTTGCTGCACATATATCTAATATTCTAAAGAAAATTGCCATAGGCCATCTTTGCGTTCTACGGCCAGTAGAATATAAAGCACATTTTTGATCTAGACTGTCAACGCCAGACTTCGTAGTATTATAAAAGTGAATCATTTCTGGTTTGTCGACATCAGGATCTTGAGCTGTTTTTTTGGTACATGTGATAACAAAGTGACATTTTCCGAAAAACCATAAAGGGAACTTCCAATTTGTCTCGTCCTGGCTGAAACTTAGGAGGTATTTCCGATTTATTTTTTTCAAAGTACCGACGTATGTCAAGTTTTTGGTCTTCAAAACATTAACCAATTCGATGGATGAAAACCAGTTATCAGCCGTTATGTTTCTATTGCTTCCTTGAATAGGTATTGATAAACGTAGTACTGCTTGAGTTGGAATCAACATTTTTTTTTCAGTTTCAGTAAGCGTATTCCCATCAGTTTTTTTCCCACAATATAGATATCCGTTATAAAAATAATTATTTCTTGAATCAGTTAGTGCCATTAGTTTCAGGCCATATTTGCATGGTTTCTGAGGTATATACATTTTAAATTTGGATCTTCCTCTAAAACTTATAAGCATTTCATCCACACAAGCCAAATGTCCTATAGTGTAAGCAGCTTGACAATTTGCAACAAATTTTTCAAATATTGCAGAAATAGGTGCTAGCGGATCATTCTCCTTTCGTTGTTGTCTGGTTTCTGAATCATCAAATCTAAGGCATTGTAATAAAATAGCAAATCGATTTCTGTTCATAACACAGCGAAAAATATCTCTGCCTGTCCCATCCGTTGAAAACCACCAGTAAAAAGGCATTTAGTTCAATCATGTCCAAGTCACGTAAATCTGATTTTGGGGGATCCTTATATAAATCTCATTTTTGATAGCTTTTGATTAGAATATTTACGTCTAGAAGGCACGTCCACGATTCTTTTTCGGATATTTTATCTCGCTGGCGCAGAGGATGGCGCAATCCAGGAAGTTGCCTTATTATATTATGTTTTGGTGTTCTCACATATGAACTTACTAATGGCGTCTTAGACCAACGAAATTTAGATTCTCCTTTTTTTATTTTTGTCTTCCGTTTCTAAATTTTCATCACATTGTTCATCTTCCTCCAAATATTCACTTTCTTCTTGATCAGTATCACTGTTATGATCACTAAGAATGTATTCAGAGTTACTGACATCACTATCATTGTTGTGATCCGTCTCAACTTCATCACACCACCTTGTTAGGGTTTCCTCAAAATCTCTGTCAGTTACTCGAACCCTTTTTCTGGATGGTCCCGAACAAGAATCCATATTTCTATAAAAAATGATAGAATATAGAATCCCTATACAATAAATTATTTAAAAATATTTTATTATTTACCTTGTAAACTCACCGGTTTATATATTAAATATTTATCACGTAACAACAGACGGGAGTCAATTAGACTCCAAAGATGCGCGCAAAACTTTAAAACCAAATAACGTAAACAAAACAATGTTGTTGATCACTTCAAGCGTACTGAAGAATATTAGATTCGAGGGTACCTCGAAGCTTGAGCGCTGATGCGCGCGCAAAGAAAAAATATTTTGATTATAAATTGCACATGGAGTCAATTTGACTCCTGACTGTGGTTGAGGGTTAAGCAGTTTTCTTTATAAGACTTTATACTATATAATGAAATCAAAAATGTAACTCTGAAAGGTGCGGAAGAAAAGTTTTTTTTTTCGATTGAAATTGAAAAATAAAGAAAAATTTATTTAATACAATTTAATACAATTTCATATTAATTTAATAAAGGCTTGCCTATATTATTGGTATCCATCACTTAAACAAGCAAATATGACACGACACATAAAATATTCACCGAAGAAAATGATATACGAAAAGGGCGCCAAGAACTTTCACATGCAGTAAGTGTGACAATCAAGTTTCGACTAGTAATGCAGCGCGCTCGCGCAGTCTAGGGATGTGGGTGGGGTTGGCTATTGTTCGTCAGGTAGTCTACTATTCCAGGAAAAAAATTGTTTGTCATTAGTCGATTATGGGAATTTCGACTTATGTCCGCCTAATTCCTAGAAATCTACGTATGTGCGCCGCTTCATCATAATTTGGCAATAAGAAAAAACGCGTTGCAAAGCAAATAATAAAATAATCGATTTTTTGTGGATTAAAATATATATTCATGTTAAAAATATTTTTCTTTTTTAATGATATAATTTAATAATATTAACATTATTATATATTTGCAAAATTTGGCGGCACACAAAAGTGCCGCGGCACAGTGGTTGGAAATCACTGCTCTAGAGCAGCGGTTCTCAAACTTTTTTAGTGCCGGAACCCTTTTGGAAAGCAAAATACTTGACGGAACCCTACAATAAAGTATATTCTTTATTAATAAGCATAATAAACGTAGAATGTAACGTATACTTATTACTTACTTACATAACAAGTATAATAATAGAAATAGAAGATATTAAGAAAGAAAAAAAATAACTAATGGGAGGTATGGAACTGTTTTTTATTTTTCATTAATTGGTTGATATGAGGTTTGATAGAAGACAGTTGAAGTCTCATATCAGGTTCGGCGTCCAGTCTATTCCGGTATTTTGTTTTCGTGGCTGCATAGGTTGAGAATCCTGTTTCGCACAAATATGTTGCTGGAAATGGAAGAAGAATATTCAGAGCCATTTTGGCAAGCATTGAGGATTCATCACGGATTCTGCACCAATAATCGTTGAGAGATGTCGTTTTGAACAATGACTCCATACTTGTGTCTGATGACATTTCTAAATGAGATTCATATATCTCATTTGATATACTTTCGGGCTTTTGCAAGGTGGGTAAAAACGGATTATGATTCCATGAATTCAGTTTCAATTTTGTATTCTGTTCTTCGGGAAAATACTTGTCAAAAGATGCGCGCATCGAAGTGAGATATTGGACCAATTCTTCAAATTCATCATCTTGAAACATTTCTGAGTCGTTATCGCTAACAAACTCACTGAGTAACGTAAAGATTTTTATTTCTCTCTTACTAACGCAAATAATCCAAAAATCTAATTTTCTTTTAAAGGCAGTTATTTTGTTACAGGCCTGGAACACTGTTGTCTGTTTACCTTGCAATGATAAATTTAATTCGTTCAGTTTTTGAATGATATTCACCCTGAAAGGCAGTCAGAACAACCAAGTTTTATCATACAAACGGTCTTTCAAATTTAAAAGAAGTGTCTGAAAGAAACATTTGTAACTCGGCTTTAAGTTCAAATAGCCTTGTTAAAGTTTTACCCCGAGACAGCCATCGCATGTATGGAGCAGCAGTGTTTTATGTTTGCTACCATAATCTTCACACAATAATGAGAACAATCGGGATTGTAGTGGTCGTGATTTGATAAAATTAATAATTTTTACCGCTTCATCCATTACCAATTTTAGGTTTGACGGCATTTGCTTCATTGCTAGTATTTGTCTATGCAGGAGACAATGACTGGAACCACAATTAGGTGCTTTTTTTTGTATTCGTGACACGACTCCTGCTGTTTTACCCGTCATCGCCTTGGCCTCATCTGTACAAATGTCAATGCAATCGTTCCAACTGAGATTATTTTCTTCAAAAAATATATTTATTTTATTAAAAATTTCTTCTCCGGTAGTGTTTGTGGGCCACGGTGAACACATAAGCATGTCTTCTTCAAAAGAACTTTCATATGGATATCTCACGATAACCAGCAAGATAGCCAGATCAGCGACATCAGTAGACGAATCGTGTTTTTTGTAGACGTGTAACTAGCTCTTGTTTGACGTAGCTTGCCAGATCATGAATTCGACGTGAAACAGTATCGTTTGATAGTGGCACAGTAGAAAGATGCTTTGCAGATTTTTCATCGAGCATACATTTTGTTATGTCTAACACACATGGTTTTATTAAAATCTCAGCGATAGTGTGCGCTTCACATTCTTGTGCAATGCGTTAGCTAACTAAATATGATGCCTTTGTGACCTTTTCATTGATAGTTTGGGTTACTTGCATCATAGTTTTTTGACTTTCTTTTTTACGTACAAAAAATTCTCTATTCTTGTCTTTAGACTCGTACAGTTTCTAAATGTCGGCGCAACTTGGCAGGTGCCATGGAACTATTAGGCAGCAGTTTACTACATAACATGCAGAGAGGTGAGCCGTTGGAATCAACAAATCCGAAACTGATATATGATTCATCATACTTCCTTTTTTTCGCCTTTGAAACCGTGGAACTTGACGTCGTTGCATCATTATCATCGATAATTGCTGTACACTCCGCGCGTACTGCTTTTGAACATTCGGCTTCGTTAGAAGATGTTGCAACACGTTTAACGCCTTTAAGCCAACGTTCCATTCTTCTTTATTAATAATTACTTGTCAGGGTGGTGGGGTCAAATTAACGCACGATCGTTACTGTGTAGAAGAGTTTAGTCCAAAGAAGATATGTACAAAACTGATACAATCAGAATACAGCAGTAGAACAAAAAAAACTTCGTTTCTAGCAAATAGGTACTTAACGCTAATCGTCGACTGACTCGAGTGTCGAAGCGCGGCCGTCGCTTTTATAGTCCTAGCCTCGATCTCGAACATTCTTAAAAATACTCGAGTCGACGCCTTTGATAAATAAAAAGCCGAAATAAAAATAGAAATACAAAAAATGCGGTGTAAACAATCTCGACTTGTTTTGAAGTTATATAGCCGAAAGTCGCTTGTTTACAACTATAGCGTCTAATCTCAGCGGCGGCTTTTATCAAAATGACTGCGCGCTCACAAGTAGATATCGGCGGTCGGCTTTCATCAAGACAAAGCGGCTTGCGGATCTCATCGGTGAGACATAAAGCATAAATAAATCACCTTAAACTTAAGTATTAAGTCTATACGCAGTATTAGTGGTGACGTCACAATTTGTAACTGTATCTAAACAAACATATCGTCCATTTAGATACAATAGCTGTGATTTTAGATCAGTTATTATTTCCTTATATTCGAAAAAAAAATAAATTATTTTAACTTGTATACATTCACTAGGACGTTTACTAAAGTATATTATCGACTCCAATCAAAACAGGTACGTTTTACCATATAATTTGAATAAAAAGATAAAACTAACCTAACCTCACTATTGTAATCTTGTTAAATATAATTGTTTTAGATAAAATGCACAGTTTGAACTTTTATTTTGCGAAATCAAGTCGTTGTGAATGAAATCAACCTTCCTAAATAATTTCACGGTATACTTAAGAAAATTATAAAATTTCTGAAAAATGTGATTTGTTATGCCTACTAAAATATCTGATGAGTTTTCATGAATTTCTATTTACAAGTGGAATTATTCAGAAACAGTTAGTTTCGTTTACAAAAATAACAATTGTTCTAATTCTTTTCTCATGTTTTATATCTAATTTTAGCGTTTTTCATCTAAATAATAATGGTGCAGTGTTGGGCACCTGGCTGTAAGCATTACAATGTCAGAGAGCGTTGTAAGCTTTATAGATTTCCAAAGGATCCAAAAGTAAGAAGCAAATGGATAAAGCTAACAAGGTATATAATGATGAATTTTATAACTGTTTAAAATTTTATTTTTTCACAATATTTGTGGAAGAACAACAGAACCAGGTCCCGGAGCTTTTTTGTGTAGTTGTCATTTTGTAGATGGAAAAAAAGGAAATGGGCCAACCATTTTTTTACACAATGAAGGAAAAATGTTTTACGACCAATATCCCCAGAAAAACAAAAGACCACTTCAAGATGGGTTGGAGTAAGTAGATACCTTTAGTGATTTCATCATTTCTATTTATTGTTTTATCCATTTGCAAATTGAACCACAAGCATCTACGTCAAAAGAAACAGACGACTTCTCTCAAAGCAACCATGTTATGACAGAAGCAGAAAACTATTTCTTACGACAAAGTCTAGAAAAAGCTACAGGTAGTCTCTCTCACTTATCAGAAACATTCTCCTTTGATCATATTAGGAGTGATAATAACTTGGTCATTTTATATACTGGTTTGCCTACAACAGATGTATTCATGGCTCTGTATCATTTGTTGGAAAAAAATGAAATAAGATATTATTTTAAATGGAAGGTAGAAAAAATGAGAAAAATTGATCAGCCGCTCATGACTTTGATGAACTTGAAACAAAATTTTCCACATCAAGATTTAGCAGTAAGGTTTAATGTTTCACAAGGCACAGTCTCAAATGTTGTAACAACATGGGTGCATGCCTTGCATGAAATTTTATTCAAACAATTCATGTCTGAAATACCAGATAGAAGTAAAAATCAGTTGTGCTTACCAAACTGTTTTAGTAGTTTCACAAATTGTAGAATTATAATAGATTGTACGGAAGTTTATACTTGTATAAATCGCCAAAGTATGTCTTCCCAGAAGTTGACGTACAGCTCATATAAGCATAGAAATACATGCAAAGGATTAGTAGGTGTTGCACCAAATGGTGTAGCTACATTTTTATCATGTTTATATCCAGGTTCAACATCAGACAAAAAAATTGTCAAAGATTGTGGAATCTTAAATCAACTTAAACCTGGAGACTTGGTATTGGCAGATAAAGGATTCCTAATTAAAGATTTAATGCCTCCCGGAGTTCATATTAACATTCCCCCATTTCTTACAACTCCTCAATTCACTACAGAACAAGTTCATCAAACTGAATGCATTGCTCGAGCAAGGATTCATGTGGAGCGTGCTATAAGGAGAATGAAGGTGTTCAATATATTAAATTTAATTCCACATTCTTTGTTACCACATGCTGATGCTGTGTTTCAGGTAGTAGGGGCTTTAACAAACTTGCAGTATCCTTTAATTAAAGAAGTTGGACAACTTTATTATGAAGGGATTCAAAAGATTTATCATATCGTTAGATTTTGTATAAATAGTTTTTAAGTCTTATGAACCTATTTAACTTGTAAAACATGTTTATCTTTGCATTGTATCAACTTGTCTGTAATATATACATTGTTATTTTAAATCTGTTGTTTTACTTACAAATAAAGTTATTATAGCTAGTTTTATTAAACAGTTCTTTTTACTGAACCTTAATTTTCCCCTTTTTATCAAATGTAAATCATTGGCTTACAATTACATAATTAAGACAGTTTATATGTGTTTTCATATTAATTGAGAAGAATATATGTAGTCACACTTTTGTAAACAAAATGCCTTAAGGGCATTTAATTCCCTTTGCAGGAAATGAATAAAAATTCAGAATTCTGTTAATATTTTATTACGATAAAATAAATGGTATGAATTTTGAAATATAAAATGTTTTTAAAATATTTAAATTTTTTGTCCATTGTTCACTCCTACCAATTCGTACAATGATACAGTCACTTGGTACCCATATTACTAAATAGCATATATCCTTTTCAGCAATATGTAACGCACCTTGTATTTGGTGATAATAGTGATGATTCTCGTTAATTATCAAGTTTTCTTCAAAGTAAACTATGTAGTTTTTGTCTTTTAACACTGGTCTCAATTTTCCAACATTTCTGTGTTTGAAGGGACACTTTACTTCAATTAAGCATCTTTCGCTAACAAACCCATCAGGACTAGCACCCAAAAATCCACAATAGTCCATGCAAAATCCGGCTGGATCCACTGATAATCCCGTAATTTTTTGAAATACAGCAATTGCTGTCACTTCATGTTCTTTTCCCCACTTTATCGCTTGTATACCATCCAGCTCGTACCCTTCTAGTAGGCTTGAAAATAAAGATTTTGAGAATTTGTTCCTCCTGCAGGCTGACAGTATAGAGCCAAATTTACTACTAGTTATTCTGTACTTTCTATCAACTAGCCAATTTTCATTAATTGACTGTCCTCAAGTTATTTGTTCAACTTTATTTATAGTATCGATATCTATTGAGCATTTTGATTTTAAAAATGTCTCTTTGTCAGTAGCCTGTGTATACTCGAGTGAATATAAAACATCTTCAATATTCTTTATTATGCTTGTCAATTGTGATTGCTCAGGCATAAACAGCCATGTAAATCCAACTGGATTAGAGTATCCTAATTCATTCCTAAAATCTGCCATTTCTTGGGTTGATGCTGGTCTCGAAAAAGCTTGATAATTAGAAAATTTTGGTTTGTAGAGATCACTAATCCTCACAATTTTTTCTCCATCGCCAGTAGGTTTGCGCTGATTCCACACACAGGTTTTGTCAGTAACACTGACGTTGTTGTGTGCATGAAAACATACAGCTGCCATGTGATGGCATACTGCTTGTCCCCTGGGGCAGGAGCAGGTGGCATCCAATATACCATCCTCGTAATCAATGGAAACCTGAAAAATAACATGATTATGCAAAATAACAACGATCTTTTTGATATGACTTCAAAACTCACCTCAACATTATAAGTTCTATTCTTCATACTGGCTGTAACTTCACCTCGAAGTAGGGCAGGGGAAACAGCAGGATCGAAAATCATTTTTTTCACATTGTCACTGCTATAAGAGTTTTCACCTCTTTGTAGTTGGGCGATATTGTCCTTAAAAAAGGTTGCTATTGCAGATAATGTTAAAACATGCGTTGATGACACTAGAACAAATAATCAGTATTATTTAATTTGATATATTTCAATATTATTCCAATAGTATACATTAATCTAGTGAGCATAACCTAAAATATAGCTTTTAAAATGAGAAAATACTGTATTTTTTGTCAATTTGAATTATTATAACTATTTTTATTTTATCAAGTGAATACGATTACTTACTTTTTAACAATTTTTTTCCTTTAATAACTCCTATAAAACGCTTAAGTAATCAAAAATCTAGACACAAATGGAAAATAGTATGGCTACCAGGTTTGTTTAGATACAAAGAATGTTTGTGACATCACACTAATGCCGCGTATTCTTTTTATCTAGGCGCGTGCCGTCCTTAATAAATATTTGGGCTACTGTAGAGATATATTTTTTTAATCTTCTGACTCTCGTATTTTGTACAGGGATCGGTGTAAGTAAAGAACTTGCAATAGGTTTGCCATAAAGTTTTATTGAAGAGCGGCGTGATGTTAAACTCTCCTCGTAAAATGCACTGTTTTAAGTTGAAATTACTTTACTGTGCTGGGTGGCGACTGAGTTCTAAATTCTTGCGGAATCCCTACAGGGGTTCCGCGGAACACACTTTGAGTATGGCGGCTCTAGAGCATCAACTATATCTAAAAAGTGTTCCTTGAAAACACGAATGCTTTTATACTTCTCTGACCACCTAGTCTCACACAATTTAGGAATGTTAGTAATAAGGTTGCGTCGTAAAACAGACTCGCTAAAATATGTAATTAATATTAATAATAGTTCAACGCTGTTTCGTATTTCCGGGATAGCATTCAAGTCGTTCACGACAAGGTTAAGCTTGTGTGAAGAGCAATGGAAATAGAAGGCTTTTTTATACTTTTGCCTTAATATCGCTTGCACGCCCGTCTCTTTTCCAGACATGGTGGAACATCCATCGAATCCTAATCCCACACACTTATCAGGGTCTAGGTTTAAGTTTTTCAAAAAATCATCAATGGCTTTAGCAATACTTGTAGCATTAAGTCCTTCAATCCCTAAGAATTTTTCTTTGATTTCATTGGTATTTTCATCAAAGTAACGCAATCCAACCGAAAGCTGTTCCTTGCCAGATATATCTGCAGTTTCTTCAGCGAGAATGCTTTAGGTACAAGCTTCTTTAATGTCTGAGACAATTTGTTCCCTTATTGAATTGCCACATAAACCAATTATTTCATTTTGTATAATAGGTGATCGGTATGATGCGTTTTTTGGTCCGTGATGAAAATGGTCTCTTAATTGTGAATCTCCTGCTTTTATGCATAAATGACATAAGTCGATAAGCACGCCACCATCCAAGTTTTTGCCTCTTAGAGCTAAATCGTGTGTTCGGTGGAAAATGATACACGAAACAATTGAGGAAAGTACAGGGTGCGGCAGCATAACTTCCTTTTTTCAAAAGTTAATAAAACT